>NC_134937.1:1028946-1653946 GCF_051020765.1 Lasioglossum baleicum
ATCTCTCTATCTCTCTATCTCTCTATCTCTCTATCTCTCTATCTCTCTATCTCTCTATCTCTCTATCTCTCTATCTCTCTATCTCTCTATCTCTCTATCTCTCTATCTCTCTATCTCTCTATCTCTCTATCTCTCTATCTCTCTATCTCTCTATCTCTCTATCTCTCTATCTCTCTATCTCTCTATCTCTCTATCTCTCTATCTCTCTATCTCTCTATCTCTCTATCTCTCTATCTCTCTATCTCTCTATCTCTCTATCTCTCTATCTCTCTATCTCTCTATCTCTCTAACTCTCTATCTCTCTATCTCTCTATCTCTCTATCTCTCTAACTCTCTATCTCTCTATCTCTCTATCTCTCTATCTCTCTATCTCTCTATCTCTCTATCTCTCTATCTCTCTATCTCTCTATCTCTCTATCTCTCTATCTCTCTATCTCTCTATCTCTCTATCTCTCTATCTCTCATCTCTCTATCTCTCTATCTCTCTATCTCTCTATCTCTCTATCTCTCTATCTCTCTATCTCTCTATCTCTCTATCTCTCTATCTCTCTATCTCTCTATCTCTCTATCTCTCTATCTCTCTATCTCTCTATCTCTCTATCTCTCTATCTCTCTATCTCTCTATCTCTCTATCTCTCTATCTCTCTATCTCTCTATCTCTCTATCTCTCTATCTCTCTATCTCTCTATCTCTCTATCTCTCTATCTCTCTATCTCTCTATCTCTCTATCTCTCTATCTCTCTATCTCTCTATCTCTCTATCTCTCTATCTCTCTATCTCTCTATCTCTCTATCTCTCTATCTCTCTATCTCTCTATCTCTCTATCTCTCTATCTCTCTATCTCTCTATCTCTCTATCTCTCTATCTCTCTATCTCTCTATCTCTCTATCTCTCTATCTCTCTATCTCTCTATCTCTCTATCTCTCTATCTCTCTATCTCTCTATCTCTCTATCTCTCTATCTCTCTATCTCTCTATCTCTCTATCTCTCTATCTCTCTATCTCTCTATCTCTCTATCTCTCTATCTCTCTATCTCTCTATCTCTCTATCTCTCTATCTCTCTATCTCTCTATCTCTCTATCTCTCTATCTCTCTATCTCTCTATCTCTCTATCTCTCTATCTCTCTATCTCTCTATCTCTCTATCTCTCTATCTCTCTATCTCTCTATCTCTCTATCTCTCTATCTCTCTATCTCTCTATCTCTCTATCTCTCTATCTCTCTATCTCTCTATCTCTCTATCTCTCTATCTCTCTATCTCTCTATCTCTCTATCTCTCTATCTCTCTATCTCTCTATCTCTCTATCTCTATCTCTATCTCTATCTCTCTATCTCTATCTCTCTATCTCTATCTCTATCTCTATCTCTATCTCTCTCTCTCTCTCTCTCTCTCTCTCTCTCTCCTCCCCCTACCTCCCTTCTCGGCTATCCGTCCTCCCGCCGTTACCCGTCGTGCCGTGCCCTTTCTTCTCCTTACGACTTTTGTAAACTCTTCCTCTTTTTTCGAACGCGTTTTCTTTCAATCTCATTTCCGCTCGTTCGCTGTTTTCTTCCCTCTTTCTTCCTCCTGTTCGCGTCTCCTCGTCCCCGCCGCTGCCGGCTAATTCCTCCATTTTCACTCCGGTAGCCTGTCAACCTGCAATTTTTAATGTACTTGTCGCCCGACTACTTACCCGTGCTTTTGGGGAAGCTTCCGAGATGAGTAATTATGGTGGAAGGAATAGGGGTTGGAGGTTGTAGTAGTCTACCCACTGATATAATTGAAACGATTGCCATTCGCTTGAACAATTTGATGCGAGCTAGGAAAGTTGCACCGTAGGCAGTTGCCATGTCAGATCGATGTAAGTAAAAAAAAGGAAACTTTACAGAAGAGCCATCTGAAAATTACCCAAAATTGATAATCTTCTTTATTGTATGTCACCGACTTATTTAGATACTGGGTTAATTGTCGTGTACATCTCTATCTCTATCTCTATCTCTATTTCTATATTTATATAATAAAATCGTGTCTGTCTGTATGTCTGTAACGGCATCACTTGAGAACGGCTCAACGTAGAAAGCTGGGGTTTGGACCGTTAGACGCGGCGTTTCTTCAGGAAGGTTTAGGAACAAACCGCATTCAAAAAAGTCTATTGGTTCAAAAGTTGTGACGTCATTAGTGAAAAAAGTCAACTTTTTCGCTCTCTTTTGGGCACGTTTCTGCTTATAACTTTTGATCAAATGGACTTTTTCGAATGCTCTTTGCTCTTAAACCTTCCCGTGGCAAAGCCGCGTTTAACGGTCCAAACCCCAGCTTTCTACGTTGAGCCGTTCTCAAGTGATGCCGTTACAAACATACAGACAGACACGATTTTATTATCATTTCGGCACATTTCTGCTTATAACTTTTGATCGAATGGACTTTTTCGAATGCGGTATGCTCTGCAACCTTCCAGAGACAGAGGGAGATAGAGAGAGAGTCAGAGAGAGGGATAGTGAGAGAGAGTGTCGGAGAGAGAGAGTGAGAGAGAGAGTCGGAGAGAGGGAGAGAGAGTGAGAGGGAGACAGAGTTAGACCGAAAAAAAATAGATTATCACAAACACGTTCAGCAAGTATGTACATGCTTTTAAAAAATACTCTGCCACAGCAACGCGTGGCGGGGGAAAGCTAGTTAGTTACAAATTTGTTTAGAAATATATTTTAAGCTGTTTCACTTTCCTTATGAACGAACTTCAATCTTCAATTTTTAATTTTTTTTTTCATTAAACCTTCGGGGACGTTGGCCGTGCACTGTACCGACTCGCACAAGTATTTCAAAATTGATTGCTAGACTGCAGATCTCTATGCAAAATTAAAATTGGACGCACAAATTGCAAGACATAGGACTCAAAAAAAATTTGTTGGATGTCAACAGTGTTAGATGAAGTGACAACACTGTATCTACGGCCTAATTAGCTTCCTCGTTACTGGAAGTATCTAGCAACACGTTGAGGGCTCCAAATGAATTTCATTTTATCTCCACTGTCCTCGTGGTAACTTTCACGAATACGAGGAACAAACGATGTTGTTGCCGTTACAAGGAAAGTTCTAAGCGCGAATAATTAATAGAGGGTTGAAAGCCTCTTCTATCACCGTGCACCTACCCGAGGCGTTTCTCAGGAATCCATTATCCGCTTCACCTTGGACCCTGACGTCTCTTCCTATGTTTTCTTCCATCGATATTTTCATTCCTCTTCTCCGACCGTGTTCCGTCCCTTTTCCTCGGTTACTGTTCCTACACATGCGCAACATGGCTCGTTGTTCGTGTGCGTCTCTTCTCCTCTTTCCCTCGATCTCTCTCGGCGGATCCTCAGTAGCCTCGGCCGAGGGTACTCGCGGCTGAACCGCACGCATCATTGCCGGGTGAAAGAGAGGCGGGCAGGGCAGGGGTTCGCTTCGTCTCGTTCCGTTTCTATGAACGCCGCAGCTGTCTTCTATTTGTCTTCTCTCACACTGGCAGCAGACAGTGTCGTTGCGAATCGCCGGCTCTCTCCTGGTGTCCGCCGCGTCGCGTCGGCTCGCGACAGGATGCTCTTCAATCTCGCCGTTGCTCGTCGGATTGATAAAAATGTCTGCCAGTGACCGATTCGCAGATGTCATCGTTAGCTCGCGTTACCGTGCTATATTTGAAGTACAGGCCCGACCGATCCGCTCCTCGTAGCAACGCTCTTTGCTTCTCGCACGCCCACGTGACATCCTCGCAAAAAACCGATTCATGCAAACCCTGAACTTGCTCGGAAACCCTAACATTACTTTCACGAATATCCAGAACAGATTACAGAAGTACGGTAACGGTGGGACCGAAATGCTACTAACATCGTGTACATACACTATTGCCTCGTCTCTTGCCGCTTGCGTCGAACGTAATTTTTTAATGTAAAAGTAATACTAATTTGTTCGTGATATTTTCGAACAGGGCACAATTTGGAGCGTATTTACTTGTTTAATTCGCGATACAGGAATTACAGAAAAATTATAAAAATTTTTCAGTGCCCCCAGTAATGAAATTGACGACGTAGTTCTTATTCTGTGTTTCGCGAAGAAATAAATGTATCGATTTTTATCGTAGCTCTTGTACGTGAAGAAGGGGACGCGAAAGCTTCTGCTCGCGCTTTTATAGCAAACAATATTTTCGGCGATACGGGGAGTCAAACGTTATTTTGGAGGACAGGGTCAAGAAAGGGTTAAGTATCAGGGCTTGACCTGCAAGGCATTGCTGCACCTAGCTGTACGGCAGAGGCGATTCTCGACAACAATTGAACACGGTTGCAGACATCGTGGCGCAACGATCGAGACGCGTACTGACCCCTTTTGCGGGACAGCAGATTCGGCTGAGCTAGTGCTACCCCTGGCTATTGTCGTATTACTCACTTTGTTTACTCCCGTCGCGTCGGGAAGTCGCCCGTGTACGTCGTTTCTTGACGAAACGCGGCGGACGGGATTCATCTGCGAGTATTGAGATTCCGCTGTACAAATAGGGAGAGGGTACAATCGCTTTTCAACGAAACTCGATGCAAAGTCTAGGGGACGAGCGAACGAATCCTAGAATATTAGCCGTTAACTCGCAACCATCCGCGAGTGAACAAAATCTTGATACATACTCCGATCGAAGTTTCCTGGAACCTAGGTCGGGCGTGACTTTTTCAAATTTTTTTTTTATTTTCGTTCTCCGAAAAGCAAGATTACGGAGTCACACGCGTCCCGTTCGAGACCCAATTCACCCCATTGGGGACTTTCGATTCCGTCAATAATTTATGGAGATACGCGAGCAGCTCGTATTACGCCGACCACCATGACTCAGATGGAGTACATAATCCTTTCGTAAATATTTCCCCCGCTGGCAGTCGGTCGCATCGTGCCAGCCGCCCTATTAACGCGGACACGTGTTTCTTAATTTGATAATTAACGTTCGGATGTGCGCGCTCGGTACGCGTAACCCGACCCTTGGCGAAGTTACGGGATAGTTAATTACTCGACTGTTAGTGCGTTCGTTGCGACTGCGACACGCCGCAAAATCGCCGACACAGAGCTTGCTCGCCGTAGCCTAGCGGCTAGGCTCTAGCTAGCGTATCCGCGATCCCTGTAATTTTCTCTACCGTCGCGTCGCACTGGCTCCTCGTTCTACAATGTGACGCCCACAAAACTGTTATTGCGGCTTCTTATCACAGACCTTTATTAAATGCGGGATCGTTAGTGGCGAGCGAGATTTTATTCGATGCCACAAGAAGAGTCGTTTGTGGAGCTTGTTCGATCGAGCAATTGCTTAAATGGAAAACACGAATGAAACTTCATTGAGTTCGGTGATCGGAGGTACTCACAGAACGAGTTGAAATGAAAATTAGACTGCGGGTCTTATACACTTAAGACAAAAATTAGTAAGTGACATACGAAACAGTGAGAATATCAGGCGATTTTAAGGACACGGTTATATCATTTGTAACTCGTTGAAATTATTAAGAGACGAATTTTTAAGAAGCAAACCACTTGTAAAGAGTAATATTTAAAACTAGAGGTGTTTGTTGAGTTGGATCGAAAGTTCGTAGCGTTTTTAAAGATAAGATTGCTGTACCATTGTACAAAATATTGTTTACATTATTAAACATGTTCGTATCTCACCAATTGCTAAACATTTAAGTACTTTATGAAGTACTATATCAATTTCTAGAATGGAATTATTCTAGGTCGGAAGAAATTCATTATCGAGTTAAAATAGCTCCGACTGCAGAAAGTTAATTTTATCTTTGATTTTTTGAAAACGGTACGACCTTTCGTTTCAATCTAATACAGTCGGTGTACAAATTATTCGTACACACTTTAAACATGAATAATTTTTCCAAAAGTGGACCCAATAGCTTGAGTTTTTCAGACGATAGAAGGATTAATTTACTAGCTAATGTGTAAATAATTTTTTTTCTTAATTGTTATTGGTTGCAATTGCGGAGGAAGTGAAGATCACAATTTTTAAATTTTTTATCTGTGCCTGTAATGAAAATTGAAAACATGTATTTTGTAAATCCAAGTCAGTACTATACATGTACAAAGTTGCGTTGTATATGTCATAAGATGTAAATTCAATGATTTTTACATCTTACAATGTCCATATAGTCCAGTCAATGAATGCTCATAAGGGGGCGTAGAGGGAAATGGAAGGAACACAATTTTTAACTTTGGGATTTTGTTTGGACTAGTTAGGAGGTAAATATACTAAAAGTCCCTACTCCTAGGAGGTGAGCAGGCTACAGGGGGGCACGTAGAAGTCACCTTTTTCGGTTTTCCGCTTATATCTCGGAAACTATGTGTCCTAGCGATAATAACATTCCATACAAAATTAAAGCTGACAAAATGTGCTATAATATTGATTCCATTCAGTTTTCCGCTACCTCGCATAGTTTCCGAGATATCCGAGCTCAAAGTTGACTAATTGTGAAAAAGAAATTTTTGCCTTACTTGACTAGCTTCAGCACAATTAGTGAACTTTGTCCGCGGATATCTCGGAAACTATGCGAGATAGTGAAAAACTGAATCGAATCTTGTGGCACATTTTGTCACCTTTAATTTTGTATGGAATGGTCTTATCGCTAGGACGCATAGTTTCAGAGATATGCGCTCTCAAAGTTCACGAATTGTGAAAAAGAAATTTTTGCCTTATTTGACTAGCTAACTCTTAAGCACAATCAGTGAATTTTGAGCGCGGATATCTTGGAAACTATGCGAGATAGCGAATAACTGAATCCAATCAATCTTGTGGCACATTTTGTCAGCTTCAATTTCATATGGAATGGTCTTATCGCTAGGACGCATAATTTCCGAGATATGCGCTCTCAAAGTTCACGAATTGTGAAAAAGAAATTTTTGCCTTATTTGACTAGCTAACTCTTCAGCACAATCAGTGAATTTTGAGCGCGGATATCTTGGAAACTATGCGAGATAGCGAATAACTGAATCTAATCAATCGTGTGGCACATTTTGTCAGATTCAATTTTGTATGGAATGGTCTTATCGCTAGGACGCATAATTTCCGAGATAAACGCGGAAAACCGAAAAAGGGGACCTTCTACGTGCCCCCCTGCACCCCGCTCACCATCTAGGAGTGGGGACTTTTAGTATGTTTACCACCTAACTAGTCCAAACAAAGTCCCAAAGTTAAAAATTGTGTTCCTTCCAGTTCCCTCTACAACTTTTCGTTGACTGGACTAATAAAACTTTTATGCGTCAACCGATTTCAATGAAACTTTGTACATGTATAGAACTAACTTAAATTTGCAATATACATGTTTCAAATTTTCATTACAGACACAGATAAAAAATTTAAAAATCGTGACCTTTTCTTTTTCCTCCGCAATTGCGACCAATAACAATTAAGAAAAAAAATTATTTACACATTAGCTAGTAAACTAATCCTTCTAACGTCTGAGAAAAACTCAAGCTATTGGGTCCACTTTGTGAAAAAGTTATTCGTTTTTAAAATTTGTACACCGACCGTACGTAAAACAATATTTCATTTCTATATTGGTTTTATGTATTACGATTATACATATAGTCCGATTGATGATGGCAGTCAGAGTATCACGGTGAAGTTTTTCCTCTGTATATCGATGGGTGGCAGAGTTCGAGAACCTCTCGAAAATCCGGTACAGGAAGCGCGCAATTTATGCCGGTTTTTGGCCAGTTACCGAGCCACGAGTCCACGAGTACCGCAATACGGCCGTGGAACTCGTGGTTCCCGAAGCGCGGCGCGTTAATACGAGCGAAATTACGGGGTGCCGCGTGTTCCTTGTACGAATACCAATAGCGCCATCGTCACCACCGGTTCTCAACCGGTTCGTGATAGCTGCGAATGGTCGAACATCGAGCATCGTGTCCGTCGAAGGATCGAATGAGAACCCGGAAGGCGGACTCTCCGCGCACATCAAAGGGAAAAACCTGTCTGCATCGTGAAACGACCTGCATCCATTCTCAGAGGTATCGTTGTGCCTTCTGCCAACGTATATGGTAGAAGGCATCCCTTTTGTGCCGGATCTGCCGTCTTCTGCCTCCCGGCGAGCCCTGCGGCTGCTGGAACCGATCCTTTCGTGAAAATTCGAGTAAACTGTATAATGATCGGACTGCCGATCGTCGTTTTGCGACCCACGAAATATAAAAACGCGTGTATATTTCTGCGAAAATTAGCGTTCTTCTTTTATTTTTATCGCGGGCAACATCACAGTTAATAAACCAACTACTTGTTACGTTTTCATTACAATTCTAACAGTCTATAGTTTATGGGAACGAGTATTTGCATAAATGTCCACCGTCTTTATTCATTGGAGAATGGATAATATCTTTATTTTATTTCACAAGGAGTCTTGTAGTCGTAAAAAAGTTTCCCCTCACTCGGATAGTTAATAAATAATTCATAAAAATTGGCACGTGGCAGTTGAAATATTTCTAGATCAGTTCACAGAAGTAGATGTTCCATCTTCTGCTCTATCTTCAGAACTTTCAGAGATTGGAAAATGATTTTGCTGGCGCATAATGCACGGCAGAGTTGGGCGTTAATCGATGAAAATTTTAACCAAGATTGATTGGTTAATGTGTGCACGATTTAAAAAAAAAGAAATCATCGGAAAATCGGAGACTGATCGAATCAATTGTTGAAGTTAATCGCCACACGGTCTATCCATAAATTGTAATAAGGAGGGAGGGAGGGAGGGGGGAGCGAGAGAGAGAGAGAGAGAGAGAGAGAGAGGGAGAGATATGTAATTTTGTATTGTACTATTGGACTATACATGTGAATTAATATGTTAAATATATTCTACAGAATAGTGATAAGGAACTGTTTCTTATATTCTAATGTAAGACTATCCGCTTTTAAGAGAATCCAAACTTGATTTTATGACGCTACCCCTCTGGGTTTTCCCTGGGACGGAGGTAGCTGTGTGGTTCGCCTGTGCTGCGGACCCTCGACGTTCGATTTACATGTTTTTCGCTATTGTTGTTTTCGTTGCGTCAGGATATTGCTGGCGGTAATCTTTTACCATTTGCAGTACCAACTGCTTTTCTTCCTCATTGCGAGCTAAAATTTGATTGTATGTAATCCTGTATTAGCTTACCGGCTCTTTCTGCCGAATCATTGACCACAGGTAAAGCCTTAACTATATCTAAACCTAGTTTGTAAGAATCTTCATCTTGCCAAACTACTGGATCTTTTTTTAAGAGTTCTGTCAATATATTAAATCTACTAAAAAATTTTTGACTTTCGTCTGATATAAAACCTGAAATGTCCTCTTGCATGTGATCGGCCACATTAGTTGGTAAAATGACAAATTTTTTATAATAATCGCCGCTACTAAAAGATCACTAATTGATCAAGAAACTCTTGTTCCTGTTGATCTTGTATCTAGGATCGTCGTTTACAACTCTTTTGTAAGACCTTCCACTTGTGGTATAATGACAACAAATTATCGACGCAGCGACTGGTTAACTGAACTGGAGTTCTGGCCTTTTCCCACAACACCTCCACTTCTTGAACAACAAGGTGTGCACTAGACCGAAGGTTCAATTTCACTTTCCGCAAATTATAAAATAGCACTCCTAAAACTTGTCGTTTCGATGGCAACTTAGCGTCAATTATCTGATTTTCATCATGTTCTAATAAGAACAGTTTTTCGCGACTTCTACTCTCCATTGGGCTTCTCAATTTATATAGAAATTGAGTAGTCTTCCTGTATGACTACTGTAACGTCTCGCGTCTGCCAAATCTGGATTGAACGACGATGATCACGAGTCCGATTTTGTAAGTTGAGGTGATAGTTGATCAAAGACAACACTTGAGGTTGTATGTTCGCTTACTCGATACTGATGATTACAGTTCGTTAGCTCAGACAGATCTAATCGGTGGTTCTCTGATACATCTAAATCTTACTTCGGTGTGGATGTCGTTTGTTTGAAAAAGCGTGATGATTGGTTGATGGAGTTGAAAGTAATTGGTGGAAAAACTTGTAAGGATAGGAGTAGGAATAGGAGTGGGAGTTTAAGTACGGGTTGTTATAAAATTTTTAACGAGGGTTTACATCTGTTTCCCGGGTGTGCGCTTATGAATTTCAAGATAGGTAAAATTGTAAAAAAGTGGACTTAAGGTCCACGGGGTACATCTGGAGGTAACGTAATAAATTATATTCGGTCATAGGTAATAAATGGATATGTTTAAATATCTGTTATTTGTGGTTCTACGAAAAAATGTCAGAGGAAAAAGTTGCATTGTTCAATATGGTAAATATAATGGCATAAAAAATTTTTTTTTTAAATCAAATTTTCGAAATTTCAAGGTCATCGTTATTTTTTTTAAAATTAAGGTCATATAATTTTTCCATATTCTTATTTAGAAAAAAATTACAAATCCAACGATATATAATACTTTATAGTTACGATGAATTTCAAAATTTTCAAAATTTTCAATTTAAATGCGCCACGTGATCCTTTTATCCGATCGATCTTAAATTTTGCACAAATTTTTTTCTCACCAAAGAGAACCATTCTGGGGGGCGTCGTGAAAAAAATTCGTTGGTCAAATAATAAGGTCCACCCTAGTATGCATACAGTCTTGATTCCGTACTTCATTTCGAAATTTCAGCAGTTAATCATTAATTAATTATCATTTTGACGATTACGATTGAAAAGAATGTAATCGTTAACCGCAATTAAGTACTAAACTAGGAATTTAATTGTTAATTGCGATTAACAATTGAAATAGAAATTTATTCGTCGATCGTTGATAAACTTTTGCCCAACTCTGATGCACGGCGATTAGAATAATAAATTTCACGAGGAGCAATGGATAAAGTGTGGGGGGTTGGGGGAGGGATGTAATTCGAAGAGAGATTGAACAAAAGCGAAGTTTGCTTCCTGTCAGTTACCCCCTGAAGTACGACGAAGATTATACATACAATTATGAGGACAAGGTATGATTACGGGATAAGAGCGCCGTAAATTATTTATACTTACCACGTCCATCCGAATGTCCTGCAGGTTTTCGGCGGAGCGCAATAAGGCCGAAAAGGCTGCCGGGACGTCGAATAACTCCGCCGTAAGAGTTCGCAATTACGCTAACAGCGATTGGTGCATGTCTCGAGAAAGGGGACGAAAGGGAGAAGGTGTCTTTACGCGAGCCAGGATTACCTGTACAGGGGAGGATTCTGCTCCTCTCGCATCTCGGATTCTCATTGTGATGCGAAGTCAAAGGAATATTACACCATCTGCTCGATGCGATACCGGCAAAGGAGCCGTGTAATCTGTTCGACAATATCGTCGATTCACCGGGGGACCAAGAAGAAAGAGAGGGAGAGAAAAGAAGGAAACGAAGGCAGAAGAGAAAGGTTTTTGGCATAATTTTTCGCGCTTCCCAAGCGCTACGCGCATGAATGGCGGACCTCTCTTTCTCCTTTTTTCTTGTTGTTGTTGTTCTTCGCCTTCTATTTCCTCTCATTCGGACCGAGGCCTCTTCTGGACCAGCTCAAAGAATTTCGTGACCTGTTCCACGGGCATTGCATTCATTTCCATATTCTATGTATTTAGTGTTTACGTCTACTTCGTATCCGGTCGGCCTGAATGGCCCACAATGCCCGGCGAACTGGTAAATGAACTAGACGTTGATATTACTTGCCGTTTACTATTTTGTGCCGCGCGAAACGCGCAGCGCTGCACAATTATCCCGTGAGAACACCGCGTTGACAGTGCCGATCTCTCTCTCTCTCTCTCTCTCTCTCTCTCTCTCTCTCTCTCTCTCTCTCTCCCTCTATCTTTCGCGAAGCGAAAATGTTTTCAACCTTACGTTAACCCTGTTTCGCGGTTCGAGTCTACAGTGACGCGACTGCATCGTGTTTCTTGACCTATCCAAATACTAATTGTGTTAGAGATGGTTGTCAATTTTTCAGAAAAGTGCGAGAACTTCGAAGTGTGTTGCCATTTTTTCAATAATAAGATGTTTCGCATAAGCTAAAGTTTTAATTTCAAATTATCAGAACCAGCAAGACATTTTCATCGACCCGAATCGAGGAGAAGAAGTTACCCCCTCTCTGCCAGCACCGGATTAGTCACGTGACATTGCGACACACGCACGACAGAAGTAGGGAACAGCGTCGTGCAAGGGGAAGGTAAAGTGGGGACGCAGGTGTCTTAATCTCCGAAGAACTCCTAGAATTATTTGTAATTAATAATTTCGAACGGACAACATGAATTTTGCTTTTTGCGATTCCGGCCTGCTGTGCGTCGATACATAGTCCGATTAACTGTTGAAGTCCTCGGTAGCTGCGGTCGAATCTCGTGTCTTCCCATTAGGATTTAAATCCGTGGTGGAAGTGGATCAATGTCGACTCGGCGACGCCCGCTTTTGTCGGACGTTCGCGTTTTCGAGCTCGGCGATCGGTTCTCGGAACGAAAGCATCGTCGAAAACCGCGAGGCCTCGCCGAGGCAGTTCAGTTCTGCTTGGTTCTGCTGCCGACCCTATCCTCTCGTTTCTTCGTCTTTCGCGCGTCTTTCTTTCTCTTCCGTGTCCCCCGACCTCCTCTCGCATCGTCCTCGCCTTCTCCTCAGCATCTCTTTTTCTTCTCCACTTATTTTTCTTGCTCAACCTTCCACGACCACACGTAAAGGCCAATTCACACCGAAGCGACTCCGTCCTCGCGGTACCGATTCAAAGAACCTGTACAATCGCCCATGAATTCCGCCTCCCATGATTCCTTCGGTGTAAGACGGTGTCCCCGATCTGCCCCGCTCGTCGCAGCTCGTCGCAGCTCGGCCACGCTTGTCTCCGCTCGTTTCCTTCTTCGTCTCATTAGCAGTAACGCGAGATAACCGCTTCCCGGGAACCACCGCGCTAACGAACGCTAGACGGTCCGGTCGTCTTGCTGTTCGGACTACTTCTGGGACCATCTACGCTCCGATGATTCGTACCGTTTATACGGGTCAACTTATGGTCCCAATGGCAAGCATTTCTTCGGGGTATGTTCACCCGTGATCATTCATCCCGCTTATAAAGTGCTTGTTTACCGCCTCGATCGCGCGAACCTCTTCGGGCGGGGTGAATGAGCTGCTTCAATAATCCTTTTATATTTCAGAGGGTGAAACAATTAATAGAGACTGTCGAGTTCGAATTTTATTTTCACGATATACTATTTACCCATAATTTGTCGTCGAGTTAAGTGTAGTTCAGTATGAAACAAAAATGTAGGTTTACACTATATTCTTATCCCAACAAAAACATCCTGTAAACAGGAGCCAAGTTCCTATGACTGTAAAAAGTTATGAGATCAAACAAAATACGGCCAAGTTCGTTAGCTTAGAAATATGTACCTCTTACAATACTGAAAAAAGCGTTTGTAAAAATTAGTTTAAAAGAACGCTATTTAATTTTTAAAGAGTTATATGGAGGGCTAAATTATTCAAACTTGGCCGCTACCTAACAGCTTTTATGGCCATTGGTTTAAAAAGTAACGGCCAAGTTTGAATAGTTTAGTCCTCCATGTAACTCTTTAAAGATTAAATAGCGTTTTTTAAACTAATTTTTACAAACACTTTTTTCAGTATTGCAAGAGGTATTTCTAAGCTAACGAACTTGGTCGTATTTTCTTTGATCTCACAACTTTGTACGGCCATAGGAACTTGGCTCCTGTTTACAGGATGTTTTTGTTGGGATTTCATCAATTTTGTTGCAATTTCATCAATTATTAAGTAGGTATTACTCTTATCCCTGATTGATTAAATTCTAAACATTTTTTATCTTTAAGGTGGACATTAAGTAAATTAATAAATGCATGTTCGTTTTACTACCTATTTATACCTATTTCGTAATGTTTTTTTTCAATACAACCCCTTTAAGGTGTAAAATTTCAAACTTTGATAATTATTCCTTTGAGTGTTTGTTATGGTGGACCTATGTACCAAATTTCAAGCTTGTAGGTCAATAGGAAGTACCCAAAAGGTTTTGATGGTCTGTCAGTCTAGTCAGTCAGTCAGTCAGTCAGTCAGTGACAAATTTAGCGATTTTTGAGGTCCTATATCTCGGAACCTACTAATGTTGGAAGATTAATGTTTTGTCAATATTGAGACATGATAGCATATGTAACAAGTGTACGAAATTACATCTCTCCATCTGCCTCCAGTCACGAGTTATAAGCCTCTAAAAAACGGTTAAGTTGTTTCGCGTAAAAGGAGGTAGTACGAGAACTTGGCCGGAGCACTGCCGTGCACCTAGATGATCCCTTATTTAACCCTTACACTATGTCCATCACCAAAATCTCTTACGGTATTCAGTGATGCATTTTATAAATTCAACGCGTAAATGCCTCGAATGTAGATTAATTTGACATCTGCGGACTTTTATGCGACCTTTTCTATCTTGTTTTAATAATTTCAGCGAGTTGAACATAATCCAACACTAGTTTTTACAAGCTTGCAGTTTGTCAGTGAAAGTATCGGAAAACTTTTAAGAAGAATTTAAAAGGGATTTTGCTTTCCATCAAACACAAGATCAAAATTCCGTACGACCAATGAAAAACGAAGTAATAATTGGTAAACAATGGTCGAAAATATAGAATCGAATTAGCAGTCTATATCAACGAGTAACGAATGTAACATAATTATTTCGTGGCTGATACACTACTTCCTTTGTCCCAAAGTGGAAATCGAGTAGATTCGAGTTCTGATAGTCGGTAAAGGTACACTTTATCGAGTTCCCCGCGCGCGCGCGTGCAGTGAAGTGAAAAATATTCGGTGCCCACACCCTGCGTTGCATGAGACGAACACCCATGGTGTTGGCACCGGATTTTCTGAATTTCGACTGTGGGCATCGCCACTCGCTAGAAATTCCTATATGTATACATATATATATATATTGTGTATATATATATATATATATATATATATATATATATATTTTAACACTTTACCTACCGGAAGCCTATTAATAGGATTTTCAATAAGTTTGCTGTACCAAAAGAAAGTATAGAAATTTTCTTTTACATTGCAATCTTAAATGAAACTATTAGATGACGTTATTGAGAGCAACTTGTTAGTTCATAATGAAAATTGCTGTTGCTATTGAAGGTTCCATTAAAAAGTGTTTAGCCATGAACCATAGATTTTTCAAAATTAAGCAATAATCACCGGTCGGTAATGTGTTAATAAAGAATTTGCTTCGACCATCAAATTATGAATATCAGCATAGGTTCACAATGTTAAATAATTATAAGATACAGAAAATAATGTTCAGTCTATATAATACAATATGTGTAAAGAAATACTCTATGTACACGAACGAGCGTGCAGAAAATAGGCTGAAACGCCGCTGTGGGTCACGAATGCACGCCGATCGAGAACTCCGTGACCTGTTTGCGATTGTACAGGGCGTTCCTCAATAATTGCGCCAATTAAGCCGTTCGAGACAAAAACGAGAACAGAAGTTCGCGTAAACACGTATGTACATACACGAGTGTGTGTTTTTCAGTACGAAACTGCTCTTGATCCGAAGCATTCCATGGCAACTGTGAGTTACAAGAAAGAAAATCACAAGAAAAATGAGGGAGTTGGAAGAAAGAAAATTGCAGGAAAAATTAGGGGGTTACTAGAAAAAAATCACAAGGAAAATTAGGGAATTACAAGAAAGAAAATTACAAGAAAAATTATGGACTTTTACAAGAAAGAACATTACAAGAAAAATCAGAGTTAGAAGAAAGGGAATTACAGGAAAGAAAATCACAATAAAAATTATGGAGTTACGAGAAAGAAAATTGCAGGGAAAATTAGAGGGTTACCAGAAAAAATCACAAGAAAAATTAGGGAGTTATAAGAAAGAAAATTACAAGAAAAATCGGAGGGTTACAAAAAGTTACAAGGAAAATTTCAAGGGTGGGCTAGCACAATTGTGTCACCTATGAACAAGCTGACAGTCACCGTGTCAAACAAAGGGTTGCGTTGGTACGGATCTTCCTCGTTCCTCGAGTGGCGCTCGTCCTCCCAGCTTCCCACATATTAAGAAACAGCCTGTACAGTCGATGCTTGCTCCAGCTCCAGACTCCACGGTGGGAAAGTATTCGCGAGCAACGATGCAGACGCACCCTGAGGCGTGCACCGAGCGAGTAGTATTCACCGGTATTAAACTACGTTCTCACAGGCAACGCGTCTGTCCTTTGTTTTGAAAACACTGGTCCGGTACCTCGTGCGTTTTAAAGTGCTATCACGACCTCCAGCCCATCGCGGAATCCACGCGCGATTTTCAGCGGGGTTTCCGAGGAGAACACTGACTTTAATTCCCCTTCGGTATCCAGGAATACAGGTCATGCTCCGTGAGGAACAATACAGACGATGAAACTCCCACGATCTGAGGATATTAATTTCTGCTGAAAAATCAGTATGTTCACGATAAAACGGTCGCTTCGTGGTCTCCAACCCTTAATAATTCAATGAACGATAATCCTCAATTTTTAACCGGTCAGGAGGTTAACATCTACAGTGTGACTCTCACTAATATTCGGACGCTCTCAAAACACCGATACCTTTTTCAATATTGGACAAAACGATTTGAACTTTTTTGGGAAGCTAGAGCAATTAGTTTACTACAGGATGTGAAAAAAAGTTTTTTCAAAAATTGCAATTGGCCGGAATTGCAGAGAAAATACTAGAAGTTGCATTCTACAACTTTTTTATGTGGGCCAATATTAAAAATTTTTAAAATACATTTTGTAGACCTGTGTCAATTATACACATATGCATTGTGAAATTTTTATTGCAATCGGTTGATGCAGAAAAAAACGACAGACATTGAAAGATGTAAGAATTCTTAGATTTACTGCCGTTATAGGCCGAAAATCGTGAAAATCTGCAATTTTTACCATCTTTAAACGTTTGTAGCTCATTGCAACGTCAACCGATTTTTACGAAATTTTCAGGATATATTTAATTGATACAGATCTACGATCGCATTTTTTAAATTTTCAATATAGGCCCACATTAAAAAAGTTGTAAAATGCAACTTTTAGTATTTTCTCTACAATTCCGACCAATTGCAATTTTCGAAAAAATTTCTTTTCGCATCCTGTAGTAAACTAATTGCTCTAGCTTCCCAAAAAATTTTTAATCGTATAGTCCAACATTTAAAAAAGTTATCGCTTTTTTTAGAGCGTCCGAATATTAATGTGAGTCACACTGTACCTTGCTATTCGTTGTGAAATAATTTTGTGAAAGTCAATAATTGACAACGAACTTTTTCATGTTTTAGTTGACTCCTCGAAAGATGTCTCGAGTAAAATATTTATAGCGATAATTAGACAGCAGATCTTTATGGAAAATAAAAATTTTCTACCTGGTTTGCAACGAAGTAGAGTGAAATAGAAATTTATTTTCTCTGTTAACACGTTTAATAGGTTGAAAATAATATAACAGTATTTTTAAATTCTTCTAATGTTTTTACTATTTGATATTATGTACACCTACTCATTTTTGTCATAAATGCATCAAATCCGCTGTCTAGTGATAATATAATAATTTCTTCTGGGAATGTTGTTGAACAAAATGTTATTAAGGTTCTTTTTAGACTAGCATATACCAAAACATTCGAAATGATAAATGAATAGTCTTGCTAAAATTTCATTCCGAGTACATGTAACTGTTGGTTCGAGAGGAGGCTGCCCAACCAGTTAGGGGTTTTAAAAAAAGGTTCATCTCGATCGAGGTCCAGGAAGCCATTTCATTGTACTCTTTCTGGCTGCAAGATACGTCCGAGATTCGCCACATCCGTTTCCTCGAGGAATCCTCTTACGATGCCGAATACCAATTGTCGCTATCTCGATAGCATATGTAGCGTGTAATTTCACCACTCATACTCTCCACCACTTCCTCTGCGTGTCGAGACGGCATTCACACGTTCACCAGCACCGCACAAAACCATCTTCTTCGCCGACACCTGTATTTGTACTACTAGGATGGATCGGTGGCACCGGAAATGCTCGCACGAACTCGCATTGTTTCCGATATGTTCTACCTACCGAACACTGTTTGCCTAACCTGTGGATAGATCGTCTAAAGCGATCGCTCTTACGAGCACACCTCGCCAAGCTCACTGATCTATTTGACAAATCCGGGAACTGTTTGGATTAGTCCTCGCAATCATTCATTGTGTCGCGTGACCGAATGAATAATGCATGAACCATCGAAGCGATTCGAGTTTTTCACGCGGAGCTCGTTTACGCTGCATGAATTATACGTTGTTTCCTGACAATGGTGGAACGAGCAGGCACAATTGATCGAATTCCGATATCGTTTACACAGAGCATTTTTCCTATCTGTTTTGTGATTCGTTCAATTTTATTTATCTTTGTTGAGGCTGCAGCTAAACGTTTATGGAGAACAAACAAAACACAAAATTTTAAAGACATTGGAAGAATTATCAACACTGTGACACTATTTCGAGAAGATACATTTTTATTTACTTAACTTTCGTTTCTTACAATTGACTTAAAATTTATATTTTGCATGAAGAAAAATTTTTAAATACAAGGAAACCTGTATATTAAACAATGTTAATGGCATTTCTGTTTCATTTTTACCACAAGATATTTTCCAACAGGAAATAAAAGATGCCCCTTCTCTTAACCCTTGTAGAATAAATTTTTGGAAAGGTATCTTTTTGATCATGTACATCCCAGGATATGTGTTCCGTTTTTGCAGAAGATTCTGAATTTCCGAAATTTTGATCGCGTGCACCTTGATTCTAGCTGCATAGCAAACACCAAGTGTGTCCTTTTAGAAATTGGTTGCAGAAGTGGGAACGTCTGGACGGTAGTCCTCGTGATTCTTTCGGGTTCCAAAGAGAAACGATCAGTGTCAAACCTCAAAATAGGGGTGTCCCTATTTCCTCCGAATGAGACCCGAGGATTCTTCCGAAAGGATTCCTTGCCTTTTTGGCGCGCGCGCGACAGCTGCTTTTACGTAACAGGAAGCTTTCCTACTTCAGAAACTTGGGAAACGCACGGTGTGCCGAAGAATTCGTATGATCTTCAAGATAAGACTCAATTTTACATTCTCCGCACTCTGAAAACTGAATTTATCATAAAAGAAGTCTGTAATTTACACTCTACAATTAAGCAAAATATGTTTGTAGAATACCTAGACTGAAAACTGTATTTGAATATTTTGAACACATCATGTTGCAAATATCGATTGATGAAGAAACGGTAGCTTCTTCGTTACAGTAGAAAACATTTTAATTACACAGAAATAAGGGAATCGAAGGAAAGAAAGGAAATTGGAGATACAAATCAACCTCCCTAACATACATTTCGAAACAGATGCCGGTTGAGAAAGTGAGCGAAACTTGTTCTATTGATCAGTTTATTAGATTGGGTGTGAAATAATTCTTTTGTACAATCTGTCAGTTGTACAAGAAAATTTCGTCACAATATCGCGTTTCGGCAGTGGTGTCCACGAGGAGAGAGAGACAATGGGTGACCGAGAGCCCATGTAGATACACCAACACACTTGCGCGATCCCCATAGAAACAGTTTCAGTTTCCTCGCACCCTCTGCACCGTCGCTGACACGGCAAATGGATAATGTGCTCCATCAGCCATGGAACAACACCGTATTAATTCACGTTGATCTCGAAAACGCCGTAGTATATTCTTATTGTTAGTTGAAATTGCTGAGTCTCCCACTTTGTTCAAGTAATAAATAGACAGCGGATCTTTATGCGAAATAACGTAATAATTTATTTGATACATTGATTCGGCCCCTCTCTCAGTTTCATCAATAAAAAATTGTTGTGGCCCCTCAACTATGTGAAATAAAAATAAATACTAATGTTCAACACAGGGTAAATTAACCCTTTGCACTCGGAGCTATTTTAACTGGAGAAACATTGCTTCCGATCTAAAATATTTCCATTCCTTATGATTTTTGAAATTATATGCATATGAAATTGGTTGTAATACCTCATACAATACCTAAATGTTTAGTAATTGATTAGTAGACTGCGGATCTTTATGCAAAATAAAAATTGTCTGTATCGATTGCAAGAAATAGAAACTAAATTGAATGTTATTTGAATATAGGAGGAATCATATATTGACATCTTCAATTTTAAAATTTTTCAATAATTTTGAATTTTATCTTCTCAATTGTGCTATAAATGTATGAAGATCCGCAGTCTATTGATTAGACACCGATGTATTTAATAATGTAAACAATATTTTGATTAATGGTACATCAATTTTTAGTGGAGCCTCGGAGGGGACAACCGAGTGCAAAGGCTTAAAATTGTAGTGCTCTAGTCACATTCCCCAAACGGTATTACATAACACCTTGAGTGCCCTGTTTCCCAGAAGTGGAATTATTTGTCCATGTATGTAAATTAATTTTTGCGTTAATGTATTGAATCTAGAGAGTGTTCTTAGTATCATATATAAGCAGAGAGAGTTCTAATTTTCATTGCACCTAATGTGAGGTGGTAGATTCTTCTTTCCCCTCCTCTTCGGGTCCGAGTTGTTCACAAGCTTGGCAGGATTACTAAAATAGACTACATATCTACTACATATTGACTATTTGAAACAGTATTTTCCCCAGCTCCGATTCGAGCAAAAAGTAGCTCGGTTCAGTTTCCTTGATAGACCCGTGGCTAGTCTTTCCCGGGAGATCGTGCCGGCGCTTAACATGTTAATTCGAAAACGAGGAAGGGTGAAGAGGAGAGAGCTTTCGTCGCAGCATCGGCGTCCGGCTGCTTCTTTCCCCGAGTTGAATGAGCAGGGCCGAGGGCGCACAGACACAGAGTGAGAAGTAGGGAAAGAGAGAAAGGGACACGGACAGGTCGAGCAGAGTGGAGCCGTCTTTAGGGACGGGGGCCAGAGTTTCATCGCGCCCTCCGTAGCATCTCGTCGTCCCAATGGTTCCCCTCCTGTCCTTCCATTCCCTTGGCGGTCCGCTATACCTTTTTCCCCCACCACGCGTTGCCAACAGCCCAGCACGTTAGGGACTGTATGCTGTACGCGCAGGCTGCCGGCGAACCAGCCGGGTACCCCCAGTTCAAATCTAAACGCCGATCCGTCAGGACCAGCCTCGCGCGACTCTGCTCGACTTTGGGCGCGCGTCGCGACACACCACAGCCACACGGAAAGAATCACGTTATGGACAAGATCGGAGGCGCCTCGAACATCTTCCGACAGAATATCCAACGGTCCTCGCGAGTGTCACGTTAATATCCCTCTCTTGTCCCTTTCTTTTTCAGACGTCGACCTTCTCCCTCCCTCTCCCTCTCTCGATCTCTCTCTCTCTTTCTCTTTCCCTCTCTCTCTCTCTCTCTCTTTCAAAGAGTACGCTGTTCGCGTTTGTCGCGACGCGTGTACCCAAAACCACCCCTTTATCCGCTCTCGCTACTGATAACAACGACCATCTGTTTTACCGAGCATCCTCTTCGAAACGGTCCCAATCGCGAATGGTGTGTGTACGTGTGTGCGGGATCCGCGGCTGCCACGAGGGTGCATTGTTACCGACAGAAACAGACAAAGACGGGGACACGGAATTCTTATGTTTTCGCGAGCCTCGTGGGAACCCGACCGCATTGTAAGCCTCGCGGACCGACCGTGTACCCACGCGTGTTTCGCTCGAATATGATCCTCATCGTCGCCTCAGGATTTTGAACTTATCGAGGCTCTACCACGCGGTATTCGCGACAAAAACGAATCTCGACAATGGTTCGTACCACGTGAATTTTTGCTGTCGATGTACTGAGTACAGTGACGGTTCGAGTCTTCAGGACCGAGATCCGTCCAGCATTCGTCGGAACCTGACCGCGAGTTTTCCTGGAAAACTACCCTCGTGAGAATGGATGTAGTGTCGAATGGACTCCTCGTGCCAGCGAAAGTCCTGGATATTGGTGCCTACCACTCGTCGTTCTATTCGCCGCCACCCACCGAGGCGTAAGTAATCATTTAAATACACCTTATCGGAGGATGACAACGGGCCTCTGTCAAACCGATCCCTCGTTGTCCGACGCGAATTTTCAGGTAGAGATAAAATTGAAGGAGCACCGAGGGAACAGTTCCCGTTATCGGTACAATTGTCGAAGTATTGGGTTCGAAGTGATTTCTTTTTCAGATATAAAATTCCTCAAAACTAGTACATAGATATTCCTTTTATTGAGTGATACTTTATCTTCTTTTTTTCTCTTTTCGAAAGGCCGTTGAATATCAATGAGTTTCTTTTTATTGAGACATTTAACCGATGTTCATATTATTCATGGGAAGCTTTTTAATTGTTTCAAATTTTTTGTCGACCTACGGGTTGAGCGGCACTGTTGCGCAAGGAAATATGTATATGTATATCGAACTGTCAATTGTCAATTTCGTGCAACTGTGGTGGAAAGTACTGTCACAAAAATACGCATTCATTCTTTTAAGGGGTGGGGGAAGGGTGGAATAGTTATAGAAGTCGAAGGTCGGGAAAACAATTGTAAATAGCAAAACTGTTTCGTTTTTAACGAGAAATCCAACTATGTAATTGAACATTAGGAAATCCTGTTTTTTTTTTAAGCAACATAGTAAAATACGTGTTACAACCACGTTTTCTTATTTAACGTTAATGACCTTCTTTTCCAGTATTAAACTTACAACACCTTCCCATTAAATCAATTCAAAACAATCCATCATCAAATGTATAATTATATGTATAGCTAGGATACCTGTGAAAATGTGGGTCACGCTTTAACCTCAAATCTCTAAGTTCGGTACGCATCAAGCCGACAAAGTTGTGAACGATATCACGGGGCAACTCGTGTAACCAGTTCGTTAAGATTATGTTCGTCGATTAAATCGACCCATTAAAATTCCGATTGCACGATTCTCGAATCTTTTGTCATTCGACATACAGGAAACAAAGGAGAGATGCAACGGCGAATCGTTTGCAATCTCGTTCGTCGGGTTCGAACAGGTTCCCAGCCTCGGTTGCAAAGTTATCTTCCCATTCAAATTCTGCTCTGTGTCCTGGGGTTTATCTCGCGCGAACTGTCACCGGTAACGAGCCTGCTACCATTCGCGCGTTTTGTCACAACAAACACGCCAAAGTATGCTGTTGTAAACGCAATGAACGTCCTGGAACGTTGTGCTCGGAACGGAAGTCTCTGTTTCGGTGTCGATATCAAAGGATGCGGCCTTATCTCTGATAGATTGAGCCGCCGCGCCGCGCCTCGCCGGTTGTTGTACATACATATATGTTTTTATATGGCCGCCTAGCGTATTTATATTATCTTAAATCCCAGACACCATTCCGAAAACATTCTAGGCGCACCACTTGACCACCGGCATCTTTGTAGGGCTACCCGATAGGAGGGTAAACAGTGTATGTATGTATCATGTATATTTTCACAAACCTCGCGACACATTTTTAAACTGCAGATTTTAAGGCAACATAAAAAATGTATGCATAAATTGTTTCTTCTTATTGAACGGAAACTAATCCACTGATGTTCATAAATCTTTTGAATGTGTCGAACGTTTTGAGTTTTATTGAATTGTACCTCTTTTTGTCATAAATGCATAAAATCCGCAGTCTACTTGTAATCGGGGTAGGTCGAGTCGTAAATCGCTTCCGGCACGTTTAAACAAAGACGGTCCCATGGGTCGTTTCATTGTAATCGTCTTAACCCTCCAGAAAACCCCAAGTAATAAACAGATGTTTAAAAATAGTTCTAGTTCCCCGAAGGAATATTCTTTCCGAGATTATGGTCTATTTTTTTGAAAGACAGCTGATGTACAGTTATCGTCACAATAGCTGTCTACCTGACTCTTATTATGTACTTTGAATTGACAAAACGTACCTCAGCCCCTAACTGTTACTATGTGCACCGTCAGCCTTGAAAACAAACTGATTATTAGACTGGGGATTTTATGCGTTTATTGCAGAAATGGGTAGAGGTGTAATTTCAAACACAGTGGAAATTTTCAAAGAATTTAAGAATATCTAGAATATCGAAATTTTTATTTTGCGTATAGATCCGCAGTCTACTTATTGTGCACAGAGTTGGGCATTAATCGATTAAAATTTTAATCATGATTGATTGATTAATGTATACGATTAAAAAAAGAAATCGTCGAAAAATCGGCGATTGATTTAATCGTCAATCGTTGATTAAAAAAAGGAATCATCGAAAAAAAAACATAAAAGCACGTAAACAGAATTTGTGTTATGGACCAAATGACAATACACCTAAACTCGGTTTACATTTTTTTCAGTATTCATACAGTTCTGATTACGTATTTCATTTCGAAATTTCAGCAGTTAATCATTAATCAATTATCCGATTGACGATTAATAAGTATTTAATCGTTAACCACAATTTTAACGACTAAGCGAGGAGATTAATTGTTAATTGCGATTAACGATTGAAGAGTAGAAATTTAGTCGTCAATCGTTGATTAAATTTTTGCCCAACTCCGATTGTGCATAGCCCGAGCACAATGATTAGCGTACTTCAACATTTATAAAATAGCATATGAACGATAACAACGTTGAAGATTATTGGCCATTTAAATGGCGCACAGCTGGAATAATTACCAAAATTTTGTACAACGTGGAACTTGGCGGAAATGTATCTGGTATTCGGGAAGGGACTGATCTCGGAAAGGAGATCTTAGACCGAAAAGGCTAATCTTCGGTAATGTTCTTGGAAGTTCTTTGGGATTCCGTTCGAGTCCCGTTTCCGTCGACGATTACGAATGCGTCGGTAAAGACGGGGCCGTATTTTTAAAAAGTCACCCAGTAGGTTGCGGGTCCCGAGCGGGCCTGTCAGGCCCGGGGCCAGAGGCCTGGACGCGGGGTGGGGGAAGAGACAAACACGCAGGCAGGCAGGCAGGCAGGCAGAAAAGAAAAGCAGCGGGCACCTCTCCGAAGGAAGCATCCTTCGGCTATCCCTGTTGTTGCCTAGCAGATATCCCACTTTAGGCTCGTTTATCGGCCGTAGCCGGGGCCGGGGCCGGAGGGAAAGACTGGGCCCGTATATCCCGGTCTCCTCTCGCAGGTCTACAGCCCGGCTCGACCCGTCCCCGACTAAGGAGATTTAAACCCGGTTTTCAGATCGAACCCGTTCAGAATTCCCCTGTCGTTTATTTCGTTTGCCAGCACGGACGGGTTCGCATCTCTCTGTCCTTTAACTGGCCGCCGCGCCGGCGCATTGACTATTTTCTGAATTGCCTTAATTTGGACCGTATTGTCCACACTCGAAGTGCGCGCGTTACATATTCAGTGGTCATTAGTCAAATGTCCCGCAACCGTCCCGAAATCCGCGCTAAATATCCGCCCGGTGTATAACAAATCGCCGATCGCGCTCGAATTCCCTTGCTCGACGCAACGATCACGTAACAATTGCTACCGCTGCACAGTGTGGCGTTGTTATGGTCGGCCACACCGTTTTGTCCATACAAAAGTCTGTTCTTGACGGAATCTTATAGGAAATTTCACGCTGAGCACGAATATACCATATATTAAAGGTCCCTGAATAGAGTTTAACAGTTTTTTCCGCAAAATATCGTATTTTTTGAAGTTTTTTTGAGTGTTTTTGCGTGAAAAATACGGTTAAACTCCATTCACTGATGCTTAATACATGGTATATTCGTGATCAGCGCAAAATTTCCTATAAGACCTCAAAGTATGTATCTTTCTTTCGTTTGGCATCACACTGTATATTCCAAGTGATGGAAACAGGGCAGGGGTCAGTTAAGAAAAATTGCTCTTCAATGCATCATCTACAAAAATGAGAAAACATGACCAAAAATTGAATTGAATTTCAAATAATATTTTATAAACATTATAAGAATAATAATGGACAGAATATGTAGGTATTCTTCACAATAATGAAGGTATGCTTATTTACATAATATAGGCCATAGACTGTACCTATGAAGTAGATATTTGTAAAATCACTAATTATATACACTAATTTTATAACAGAAAAAATTTTGGGGAAAAATATTATTAGTCATTTAACTGGATTCGGTATTTTATGGAGAACCAGGGAAAAAATTATTTTCTCTTTTTTAGCGCTATTTAATATAAGCGTGGTTTTTAAAAAGTTTTTTATATATTTTATTTTCTACTTTTATTGTCATCGGAAGCAAGTGTGTATATCAAAGTAAAATTCGATTACAAGATTTGACGCATAAGCGTGGTAAAAAAGAGCACAGAGCCGTTCCAAGCAGTTTGAAGCAGAAAATGTTTATATATTTGTGAAGTATAATAGTCGTGAAATCGAAATATATCAAAACCCCAGGATGTTTTGACTCGAAATTGAGAGAAGCTTATCTGAAGATATTGACGTCTATAAAACTTGATTCTAACTTAGTGTTTTATTATTGCTACGAAACTATTTTGACGGTTAATGAAACGGGAAAAGTGGATATTCCTCACCTTCTTCGATACCTTCCATATTCAAAATTTAAAGAAAGGACACAAAACAACGTTCTTGATTACAGAAAGTCAGTATGTAATTGATTGGGCCAGAGCTCGCGTGAGTTCTCCGATGAGCTTCCTAACGAGCTCTCTGCCACTTATGCAAACATGATTCCTGCCGTTTGTTGTGCTAATACACAGAGTTGGGCATTAATCGATTAAAATTTTAATCATGATTGATTGATTAATGTGTACGATTAAAAAAAGAAATCGTCGAAAAATCGACGATTGATTCAATCGATTGATGAAGTTAATCGTCAATCGTTGATTAAATGAAGAAATCGTCGAAAAATCGGCGATTGATTCAATCGATTGATTTAATCGTCAATCATTAATTTAAAAAAGGAATCATCGAAAAATCAGATGATTTAATCAATTGTTGAAGTTAATTGCATCACGGTCTATCCATAAATTGTATAATAAGGAGATAATAATATATTTCAACAGAAACATGGTCGTAGCTTACCATGAATAATAACTTCAAACGTAAAAGCACGTAAACAGAGTTTGTATTATGTATAGAGACCAAATGACAATACATCTAAACTCAGTTTACATTTTCTTCAGTATATATTCATACAGTTCTGATTACGTATTTCATTTCGAAATTTCAGTAGTTAATCATTAATCAATTATACAATTGACGATTAATAATCGTTAATCGCAATTAACGATTAATAAGTATTTAATCGTTAACCACAATTTTTTAACGACTAAACGAGGAGATTAATTGTTAATTGCGATTAACGATTAAAGAGTAGAAATTTAGTCGTCAATCGTTGATTAAATTTTTGCCCAACTCTGTTCATTGTTCATACACTAGAGACATTTCTGAAGGGATTAGTAAAGCCAAACGCAAGGTGCGGAGAATAGTTGCATTTTCGACTTTTGTCCATAGGCGGCCGCACTGTGCGCTGCTTCGAAACGAGAACATAAGAAACTGCAGCGACTGAAAAATTAAGAGTTTCATATCCCGCGTGCTTCTCAAAAATAGTACATAGTACACAAGATGCTAATTCCTATTCGTTCCTCGTTGATACGGGAGTCGTTTCGCAAGAATCTCCGTAGAGAAGAGCCTATTAACGGTTTCTCAATCATCCTAAAATCTCGAGTCCCACAATGAATACAATTAGAATCTGATTTACATTGATACTACAGATTTCTCGATGCTATTTAATGCAAGAATCCCGAGAACAAAGAAGCCAGAAATCTGAGATACAGGTGGACACAAAATGTACGAGTAATTTATTAACCCCTTGAACTATAATATCGAGTCACACATCTTTATACGTTTATATGTAGTTTCTAAACATTTTCAAAACATCCTGCAGTATCAAATTCGACAGAATTTAGTACGATGTTTATTCATTTTGGACCTGCAAATGTTATTATCAATGAAAATAGGATTTTATTTGCTACCGCTTTCTTAAGATTTGTTTAGTTATTAATATTCCCTTCATATTGAAATAAAATTCTACTTCATCGTAATCAATATTGATCAATAAATATAAATTTTCTTCTCTAGCAAGTTACAAACACCAAAGAAGTTGTAATCATTGCAATCGTGAAATCTTAGTGCAGGGTCTAATCGAAGCTAGATTCATTTATATTACTTTGATCAAGTGCTGGTACATTTCAAGATACGGAGGAGGTTCTCACGAAGGTTCAAGCAACCTTCCTGTATAGGCGGATTGCAGGATCCGATAGCCGGACGCCGTTATCCTTAAAGTTCGCCGGGAAGAGGCGGGAGAAAAAGTCGATCTGGTAAATCGAGATTCCAGGCCCGTCGAACACACGCGGAATCACGCGTCCGTAGAAAAAAGGAAAGCCTCAAGGCCGTTTCAGAGAGGCAACAAAGACGCGGGTCCTCCCGTCGAATGTTTTAAGACTTCGCACCTAGGCGAGATCCTGGGAAGAAGCTGGAAAGGTTCGAGAGCCGTGAAACGCGGAAACCCACGGAATTGCAGCGAGCGTGTCCTGCGAAACACGTGGCCGGTCTTCGCAAACATTCCTCGGCGATTCGTGCTCTCGTCCTCGAGACGCGGGGAACGGGAACGAATAGAGACAGGAGTAAAAAGGACGCGGAGCCGGGTCGGCAAGAGAGGCTGCCCAAGTTTCAAGGCGAGTCCACGTGTTGAGAGTCGAGAGGATCGTCGGCACGTGTTACGGCCCGAGGTTTCTATCTCGCGTCACGATTTCCATGGAAATCTATCCGCCGATCTGCGAAACGTTGCTATGCCCTTTCTCAACAAGCAGGATGCTACTCGCGCGGACGGAATAGGACAGGAAACACGTGATCGGGATTCTTAGCGACGCGGTTACGGATTTATTGGTTGCCAAGGGGAAATCCATTGTCGAGGTTTCGCGATTGATTTCGAGAGTTGGCGCGCGACGATCGATGTTCGTGCTCTCACTATCTTGTTGTCGCGCGCTGCGATTGTATCTTTCAACTTCGCACCGGATCGTTGGCCGACCTTGAAACATTTGCAATTAATTTAACTTTGCTGCAGCGTTTGTAGACGGGCTGTGTGAAAAAATTGATTAAAAAATAAAAGAATTTTCTATTTCCGAAATTGAAACTACCTTTTTTCATGAGAAGCTCTAGTAATTTAATACTTTATTATGGTTATTAGTTGGTTATGGAATAATCGCTAATACAAATACGTTAATACAATTTCATAAGTGGATGTTGACCGTTCGATAACAAATCTTCCAATTGGCCGAATAGATGTTCTATCCTGTTCTCGATAAAGTAGCTTGAAAAAAGTAATTTGCATAAAGAGTCTACAAGGTTTTCATGGATCTCCAAGATGTCGTACGGGTGATAAAACATCGACGACATTCAGATACAGTTTCTTGAGAACATAGCATTCTCTCCCGACCCATTTCTTTTCTATCTCCGTTTCTCCGAAGCAGCGCGTTAGACCCGTAAACCGGAAAAGCCGAGTTAGCTCGTCGCCCGAGTTGCACGCATTCGGCAACCGAGTCAATTAGTACGATTAGCGTGGTTTGAGGCATTGGAAGCACGAGCGTGGCAACAGAAATTTCGATGCTGAGAATTCGAATGAGCGGATGCGTACGATTCGGATCGAGACAGACACGAGATATCAGCGCAGCAGGCAGAGAAGTTCGCGGCGTGTGGTCGTTCCCCGAAGAAACGAAGCGGGTCCCCCGGGAGAGCAGGTCCGCGGGAGCGATAGTAAACTTAGAAGGCTCCCGTCGTACTCTAATTTTAGAGAAAATGCAAAGAGAGCCGCGGGGAACAACAATGCGCTCCCGGAGCGATTCACTGGTTTATAATAGCGCGGGGTCCGCCGTCTTTCTCTCGAACTAGATAACGTTTAAGATCTGTTGCTGCAATCCTGCCGGACACGACACCCGTGTCCGGGCTTTTAAATTCGCAACAGTGCGCCGTGTCCTCTCGGGTTGACAATTAAATAACCGTTTCGGCAGCTGCGCTTCTTTTAAAGGCTTCTCGACGGACAATGACGCGAGGCAACCACCACGTGACGGAATACAGAGCGCCCTAAGACGCGTTTCGTCGGCTAACAAACATTCTCGTACCGAGGGATTCCAGTTTGCTGCGACGAGATTCGCGAGGAATCCCCTCGAGGAAGTCTCCCCCCGGGGAAGATGGAACCACCTTTATACGTCCCGTCTCTCTTTCTCTTTCGCCGCGTTTAGCCCCGTTCTCCTCTTCTGGTCGTATGTCGTATCATTATTTCCGATGCCGGGCTCGGTACACTCGTCGCTCTCCGTCTCTCTCGCTTCCGAGGGTCGACGACGCCGATCGTCGGGGTGCAGAAGGGCGAGCCTGATTTCCAGCATCTGCTCCAGTCAAGAAAGACCACAGTCTGGAACGACTTTGACGATATGTATGTATAACGAAGCCTTTGCATGGCTTCTCGCTCTTTCTCTCTTCTTCCACTTCTCCCTCCCCTCCCTCTCTCTCGCTCCCGCCTGCGACGCCTTCTTATATTCCATTGAGTCTTCCAAAAGCACCGGAGCATATGTTTTCGAATTGTTCCTTCGGCTCGGGGGACGACTAAATGATAGACTGACGCTGCTTTTCGCTCAACAGCCACACGATGAATTCTAATGATAGCTCCTCCTCCCCCACCCCCCCTTCTCTCTCCCCGTTCTCAAGTACCGATCTTCCTTCCCCGCAGATTTACAATGATATCCGTCTTCCGCTCCTCGATTCTCGTTTACGTGGTCGCATCACCTATCTCGTGACGCTCGAGAGAGCTTCTTCAGCAAGCTCTCTCCGTTGATCTCTCCTCTCTCCGCCTTTTTTCATGCTGAACGCGTGCCCGACCGTGTATGTACTCGCCGATTCTCGGTCGAGCGGAAAACGCGAACGGTCTTTTGTTCGGCGGCGGACGGTGATGGCGACCGGAGTCAAGCGTTTTGTCCGCTCGGCGATTTTAGTCATCGGTTCCTCGAGGGTCCGATCGAGAGACTCGTAAACTGGTGGCGGCTGAACATTGTTCTTCGGCGATCAGATATTGGTCCTTTGTTTCAAGCTTAACCCGAATTTTTCGATTTGGACTCGATAGTGCGCGACACATGACGCGTGTTAGATTAATTTTTTTTTTTAATTAGGAAATATCGTATGAGATTATTACAACATAATGCTTAGTACAACAGAGTATTACAAGGTATAACAAAAATATTAGTTACAATATAAAAATCGAAGATCTTTAGGCACGTCGGTTACATGTATTTAAAAAGGCTATCATATATACGCTCGCATTAATATTAGGTTCAGCTATTAAGCAACCTATGTCCGATGGCAATTGAAAACCTGCTCCAGAAAGGTTTTGGATAAGTTTGATCCTCTGATCATTATATAGGTTGCACTGCTAATTGAAACAATACATTGTCGGGTTAGCTTTTTATGCCCAAACCAAGGTGAACGAACGTCATTATAGAATCGTTGAAAATAAGCTTTACCCTTATGTGGCCCTTCATCTTTTATTATTTTAACTGTATTTAAAATCGCATCCTTCTTAAAAGTTTCGGATAAGTCACTAAATGGAATCTTAGAGACCTTCAAAGAGCTGGCAACAGTAGCTTCTTTAGCTAGCTAGGGCATCAACCCCAATCAACCCTCTCGTGGTCCCAAATTTCCGAGTGGGCCGGAATCCAGAAAAATTTTATCGAGTAATTATTTGAATTTACATGAAATTGATTAAATTTTCTTTTAATTTCCAAGATGAATCTATTAGTTCTGGCTTTGAATTTAGGAGATTTCAGACTTACTAGAGCACTAAGGGAGTCTGTCAAAATAACGAAGTTTTGGTTATCATAGCTCATCGCTAAATCAAGAGCATCATTCAAAGCAATACACTCTGCTGTAAACACAGAAGCATTATAGTCAACACTCTTATTGTTAGTTATGTGATAATTTAACTCGGGGCAGACACAAGCAGATCCGACGAATTCTGCATTTAGACTACCGTCAGTAAATATATATACAATATAGCGAAAGCAGAATGATCCTCAATCAGACTCTTGATTCTCTGATCACGGTCATCACATTTTTTGAGATTGTATCCAAATTGTATCCAAAGGGAATTGAAGTAGTAATCGTTTTGAAATCATAACAAAAAATATTGAAATTATTTTCAGAATTCAATTAAGTTAGGAAATTTACGAAAAGAAATTATGCAGAAACTCAATATGTCATAGACCTAATTGCTCTGTTTTTAACTCTATTATAATAACCTTTAATGACTTGGAGACAAAGTGAGCTTTCATTTGAGTGAAGTTTTGCAAGAAAATTGTTCTTTACCCGGCATGAGTTGGCCGATTTATGTTGAGATCGCGCTAGTGGTGATCGCCACTGGCGGCAACTTATTGTTAATGTTGTAATGGCTATGATATTTTGCTTTCTGGTTCGGGCAAAAACGTCGACGCCACAGTGGTCTAAACGGGCCATTTAGCTGGACAAAATTATTCTAGCATTATTTTAAGACTTAAAGCCGTAGTTAAGTAGGTCATTGGATTCGTCTTGACATCAGTTACAACAATATGAAATAAAAAATACTTAGCAGCATTTAAAAAATTAACATGATCATATTTTTTATTAAAAAAAAAATTTTTTGTCAAATTTTTTTATTGGAATTTATAGATGACCGAGTATCGATTAACTTTTGTTGGAAACATTTTCTTGTCAGATTATTCGAAATGTTCAAAACATCGTGGTGACAATTGGGCATTTGCACCGAAAAGCTTCCGAACCGAAACCTTTTCATTGAATTTAGCTGGTCAAAATTATTTATAATATTTAATGATCCCGCAACGTTTTCAAATCACATATAGTATCATTTTGTATTTGTTTAAGTATTTTAAAAACATCATTTCATCTCAAGTGTTTACGTCTGGAAAGCGTGCGCGCCAGAAACGCAAGGGCCGCTTGGCGCGATAAACAAAATGCTGTGAAAAGAAGGGGTGCAGACTCGGGCTACTTTTTTTTGTTTTGCTGTAAGCCCAAACCTTTGACAATTACAACCGCGCTTAAAAAAATTCTCGGACGTACCCTGATGTACAACATAATTACTCATAAAGTGTTACAATCGTAACAAATCTTATTTACATACTAATCGTGTTGAAATGTAAATAATTACCAAAAGATATGCAATAAAAAGATACAAAATTGTTGAAAGTATAGTCCATACTTACTAGCAAAACTTTCATACTGGAAAAAAATGTGTACAACTAACTTGAAACATATAAAAACTGTTTCATCGAATTTTAGCAGCAAGACGCGTACTACGAAAATCTTTAACTTTCGATGAAGTGCAGCACTTCATGGGTGCCTGAATGATAAAAAAAATATTAGTACATTGTCCTCCATATATTAAGCTATAGCAAGCACCAACAATTTCACACTTTAGGTAAATTTTTGAAATTGACTTTTGCCAGCTAAATCGCTGAAAGGGACCACTGTGCGACGTAGCAAACTTCAAAGGGTGATTTCTCAAGATAAAAGTCTTCTCTATCGCGTGGTATAGTTCAATTCTCCGCTGAACCTTTATTTTTTGAGATAAATTCAAAAATATCCTGAAAAGTTGCTGCAAAAGTGGTCTCTCTCCGTCTTTAATGATTGTTTAAACATGTTTAAACATTCATAATGTATTAGTATTAGATATCACTGTATTCGGTAAAGTATACAGAATCTTTTGCTGTAAAGAACAATTCAATATCTTATATAATACTATCACAATATTTGTTTAAAGTTGAAATATATATTTTTTTTTCGAAGTCTTGTTTCTAAGAACTGTTCGTCTAGGAGAAAAATTAAGGGCAGATTCGGAATCAGCGCATAAAACTATAAGTATCACCATCGCAATGTAATTGTGAAACAAATTTGGTGTTGGACAGTGTTATTAAACGATACTTTAACTTACTTTTGGCACACCAAATTTTATATATTTAGTATAGAAAGATCAACATCTCTCTCTCTCTCTCTCTCTCTCTCTCTCTCTCTCTCTCTTGATAAATCTTTAGATCACTGTGATTATCGTGATAAATTTTGTTTTCAACATTACCATTAAATATGTAATCAACTTGTTTATTTTTATAAGAGGATAAATATTACTGTTATCGTGATTTCATTATTGAAAATATGAGTATTGACTTACTTTTGTTATCCACTGTATATCACGTTTGGCCGTGTCCCTGTTTGCCAGACGCGCAGTGAAGGAGGAACATGTGGCGGGAGCAAACGAGGGACAGGGAGTGTGTGCACGCTTTTCACCCTAGCCGTTCTCAATTAATAGCGATGACCGACTACATACCGAGTCATATCGGCAGCTTCCACCCGGTTCGTGAGCAGCGGGTCGAGTCCCGTGTTGAATCAGGATTGCTCTCGGATGGTGGACCCTCTAATCAGCCGGCATTAGCAAGGTGCGCTCGGATCGGATAGGATTCGGGATCGTCATCGTCTTTGGACGGGCGCGAGATCGACCGGGTCGATTTCCCCCGATTCCCACGGTGGAATTAAAGATTCACGATGGAGAGAAACTACCCATCGCACTTGTCATGGGAACGAGCACCGGGTGGCTCCTCGCTCGATTTACAATTGGTCGCCGGGCGCGTTCGCCGCGGGGTCGAGGCGTGGCGGCGACGCGCACCTCTAGGCCCAAAAGGGGGATGAACCTCCGAGGGGCTTCTCACCCCCTCCCTTCTCTCTCTCTCTCTCTCTCTCTCTCTCTCACTCACCACCCTCCCCTACATTTTGCATTTTTTTCCACCTCGACACGACACACCCGGAGGGGCTGCGGGAATTTCCCTTGCCTACCTTGCCCGGGACACGGCCGCTTTTGAGTGACATATGCGCGCGTCAGGGTTGCTCAGTCGGTCAGACCGGCACGGCAGAGGACATTAGGAAGACAATGCTATTAGCGAGGGGCTGGCCGGAGCCTTCCACCGCCCCTCCAACGAGAAATGTTTTTTTATAAATCTTTTTCGCATTTATCCGGAGAATAGTTTCCAGATATCGATGGTGAATTCAGAGACTCCTTTTTTTATTGAGCCACTGAAACCTACACATATTATAGGTTTATTTCAGCTTTAACAATTTTTTACAGTAGTCTTACAGTTAGTGTACAATGATAGAATTAATCATCGCTAGAGATGTAGATTGCAGTCGCTTGAAAACTGAAAGATATATTCACAGGCTTTAACATTAGGTTTAGCAAAGAAAATGTCCGCTTTTAATGGTAGAGAAAACTTAATTTTACGCAACTTATTAACTAATTTAATTCTTTGGGAATCATAAAGACAACACTGCCATAAAACATGATCCAAGTCCTCGGAGGTATAACTACATTTTTACAACTAGGATCACTAACAATATTTACTCGATACAGAGAAAGGCAGCGAGATTATAATGATTGGCCTTGATACGGTTTACTGCGGATATAAAACCCCTTTTAATATGGTCATCAAAATTTTGAGCAAACCGGGGTGTTCAGGAGAACCGACACGCATCCGATCCGCTTTTACCGACTTCGCGTAGCCGAGCGGATGACGTCACGTCAGCCGCGCGACCCCCCACTTCGCGATACGCCGAACGCGTGTTTTTCGGTTACGCACCTGCTGATCGAGATCTCCAGATCACTGTTAACGGCCACCACGGATCTACCTTCGTCACACCGCTACTCAAGTCGAATTATTCATTCGTGGCACCGCATTTTCACATAATTTAATGTATTTCATTGTTGTGTTCTGTTGAGTACGCTCATTAAACGTGTGTGTGAAACAACGTATACTAGCTGCAATTTATAACCCACTGAATCCCACTGATCCTCGTATCCGATCTCCAACACGGGGTGTTTGATTTGGGTTGGAGAAATTTTGGAAATAATGTATACCCTTGATGGTGCCTTGGAAAGGAACCTTGATGGAAAGGAACTTGAGAAATGTCCACCGAGTTGGAAGATGTGGCAGCCTTTGCAAAAGATTCCGCATTTTCATTTCCGCGTACACTCCTATATGTGAAGGGATCCAGAAAAATTTTATGGAATGTGGGTTGTCCTATCAGAGACTCTTCTTTGGCTGGTTATGAATTTTGAATCGATCCTTACATTTCTGCTTGTTGTGTAACCTATTGCTAGAATACGATACATCGTTTTAGAGGGTGATTACGGTTCCTGACAGATTAAATGCTGCCTCGGAAGACGACTAGAGAGGTGCCAGCAAAAGATCGTCCTGAAGGACGTCGAGAGGTACTAGAAAATATAGAATTGTGTTAGAGGACGACTAGAGCCTGTTAGGATCTGAAAATGGCCCTAGCCATTCTATACCATACCTTTTAGCCATTCATAACCTGATTCGAGCGATCGAAGCGTGCAGATTTTACGCAATTTTCGCTGCTGCATCGCGGAAGTAGCGAATTGGTAAAAATCCGTGGCAATTTGCGACCTGGTCGTGGAAAGAGAAGGAAGAGGGCGAGGAGGTAGGACATGAGGCGATCGGGGGAACACGTGCATCCTCGACTACACGTGCATCCACATGCATGCGTCATAGGAGCGGGTGCGCATGCTCGGGGAGGGTTCTATCGGAGGGGAAGTTTGGCAGTGCGAGGGCATCGAGGCAGGTGGTAGCCAGATGTCTCTCGCAAGGACTTCTACCCTGATGTCGTTGCCTGGCAAAGGCTCCCGTTGTATGGCGGTGCGTGCACGTTCACGTTCACGAGTTGCGAGTACCAGTACGCCACTACCGTACATGTAAACTTACATCCTGCGTCGCCTAAGCTAATCCACCCTATATGCCCGATTCGTTTCATTTAGCGTCGCGACCAATTGATCCGCGTCTGCACGTCTCGTTGTTCCCCCTTTGCATCACGGGATGGGTCCTCTCCGGACGAGTGGCTCGATTCTCGATCTCGAGGAGAGGAAGAGAGGAGAGCTGTTCGTCGGCTCAGCTCGGGCACAAAGACAGGAAAGGCCGCGCTTCTAATTGGACACGAGACTTTTATCTCCACTCTCTACGGAATTTTTATGACGGAATTAGAAATCAAACGAATCGATTCTCGAACTTCTTTAGTCGTTTGCGACTTCAGTTCTCTGGTGAAACACGCGTTATCGGGGCTATGGGGATCCTAAGTTGCGTAGCGGCAGCTAGTGGCGGTGCCACAATGGGTGGACGCAGCAATTGTGATACATATCACCGATTTCGTCACTGGAGCTGATTTTTCGATTCTTCTTTTACTTCTTTTATTTCTCCGTCTGCAACCTGGGTCGTCTTTTATTTCTTGAACTTCAATGTGCATTCCAAAATTTTCTAGATTTCTTAAAACCTACAACAACAAGAAAACTAGTCGTGAACAAAATAAGGTCGCTGACGAAGGGTTAACACGATGTTGTAATAGTCTATGGAGTTCCATATTGGGTGGGGGTAGTTATTGGATTCATCTGAAGACATTGATCACTAGAGACATTGATTCTCCAGCTTTCTCTCTTTCGATCCTGAATTTTCTATCCAAATTTGCCATGCCGATTGCTATCTCGTAGAAACAGCTATAAGATTCATGGTAGATCTCCATCTACGAAACGAGAGATAAACAGATCCAGCGAAAATTACATAGTTTCGTGAAACGTTTTGCGAAATGTCTAAAAATTTTATGAGTACAGGACGCTTCAAAAGAAGGGATCCAAGGACGTCCAATCTATTCAACGATGTCGCACTGCAACGCCACGCCCCAAGTAGATATGTAGTTCTCACCGCTAACTACTGCACCGTAAGATTAAGATGTTAGATATCGAATAGAAAATGATTGTCGTTTAAAAGCAAATAACAATGATGCTGCGGATCTATTCATATTCTTTTATGCGTACTCACCGAAGGAAGCACAGAGCGCAGATGATGGATCCCCTTTGTGTATTCGGCACATTATGTAACATCCTGTATAATCAATACTTTCGAAACGTGTTTAGGTAAGTAATAGCGACGACGACTGGTCCGACGACCAATGGCTGCCAGTGGAGCAGGTATAACCGTGCTCGTATGCTTTCTCGAGTGGAGCTTTCTAATTCCAACCATAGTTCGCATCTTCGTCTGTTGTACACGTGCCTCGTCAATTGTTGCTCGAAATCTGCATGTCCCGGATGGAATTCTATTTCACCGACTACCTCTTTCGTAATAACGGTCATCCGTAATTTTAATTATTCAGAATTCTTTTTGCGAATTTTCTTTCGTTAGACATCTTGTCAGTTTCAAGCAAGGGGTTAAAGAGCGAAGGGAAATGATCTAGCAAACGATGGTTTTAGTGGGCGACCGACCATGATCTTGACTCTACGCTAACCTCCATTCAGGGTTTTTTCGTTATCACCTTGACGCGTTCGTCTAGGCGTCATTCATGAATGGCCACGAGAGATCACTAAACGCTCGAGTAAGCGCGTCCATGTCCACGGTTCATTGAGTCGTTCCTCGCGGCGAGATTACCTTGCACTTGTCCTCTCCGCCACGTAACTCGTGATGTCATCGAGCAAGCTCCATTATCCACGGATCCGTGGCGATGCTCCGCTTTTTACTCCTCAGAGATTGCCCCGTAAACGAAGCAGCGCCATCCGTGACGACCGTTATCCACTCGACACATAATTCTTGCGGGCGCCGAGGTCGATCTACTGCATCGTGCGTGTAATAACAGTAATCCATAGTAAACGCGTGCTGCTCTTGCTACCGGTGTCACGTGTTCCAATGGGGTCTTCTGGTCTAGAACGGTTTCCCTTTCTCTGCATTTTCGTAACCTTCACTCCACCTCGTTATCAAACTTAACCCTCCGTGGACACCCTGGGTCGTTCATGTCTGGAACGAAAGTTTGCTCTTGAATTTTTTTATTTCGAATATTTATCCTTTCCCATTAATGCTTTCATTCCAGAATTTTTTTTGTTCGAGCTTCATTTAATATAAAATATGTATGCAAAGCCTCAATGCAAAATGGTCGTCTCATTTCGTTACGAAAATTTTCAAACTAGAAAATGACGCTCTAGTTGTCCTCTTTAACTTCACTTCGAAGTCCATTGTCATTCGACGGACAGACGATTGAACACACACGAGCGACATACTCATTAGCGAACACGTGCTCAAGACAAGTCTTAACTTCACGCTTGTCTTTCGCAGACATACGGGTCTGACTTGACCTAAAATTCTGCATTAGTTGCTTTCGTACTGCTGAACAAATTTTTAGTTCCTCGCCATCACTTTTGGTACTCGAGAAATTTCAAGAGAGAGTTGACTTCCAAAGAATATAAGTTTCCATATAACTCCGAATAAAAACAATATTTTTGCATAGAAAATACTTGCCTCTCAAAGAATTCTCGCAATCGTGTCCCTCCTAAAACATCGCAGTAGGGACTCGTCCAAAGTTTTCGAATGTTAATGTAACCGCCGGACACCGTGTCATTAGTAGAAGAAATACGATCAGTCAGCTTGAGGTCGCGTTCGACTCACGAGTCATCGAGATGATCGCGGCGACGAGCAGCCGGAACCAAGACATAACACGTAGCGCGTTCCACTCGGGTAATTTGTCACGATCACCTGTCTTCCCGATGATAAAGCAGAAGACCGTGTTCCCGTAGGATCGGTGGTCCCGTATATGTAGTCGGCCGGGCACCGGTCTCTCCACTGAAATTCCGCATATTTTATCTGGGCGTTCCCTTATACAACATATCGGTAGTCCCGCGGCATCTTTTTAAAGCCACAAATTGAAGAATGCGCGCGACCGAGCTCGAACCAACGATCATGGGTGGATCATGATCGTTCTTGTTGGTCCGAGGCGTGTGCAACGAGAGGGGGTGGGTCGTGGGGGTAGCAGCTGACGCGCACGGACGAATGGATCTTTGCACCTGGTCCCCGACTTTAGAGAATCGACGACAGAATCAATTGTGGTCGGAGCTCGTAGCACGCGACCAAAGGGGCCGGCGTCGATAACAGTTCGCATTAGCCTTCGGTCTTGACCCGTTACTCCAAACGAATATTGACTCGTCTTGCTGATAACATCCGAGGTCCTCCCGCGATTCACGCTATCTACGAAATACATAGGTGTAATCCTCTGCACACCGAAAGTCTCTGACCTCTCTTTGTTCGAACACAGCAATGTTTCGATGCATGCGAGAACTTCGGGAGATATGTAATAACTTTTCTGTATTTACTCGGTATTTTTCTGTATTGCTAACCAATGGAATGAAACGGTTACCTAGCTGGGGCACTAAATTAGATCTTTGCCGATTTCTATGACTGATGGATCTTTACCTACTTCCAGTAGCGCGTTATAGCTAGTTGGGGCCTTGGGCAAAGTAGAATTTCGGGGTCCCTAACCCCAACTGAATAACTTTATGAGAAAAACGTAGAATTGGATCTTGGATCTTGGTTTGGGCCCCGGATATTTGCCCAAGTTGCCCATGGGGTAACTCGTCGCTGCCTATTTCGTTGAAAATCTTCGAACTTCACTTTCCACAGAGAGGAGTCTCAAACGAGCGAACTCTATCCCATGTGATTTACTCTTCCACGCAGCTACCTCTATTCTCGATACACCCAGCATTTCCCGAGCGATCAATCTCGAGCTATCGGATAGTTTTCTTCATCAAAATTCCTGCGGCGAACAGGGAAAGAGGAGGCCCGGTCGGAGCCCGTTAGAGGGGAACGCTAATCGGATCGTTGACCTGTATCGAGTCAGTACGGCGTTCGTTATCGGCGATTCTCCTTTGAAAATCCTGGCCGATCTCGCCGGTTCGTGTCCATGGAAGAAACAGTTTACGTCCAGCTGTGCCTCCTTTATTCCGTCGAGGCAGCCGATACGCTGACCCAACGCAAAGCGGCCGGCTCATCGGCGATAAGATCTTGGAAGGATACAAGAAGCAATGGCGCTATGGGTGCCGTCTGGTTTTCCCGACGAACCATGACCACGGGTCCTCTGCCGCGTTGCTCGAGAAAGGGACATCGCGGCTGGCACCGCGCGCAATGACCTTATTGTTGCGTGACGAGCAACAGGCGGACGGAAGGAAGGAAGCGAGGAAAGAAAAAGAAGAACTATCGGGGCCCAAGGGCCGCCGGCTTTCGAGGAGGGGGGGGGGGAGTACGCGCGAGTGGAAGCGAGTGGAAGCGAGTGGAAGTAAGCCAACGCCAGACAAGAAGCAAGGAAGTGGCCGAAAAGAGGGGAAACCTTCGGAACTTCGGGGCAGATGTCCATAGAACTACGCGGTGGCACGCACACACGATGGGTTCTACGTTTCTCTCCCTTTCTCACGAGACGCTCGATTTTCGTCCCGAAATTCGTAAACTCCGAGGGGAACGAACGTGTAATCGCGTATCGACGAGAACCATTCGATGAATAGGTTCGTTAACCCTCTTCCCTGCTCGCGAGGACGATATTTATTAGCCAAGCCCGGCCCGCGCGTGAACGTGTTACCGATACGGTGACGATCTTCCTCGCAAGCCGGCCGGAATCGAGCGTTTACCTGAAATTGCTGGATGACGTCTAATCAAAGCACCTGAACATCTGTTCCTCCGTTCCATTCTCACGACTCTATGGTAATCGGATGGCATCGCGCCGACGACCGGCGTCACGTGTGCGTGACTCGGCTGCGTTACGAGTCGTACGACGCACAGTGGTCTAAACGGGCCATTTAGCTGGACAAAATTATTCTAGCATTATTTTAAGATTTAAAGCCGTAGTTAAGTAGGTCATTGGATTCGTCTTGACATCAGCTACAACAATATGAAATAAACAATATTTAGTAGCATTTAAAAAATTAACATGATCATATTTTTTATTTAAAAAAAAATTTTTGTTAAATTTTTTTATTGAAATTTATAGATGACCGAGTATCGATTAACTTTTGTTCGAAACATTTTCTTGCCAGATTATCCGAAATGTTCAAAACATCGTGGTGACGATTGGGGATTTGCACCGAAAAGCTTCCGAACCGAAACTTTTCATTGGATTTAGCTGGCCAAAATTATTTATAATGTTTAATGATCCCGCAACGTTTTCAAATCACATATAGTATCATTTTGTATTTGTTTAAGTATTTTAAAAACATCATTTCATCTCAAGTGTTTACGTCTGGAAAGCGTGCGCGCCCGAAACGCAAGGACCGCTTGGCGCGATAAACAAAATGCTGTAAAAAAAAAGGTGCAGACTCGTGCAACTTTTTTTTGTTTTGCTGTAAGCCCAAACCTTTGACAATTACAACCGCTCTTAAAAAAATTCTCGGACGCAACCTGATATACAACGTAATTACTCATAAAGTGTTACAATCGTAACAAATCTTATTTACGTACTAATCGTGTTGAAGTGTAAATAATTACCATAAGATATGCAATAAAAAGATACAAAATTGTTGAAAGTATAGTCCATGCTTACTTGCAAAACTTTTATACTGGAAAGAAATGTGAACAACTTATTTGAAACATATAAAAACTGTCTCATCGAATTTTAGCAGCAAGACACGTACTACGAAAATCTTTAACTTTCGATGAAGTACAGCACTTCATGGGTGCCTGAATGATAAAAAAAATGTTAGTAGATTGTCCCCCATATATTAAACTACAGCAAGCACCAAAAATTTCACACTTTAGGTAAATTTTTGAAATCGACTTTTGGCCAGCTAAATCGCTGAAAGGGACCACTGTGCGACGGTTTGGAGACAAAAATGAAGTTTCAAGTTTTCGTGATATGTACACTCGGTTTCATGATATGTACTTACAGAGAATTTTTCTGGTCTCAATCTACATTGATCAACCTATAAGTTACATCTTCTATTCATACATAGTTCAATTACTATTAGCATATTGACTTTCTTCACTTAATCTGTTTATTTCAATCAGTGGGCTTTCTTCGTGTTGTTTTACTTGAATTTCATATTTAAATTTATTAAGTACGAACACAATTAATAATATAAAAGATATTTTGAATAATAATTTTTAGGGGCGTCTCAGAGTCGCCCCTCGCCAAGGGTTAACACTAAACCTACCGAGCACTAGGGACGGGATCAAGTTCAATATGTACTCACGAATCCGAGTCAATTTCAGTAACCAAGTTTCATTTCATGGGTTTCGATTACTATTTAAAAGCAATAATGTTTCGATGATTATATTTGAAAAGTATTCATTTTATACAAACTGATATCGAACCTCGGAATGAGTACTTACGAGTTTCGAAAAGATACTCGTAAGTACTTCGATGTTGAAAGGAATCGAATCTTTTGCAGTAGTACTCGAATCTTGGAAATCAGAACTGCGTTGTATGTACATATAGTAGGTTTTAAGCACTTTCTTCATTAAATTTAAGAATAATATTTCCGACAGATTATGCAATTATATAGACGACAACGTAATTGATTTTAAAGATAAAGAAATAATCATTAGAAAAGTCGGAGAATTTCCGGTACGATATTCAGAAAAGTTTTGAATCTGTTCGACCAAGATTCGAAGATACAGTAGCGGAAAAAAGTTTAAGATCGCTCTAAAGAAGACGATAACTTTTTAAATATTGTAGTATACGATTTGAACTTTTTTGGGAAGCTAGACCAATTAGTTTACTAAAGGATGTGAAAAGAAATTTTTTCAAAAATTGCAATTGATCGGAATTGTTGAGAAAATACTAAAAGTTGAATTTTACAAAAAGAAATCGTCAATCGTTGATTAAAAAAAGGAATCATCGAAAAAAAAACATAAAAGCACGTAAACAGAATTTGTGTTATGGACCAAATGACAATACACCTAAACTCAGTTTACATTTTTTTCAGTATTCATACAGTTCTGATTACGTATTTCATTTCGAAATTTCAGCAGTTAATCATTAATCAATTATCCGATTGACAATTAATAATCGTTAATCGCAATTAACGATTAATAAGTATTTAATCGTTAACCACAATTTTAACGAGTAAACGAGGAGATTAATTGTTAATTGCGATTAACGATTGAAGAGTAGAAAGTTAGTCGTCAATCGTTGATTAAATTTTTGCCCAACTCTGATACTTACGAGTACTATTTCTGTTTTTCGAAGTACTTATAGAGAGTTCGAATTCAATCAATCAAAGTTCGAACCTGTTTGCGAGGTACTTGATCCCATCCCTACCGAGCACTAAAAGCGATTAGATTGTTTCAGCTAACCAAAATAACAAGCCTCTGTACATTTAGATTTTATGTAATTTTTATTACAATATGTGCTTGTATAAAGAAATTTATCGAATCAGTTTCCATGTAGGCGATTTCATGAATTCAATAATTGTAAAATGAAAAATATAGAACCGTCCATTTGACCGGCGCGGCGCGGCGGTGGTAGGTTTAGCGTTAAGTTTGCATGCTGGTAAATTCGACAAATGCATAAAACCCGCAGTTTGCTCGCGTCGCACACTGTAATTTGATACCCCCGGTCATCTTACAACTTCGATCGCATATTTCAAACGAGGTATGTACATACATGTTATTTTTCACTAATCTGCAGTCCGACTTACGTGCACAGCAGTCGACGCGATCCGCAATCGAACGCATGCAGGGTCGTCGCGTCGCAGCCATCGAAAGTAATTACAACGATCGTTATCACCGTAGTATGACGCCGAAAAGTCATGCAACACGCTCGCCAGTCCTAGACAAAGAGGGCAGATGTTGCGGAGCACCTGCTTCTGTTGCCACCTTTCAAGGAAAAGCTAAGTGCGAGGCCTTGTTCATTCATTTCGTCTCGCGACAACACCGACGCTCTTTTCCTTCGTCGAGGTTGAGCCAACCGATTGGAAATTTCGACCGGACGTCCTCGACCTCCGACAGCGATTTCGCATGTTGATTCGCAGAGGAACGGGAACTCGCCAGCCGATACGTTTAATCTATACGACCAGACCCATCCGCTGGCAGAAAAGATCGCCCGAAGAACCAGCCATTCCGATTGGTCATTCCGAATTTATAATGACTAATTGTTCGTTAGTTTGTTGAACGATACCACCGGCCGTGTTCATTTATCTCCGTTGATTACCGTCGCGGACAACAACAAAAAAACTTATAAATCTCGACTTCGTAAAACACATTCTGATGGTATCTGTCTGATCATGGCCTGTCGTACGCTGGGATAAAAAAGCATTCCTACACTTCAACTATCGCTCCCAAGTATTCTTTTCAGAATCTTCCGAACTGACTGTAGCTTTTATTCTACAATGTTACTCGATCCTCGAGGATCCAGACTTCTTTCAAATATTCTATTTCGAAATTTATTGTGTATACTCGAAATAGCACCAACGAGGAATTAAATTATACAGTCACTTACATAATTAATAGCACACATTTCTTAAAATTTTCGAAATATTATGAATAAAAATAGTAAAAGTTGCTTTTCAGTTTATTAAAAGATATGTTGTGTAGATTCTTCCAAGTTATACATATATGTAATATGTATGTGCTGAAAATTTTTTTTAAATGGTGAAAATAACAATTTTGAGTCTATTTTGCCTTTTTATTCCATTATTGACGATTTTCACCATTTTTAATATCTATAACTCATAAACTAGATAATTAATTTCGAAGGAACCTCCAGGATGTATACAATAATTCATATGGATCTAGAAAACAAATTTTTCAAATTTTCGTTACAGACCCAAACAAAAATGTTGTTGGCAGAAGGACTGTGAAGTTTGATCAATTAAAAAAAAAATATTCTGATGGAAAATGTGTGCCATAAATTACGTGACTTTTTGTTTAAACGATTCTTTGGAGTCCAGCTGCAACAAATGGGTCGAGACGAAATTCCTCGGGTGTCTTCGTAATGGAGGCTTTCGACTTCCAAGGGTTAGAATCCTAGATTTGTGGGAGGGGGAAGGGATTAAGTAGAATCTTTATGAAGCACAGGATTTTCGAAAACGCCTCTACAATCTTGAAGTACCGGTTTGACGTCTTCCCGCAGCCCACTCCGAGAGGCAGGCCAACTTCTTTGGGTTCTACCCCCACTTGTTCAGGTTCCTTTCGGTTGTAACTTAGCCACTTTGTGGTGCTGGCGGTTGCGTCAGGAAATTTCAATTACATACCCTGTCGAGCGACAGGAAGTCCGAAGCACCGAAAGTAAGAGGATAGGAAGATATAAAATCCAACAAGATCCGATCACGCGCGCGTACTATCCCCTTTCCTTTTCTGCGTGATCCGTCTCGCTTCCGCTTGGTTTCCGTCCTCTCTCTTTCGCTCGTGTCCCTCCTCGATTTCTTTCCATCGTTTTCTTCGACCGTCTGCTTTGCTCTCGCTCCTGCTGCGACTTTCCACCGTGCATGAAGTCGCCGCCCTAAATAACTTTAACGAGTGTCGCAGCCATTTCGTTCCCTTGTGTCCATCGCGATTGTCACGTGTCGGGCCACGAAACAATCGTGACGATTTTTATCTGTTCCGTGTCCGTCCACGTGCCTTCCTTTCGCCTATCGCGATCGCATGTGCACTATAGTTCCTTTCCGCTTCCGTTTTATTTTACCCCCTTTCTTCCATCAAATCCGAAGAGGAAGATGTCACTTTCCTTTGCAAGCGAAACAAAAAAGTATAAGTAGACCGCGGAGATTATACAAAACACAAATTTTTTGCGTAAATTCCAAGAAACTGGAATTAAATAAAAATGTAGCTATCTATTCTCCTTGTTATCAATTTTTAAATGCTTTCGGCGCAACGGTTCGATCGTTTATTAACAGCAAATACGATCGATAGAAGAAACATATTTACCATGGGTGGCGAAAAACACACAACAAAGGATAGTAAATAAGTCTTGAAAAAGATCCAAACTAGAGGATCGAAACGTTGATTTTGTTTGACAATTAGCAAAATTGCTTTATAATTCGTAGGTAATAAACGATCGAACCGTTGCGGCCGAAAGCATTTAAAAATTTATTAACAGCAAATACGATCGATAGAAGAAACATATTTCTCCTTGTAATAATTTTAATAAATCGAAAATAATGTAAAAATATTCTTCACTTCTGTGTGATATTATAATTAACATCAGTATTATAGGATGTAGATAATGAAAAAAAAAAAAATGTTATTTTCACCATTAATTCAGTAAGTCCACACAAAGCAGAATGAATATTGTAATTCTAATGTTTGGTATTATGAAAATATACTCTCGAGTGCATTGATAACAATATATCACTGTCGTTGGGACAGATAAAGGTAGCACACCGAGTCCTTATCACAGTCGTAAATTCCCTAAAGATAGAAAGTGTTAAACTAATCTTCCTGGAGCCCCGATTAACAATGTTGAATGGCAGAAAGATTTCTGTCGAGTTGCAGGAAATACGCCCTGTACAGGATTAATTAGGAACCCGTTACGTAAGATCAATAACGGACGTCGGAAGTTTTTGTGGTTGTTATCTAGCGCCACGTGTTTCGTAATTAAAATGAAATTTAACATGAAACGCGATGACCGATCACCGTTCCGTACATTTTTCGCAATCGCCATCGATTTAGCGTTAGATGCTACATAAATATTCATCATTCGCGGCGGACAGTGTTCGTAATTTATTCGTCGCCCCGTCTCGATCGACCGGGACCATCTCTTGTACTTCGAGACAGTGAAGTGAATTTTCAAATTTTTGGAAAAATTCGATCTTCTACTTTTGTTTTTTCGAACACGATCATTAGACTGCGGATTTTCTGCATTAATAGGAGGAACGAGTACGCGCAGTTTGAGGTAGTTAAGATATTAGAACAATTTGGGAATGTTAATGCACATAATTTTCAACTTACTAAGATTATTCAAGAAGAGGAGAGAAGTTTCTATATCTACATGTATCCTAAATTGTCTTTAATCTTCTTTCTAACAAAATCAAACTTATCAAATCCTCCATCACAGCTTTGATTTTCAATAATTTATCAATTCAATATATTGATAAATATTCATAACAAAGTTTTGTTCGAAATTGTAGGATTTGTTGTTAATCTTCCTTCAGGAAAATTTTGGAATCTTCATTTTTCATAAATATGAAGATACCTAACGAAGCCCTTGGACAATCTAAGTAAGCAAATATTTGCTACAATCCTCTATCTTACAGTTTTTCTTGTTTGTTAATAATTCAGATATTCATATCTGTCAAGTCCAGTTTGAAATAGTTTGCTACAAGTTTCACAGGATATAGGGCAAGGTGTCAAACTGATAAGTCGAAGATGGCTGATAGTAGTCCTTGATAAGAGTAGTATTCAAAGCACTTCCGATTGGGTGGGGTAGCTAAACGCCATTTTATTACTTCTACACTTATTAAATTCATAAAAATACGTTTACAAACTTGTTTCGCAGATTAACATGTTCGCTACCGCCGTAACAAATATGTGACATCCATAATCTGACAGTTTACTTAAAAACAGTCAAATTAATTTTCTGCACTTCGTTGCTTAAAGTCATAGCAGAATGCATCATTTTCAGAGAATCTGTGACTTTCTTCTGTTAGATTGTTTCAATAATTCAAAATTGGGTACGTTGCATTTAATAAAAATTTGATAAAATAAAAATTAAACCGACTTTGTTAAAACGCACTGAAAAGTATGAAATAATTTCCATTTAATTGATGTGAATACACACGAACTTAAGGATGTTCTGGAGGTATATAAAAACGCAACAAAATTTTTGAAAACTTGACAAGACATAATTCTTACTAAATTAATGCAATTACCAAAGTTTGGGTTCGATTCATTGCACCGTTTAAGAATTATAGCAACTTAAAGTTTGCAGATTTTAACACGTCTTCTTATGGAGAATTCATAAAATTCCACTTGAAACCCTATTTAAACCTTGAAAAAACGCAACTAGAAACTTCAGTTTTTTTTATATGTAGTAAAAATTATGTAATTAATTATGTTCAAAATTTATTAGGATTCACTAAACAGTTACAGAGCAAAAAAATCATAAACTGTTACCAAACGTCTTTATCGTGTTGTCTCTCACTAGCATGGAAACGCGACAAGTGTAGATCACTGAATATGTATAGCTACAGAGGGTAAAGTATTCGCAAAAGTTTAATGCGAAATATACTCATGAATGACTTTCATTGCCAATATATCGATGGATTTCGAATTTCTTGTACTTTTGTCTCCCATTGTACCTCCAACAATATTTTCGGAGGCGGCGCAAAATTGAAAATTTTCCAATTGACCGATGTTGCTGATTATGATTTCATTGGAATATGGTCAACTTGGAAATCAGTTGGTGGGAAGATAAGATACATTAATATGTGAAAGCATGATGTAGAAGAATTCAAGGATTTCCGTAATTTTCAGTGTCGAAAATTTGCAATTTTGCGCCGCCTCCGATAAGATCGTATTGTATTTAAGTTCGTGTGTGTTCCACATAAATTAAATGGAAATGGTGTCATACTTTTTAGTGCGCTTTTTCGAAGTCGGTTTAATCTTTTTTATAAAATTTGTTTATTTCACACTTTTTAGTCGAACGAGCAGAATTTGTAGAACACCGTAGGATGGTTTTTCGGTCTTATTGGTTATTTGCGATAAGAACCGCAAAGAATGAAAAAATGGAGAATTTGTTTTCAAGGGACCAATCGGGAGACATACTCTACAGATGCAAAAGGTTTCGTTCCGATTGGTCCATCCATCTCGGCGTAATCGGTAAACATACGTAGAAAAAAAAATCAAAAAAAGGCACATACAGATCGAATTGAGTAACCTCCTCCTATTTCGAAGTCGGTGAAAAAACTTTCGAACAAAGAAGGTAAGCAACGAAACAAATGCTGGTAGCGAACGTGTTAAAATAAAACCAGTGCAAGAAATGATGTGTAATCATTAGACCGCGGATCTTTATGCAAAATAAAAAATGTTTGCATTGATTGAAAGACACAGAAGTGAAATAAAAATTTCTTTCTTCTTTTACTCATCTCATTATGCTGTAACAGATACGCTGATGTCTTTAAATCTTTTTAATATGTCCACTGCTTTAAATTGTGCTTACCCATTTTTGTCATAAATGCATAAAATCTGCAGTCTAGTAATCATGTTTGCATAAAGCAATGTTTACGAAACAGTTTCTTTGTTAATAGTTTCGATGTTAACAAGGGAATAAGCAACTCGAATTATGAGAAGCTCAAATATTTCGGATTTGATTTACCGCGAGACAGGTTCAGGGTCAACGGTGAGTTAGTATTGACAGGGTTAAGTCTCGCTAAATGATTCGTGCCGCTGGTATCGGGCCGGGTTACGGTCCGACCGGAAACATTTTATTCCGAGCCTATGTATACAGTTAATTCTATCTTGTATCTGTCGCGTAGCGCCGCTATCTGGCGAAGTATGTATTATACATATGTATACACATAGTTCGAGCGGAGAGCGTGCGCGCGCGCAGAATTTCGCGGATCGTGAGAATGCCCGGGGAAGTCCTGCGCAGAGCCACGTGCCTCGGGATTTAAACTCAAGGATGCCAGCGACCGTTAGACTTCCACGAAGGCGAAAGCCTTTACATAACGCGGCGGACCGAAGGGAAAAAAAAGAAACGGTTACCGATCCGCGTTCTAACGCGTATTTACGATTCCCAGGTCGATTCCTGCCGTTTTTTCACCCGGTTCACGGGCAAACAGCGGAAGAGTTTCCCATATTATATTGAATGAACATAGGGGAAAGACGTGCGCCGGATCAACAGACGCAACATGGCCGCCCTGTACCGTTCCCTATCTCGAACGGGATGGTTCAAAATAAACCAAACGGCATTCTTGGGAGAGCCCTTACGTCACAAATAATATATTATAGTATAATAATTATGTGCTATTTGGCTACATGTCATTTGAGATAATCATATGCTAGTTTATTGAAACAGCAAAATAATTTTTCAAAATTATTTCATTATTTGAATCAATCAAACGTAATTTTCCGAGATGGTGGAATTTATATTTGAAAATGTGTATCTGGGTACAAGACTATTGATATAAGGGTTAAATTGTGTTACGCGAACTTCTTGGTTTAGTACAAATTAATTGCCAGGACCGGTTTTTGATTAATTCACTATTTTAGAAATTCAGAAGGAACTAGAAGCTTTTGATTAATAAAGCATTATTCCTTTATGTTATACACCTTTATGGTTAGGTTAGATAGAGGTTAGATTAGATAGAGGTTAGATTTTCATACAGGGTTATCCAGGATAGACTATAGGAAGTTTTTTCTTAAATAACAAACCTACTATTTTTAATTTTATTGGTTTTTTATTTAATTATCAGGTATCATCTATGACAATTATGTGTGAAAGACAATATCTGTCAAATGACCATCACGACCACGTTTACAGACATCAATTCGAAGAAATGCTCAATTCTTGAGAACGACGTGGAATTAATGTTGGTGGGTCATTAGGAATATTTTCACGAACAGAGAGAGAGAGAGAGAGAGAGAGAGAGAGAGAGAGAGAGAGCAGCGATGTTTTCATTTGAACGAGCTGTTTCTGGTCTGCCAGACTTTGGTTTATCATGAACAAATCCAGTTATATCAAATTTTTTCACCAAATTTCGAATGGTTTGCTCTGATGGACGAATATCCATTTTTATTATTTTGCATTGAACACTGATTTGCAAAATAGATTTCAATAACTTAAAATTGTCTATCATTGTAGGTTAGAAATACAAGAAAGTTTTAAGAAACAAACATGGCGTTTGACAGATATTCTCATTCAACATCCTAAAAGTACTTCTGGATAGCCCATTACGAACATTCCAATTATGTACTGTGTTTTGGGTAAAGCTTTTATTTTGTCATTTTCGTTGTTTGTGTTTGCACAGATTATAAAAATCAATCATCAGTAAGAACGGTTTAATTATTTGGTCGTTAATGTCAGTACTTATTTCATTTTTTCGGCGAAAAAGAAAAAGAGTTGCTAATGGGTGGAACGTGAACGTCGATTGCCGGTACGAGACACAACTGGTTTATGAATTCCGTGCGTTTATGATGTGTCAGTTCACACGTGACCAGTGGGCACATCTGCACGTGGTACGCGGTACGCGCAGCCACCTCCATTCTCACTTTCAAATTTGAATGGAGCCTCGGATACCAGACGGCCGTTGAAGAATTCCGCGCACGTTCTGCCTTCGCTTCGGACTTTCGATCCGACGTACAGATCTGAAAGTGAAAAGGAAGAGACGCAAGAATGCGATTCATACCTTCCGTCTGTCCGACGTGAAAATCCTTGCAGAACTCTTTTGTTGCATACAGAGCAGCTCTTTTATCTTACATATGTATTAAGCTTCCATCTTATCTCTTTCGCGATGACCCTCGCCTCGAAGCTATCCCATTCTAATATTTATAACTCCTAAACCAATTGATCAATTTCGTTGAAATTTTCAACATATGTATAACTTGTACGAATCTGGAAAATACATTTTTTTAAATTTTTGTCACGAGCCCAGAGACGAAGGTTGCGAGGAGCAACTATTGCTATGTTTTTCGATGTTCAGGCTGAACGCAATTTTTCCAAAATTTTCATTACGTATCGTCTAGTGTTAAATCTAGTAAACTATCTATCTCTTATTTTTATTCCAAGTGTGTTCCATCAAATATGAGACTATATTTAACAATTTGGCTACGGTAATTGGCCCACGACAATTTGAAAAACGTTATAGAATTGAAAATATTTTTCACTTGAGCACAGACTCCTTCAACTTGCGTGTCTGAAACATTCCGGTACCTGAACCCAACGGAATCTCTAACACCAGTCTTCTCATGGGGGTCTGGCTTTGGTAATAGATATACCGTGACTGGACACCAAGCTTGTCTCTAGAAGAACCCGTTGGAATTCTTCAGATTTAAATGTACTGGACTGTGCTAGTAAGTCTGTCCCTTAGCACGTACATTGCACAATTATAAGTTGTGTAGGATCGATGAGCTAAAAAGTACTTTGATAAATCTTCAAATACACAAATTGCAATCTTGTTATAATTCAAATATAATTAGTAGACTGCGGATCTTTATGCATTTATGGGGAAATTGAGAAGATAGATTGAGGTAGGAAAATTTTGAAAATTAAAGATGTCAATACATAATACGTGAATATGATTTCTCCTCTTTTGAAATCATTAAGGAAAAAATTAAGATCCAACTTGGTTTCTATTTCTTGCAATCGACGCAGACAATTTTTATTTTGCATAAAGATCTTCTAATAATTGGACAATGCAGACATATTTTATTTTGCATAAAAATCCGCAGTTTAATTATGAACAAAATTATATAACATAAAATATAGAAATAAAAATTGTCTGTATTAATTACAAGACACAGGAGTTACATAGGTTCTTCTTTTAATAATGTTATAGAGTTGCAAACAATCCAAGACTATTTTTAAATTCTGCAAATATTTTTACAGTCTTGTATTTGATTTATCGACATTTGTAAACACATAAATTCCAGGATACTTCTGTATTGTTGAAATACAAGTGAACCTTGGGTGAACAAAGAAAAGACATTTGAAGCGATCGAACGCGGCCGTGCATCAGCGGATCGCGCGCGGGACAATTAAAGGATGCAAGAGAGCATTTATTCGCATAGTGTCACGAATTCCTCGGTGGCCACGTTTTTTCCAGGCAACGCGTCCCGCGTGCAGGAGACATTCCACCTGAACAAGGCACTCCCCATTTCGCTTCCTAACATTCCCTTGCAACCGTGCGCGCTTCATAACGTATTCCCGACTTGTCCGCGGCCGTGAACGTAAACATGTGTGCACCTGCAGAAAACCAATGTGCTCGCGTCGAAGATTGCGTTGCTAGGCTTCGCCAATTAGACGGCCAATTACAGGGCGCGTCGCTCTCCGCGGCTCGTAAAAGTTCCCTTTCGCCGTAAAACAGCTGCAATGATGGAAACGCGCAACCCCCCTCGCGCTAATTTCGAGACACCGAGCTCGTAAATCGAGAAAGCGGACTTGCGAACCGTCCCTTATCTCTCCTACGAAAATTTCGAGACACAGAAGATCGAAAAAGAAAATTTTCCCAATCCTCAGACTCCGCCGTCGGAGGGTTGATCTTATCACGATTTAATTTGACTCCAATCTGAAAGAAATTAGTAACGTTCGTATTGATTGGAGTCTGTTTGAAATCTTGTCATTGATTGCGACTGAATATCGCACGGTAAGGGTGGATGTTAACCCCTTGCCGTATTTTGATTAGTCAGACTCGTAATGAAGGTTTCTAACAAAGTCTATTAATATTTGAGCATTAAAATAAATGTAGCCATACAAAAAATAGAAATTTTCTCTTCTAATCCACGACATTTTGCGGGATAAAGACGTCCTAATCGCCGTAACTGTAAAATAAAAGGTACGGCAAGGGGTTGAAATGACAAATTTGCTAGGGTGGTGCGACAATCCCATAGTGTTTGCAAGATCATGCACAGTCTACGGATTAGTGTTTCTAATGTAACAAAACGGTAGAAAACTTGCAGAACGGAATTGGAAATATAACTGAAATTTAGGGGTTGATTTGAGAAAGTGTATGTTCGCGTAAAAAATTCGGCAGTCGTTTGGAATACGTATGAGAGAACTGTAGCGATGCGAGGGCAACTCGTGATACCCGTTGTGCTTACAGAAGCATTTTTCACCCTCGCGATTGCCCTCCTTTCTCTCTGTGTCGTTCTCTCTCTTTCACCCCCAAAACAGCTGCGTGTACCGAGAGGAAGGTGGCCCTATGGCGTGTCTCGCAACGTGGTACAATGGGAGGTTATGAAACGATATAGCGTTTGTAGGATACCACTAGTACGTGAACACGAGACGGGCAAACATATGCGAGACGCAGATGGCTGGTGAACCTTATCGGTCCTCCATTATTTCTTGCGCGACCCGTGTCAAGATACTCACAATTGTTCTCCGTTTGACCCAGAGCCGGTCGAGATCGTTCACGATAAGCCCATTACCCACACGATGAGTCAATTAACAGTGCTTTATTATGGATTCAAAGGTAAATGGTAATCTCCCGCGTTAAATTCCTGTTTCCGTGCCGGCGATCTTCAAGATCCATTTTAGATTGCAGAACATGGCGGGCTTAACCCCTTGCCGTAACATTTTCTTTACAGTTGCAACGATTAAAACGTCTTTATTCCCAAAAATGTTATAGAAGAGAAAAGAAAATTTATATTTTTCAAATATTGATTACTAGACTGCGGATCTTTATGCAAAATAAAAAATGTTTGCATTGATTGCAAGACACAGGAGCCAAATAAAAATTTCATTCTTCTTTTGATTATCTTGTTAAGGTGAAACTATGTAATACACTAGTCGCTTAAATCTTTTTAATACCTCCACTGTTTTAAATTGTACGTACCCATTTTTGTCAGAAATGCATAAAATCCGCAGTCTATTGATTACAAACAAGTCAAATTTTATTTCATTTAGACTTTGTTTAAAATCTTCATCTCGAGTGCGATTCGTTAAAATACGAGTATGTACCCGGGTATCTCACAAGTAAGAGCTGTACTATCTACCCTAGAAATGCTTTCACCCCATTTATTTATTATCCTATATAAGCACTTACGAGCTCGATGACACTGGCTACAAATACTTAACTAGACAAACACTTGTATCGCCCGATGCAGAAGAGTCCGCGTCCGCGGTATCAGCCATGTGCAAATTTTGCTTGAAACGAAGATAAGAACTTTACCAAGGTTTTACCACTTTGCGTTGAAAACGAAATAATTGAAATCATATAGATGAATGAATAAAATGAGAGTAATCTTAGCACGAAGTGGTGTCTCGTTTTGTACCTCCATCTCAAATAAAATTTGCGCTTGATAGCGATGTATGTACAAGAGTGGACCGATCTGTTTCGCGATAACGTTATCGCCGCTGATAGCCTAAACACATACGCGAAAAGCTAGTGTTGCCGGTAGACAGAGTCGCCAGATCAGGGGAATTGACTCGATTCGAGGGGGAAAAGTTACCCTCTCCCTACCGGATTTGTCACGTGACATTGTGACGTACGCGCGACAGAGACAAAACGCGTCACGTGACCGGGCAGTACTTAATACGTGGGATGTCGTTCGAACAACTGTTAAATAAGTTAATGTAGGGGACGAATAGTTTGTTAAAAACATTCGATCTTTCTAGCAAGAAATCTACGAATTTACAATATTACAATTACTGCATTTTCAACATGAAGAGGGCATGACAAATGTTATTTTTTCGTTTAATTATGTGAATTTACTAGACAATAGCTCCTGTCTTATTTTGCATAAAAATCCGCAGTCTAATTATGAACAGAATTAATTCTTAAAACGCCCATGACTGACGTTGTCAGTCGACGCGTTAATACTACAGGGTGGCGCGCAAAATGACCTTTCTGGTTTGAATTCGTAATAACTTTTTTAATTTTAGAGTGAAATACATACATATTGGAAAAAATATAGTGTACAGAAGAGGAATTTTATTGAACTAGACGTGAAAGATTACATCTCGCAAATAGCGGCCATTTTCTGCTCGACACATTCGTGCTCTTTCTAACACATTTTCCATGACTTTTCGCAAAATTTCAGGTTTTATTGCACGCATTTCATTGCGAATATTGGGGAATGGTTGGGGAATGGTCGCTGGCTTATTGACGTACATACGCTCTTCCAAATACGCCCAAAGGAAACAGTTGAAGTCACTATGTATTGCGCGAAATAATGCGTTCGCCAAAGACGTCTCGTAACAAAACCATTGTTTCCCTTGCAGTATCTGTTGTGTATCTTTCCATGTTAAATTCTAGAAGCCTTGTTTACAAAATTCTGAAAAAAGATTGAAGAAGTGTTGAAATAAAAAAGTTATGAAAAATTCAAACCAGAAACATAATTTTGCGCAACCCTGTACAAAAGGAAGACAAACCGCAGTTGGTCAGAAATCAAGGACCGCGCCGCGCGTTGTTGTACAACCGTTCGGAATTCCAAAGAAGCCGAGAAATTACGCGGTTCGTTTCGCTACGCTGATGTAGGAGGTGTCTTTACGACGGCCGCTGGCGGAACAAAAGGGTTAAATAAGCGTCGTTCGCCGAACGCTCGCATGACACGACCGTGTGCAACGGAAACGCGGTCGTAAGCTGCTGAAACAGTAAACATATTAAGCGCAGGACCGTTGCGTTCGATTCGTCTGTGTATGTGCCGCACAAGCGGTACGTGGCGGGCGGCGGTTTCCCATACACGCCCGTTTCATCTTGGGTTAACCGGCTATCGCGGTGAATTGCGTCATTCTGCGAACTTAGACGCTTCGGCGGCCATGATGGAATGTAAATGTGTCGCTAGAATCTAGATCTGTCCTTCATTCATCGCTCCGTATCAAATTGGCATGATGCTGAAAAATCAACGCGATGGGACGATAAATGTAAATTCTGTTTTTGGAAGCTGATAACTACACTGCGGATCTTATGCATTTATGGTAAAAATGGGTAGGTCTATAATTCATTACAGTAAAAATATTTGAAAATATTTCAACCTGTTAAACATATATTCAACAATAAATTAAATATTTATTTCAACCCAGCTTGTTGCAATTCAGGTAGAACGTTTTTATTTTGCATAAAGATCCACAGTCTACTGATAACAAGGGCAGGACCCCGAGTGTCCGACTTCGATTTTGATAATTTTTTGTGAGCCGATGGTATATGGATCCCTAATGATGTCTGCAAAATATTAGGTGTAGTTACTCAATAGTTTCAAAGATATAAACAATTGAACTTTCATACCTTGTTGATATACCATGATAAGCAGGTTGCGTGAAAGTTCAATTGTTTATATCTTTGAAACTATTGAGTAACTACATCTATAGTCCAGTCAACGAAAAGTTGTAGAGGTAAAAGGAGGGAACACAATTTTCAACTTTGGGTCTTTGTTTCGACTAGTTAGGAGGTAAACATACTGAAAGTCCCCACTCCTAGGAGGAGAGCTGGGTGTAAGGGGGGGGGGGGGGCACGTGAAAGGTCCCCTTTTTCGGTTTTCCGCTTGTATCTCGGAAACTATGCGTCCTAGCGATAAGACCATTCTATACAAAATTAAAACTGACAAAATGTGCCAAAAGATTGATTGGATTCAGTTTTTCGCTATCTCGCATAGTTTCCGAGATATCCGCGCTCAAAGTTCACTAATTGTGCTGAAAAGTTAGCTAGTCAAGTAAGGCAAAAATTTATTTTTCACAATTAGTGAACTTTGAGCGCGGATATCTAGGAAAGTATGCGAGGTAGCGAAAAACTGAATGGAATCAATCTTATAGCACATTTTGTCAGCTTTAATTTTGTATGGAATGGTATTATCGCTAGGACGCATAGTTTCCGAGATATAAGCGGAAAACCGAAAAAGGGGACTTTTTCTACATGCCCACCTGCACCCTGCTCACCTCCTAGGAGTGGGGACTTTTAGTATGTTTACCTCCTAACTAGTCCAAAGTCCAAACAAAGTCCCAAAGTTAAAAATTGTGTTCCTTCCATTTCCCTCTACGGCCCCCTTATGAGCATTCATTGACTGGACTATAATATTTTTCAGACATCATTAGGGATCCATATATACCATCGTATCACAAAAGATTATCAAAATCGCGCGAAGTTAGACACTTGGGGTCCTTCTCTTGTAAGATACAGAGTAGGTTTAACCCCTTGCACCACTACTTATTTTGTGGTTATTAGAAATTATTATAATGCCTATGTATTCTCCAAAAGCTATACGGGTGTCCCATAAATGTTGTACTTCCGTAAAAGGGTAGGTCATTTGAAGGATTTTTTTCTTTACGAAAATATTTTCTGCGGCTTGATCAAAATCTTATAAGTGTTATTAATTCCCTTCAAACCGAAATAAACTTCTATCTATATACTTACTATTAATGTATTGGAAAACATCTAATTATTAATTAGAAATTAGCAATTTTAAAAAAAGTTCTCACCAAAATCATAAAATAAATCGATGGGGTTGAAATGATTGAATACTCAAAAAATGTATGTCCTTCAAGATTGAAATTATTCGATGTGGTCAGTTGCAAATCACATTTCTAGTCTTCGTGAGATCATGTTATGCGAGATTCTGTATGTTACGGGGAGCCCGTTCTAAACAATGGAGTAATGAGGTCAAGGGTGGGAATAAACGGCGCGACGACTCGCGGAGGAAGTGGACAGGAAGTCCTTGAAAACGAAGACGACGCAAAACCGCCTGTAACCGCAAAAACTGACACTCGCCTGGTTGTGGTCAAGATTGCCTCTTGGCCCGCCTTGGTCCCAGCAAGGGTAGAGAACAAAGGGGTGGCGAGCGCGGCGGTGGTTCTCCGACAAAAAAGAGGAAGAAACGCGCAGGATGGATGGTCAGCCATCCGTGATTTCCCGTCTTCGCTTTTGTACCGAAAAAAGTAGCTGTATCCGTTACGCATTCGCACGTATTCGATCTTCTGGCGAATTTCGGACCCCGGACCGGATAATAAGTTTTCGTTGGCGAGGGGGTGGTTGGGGGGGTGGGGTAGAAGGGAACGAAATTGAATGATAGGCTGCGCGTAAACATTGCTTTGTTTCCAGTTCATCATCTCCATCAGCCATTAAAATTATCCTTAGTTATTAAGATTTTCTTCATGGTTATAATTCAATTATTCTGTAATAGGAGATTGAAGGTACTTGTGCAAGCTTTGAAAAACTTCGTTAAATTTGTAAATAAAACCTTTTGAAAATTTTTACAGATGATAACAGTCTCTAAAAAAGTTTGCGTTAATCAACAAAGATGCTTTACTTAGAAAATTCTGGTTAAATAAGACGTCTAATTAATCCTCCCTGGGAACACTTATTTCCCAGTTTGTTTATTTTTTATTCACTGTTCTCGGCTTTCAAAAAATCTGAAAAAATTCTAGAAATACTTCTTACTGTAAAGATACAGATTTGCCAGCATTACTTGGTGGAAATCCACGTCAAACGTTTAAAGAACTGTCAATTGAATTAAACGTCGATCGATCTACTGTTGGAAAACGTTTACACGTTATGGGTATGGTTTATACTTTTATACGCTTCTTTCCAACGAAAAAGGGCGGAAACTTATTCCCATAGCCAATAATTTAAAACGTTTCACTGGCTTCAAGAAAGCTTATATTATTACTAGACAACGGATCTTTATGCTTTTATAAGAAAATTGAATAGATGAAATTCAAAATTGTTTGAAAATTTAAAAAAATTGAAGATGTCAATATATGACTTCTCCTCTATTAAAATCATTAAGGGAAGAAATAACTTTCAATTTATTTTCTATTTCTTGCAATCGATCCAGACACTTTTTATTTTGCATAAAGATCTGCAGTCTAATTATTACATAGTAATTTTAACGCTCGCAAGGTAAATTATTATTAGTGATAACTAGACTGCGGCTCTCTATGCATTTATGAAGAAATTAGTTGAATGAAATACAAAACAGCAATAGATTAGTAAAATTCAAGAATATTTCAATGTTCTTTTCAACGTTACAAAGTCATTAAAGGATAAAATCAATTTTTTCATTTTATTCCTGCTTCCCACAATCAATGCAGAATATTTTTATTTTGCATAAACAAGCAGTCTAGTAATAACACATAAACAGTAACACGACAAATGAATTTCATAAATAGCCTCGTTTTTAAAAAATTTGGGATAAAGAATAACAGAGGATAAAAAGTAAACAAACAGATTTAATTTTATTGACATGTATAATAAAAATTCTTTTCAAAAAGCTGAAGCTGGGGTCTCCGAGACCCCACATTACCTCGCGAAGGTTAAATATTCTCTCTATATGTATAACTAATGGGGGTTTTTCGAAGAAACATTGCAATAAACATTTTACGACAGGAAATTCCTAATGCGTTTATGGACGTCGGCAGTCGGCGAAGCTTCTTCAGTGAGCGGTACTGTATACTGTATATAAACCTCGAAACGACTTCGACAGGTCCCAAAACCTGAAATTGACATTGGAGTGCGACGTTTATGATTTTCGCCTACCTTCGAGTATCATGAGACCGGAGGGAAACAATATATTCTTTGTTTTGGTTCTAGATCGCGATCTGGGTACGATTCTAGTAGCGGTGGAGACTCTGACAACGAGTACAGTGGCAGCGTCTGTCGAGGTGCTGCCAATCAGTCGCAGAATCCAGCCGCAACGAATGCAAGCCTACAGGGGCAAGGGAAGCACATAAACAAAGGAAGGTGGACCAAGTCGGAGGTAATTAAACAGAAACCGCTATTTCAATTTTACGAGTAATCTTCATCAGTGACCGGGTGCCAGAGTTGGGCAAAAATTTAATCAACGATTAACGAATAAATTTCTACTTGAATTGTTAATCGCGCAATTAACAATTAAACTCCTACTTTAGTCGGTAATTGCGGTTAACGATTGCATTCTTTTCAATTGTACTCGTCAATCGGATAATCGATTAATGATTAATTGCTGAAATTTCGTAATGAAATACGGAATCAAAACTGTATGCATATACATATTGTCATTTGGTCTATAATACGATCTCTATGTGCTTATATGTTTCAAGTTATTGTTCCTGGAAATCTACGATCATCGTACCTGGTCCCACTTCAACAATTTATCAAACCAGTTTCCGATTTTTCGAAGATTTCTTTTTTTAATCAACGACTGACGATTAACTTCATCAGCCGATTCAATCAATCGTCCATTTTTCAATGATTACCTTTTTTAATCGTATACATTAATCGATCAATCTCGGTTAAAATTTTCATTGATTAATGCCCAACTCTGCCGGGTGCCTCAAGGATTAGCTATATGTATTCATTGTCGGTAAAATAAGTCTTCGTTACACCCTTTAAAACAGAATATGTAACTTTTTTATAATTACTCCAAACGATCTGATTATTTGTATGCAATCAGAAGCATTGGTTTACTAGATGATGTGCAAAAAAGATTTTCCAAATATTACAATTGATCTTATTTGGGTCCCTAATGAAAATTCAAAATGTATGTTTTGTAGATCTATGTTAGTTATACATATACTGAAAATTTCATCGAAATCGGTTGACGTAGGAAAAAGTTACACACATCGAAAGATGTAGGATTCTGTGGATTTTAAGCAGAAACTGATCAAAAGTCGTGTAAAACTACGATTTTCATCTATTTTAACCGCTTGTAGCTCGTGTGTATGACAATCGATTTCGATGAAATTTTCAGCAGATGTGTATGTATAGATCTACAAAACGTATATTTCAAATTTTCTTTAGGGGTCCAAATAAAAAAGTTTTAAAAGGTGCCTTTTTTATATTTTAGCATGCTACCTTCTAAATTATAATTTTTAGAAAATATTTTTTGCACATCATTCAGTAAACCAATGCTTCTAATTGAGTATAAAAAATCGGGTCGTTTGGAATAATTATAAAAAAAGTTATTCTGTTTTAAAGGATGTACGGTGACTTATTTTACCGAGTGTAAGTACGAAAAAGATATTTCATTCATATGGTACTGTGACGTCATTGTTCATTGTTGACAATACCGCGGAAGCGATGTCGCCAGTCTCTAACAGTTGATACCTGACGCTGCTGTGGCGTCATCGGTCGCTGCGATACCGAGAATCCGTCCATTCAACAGAGACTCCGATTTAGTCAATGAAAAAGTTTATCTGTATAGCAGAACGACAGTGATCTGAGTGGTCTGATTGTTTCTACGTAAAATTCATCAGTGTTATTATCATTTTATTGTCAAGCATAAAGTTCTTTAACATTATTACAAAATTATCATATGCAATGAAGACAAAAGTAAATAAATTAAACAAGACAAAAAGAAAAATATTGTAGATCAGACGAAATGTTCAAATTTTGGAGTTTTAACTCTTTGCACTCAATTGGTGTCTCAAAGTCATCACTAAAAATTGCTTAACTATTATTCACAATATTGTTTACCTTATTAAACATGCTTGTATCTAATCAATTACTACACATTTAATATGCATAAAATGAAAAAATCATATGCAGTAGAGACAAAAATAAATAAATAAATCAAACAAAGCCAAAAAGGGAAATATTCTAGATCAGACGAAATGTTCAAATTTTGGAGTTAACCCTTAGCACTGCGGACTCCGTGGTCGCGGGTTCGATCCCGACGCCGCGCCGCGCCGCGCCGGCACCTCTGGAAATATTTCATGTGCCATTTAAACTGTGGTGCCCAAGGTGGTTCGGAACCCACCTTATAAAAACTGTAGGTCCCGTCGCGAAAAAATCCTAACAGGATTAAGTGCGACGTAAAATAACCAATAAAAAAAACCTTTAGCACTGAATTGGCGACTCAGAGTTATCACTAAAAATTGCTGTACCATTATTCACAATATTGTTTACATTATTAAACATGCTGGTATCCAGAGTTGGACAAAAATTTAATTCAAATAAAAATTTCGGATGAAGTGGGTTTGTTCCAACTGGGTTTTAAACCCACTTTATTCGAAATTCTTATTTACATAAAATGTTTGCCCAACTCTGCTGGTATCTAATCAATTACTACACATTGAATATCCACAAAATGAACAAAAAAATCATATGCAATGGAATTATACTAGGTCGGAAGAAATGTTTAATTTTCAAGTTGAAATATATAGCTCCGACTGCAAAGGGTTGAATGTTATGCCATTGAAAAATGTGTCAAGTAAAAAATGAAAGAAGTACGTAAATCCTTTTTTCGAAGACTCAAAAATTCTGTTTGTGCGAGGCTCGTTCAAGCCACGAGATGCTACTTAATTTTCATGAAACTGATGCAGTGCTCGTGATGAAGCGCAGTGAACTACATATACACCGAAATTTCGCGAGGGTCGAAAACTTCTGATCACCGATATGGATGAAAAGAGCACGGCGCGGCGCGGCGTCCCATTGTTCTTCCCTTTATCTCGCCGCCATGAAAATTCTCTAACGCACACGCGATCGCGTCATCGTGCCGTGACTTTGATCGGATGTAACACGAGGGGAGGGATACAATGAGCATGGGCCACGAAAAAAAGAGGTCCACCCTTCGTAGCTTCTACAACGAGTTACGTCCGCAGGCAGATGCCCTCGACCACCCCATAGTCATATGCTACCATAGAGCAGAGGCCGCGCCGCGCCGTATGGTTTCCCGTGGGAAACATCATAGAAGCATATCGATCCCGTGCGCGCGCGTTTGTTACGCGGCCATTCTCGCCATTCTGACGCAATTGCAAATTCAGAGTCACAAGCGTGACCAATTTGTGATTTGCGCGGCCATTGTGCGCCATTTATCGATCTATCGAAGCGACCAAAATCGAATGTCGAAGAGCTTACTGTGAATTTGATGCTCCATGAGAAAATGCTACTTTGGAAAAATTTCTTATCGGTACGCGGTAATTTTTTTTTAATATTTCATCGATGTACTGCACTTGGTTGAGCTTCTTATATGAATATTTAGAGATTCACGCTTCGAGTGGTACTAAATATTATTATTACGAGACTCCGGAATTTATGCATTTATAACAGAAATGAGCAAGTGCAATTTAAAACGGTGAAAATATTAAAAGATTTTGAGAGTATTAATATATTATTTTCATCGCATTAAAATTTTTAAATAATTTTAAATTTTATATAAAATTAATTAATACACCCCTAAATTATTCACTTTCAAGAAAATTTCCATATAAAATTAATTTTCCATAATTTTTCAACCTCAAAAAAGCTTCCTCAATTATTAATGAAGAATATAAATTTATATTTAGCTCCTGCATCTTGCAATTGATGCAGAAACTTTTCATTTTTCATAAACATCCGGAGTCTAGTAATAAGGGATGAGAACTCGAGATCTAGAGACATCAAGCTTGCAAAATGGAACTGCAGATAGTAGACTCCGATTCGCGATTAATTCGAAACCATACCGACTGCAATAGGATCATGACCGAAGAGGTGAAACTGAAATTGAAACATTTCTATTATACCCACGGAAGAGAAATCAAATTTGAAAACTGTCAAAGCCAGAGAATTTTGAGCTTAAAGACCCAAACTAGAGATCGCTTGGGATCTTTGGGAAATTTATTACCATTAATTAGTCTCGAATACCTGATGCGAGGAGGGAAAGAGGAGGAAAGAGAAGTTGTGTTTCAATATTTGTAACCCTGAGGGGAACGAATAAAGTTATACATACACTCCGGAACTAAAAGATAGCACACTTTGGAATTAATGTAATTTCTGTTTATTAAGCATTAGAAATACAAGTTTTTTATACACATATTTTTAGTGTGTCTTTCTTAACATATATGAATGAAATGAAACGAAGCTTCATTAACTTATCTATTTTTATTGAACGAAGTAGAAATTATTAACGAAATATAGAGGTACAAAATGATAGCACACTTAACGAAAAACTTGAAATATAACAGAATTAATCGATAAAAATCAATGCTCAATATTTTGTAGGACCTCCTTTACAGCTAACGACTTTAATCATTCGGTTTGGTAAATATTTATACAATTTTTGAATACTGTTTATATTCTCACATTTGTCCAAAATGCTCTACTTTAAATCGTTAATATTTTGGAATTGTCCGCCATTTTTTACACACAGCTCTGGCAAGATGTCCCCAACAATTTTTAATAATGTTGAGGTTGAAGATCTTGCTGGCCATTCCAAAACACGAATAATTTTTGAAAAAAAGTATTTCTTGACCATTTTCGCCGAGTGGAGTGCGACATTATCTTGTAAAATGTGTTTATTTGCAGCAATTGTTACAGCGTAAGTGTTTAGTTGTTCAAATTATTGGGCCGATTAGCGTCCCATTTAGCGACGGCTTAAAAATAGCTGTTCTTCATTCAAATTATGTATAATAGTACATAATAGCCTACGTGTGTCGTCTGGACCATCCAAGTTAAATCTTTTTTCGTCAGTAAATATGACTCTTCGCCACTTTGTCCTCATATTTATATGCTTTTCGGCAAATTGTAAACGAAGCGCTTTATGTTCCTTCTTTCACCAAGGTTTTTTCTGCAATTCTCTTCGCGCTAAGTGCTTGAATTTTTGTAAAACACAACGTACATTTTTTCCGTTAGTGTTTGCGCCAACACTTTCAGCGATGTGTCTCGCAGTCATCCTCGAATTTGATGCTGTTCTAAATGTTGCACGTTTTTCACGGACAGTTAAACTTTGTGGCCGCCCAGAACTCTTCTTTTTCCCGTAATTTTCAGGATTTTTTAACAAGCTCATAATGACTTTTCGGCATCTATTTACAATTTTTGATATTTGTTTAATTCAATCTTGTTCTTCCTTTAACTTCAATATCGTATGTGCGGCTACTTCACATACACTTACTTTTTTTCTACGACCCATTCTTAACACTTTAGTATGTTGTTTTATTAAATAAGGACGAAAGAAGCTAGTACCCGCTTTATCAATTACGTTTTGCAATGAATGTTTGCTCTCGAGTAACTTCTGCGTAACTGACAAATGTAAAACTGCTATGTATTTGTTTCCATTTCGAAAATTCTATTAAAGTAGGTAAATATGGTGGATGATATTCAGTACATTGCACGTACAGGCATGTCAGTAATGTTGACATATTAAAATATTCATTTCCTTCAGTTTAATGTACCAAATGAGGAAAAATAGATGATCTATTTGTCCCAGACAAATTTGTCCCTATCTTTTTGTCCCAGAGTGTAGTCTCGAATACTTTAAGTTTGAAATTTTATCGTGTTCCGCGATACTAGATAGGGGCAAGCGCGTTTATCAAACTAAAACGAAGCAAATTAACGAGTTAAATTTCATACATCGTTGTAGCCTCTTCTCAATTTATCGATCACATTTCGACAATCTTGATTCTGTTCGAGAACACCTGCTGCCGAACGAGGTCGGCTATCGGACTCTTTCTGCATAAGGTATTAATTTCCGAAACGGCACACCGTGTATCTGCATACGTCTTTCATTTACTAAAACACATAAATTCAGAAAAAGCGTATAATCTGCTAACAACTTGTAAGTTTGAGTTAGCAAGATTACAGGAGAGAAACAGGTGCCATTTTCTTATGGTAATGTTGTCGCTATTGTAAAGTACAATTTTGCAGCCTGATAGCATCGATTTCTGTTTTATTTGAATAATGAGCGTGCAGTTTTATTGGTTATTTTAATGGTCCAACGATGGTTTATAATTGTTCTAGGATGGTTTATTGAAGCAGTTAGTGAGCAGCGTGGAACTACGGGGCGCGGTGCTCCGATGGGACACCATAGCCGGTCATTTCACAGATCGAAGCGACGTCCAATGCCAGCAGAGATGGGCGAAGGTCGTGAATCCGGAACTGGTCAAGGGGCCCTGGACGAAGGAGGTACATACATACCTGAATTTTGTTGCACCCTTCTCCCATCGAGCCTCTTTCCGGCCATTGTCTCTCGAACCCCACGAAACCGGCATTGAAATCTCCACCACTTAAGGGTAGTTCTGGTCGCCATTCTTTTTTTTTTTACCTAAAGCACACTTTACGCGCTACCAAAAAGGGAATCGAATTCGACCCGAGAAATAATGCTTTTTATTGCACTGTAGTAATATACATCTCAACAATTGTAACAGTGCAATTGTGAAGACAAAATATATGAACACTAAACCTACCATCACCGGTCAGAATGACCGTCTCCAGATTTTCTATTTTACGATTATTGATGTAATAAAAATAATTGTATAGATATCTTTAGTGGAGCACATATTACAATAGGAGCTGCACAAAATCTAAATACATGAAATCAATTTTGTCATTTTTATAAGGGAACATGTACCAGTTACTTTTAAAAAATTTTACTTTACAATCGTCAAACTCATACTACATCATAAAATACATAAATATTAACACATTACCGACCGGTGATTATTGCACAATTTTGAAAAATCTATGGTACATGGCTAAACACTTTTTAATGGACCCTTCAATAGCAACAGCAATTTTCATTGTGAACTAACAAGTCACCCTCATTAACGTCATCTAATAGTTTCATTTAAGATTGCACAATGTAAAAGAAAATTTCTATATATATATATGTTTTCCTATGATGCAGCACAATTATTAAAAACTCTATTAATAGGCTTCCGGTACGTAAAGTGTGAAGAATTAATTTTTACATACGTTGACGGGGTTTCTTGCTTCACTGCAGAGTAGAGCAATAATAAACTAATATTTTTAAAAAAATGACCAATAGTCTTTTTGAATGTTAGCTATAGCAAAATAGTCATTATTCAAAACTTTTTGATTAGTTAGTGATAACTAAATGGCAAATACTTAGTCACAGCTCTCAGTAATCGTTAGCTGTTGCTTATTATTGAATTAGTAGTTGATGATCAGTCATCAATCGTTAGTCATCAGTTACTATTGTGCGATTAACATACATTGATATTATTAATTAGTTACCACTAGACTGCGGATTTGATGCATTTATGACAAAAATGGGTACGTACAATTTAAAACAGTGGAAGTATTAAAAAGATTTAAGACCAGTGTATTAGTTTCACCTTAACAAGATCATCAAATGAAGAATGAAATTTTTATTTAGCTGATGTGTCTTGCAATCAATGGAAACATTTTTTATTTTGCATAAAGATCCGCAGTCTAGTTATCACATTAACTAACCAGAAAGTTTTGACTAATGACTATTTTGCTATGACTAACATTCGAAAAGACTATTGGTCATTTTTAAATATTAGTTGATTATTGCCCTACTCTGCTTTACTGTATATTGCGCTGGCAAGAAAGTAATTTTGGTATTTTAAGGTGAAATGATGATGACCTGAAATTGTACTTGGATCAGTTTTTTGCCGATGAGGACCAGAAGTTTCTATGGGGGCGGAATTGTGAAGCTACCAGAAAATGGCAAAAGATCATCGAACAAAATGGAAAATATAAAGTATATTAAAGTTCATTGCTTGTGAATAGACAAATTGGATTCTATTTCACCTTGAAATACCGAAATTACTTTCTTGCAAACCCAATGCATATGAACATTTAAACATTAATTACGTTTATACTTCTATACTTCAATATTTCGCAGAATTTTTTAAAATACTAAAAATATTTTGTTGAGTGAACTAGGTTATGTATCAGTGTCGTGAATGATAGGGAAAATTAATTATTTGCAATTTGAAGACTTGGATGTCTAGTCTTAACCCTTAGCACTCGAACGATGACTCTAAAAATTGCTATACCGCTATTCAAGATATTGTTTACATTATCAGTTAAATGGGTATCTAATCAAGTACTAAACATTTAGATACTAAACATTCTAGGTCGGAAGAAATGTTAAATTTTCGTTCTCGAAAGGTGAAATTGTTCAGTTTAGACTACAAGTCATGAATTGACTATGTACTGAGTTGAACAAATAATTCGGGAAAGAGATACAAGTACATGTAGAACAAAGGAGACTGTTCCAAGAAATCCACCAAATCTGAACATTTTTCAAAACGGCGAGACTCGAGCTTATCACTTGTGCACTTCGTCATTCGCTTCCTCATTAAAAAGCATGTTACTGCAACTCCGGTGCAAGATTCAGTTGTCAGACCCCGGAACCCGTTTCCACAAGTATTTGGACTCGATCAGGGGGGCCGTTTCTCTTGTCGTCGGCAGAAAGTTCGCGATGTACCGTTACACCCCCTTTCTCGAAAAGTTTCTTCTACCATGCCAGCGTATCCGGGTTGAATTCGCCTGGAGCCAGCACAGTTCACCGGCTATACACAGGGTGTTTTTTAAAGATGTCTGTATAACGTCCAGCTAAATATGGAATCGGAGTACGGTACCCTCAATTATATTATTTATGTCGATCAGTTTTCAATCGAGTAGGTTTTTATTCTTCATACGAACTGCTGTTTAATAGTAATAACAGGACAGTTTAGATACCCCGGGCCATCGTTCAAGGGATAATCCTTCCGAGGACTCTATTAGCCTATGTATCAGACGATTGCATAAGTTCGTGCCCGATTTGAAAATAAAATTAATGGTTTTAATGGTTAAATTTTAAAGAATGCAGCTTTATTAATCAATTATATAGTCACCAACCTTTTCTACAATTAGAAAAATGCTATCTAATAGAACAGCAGAGAAATGTTACAATTGTTGTTGCACACCACGAAATTGTGGCATCATAAATGAGCGTAGTAAAGCAGTAAAATAATGAACTATAGGTGCAAAAGTTAATGTCGAATCTGGGTCACAGACAAGCGGAATCAGTTAACCCCTTGCACTGTGAAGATTCTAAACAAAATCTACTAAATGTGTATGCTATTAATTCCCTTGAAGCTCAAATAAAATTCTATTTTATTGTCGTTACAAAGCGTGTTGAAGAATAGGCATGAAGAACTATGAAGAGCATAGGCATTCGATAAATATAAACTCGTTTCTTCTTCTTGAGGAAACGACGAATGTGAGAACAAGTCGTAAGGCAAGGGGTTGTAAAATAGTTGCAGGATGATGAACAATAAAAAGAACTCCTGTAAAAGCGGTAAAGCTACGAATGAAAAAATCACCGCTGGGTAGAAGGGAACTGTTGACTCGCCGGAGTCGGAGTTGTTTTGAAGTTGGGACTTTGCGGCCCTTCGCGGCGTGATCCTGTGTATGGCCGGTACTGTACGCCTACACGTTGGGCCGAGCAGAAAAGAAACGAGCGAAAACGCTCTCCACGGTCGCCTCGGTGGGGTATGCAATAAGAAGAAGAGAGGTCTGGAGCCGCGGAGATGCTGCGTCGTCGTCGTCGTCGTCGTCGTGCCAATGCACTTGGCAACAGCCAAGGGCAAGTAAGCCGCTGCCCGTGTACCGAACGCGTGTACACGCGGTCACGGGTCCTCGTCGGTGTGCACCTGATTCGTGGTATGGGAGCGCAAACCCATCGCGTCCTCGTTGCCCAACTCCTACGTTTCTCTCTCTCTCTCCCTCCCTCCCCCTCTCCCTCTATTTCTTTCTCTCCTCCAATACCCCTCTCCGAAGTCTCCCTGGAGGTTCGTGCGCGACGATCATCTCTCTCCTCTCCTCTACTCTACTCCTTTCTTCGACCTACCGCCACGTTCTCCGCCTCTCCGTGACTCCGCGAGGACCAGAGAAATTACTTACGAGACTCGAGCCGATGCGATGGGATCACTCGGGCAACCTTCCGGTGCTCGTCGCCGGTTCCACGTTTTTCTACGACACGTTCGACGGAATGTTCCCCTTTTCAAGCTTTCCGAGAGCCCGTGCCACTCCATCAACAGCTCTGCCCTTGGATAATCGAATGCCCACGGGGGGTGTTCGAGAGTTACTGATCCAATGACACACCGAGTCCAAGCTTCTATTAGACGCTCACGGAAAATGACTTTCGGAATGTCGAGTATTGACTGGAGATGAAAGAGCTTGTGAACCTGCCGAGGGCTCTTGAAAGGGCACAAAGGCGACCAAGAATCCATTAAGACGTTCAGTTTGTTGTCACGCTCTCTGCTTAAATGTTCACCCTTGTTCTAGTATGAATGAAAAGCTATCAGAATTAAGGGGGTAGCCTCGTCTCTGGGATTGCAAGGGATACGCCTGCTTATTTCTGGATGATACAAAGATGCGAGTTTTCAGTAGTCAAAAGCGCTAGACGAAAGATCAATCTAGGTTGCAATAGTTCTCAAAAGTCCTATTTTTACGTTTAGGATAATTTCGTGTTAGAATCTATCGATAATATTATACAGAGACAGGCTATGGTGCGACTCCGACCGTAGGAGCAGAGATTTCGTTGCCTGGCCCAAGTGGTTTATGACACCCCCCTTAAGAAAAGGGACCAAAGGTTTTTCCAGGGACGAACCAGCTCAATCGTCGTTCCAATACAGTACAGAACACATCACAGCATCATTTACGCTACAGCATTATTAGCTTTACCTTATTTCTCTCGCTCTCTCTCTCTCTCTCTCTCTCTCTCTCTCTCTCTCTCTCTCTCTCTCTCTCTCTCTCTCAATACAGTTTATCTCTTTTTCCATTCACATTGCGATCACTGTTTAACCCACTTTGTAACTTTATTTGCATTGAATAAATAAAGTCATCTTATTTAATAAAATTAAGTTTTCCAACATTTCGGGTAGATGCACCACATTTTGTTTTCTGTTTATAAAAATTTTATTAAAAAGAATTGAAAGTGTAGACGGGCATAGTTGAATGGTTTATTTAATTCTCTTGGATAAAATATAACGTCAAATGAGTAAAACTTTTATTATGACAAATTAATCTGGTCATTTTTATAAGAGAGCATGTTCCAGTTACTTTTGAGGCTCGGTAGGTTTAGTGTTAAACTATTACGTTTATTATTCGGAAGCATAAAGCTGTGACAGCTACATGCTGTCGAATAATATAAATTATTTTTCGTTTTAATTGTCTGCCTGCCTCTTAATAATGCAATGCCTTGTCGCTTTTCTCTCTCCACCCAACGTGTTTCCGTTTTCCCATCATTCTTTTTGTTTTTTTTTTTAAATCATTAATTTATGAATACATACATGTTAATCACCAAGACGCGTGGAAAACAAACATAATAATGAACAGAATTTTCAAAGATATTTTCATTGAACGGAAGGGTGCGGGATGCGCCTTCTCGTTAAACCGTTAGATGAAAGATCAATGTAGGCCGTAATCGCCCTGAAAAGTCCTATTTTTACGTTTACGAGAAGTAATTAATTTTATTACATGCGCAGCTTAATGCAAATTACTTCTCGTAAACGTAAAAATAGGACTTCTGAGGGTGATTACGGCCTACATTGATCTTTAACGAGAACGCTTTAACGAGAAGGCGCATCCCGCACCCTCCTGTTAAATGAGAGAATGTCTTTGAAAATTCAAGCGCAGGGTAATATGTATTAGATGGTTGCTAGGGGTGTGCGAGAACCCGAAATATCTGGTCGGGTCCGGAACACGAAATTTTTTCGAGATCTTTCGAGATTCTCGAATTTATCGGGGTTCCCGAAAATTTCTTGAACCCAGTAATCATTTATATTCGTTTTAATGAATACATTCATAGTTTCGGATTTTTTATTCGAAATTTTCTGGAATCTCAAAATTTCGGGAACCCGACCCGACCCGACTCGACTCTTCTCGACTCGTCCCGACCATCGGGTTCCCGATACTTCGGGTTCTCGCACACCCCTAATGATTGCATAAGTTTGTGGCCGATTTGAAAATAAAATTCAATGGTACAATTTTAAATAATACAGCGTATTAATAAATTATATATATATATTAATTTTACAATTGTAAAAAATAATGGTGATTATATAATATTTTTTTTACACTCCTATAACTATCCTGATAACGATCCTAAAAATCGGGCACGAAGTTATGCAATCATCTGATATTTCCATCTTCGCGTTAGGAGAGTAGTCCGGGCATTCCTCATTTTTTTCCGTGTCCTCGAGTGTGTAGAGTGACACAGGTATTTAGTAGAGTGGTCTGAATGGCCGCCGCAGGTTTCGTAGGGAACATTGGTCGTGGAATGTACAAAACCGGTAAATCAGGAGGTTTCCGTTCCGAGGACTGATGATTGCTGATGTTTGCAGGAGGATGAAAAAGTAGTGGAATTGGTGGAGCGATACGGGCCGAAGAAGTGGACGTTAATTGCACGGCATCTGAAGGGTCGTATCGGTAAGCAGTGCCGGGAACGATGGCACAACCACCTGAACCCGGGGATCAAGAAAACAGCGTGGACGGAGGCGGAGGACAGGATTATCGTCGAGGCTCACCGCAGGGTGGGCAATCAGTGGGCGAAAATCGCAAAATTGCTGCCAGGAAGGACGGACAATGCGATCAAGAACCACTGGAACAGCACGATGAGGAGGAAATACGAGACGGAGGAAGGGAGATCCGTCACCGGGACCAGAGGTTCATACAACTCATTAGTTACACGAAAAGTTCGTCGTACCGTCTGCGTCTGTGCGAAAAGTACCACTTAACTTTTACGACAATAACCAAAAATTTCGACGATCTTCTATCGCGTTGCACTTTATTATTCCAACGTGAATAATAGGGTTTAATTCCAAATGTGAATTGAGACTAGACTGAGGATTTTATGACATTTATGACGAAAATGAGTAAGTGCAATTTAAAGCAGTGGACAGACCAAACGAATTTTAAAATAGCAATGTATTCATATTCGATTAAAATCAGTAGATAAATAATGACAATTCTATTTGGCTTCTATATTGAACAATATATGCAGACAACTTTTATTTTCTGTAATGATCAGCAGTCTAATCACCGAGAAGTATCAATGTATTCGTATTCGATGAAAATCAATAGAGAAATAATGACAAAATTCTATTTGGCTTCTATATTGTACAATATATGTATGCAAACAATTTTTATTTTCCATAAAGATTCGCAGTCTAATCACACTGTCCAACAGCCAAAAAGTATTTCGATTCCCACTATCCGTTTCTTATACAGTTCTTCGCGCTGATTTCAAACCTGTCCTTAATTTTTCTCCTAGACGTACAGTTTTTGAGAAAATTTAGTTTTAAAAAAAGACATTTTTCAACTTTGAACAAATATTGTGATGTTATTCTTTGCAACAAAAGATTCTGTAGACTTTCCCGGATACAGTGATATCCTAATATTAATACATTATGATTGTTTAAACATGTTTAAACAATGATTAAAGACGGAGAGACACCACTTTTGCACCAATTTTTCAGGATATTTCTCAATTTATCTCAAAAAATAAGGGTCCAGCGGAAAATCGAACTATACCACGCGATAGAGCAGACTTTTATCTTGAGAAACCACCATTTCAAGTTTGCATGGTCGACGTTTTTTTCGAACCAGAAAGCAAAATATCTTCGCCCGACATGAGTTACCGCCAGTGGCGCTTACCGCTAGAACGGGCGTTCCATGTCGAGCGAAGATATTTTGCTTTCTGGTTCGAAAAAAACGTCGACCATGCAAACTTGAAATGGTGGTTTCTCAAGATAAAAGTCTGCTCTTTCGCGTGGTGTAGTTCAATTTTCCGCTGGACCCTTATTTTTCTAAATAAATTCAAAAATATCCGCAAAAATTGGTGCGAAAGTGGTGTTTCTCCGTCTTTAATGCTTGTTTAAACATGTTTAAACAATCATAATGTATTAATATTAGATATCTCTATATTCGGGAAAGTCTGCAGGATCTTTTGCTGCAAAGAACAATCCAATACCTTTTGTAATAACATCACAATATTTGTTTAAACTTGAAAAATATGTCTTATTTTAAAACTCAATTTTCTCAAAAACTGTACGTCTAGGAGAAAAATTAAGGACAGATTCGGAATCAGCGCGAAAAACTATAAGAATCGCATAGTTGGAATCGAAATACAAAAAAAAAGTTGAAATTTGTTAGACAGTGTCACCGAGAAACATAAGAATCCACAATAGTCTTGCTATTCATCGACAAAAACATTTAGAGACGTTTTAAAAAGAAATTGAAAGTACATACCCGGTTATTGACAGAAGAGTTAATGGGACCCCTGGGATATTTATTATACTTTCTTAGAAAATTATGTAACTCAAAAGAAAAGGTGACATCTTGTTCTAATATTCCAGAAAGACTATTTGCACAGACTATTATAATAAAATTTAACGCAAAATTCTCTCGAGCATGATCCATACTTGGATCGAAACGTTGAGAAAAATCTTTTAAATCGCAAAATTGCTGTGTCTTGATTTGGGATCGAACCTGTACGCCGATAACATAAACTAATTTCTATCATATGATAAAACCTTCACAACCACAAAGACTACTGGAGGTAGTAAAATCTGGCTCGGTCCTTTAAAGAGGACAGAGATAGACAGCCTTTAAATGTATGTATTAGATATTTGAGCTGTCGTGCAGCATTCGTACAGTAGCAGTCGTTAAATGATCGCTCAAGGTCGCCGAGACATATTGCTACGTAATCTTCTCTGTCGTAGATAGCTGATCGACATTGAGCGACCGTTTTACATTGCAGCGAGCATGATCCTTAAGCGCGTGTAATTTGGGAAACAGATGTTCTCATGTCACCGATGTTTACAACAGGACGAAGTCGAAGAAAAGCCACGGAGCCACCAACCGCTGCGAAAGACTCCCTCTGCACGAAAGAAGACTTGTCCGGTCACGCTCGCCTGAAAACATCGTCCACGAGCAACGACAACGCGACGACGATTTCGACGACTATGCAAACATCGCATACTCTGGACATCGACCAACTGGACTGGACCAGAGCCTGGGAGAATCATCAAAACATTCAGACGTTCCAGGGTCTTCTGAATCTGAACGATCGCACGCACAGCACTGATGATTCCCGGTTGGATTCTCCGTCGAAAAGGGCTAGCTCGTCCGTCAAAGTCAAGACTGAACCAATATCACCGTTTACAAAGTACGTTTTAAGGAGGTAGACTCTCGTTTCTCCAAAGATGGGCTTTTCCAGTAGTGAAATGGCCTAAAAGTCTGAAAAGTCCTATTTTCACGTTTACGAGGCGTAATTTGCATTATTCGGTAGCATGTAGCCGTCGCAGCTTTATGAAAATAGCTGCGCGGCTGTATGTTTGCGAGTAAATGTATGCTTCCTTAAAGAACATAAATTTTTAACCCGGCGTTGGGGTAAGGTGGTAAAATGTATTGTAAGTGGTAAGGTGGGGTCTCACAGACCCACCGAAATAATATATTGTATTATAGAAAAATAAATACCTTCTTCATAATTATAAAATTAGGCATTGCTTAAGAGGCTTGCAATTTATCAGAGTAAAAACGCAGATCCACGAAATTAAATTTTTATTATTCAAAAATACTTAACTAATGAAACATCTTTACAATGTTACAATCAATCTAAAATCTCTGGGGTCTGTGAGACCCCACCTAACTAACGCCGGATTAAGTTTTCTAACAAGAGAAAGAAATCACATGATTATTTTTTGGTAGGTATTTCGATTTGCAAATCCAAGGTGAGGCGACCAACTCGAGAAACTCGGAGATCAGACTGATGCCCATGCCGGACCTTGAAGACATGTCGGGCAGTATGACGGAGAAGGAACGAAGCAGTCCACCCCCCATCCTGCGCAGACGTAGAAATACTCATACACTTCAGCAGAGAACCGACACCCCCGATAGCGGGAACCAGTCTGATTATTTGATAATAACCCAGCATCAGCCGCAACAGCAGCATCAGACCGGCGACGCGACCCCAACCACTCCTATTAAACAACTACCGTTCAGCCCGTCACAGTTCTTGAACAGTCTCAGCCCGGAAACATCCTCCTGGCCGCGTGCCAGCACGCCTAAGGCGAGCAGCCCAGGTCCACTCACCACACCACAACCCACCGGTCTTCGGCGAAGTCAGAATGGTAAATTACCGACGAAGCATTCTCAGTTTTATGGGCTATCCTCTCTGTTAGCAAACAGGAAATAATTAACCAGTTGATTCCATGCAGGAATCGAAGACTGCGGATCTTTATGCATTTATGGGTTCTAAACATTTTCAAACAGTGCTAGAATATCAAATTCTACAGAATCTAGTACGATTTCGATTTATTCCAGAATTACAAAGACCACTGAAAATAAGATTGTACATTATTCCGCGTTCTTAAAAGGCGGGATTTTAATTGAGCTTGGACCATTCGATAGCCTACCCGAAAAGACCCCTCTCTGCCAAGTTTCAGCCCCCTATCTCATCTGTAAGGGTAGTTATCGAGAAAAATCGAAAAATCAGTTTTTGGCCCATTTTCCCTATTTACGGACAACTAAAAATTCTGAAAAAATCTGACACATATCGAATATTAAGCCACATATTAGGTACCATTTCCAGATTTTTCCGTTGCAAATTCTGGCTATAAAAAATGAAATAGACGAAAAAAATCGAAGAAATGCAGATTTCAAATAGAAATCTTAAGTCTAACAATAAGCTCGATTGACCCCTTAACCTACAACTACAGACATAGCCCGTAGTACGATGATCGGGCCAAACGTGAATATTACGGGCATTTCGGCGAAAATTTTTGGAAAGTAAATGTGAAGTAGGTTAAGGGGTTAAAATCCCGCCGGGGGCGAATTTCACCACCAAACCCGGGTATAGCCTTTGCCTACAAAAATTGAAAGTTGCATAAACATCCGCAGTCGACTGATGTATCAATATATTTTTCAGTTTAACTCTAGAAAACCTGTATTTACAGATGGCAATACGCCGAGGACGCCGACGCCATTCAAGAACGCATTGGCAGAGCTGGAACGGCGCAGCGGCGCGACTACTCAGTTACCTGCTACCCCAAGTCGTCTCGATGCTTTAACCGAGATCATCAAACAGGAAACCGATCGTGAAAGCTTAGCAGGGACCAGTACTATCCTTCAAGACTCCGGTTACAGCACGATAAGACGACGGGGTAAAGAGAACAGCGCTCCTGGCGGAAAGAGAGCGCGAAAAGCTCTCTGCCAAGCATGGGCGAATGCTTCTCAGGATAATTCGGAAATGAGTTTCGTTGTAGAAACACCCGTAAGTCGAATGTTACGTTTACAATTCTTATTTGCCGAAAGCAGACTGCGGATATTTATCAAAATTCATTGTATTAGGAATCTTCCTTGAGGAATTATAAATATCGGCAATCTGAATTCAAACAACACCTCTCACCTAACTGAAGTACCTTCGATATCTCACATATTATTGATACTGGAAAAATATCTCAGTCACGTTTCCATTTATTTTTAATACTCAACGTCGAATCTTTATGCAAAATAAAAAATGTTTGTATCGATTGCGAGACACAGGAGCTAAATAAAAATTTCATTCTTCTTTTTATTATCTTGTTAAGGTGAAACTAATACATGAGGGCTATAAATCTTTTTAATACCTCTACTGTTTTAAACGGTACTTACTCATTTTTGTCATAAATGCATAAAATCCGCAGTCTAGTTATAATAATACAGTCTAATTATGCTTCCTCTGAGGTCTTTTTTTTTATTATCAATAATAAGCGAGATACTTAAGGTGTATAGAAATTGCGGGAAAACATTTAATGCAACGAGATTTCATTGTTCTTTCCAGAGTAAAAGTTTGGACACATCTGTATTATTCTCCCCGGCATCAATGGCACTGGAGGATAGTTTCTTAACAGCAGGGACTAGTCCCGTAAAGGTAGAGAACCATATCCATCATAATCAAAATTATATTCAAACTCAACCAGCCCTATCCTGGTATTATTCCCGTACCAATCGCCTTTAGACACGCTAGCCGGCCTAATTCTCTTTTGTTTAACACTCTCTTGTCTCTGTCATTCTCCTTACGTTTATATTATTTTTAATTCTGCCTGCCTCTCTTAATAATGTAATGCCTTGTCGCTTCTGTCTCTCTCCATACAACTTATTTCTATTTTCCTATCATTTTTTTTTGTTTTTTTTTTAAATCATTAATTTATGAATACATGTTAAACACCAAGGCGCGCGGAAAAGAAACATAACCTCAGTTAGCTAACCTTCGCGACCCTTAATCGACCTGCATTCGTCGCCCTGGTATCGTCCATTCCAAAGATTATTAGCATTCTTTTTTTTTGTCTCGTAAATTTTAAGTGTAACATGACTAACATTAACGGGGCGTAAATATCGTCTGATTTATTTATATATATAAACTTATTCCAACTACGAGTATGCTTATCCTGTTAAATTATTTATATGTGGCTGATACGGTCTGAATATTTTGTAAGTGTAATTTACGATCATGTGAGTAGAGAACGCGTTATTTAAATAATTGTGTCAAAGTTTAAACGGCCTCTCGATCGAGTACTTAAGTTATTAATCGCGTGTATACAATTTTTTTTTATATTTAATTACATTATTAAGCATCGGAAACATTCGTACTTATTCGCATAGTCGACACACGATAGAACATTGTTTCGTTTATGTTTGGTTTAATCACTGGCTTCTCCTTTGATCTAGTTTCGCTAAGCATTGAATTATGTTTACGAGTATCCATGCTCGTTTTGATTTTTCCCTTCTTTTTTCGTTTTTGAAAACTTTTTTTGTTGATAATTTAATTCGTGTAAATTGTTCGTGTACGTTAAAACGCTATCGAGACGATGTGAACTGTAATTATCCATCCCAGTGATGTCGCCATGTTACTATAACATTTGACGCTGTAAGTTCGTCGAACTACCGAGTCTGTTTCTTTTTTTTTCTAAAAAAAATTCGCAAAACAATTGGAGAAAAGGTATTTGTACATACGTATAAAATAGCGATCCGGTTCGATGACCCGAAAGAAATGATAGCACAGGATATACGTAAACGCGAGAGGTTATCGACCTCTTTGTTTGCAAACGCGATGTACGAACACGTAGAATTGTTTGCAGTCTCGCTTTCGTCCTCCGAGTTCTCGACTATCGAACGAAAGAATGTAAAAAGAAGTTGCTTTTGGTATACGGGCCACTGGTGACCCTCGCGGCATCGAACGTGTCCACGTGCATCAAAACACAGAGCGAGAGAAAAAAGTATACACTTACACCATGATTCTATCTTTCCGTCGACGATATTGTTTTCCATCGACCAGGCTGAGAACTATTTTTAAATTAAGCAAATCACTAGACTGCGGATCTTTATGCGTTTATGAAGAAATTGGTTGGGCGAAATATAAAACAGTAAAAGATTTAAACGATTCAAGAATGTCGTAATGTTGCTTTTAATGTGACAACGTCGTCAAAGGATGAAATCAATTTTTATCTTCTTCCTGCTTCCCACAATCAATGCAAAACATTTCTATTTTGCATAAAGATCCGCAGTCTAGTAATCACCTTCAGTAATATTCTTCAGACTAATGTAACACATACCTACTTTAAATCATCACTAGACTGTGGATTTGATGCATTTATGACAACAATAAATAACATAAAGATGTTAAAATTATGTTATTCTCATTGTATTAGGTCAATCGGAAAGTTCCGTCCGTTTTTTTTTTACAAAAAGTAGAGCTTTATTTAAGAAACAAAATGAAAAAGTACATTAATCGAAATATTGTCCATCGTTAACGATGACTTTTCCCCATCTTTCGGGCAGCAAGCGATTCCGCGACGAAAGAATGAGTCATCTTTGGAGATTATCCAGTCAGCTAATCCATTTTTCGACATCTTCGTAAGATGGCATGTGCCATCGACCGAAACAAGTGATAGTCAGAAGGGGCACAGTCTGGCTAATAAGCCGCATGGAGTAGCACTTTCCAGCGAAGTGCTTCTAACGTTTCTTTGACAACTTTTGTGACGTTTCGCAAGCAGAATTTCGCAGATGGTTTTTCGCATCTCAATGTCTCTTGGCTTGAGTTCATATGGAACCCACTTTCCTTCCTTGTAGGCCTTCCCCAAGGCTTTTAAACGATCGAAAATGACAGATTGAGTACAATTTAACGCTTCTGCAATTTGTTTTTGCGTTTGACATGGATCTTCATCTACCAATGCCTGCAATTCTTCGTCTTCGAATACTCGTGGCCGTCCAGAGCGCTCTTTGTCCTCCACAGTAAAATCACCATTTTTAAAGCGTCGAAATCATTCTCTCTATACATATACATGTTTTATCGGAAACAGCATTATCGCCATAAACGTCTGCAATCATTCGATGAGCTTCAGCTGCAGTTTTCTGCCAATTGAAGCAGAAGATTAACACATCGCGCAAATTACGCTTATTCTGCTCAAATTCCGACATTTTCAATGTAGAAGAAACCGATGTTATTCATGCAGGCGTATATTGTTATGTATTGTATTTTATTGAAAGATGTCCAAACTAAAAAGTTAACACGCTGATCGCCACGTCACCCAAATATGGGTGACGCTCTTCTTGTTCGAGTTAATTAAAAATAGGATATACAACATGAATTCCCGGTTATCGCTCTATTTTCGTTCTGCGTACCGACGGTCGGTTTTGGGCCCTGCATGAAACTTAGCCGAATTACGCTGGGCGATCAACGTGTTAACTTTACTTTAGACGTTATAGTTAATGACAGTTCGAGCTACAGCTACTCGACGCTAAACGGACGGAAGTTTCCGATTGACCTAATATATCAATATCATTAAGGAAAAAAAGAAATGTGAATTTATCTTTTGTTTCTTGCAATTGCTCGAAGCAGTTTTTATTTTGCATAAAAATCCACAGTCTATTCCTCACTTTGGATAGAATGCTAACAAACGGAGACATCAAAGGTGTACGAATACTTCTTTCTCTTCGAACAGTACGTTCGTAAATGTATCCCCGTGATTCTCCTTCGTTCTTAGAGCGATCCCTAGATCCTGCACGACGGTGTATGTACATATATACATATCTATATATATACATATATATAGGTATATAACACAAAAGTATATATATATAAATAATATCTTTTTAAATATATTTATTATCTCATATTAATATATTCATATATTTATATATTTCTACTTCTTTCGTAAATAACGTTCAGTTGCCGCATGTCTACAAACTAACTCGAACGTAAAACACCCCTTGTATAGGCCTGGCCTAGCGTACCAAAGTACTCCTCCCCCAGCTCCCAGTCCCACCCCTGCTCCATAAAGTACCCGTCCCAAGAAACGACGAGTCCAAAGACGATTTTGAGCGGCGTTCTCGAAACGACGCTTATTCCAAAAGCTACATGCAACCGCGCAAAGAGAAACGAAAATAAAAATGAAAATAAGGGCTAGTCATGTCGCGGCAGTTGTTCGCTAGTGATGGCGCGAAATCTGCTCCGGTGAGAGAACACGTGTGAGGACGAGTCAACGCAGTCCCCTAATTTTCTTCGAAGTGAGTCCCTCGATGAGTCCCCTCTGTGTCTATTCCCTCTCTTTGTCTCTCTCTCTCTCTCTCTCTCTCTCTCTCTCTCTCTCTCTCTCTCTCTCTCTCTCTCTCTCTCTCTCTCTCTCTCTCTCTCTCTCTTCGGCGCGTTACGTTTTGTAGCCGCCGTCTCTGTCGACTCTGTCGAGTGACTTTCGAAGCGTGAAATCGATCGGCGCTCTCTCGTCGATCATTAAACGTACTATTTTTTCCACCCCTGAGACATTCTTGGACAGGAATGTTTCGAAGCGGAAATACTTTTTTAATTGCCGGCTGTAGCTAGTGTGTCTATCCTTTCCAGACTTCCCACGACTTTGCGTCCGTACAGCGGAAGCCTAACGCCAAGAGAGCGATCACGTTCGACGTGCTCGACAGTCCCTGCTGTATCATCAGCCCTCTGCCGCTCAGGCCGGCCAAACGCGCCAAGGTGAGTCCCTGTTCTCTTCTCTTTTCTTCTCTTCTCGCCGTCTCTCTACTCCTTTGTTAAATGGTTAGCTCTTTCCTCGATATACGATCTTAATCCGTTCCTGATGTTTCGACTTGTCAACCACATACAACTTACCAAACCAACCTTTCTCATAAGAAGTAATGTAAAAGTGATTAATCCGTTCTCATGTAAAAAAACTCCTATTGACATTAATGGGGTTATAAAATAATTTATATAAACACTGTTTAAACACATAGATAAAAACGAGATTTTATTATAGATTTTTAAATTTAAAGAAACAAATGGTATTCTATTCTGTGGAAGAAGAGTCTCCTTGCAGTAAAACCAGACATTCTGGTGTTTTTTCTTTTTTTCGTTTTCTGTCGCTTTTCACTAGGCTCAGCTGGTTTGACTTTTATTAAAAACCTGTCCAGAGAACTTTGTTCCTGTCTTCTTCTCAGGATGTATCTATAGTGTTCACACAAAAGTATTATGTCGTATACCGAGTAAAATTTGTCACGTCCAAACAGGACGTATTCCGAATTGGACGTACTCCAAAGCAGATGTATATCGAGGTATCACTGTACTTGTGTCGCCATTCTTTTGTTTATGCGACATTGTGTTCTTCTAACTGAAGGGAGTCCCAACAAGAGTGAAATATTTAAATTCCGAATAAAACACAGTTTCTTTTATTTAATCAGAAAGTAGACATGTAGGAATTATGCATGGAACAATAAATCTGGCCCTCCTTGGCTTTGCTGGCACATTTGCGTTCTTTTGAAGAAATTTTCAATCATATTTTGGTATAATTGTGGCTGAATATCAGGGATACAGCGTGTACATCTCCTCCTTCAAGGCTTGGGTGGTCATGGGCTTGTTCACATAAATTTTTAACTTTAAAAAGTCCTAGAGAAAGAAATCCAAAAGCGTTAAGGGGATAGACTCGTTTCCAGGATTGCAAGGGTGCGGGATGCGCTTTCTCGTTTCTCGATAATGCAAAGATGGGGTTTTTCATTAGTCACAAGCGCTAGATTTCCACCATTTTTGTTGTGTCGAATAGCGATTCATTTTTAATAATGGCAGACTGTCTACCATCGAACTGTGATAAATAGACTGCGGATCTTTATGCAAAATAAAAATGGTCTGCATCGATTGCAAGAAATAGAAAGTGAATTGAATGTTATTTCTTCCCGTAATGATTTTTATAAAGGAGAAATCATATATTGACATTTTCTTTTAAAATTTTTCAACTATTTTAAGTTTCGTCTACTCAATTTTGTTATAAATGCAGAAAGATCCGCAGTCTAGTGTTAATGGTTTGACTCTCAAAGCACAGCAGCAAATTTAAATTTTCCGCTCTTGTTGGGACACCCTTTATGTGAATACTTATTCTCGCAATAATCAAAATTGTGCATGTGGTTATTTAAAAATCAAGTATTCTCTGGCAATATGTTTCCCACATTTTCCAAGAGAATACGTTGCTCTTAATAAAATGGTAGAAGAATAAAATCTGTTATTTATATTACTTCAGTGTTTTTGGTAAGACTACACGTTCGATGGTTGATGGGGGTAGTAGTCAAGTAGTTGGAAATATTAGTTTGGGCCGAAAGTTCGTAGCGTTTTTAAATCAAAATTCAAAGATAAAATTAAGATATTTATTCATAGGTTTATTGCATAATATGATAAGTCACCTAAAAGATGGCAAAAAGTAATAGAGGAGAATGTAAAATATGTTATTGAACAAATCTACGTACATATAAATATCCTAATAACACTGTCCAACACCAAATTTGTTCCACAACTACTGTTGGGTGGTTCTTATATGTAGAGTTTTTCGCGCTGATTCCGAGTCTGTCCTTAATTTTTCCCTACACGCACAGTTTTTGAGAAACATGACTTTGAAAAAAAACATATTTTTCAACTTTAAACAAATATTGTGGTGTTATTATAAAAAATATTGAATTGTTCTTTGTAGCAAAAGCTTCTGTAGACTTTCCCGAATACAGTGATATCCAATATTAATACATTGTGATTGCTTAAACATGTTTAAACAATCACTAAAGGCGGAGAGACAAACCACTTTTGCACCAATTTTTGAGGATATTCGGATATATATCGGGCGAAGATATTTTGCTTTCTGATTCGAAAAAAACGCCGACGTTCCAAACTTGGCAGAATGGCTTCTCAAGATAAAAGTCTGCTCTATCGCGTGGTATAGTTCTATTTTCCGCTGGACCCTTATTTTTTGAGATAAATTGAGAAATATCCTGAAAAATTGGTGCAAAAGTGGTGTCTCTCCGTCTTTAATCATTGTTTAAACATGTTTAAACAATCATAATGTATTAATATTGGATATCACTGTATGTATTCAGGAAAGTCTACAGAATTTTTTTCTGCAAAGAACAATTCAATATCTTTTATAATAACATCACAATATTTGTTTCAAATTGAAAAATGTTTTTTTTCAAAGCCATGTTCCTCAAAAACTGTGCGTATAGAAGAGTATAGGAGAAAAATTAAGGACAGTTCCGGAATCAGAGCGAAAAACTATAAGAAGGATCCAACAGTAATTAGGGAACATAAAAAAAGTTGAAATTTGTTGGACAGTGTAATTACTTTTGAGTTTTAAGGGGGAACTGTACTCTCAGATTTTATGCAGAAAATTCTGTGCAGAAAAAAGTTGGGTAACGATTTTTTCTCTTTTTTGGGCACTCATATTATTAGATACATATAAACATAATCTCGTTAAATCAATAGCAGAGCGGGCTGTATTTAACCTTCCTCTACATATAGAATGAGCCCTCACGCAGCCCAAAATCCCCTTAATTTAGAAACGCTACGAACTGTCGTTCCAATCCAATATTTGGTACAATTTCAGATTGAAACATAGATTAGTCTACAGCTGTTGTAGTCCTAAGGTTAATGTTATTTATTCCGTTAAAGCTACAGTTGGAGGCGCAATGGACGACAGTGGCTTGTGGACGCACACGCGATCAACTGGAGATGACCCGAGCTGCTCGGCGATTTCTCAGCAGCCACGGGTACCTGCCGCTGCGTCCTCGTTTCTTGAATTTCTGAGAGCGTTTCTACAGCCGTAGGGGCCTCGGTCGCACTTCGTGGTACAAAGGAAAAACGCGACGTTGAACTAGTCGTAGTTTAAAAAAACTATGCGGCGCTTCCGTTTAAGGAATATGGCCTTCTGTGTTTTCTTTCCATCGGATATGAATCGATCGGACGAGTTTAAGGAAGAAGCAAAAATCGGAATAGAATTCTATTAGAAAATTTTACACGAACTGTGCACGACACGTTACGCGGGTCAACGTTGCAGTTAATCGAAATCAACTGGTCGCTCGAAGTCACAAAAAACTTTTGCTCGCGTCTTTTAAACCGAATAAATGATTCGTGATAAAATAGCGACTTGGGTAAGCCTACTCGTTAGGCGAAGAAGGACGATTGTACAGAAAAATAGATCCATTTGATTTCGATCAGACTGCACGCGCGCCGACGCATAGCGTGTATGGTTCGGTCAGATGCTAAAGGAACCACGGTGCAACCGACGTTGCATCCAAAAGGAGAGGTAATGACACAAGAGCTTTCCGAACTCTTCCGTTCGCAGTTTGTTGTTCACGTCGGGACGCGTGGGACACGAATGAACCGCGAAAATGAAAGCAAAGCAAAAGATACTTGATTTTTTTTCTCTTTGTGGGTGACAAAGATGTTGCTACAAGATGCGAGCGTTTCTCGATGAAAAAACGTTCGGCTTTGTAAAGGGTCGTTAATATTATGCTGCGCCATTTCCACTCGTCGTTTCTGACAACGAACAGATACAAATAATTTTACTAAAATAATGTTAATCGATAAGATACAAGGATCGAGGGAATTCAATTTCCTCGGAAATCATGAATGAATTTTATTTGCGATTTTCTTATCGACGATTGGGACGGGCAGCGATTATTACTGAGATTATAATGCAGATCATCGTTGAAAGATTTCGAACCTGGTAGAGCAAAGCAGATAGTCAACAGAGGAAAAAGAAAGGGATTGCGAATGGAGACAATATAAGGAGACAATAATGATACTGTTCTATATTGATTCCTTTTTATATAAAGATCATCTACCTTGCTTTGCCAAGCGGTGCCGGGAGAAGTGTCCTTGTTGCACGCAGATTGTAGCGACTTCTTGTCACGCGTGTACGAAAACATAAGATGAGCGAATGAAATAGTAGCCGGTTGGTTTGATACAATAGTATATATTATATATAATATAAAACAAAAGCATTATTGCGGCCGTTATGTACAAAGAGCCTTTGTAACTGGTATTTAATTTACAACTGAATAATAAAGACGTGATGAGAATCACACCAAAAAAGAAACGTCGCAATTGCTCCTTGAATCTGTGGCCGCATCGCGTCACGGTCCTCTCCTGCAAGATGGACACGGTGGCTTAGTCCGTGCGGCCATTAATAATACGCTAACAATGTGCTAAGACGTTACGCATAGCAGACCTGGACGTAAGTTACTTCAAAAATACGACAACAGACATCTCGAGATTGCTCGAAACAGTTCCTTCGTGTCTTCGTTATAAAAATAACTTAAAATTAACGTTTCTTTTAGTACGAATACAAATGATCTGAATATAATTTGTCTAATATTAAAAATCTCCTATGTAATTAAAAATTATTCGTAGAGGGTTATTCTAGCGAATGTTCGTTCGATTAAAAAATTAATAAAAAAAAAGTCTTTCAACCCTTGTGCACACTGTCGAGGGAACTATCAATTTCACGAAACATTTATCATGTTTTCTAGTGTTCAAGTTGAAGCCCGATGTTGAGACCTGATATATCGGTGCGCAAGGTTCAAAAGCTAATCGATAAAAATAATTCCGTCACAACGATTCCGTTGTCGCGTCGAATAAATTATCGCGGACTTACATAAACATTGTTTCCGTGCGATTAACATGATTCGCTAATTGAGCAATCACTCCGTGATCAATTAATTGAAATAATGTCCAAGTCTGGCGTATAAGTAAATAACGACAATTCGGTTTTCGGCGTACGTCAGCGTGCTGCTCATTCACGAAACTTGGAATGCCATGGAATGAATAAGAGGTATAAGCGCTTGTGTGATCACCAACTTGACAGCTCAACGAACAAGTGGAAAATCCCAACGAGCGAAACAGTCCCTCCCTGATCGACTCGAACCGTTTTGAGCTTTACAAGCAAACACCATCGTTCGAGAACCTGTTCCTCCGACTCCGAGTCGAATTACAGGGTTCAATCGTACACACAGAATCATCAAACGGTACAAACTGGATACGATTAGCGATATACATACAACATGAGCGATCCGATGAGCGTGAAACATAGCCCTGGGGTTCTGTTTGTTGTACACGTGTTCATAACCACGCGCCACGTGGAAGTGGAAATCAGGATTCTCCACAGTAGTGCTCAATAAAATATTTAGTACAGTGCCACTGATTACACTGCAGCCTTTAGTAGTCTGACCTTCGTTACCAATTAATATACACTACATTCTTCACGGTCCGACCTCATTTCTCGATTATTCTATCTTAACATCGAAACAGTAGAATACAACTAGTTCCTCGATTTCTTCACTATGTAATCTTTCTCCGAGGACTGTACGACAATGGATACTTTCCTCGCTTCAAGACTAATCGAATTCTCTACGCTTTTGATCCGTAACGGACGCCTAATCTTTTTGCTCGTTTTTTTATTAAAAATTTAACAATCCGAAATTGAACTATTCATTCACTAATATTTATTGTATAAAACAAGCTAAATCGGCCTTACATAACTAACAAGGGGACTCGTCGCCAACCACTATGGATTTTGATGAAATTTCAAGGTACGTTAAGCGAAATATCTCTTACAAGTACGTATTTTAAAAAAATAATTTATATCTGCATTGTAAAAGATTGAAAGTGGTTTGTCTTTTCAAAGTCGACTCGTAGACTGAAGGTCTTGGATATCTCATTGTTTACAGTGTATCGTCAAGAGGTGTTCTACAAGACATGTTTCTTCCAGATTTACAGCTGAAATTTCATCAATCTCGATAGGTAAGTTGTACAACTTCTATATAAGTTAGCTTCCTAATAAAGAAATTAATAATTTCGTTTGCAACGCAAGAACACGCGTTAGAAGTGTGCGATTAATGCCTCCTCATCGAGAAACCAACTGTTTCGTTATAACAGATGCCGCCACAGCTGCTTAGAGTAAGTAGAATTCCTACTTAATTAAAAAAGATCTCTTACGAAAAGCGAGATTGAGAAAATGAGGGGAGTGATCGAGTACAAAGCGAGTTCATGACGAATAAAAATACAAACAGGTTAGGACAGAAACACATTGTCACATTGCAGAGGCTCACATTGTTTCACAAACTTCGAATACAAATTTTCATTGTTTATCGCTGGACTGCTGATATTTAGACAAATTCGGAAATGTCATGGACCAATTGTAGCTTCATCAAAAATTTTTATTTTATTGTGTTATCGATCATTTGTATACGATACAAATGCTCGACATTCGCAATCTGTTCGCGATCTTGGCTATTTTCATGTGAGATCACGCGACACAAACTTATGCGACCCATTAACTAGACTGTGGAGCTACATTGCTAGCGTATAAAACGATTTTTCATAAAATATACTGTTTCGTTTGACTTCTCATTCGATGGAACTGTTTCTAAAAATTATTAAGCTTCAATTTTAGTTGCACAGACTTCCACAGTCTTTAAGGACTTGAATCTTTAGAGTCTACAGTGGGTGTACAAAGTATTCGTACACTTTCTGAAAACTAATAACTTTTTTATAATTCTACCAAACAACCTGAGTTTTTATAATCAATTACATAGAAGCATTAGTTTACGAAGTGATATACAAAAAAGATTTTCCAAAAATTATAATAATTTACAAGGTTGCATGCAAAAATAAAAAAGGCATTTTTTAAAACTTTTTCATTTGGGTCCTTAATGAAAATTTAAAATATATGTTTTGTAGATCTATGTTAGTCATACACATGCTGAACATTTCATTGAAACCGATTAACATACACACGAGCCACAAGCGGTTAAAAATTGTGAAAATGGTAGTTTTCCACGACTTTTGATCAGTTTCTGTTTAAAATCCACAGAATCGTACATCTTTCGATGCCTGTTGTTTTTTCCTGCGTCAATCGATTTCGATGAAATTTCTAGAAAACATATGTTTGAAATTTTCATCAAGGGCCCAAATGAAAAAGTTTTAAAAGATGCCTTTATTATTTTTGCATGCAACCTTGTGAATTGTAATTTTTGGAAAATGTTTTTTGCATATCAGTTCCGTAAACTAATGCTTCTAATTGATTATAAAAAATCAGGTCGTTTGGTAGAATTATAAAAAAGTTATTAGTTTTTAAAAGGTGTACGAATACTTTGTACACCCACTCTGTATATTGTATATGTTAAAATCTGAGTCGCGTGTAAGGGAGAATGTGTTTATGCGAACCCTGATTATACACACATCATTTAACAAAAAAAGACCACATAGATTTCGAATTACCGATAAATTTTCAAAGAATCGTCACACGTCAGGTGTCAGGTTTATTACACGTCACCTAATTGTCATAAATTCTCCCGCGCGTTTTGTTACGGAGAGAAAGTATGCTGACACATCGAGAAGACCCGAGTGATCCTTGACTAGATGGCGATCTTTTCGAAAATTGCGCGCTATGATGTAATCCCATTAACGAATAGAAGGCATTCTTATCAATTAATAATCTCATTGTCATTCTATTTCTACGTGTATCTGCGTAATATAAAATCGGGGAACTATATGCGTAGTAGATAATCATAGAGGAACTCTTAGCTGATTACAACAATAGCTAAAAGGGGATTCGTTTCGATCTTCTTTCCTTTTTTTTTTGCTCTGACTAGTACTACCGGTACATGTTGGTTGGTTGATTAGCATTTGCGAAAAGATTGCATCGAAAGAAAATGGTCACGCATCACGAAGTGTAAGAATCTCCATTCGGAACAAAAATGAAAATATAAACAGCGCAAGAAGAATTTTGAAGAACGGGGACACCGTGTGTCGCGTCACCGATTAATGATAATAACAAAAAAAAAGAATACCGGGACCGCGTCGTACTGTTCATTTCGATTTACAGTAATCAATCAAACAATATCCTCGCGAACAGAAAATCGTACGTTCTTCATAATTCGAGCTTCATATTCATTTCCACCGGGATTAATATATCCGCGTTACGCCTGCCATCGTAACGCGAGTATTTAATCGTATTCAACACGGCCTTTTAATGAGCAACAGATTTGAATTGGCTGCTGCATCTTAGCCTCCTAATAATCTAACTTCTGTAAAAACTCTGAAAACAATCAACAAAGACGTGTAAATTCGCTAAAAACAAGTAAAGAGGTAAACGCAATTCTTCTACTGTCTTTTTGAAAACGTCTGGGAGCGACACTTTCCCGGGAATGATTCTGTATCATAGTCCCATTAATACTCGGAGTTCTGACGTTGCGATTTCTCTTCGTCGCCCGTATTCGTGCTGCCGCCGGCTGTATCGTCCAACGTTTCGGGATCTGCTGAAAGTTTCGAGAGAAAATACGTTCAAAACTCTGTGTTCATAGAATATGTAAAGGCTGCGGATCTTCATGCAAAATAAAAATTGTCTGCATCGATTGCAAGAAATAGAATAGAAACTAAATTGAATTTTACTTCTTCCCTTAATGATTTTAATACAGAGAAACGAGAAATCATATATTGACATCTTCAATTTACGAAATTGTTCAACAATGTTGAATTTCATCTACTCAATTTTGCTATAAATGCATAAAGGTTCGCAGTCTACTAACAACGTAAACTTCAATATAGAAAATGCAGAGAGCGTTAGCATTTACCTGGAGAAGGAGATCCTTTGACTCTGCAGGTATTGTAACTTCCACAATTTAAACATTTCAAACCTACAACGTGAAACTTCACTGTCGACTCCTGCAACATTAACATAATTCAATGAATAAATTTGTTACTGTTCTACAATTGAAGAAGATACGCCTAACAGTTAATACGCTGTACCTCGTGGCAGTCTTTACAGAGAATATCGACTTTATAATCTCTATATTCTTCTGGCATTGGTGTCAGTGACACTTCCATGTCTAAAAATCTCCATAAGTCAGTCATATCTAGAAGAGACACTTGGCAAATGGGGCATGCGTAATGTCCTGAATGTAACAGCTCCTCGAAACAAGGGCGATGCAGTAAATGACCACATTCTGGAATGTGACAGGGTATGCGACTCGTGTGAATGTCCTCCAGACAGACGGGGCAATTTGCATGTGAAACATTTTCCACGCACTGAAAATATCAAATCAGCGTTAGTACCACTATTTTTAAGGGGATGGACTCTCGTTACCAGGGTTGCAAGGGTACGGGATGCGCCTTCTCACTTCTCGATAATGCAAAGATGGGTTTTTCAGTCAAATGCGCTAGTTAAAAGCCCTCAGAAGTCCTATTTTTTCGTTTACGAGGCGTAATTGTATTATTCGGCAGCGTAATTTGCATTATTCCGAAGCATAAAGCTTCGTAATAAAAATAGGACTTTTGGTGACGATTGCGGCCTAGATTGATCTTTTTATCTAGCGCTTTTGACTACTGAAAAACCTCATCTTTGCATTATAGAGAAATGAGAAAACGCATCCCGCACCCTTCCAATCCTAGAAACGAGTCTACCCTCTTAATACCCTTTCTTATTAATATAATTTTGAAAAATCTATGGTACACGCGACTAAACACTTTTTCATGGAACCTTCAATAGCGACAGCAATTTTCATTGTGAACTAACGAGTCACCCCCAATAACGTCATCCAATAGTTTCATTTAAGATTGCAATGTTCTTTTGGTACAGCACAATTATTGAAAATCCTATTAATAGGCTTCCGGTAGGTAAAGTGTTAAATGCACGCGCTCGTAGAAGTGTCTGCTCATTTGAGGCATTCGCTATATCTCATCCACAAGTGAAGTTTACATCAACATTCTTACCGGGACGAGTAAATTGGCAATAAAATGTGCAACCGGTAATACCAGTTACACTTCAATAGACACTGCATATTTGCGCGAAGAGTAACAATTGCAGTCGACTAATCGAACTTTTAACACTTTCAATTTGTGAAAATAATTACGAGTGTAATCTGTATGCGAGCTATTATTGATCGAAGTGGAGAAAAATCGTAAACCGTGTTTCTCCATCGAACGAGCAAATACTTTCATAACTGTGCACATTGTTTACCGTGTGTCCATTTTGCAACTGAACCGGCAAGCACATGTTGCACTTGGCACAGTGGAAAAATCGGGCTCGACCGCCGACCCGGCATATCCCGCAGCCATCGCAGTGGTACTGATTCCTGTCTTCGTCGTCGAAGAGATTGCATACGAGACACGTGTATTTGCCGAACCGGCAATGACAGTTCTGGCAAGTGGCTTGCACCGGCTGACGGGTGTCGCACAGGACGCATATCAGCTCCGTGACTTCCTTTCTGTTCACCGTGTGAGTCTCCCGTTCGTCGTGGCAGAATCGACACGTGTATACCTTGTTGCAGCAGGGCGTCTGGAAACAAATAATTCAATCGTTAATCAAAAGCAAACGGTAATAATTACACTGTCCAACAGCCAAAAAGTATTTCGATTCCCACTATGCGATTCTTATAGAGTTTCCCGCGCTGATTCCGAATCTGTTTTTCATTTTTTTCCTATACGTCCAGTTTTTCAGAAAATGGAGTTTAAAAAAAAAGACATATTTTTCAACTTTAAACAAGTATTGTGATGTTATTATAAAAGATATTGAATTGTTCTTTACAGCAAAAGATTCTGTAGACTTTCCCGAATACAGCGATATCCAATATTAATAGATTATGATTGTTTAAACATGTTTAAACAGTCACTAAAGGCGGAGAGACACCACTTTTGCACCAATTTTTGAGGATACATATTCGGATATACAGGGTGTTCAGGCTATTACTAGCCAGCATTTTTTTTTGTAAATAGTAACTATTAGAAAAAAATGATGGAGGAAAAAGTAATACTGTTTTTTATACGCAACAAATTGACATATGCATTTTTGTTGTATTTGCATTATTTTGATAGAAACGAAGGTGACCTCCAATTTTTTAAATGGAATGCTATACATTTTTTAATGTATTATGAAAGCGTGTGTCATGAGGAATTCATCCATCTACTACACAATGACCTTCATGCAAGGTCATGCAAGGTCAGAAATGGAAGAAACAATTTGAATATTGCGTACCAATGTGTTTACACTTTACACGTATGCCTTATTGATACGAATCGGATGATGTTGTCAATCACTGTCAGAATATTTACTTCCAATTTCCACCATAATGAGACAATTTCAGTACTACTTGTTTCAAAACCGATGGATTGGAACATACGGACCTGTCATGTGGCCTGCAAGATCTCCAGATCTATCACCTCTGGACTTTTATTTACATTAATTACAATTATATTAGGCTACTAATAAAGAACTAATTTATGTGACACCGCCCAGCGATATAAACGACTTGGAAAGCAAAATAACACAAGCGTGCGGATTGATAACTCGGACCACATTAGAAGAAGCTACCAAAAACGGAATTAACAGAGCCGAAATGTGTATTCATGCACAAGGAAACCATTCTGAACATTATCAACTTTATAATGTCAAAAAATTTAAACAAATTCTTTTTTTGCGTTTTTTTCGATGATGGGGCGGAGTGATTTAAATTTTGAAAAAAATATGGTTATATTCCTTGAAGTTCCCCCTTTAAAATGAGCCCTTAAACAAGATGGTATCTTTAAAAGTGGCGTTACAATGAGCTGGTAAAGGACGCCGTGTACCTCCGTTTCAGGTAGAGGCGAGTCGAGCGCACGGCTATTATGGTCCGTTGTCGCTGGTCTCAAGAAAATGCCAGCAGACTGTATACGACTAAGGTACACGGCGTCCTTTACCAGCTCATTGTAACGCCACTTTTAAAGATACCATCTTGTTCAAGGGCTCATTTTAAAGGGGGAACTTCAAGGAATATAACCATATTTTTTTCAAAATTTAAATCACTCCGCCCCATCATCGAAAAAAACGCAAAAAAAGAATTTGTTTAAATTTTTTGACATTATAAAGTTGATTGTCGAGGTTGAAAAAATTATTTTGTAATAGCCCAATCCTTTCCGAATAAAACAAAAAAAAATTTAGCTCAATCGGACAAACCGTTCTTGAGATAAAAATTCGTAAGTGAAATTCGTGAATTTCGTAAGTGAATATCGTTCACCGAAATGGGCAAAAATTGAAAACTTTGAAGGCCTGCCATTTCTAAAAAAAATTCGAAACCGGCAAAATGATGACTTAAACCCCCCCTAATTTCGCATGGACTACAACATATTTCAGTTAGAACAAAATCGGCGATGGTGCCTGCAAAAAGTGATCGATTCGGCATGGAATGACCCTATTTACAAAAAAAATGCTGGCTAGTAATAGCCTGAACACCCTGTATATCGGGCGAAGATATTTTGCTTGCTTGCAAACTTGAAAGGGTGGTTTCTCAAGATGAGAAAGTCTGCTCTATCGGGTGGTATAGTTCGATTTTCCGCTGGACCCTTATTTTTTTAGATAAATTGAAAAATATCCTAAAAAATTAGTGCAAAAATGGTGTCTCTCCGTCTTTAATCATTGTTTAAACATGTTTAGACAATCATAATGCATTAATGTTGGATATCACTGTATTCGGGAAAGTCTACAGAATCTTTTGGTGCAAAGAACAATTCAATATCTTTTGTAACAACATCACAATATTTGTTTAAAGTTGAAAAATATGTTTTTTTTCCAAGCCATGTTCCTCAAAAACTGTGCGTATAGGAGAAAAATTAAGGACAGATTCGGAATCAGCGCAAAAAACTCTATAAGAAGGACCCAACAGTAATTGTGGAACAAAATTGGTGTAATTATACAGTGTAATTATACTGCGGATTTTATACATTTATGACAAAAATCGGCACGTACAATTTAAAGCAGACGACATGTTAAAAATATTTAAGGACATCAATGCGTTAGTTTCAGCTTCGGCTCCTGCGACCTGCAGTGAATGCAAACATTTTTTATTTTGCATAAAGATCCGCACTCTAGTTATAATAAAATAGCACAGGGCACTTCTCTTCGCTCTCGAAAATAAAAATTGCCTGCATACAATATTGCACAATATACAGTTGCGCACATAATTGATCAGACACACTTTAAATCAGAATAACTTTTTTATGAATGGACCAAACGACTTCAATTTCTCTGTAAGACTAGAGAAGGATTAGTTTAATAAATGACGTCTAATAAATATTGTGACAAACAATAGTAAAAATGGATTTTTACAACTTTTTTAGATGGGCCAATAACAAAAATTTCAAAGATGTGTTTTGTAAACTCTTATACATATATAAATTATATAGATTCTGAAAATTTCATTGAAATTGGTTTACGAATTATAAACGATCGAAAGTAGTAAAAACGGCAGTTGTAGGCCGAAAATCATGAAAATGTATGTAATAACTAGACTGCGGATCTTTATGCAAAATAAAAATGTTTTGCATTGATTGTGGGAAGCACGAGCAACATAAAAATTGATTTCATCCCTCACCGACTTTGTTACATTGAAGGCTACGTTACAACATTCTTGAATTTTAAAAATCTTTCACTGTTTTATATTTCATCCAACCAATTTCTTCATAAATGCATAAGGAACCGCGCGCAGTCTAGTAATAACTATAAAAGCCAAATAGAATTGTCATTACAGTAATGTCCCATTCCAAGTCAATTCTCGGTTCTGTGTGATGACCTAGATCGGAACAGGACACTATTTTTTTGTGGCTTCGTCGACCGCGCCGAACGTAGAAAAGGACAGCATGTAAATGTAAACACAGACCGCGCGGCCGAAGGCGCAACAAAAAAATAGCGTATTGGTGAGACAATACTGAAACTTCTTTATTTTTCTCTTATTTTTCATGAAATTTTACCAATATATTTGTGACATTTCTCTGATTAAAAAATGACAAGATACAATTTGACCCATATTCACTGTACATGTGAAGCATAATTTATAATTTATCATATATTTAACATATGCTGCTATACATATACAGGGTGTCCCACGCAACTGTTCCTCCTAAACGGTCGGGAATAGAGGAAAATGTAATAAGAAAAAGTTGAATGGCATCAGACGGTGCATACTACCCAACTAATTTTATGCACTTTTGTGCATCGGTGCATCAGAAAAGTGCAACTGCATTTTTTTAAAAGTGGAAACCTACATTTTTGGCTGCACCCATCGATGCAGTTTGTTGTGCTCTACATAAAAGTACTAACATACTTATGCCCTAAACTTATTCGTTAAGAAGTTATCGAAGCTAAAAGTTCTCTGATTTAAAATGAAACATAACGTACAGCTTTTCAAATCCAGCTGTGCGGCAATGTCCCCCGCAAGGGGAAATCTTTGTACATACATATTTGTTTGCCCATTCCTATGTTTTGGTCAGCCGCACAGCTAAATTTGACAAGCTGTAGGTACTCCGGAACACTTGTCGAGACCGAAATAATTCAGTGAACTTTTAGCTTCGATAACTTCTTAACGAATAAGTTTAGGGCATAAGTATGTTCGTACTTTTATGTAGAGCACAACAAACTGCATCGATTGGTGCAGTCAAAAATGTAGGTCTCCATTTTTAAAAAAAGTGCAGTTGCATTTTTCTGATGCACCGATGCACAAAAGTGCATAAAATTAGTTGCGTAGTATGTATGCACCGTCTGATGCCATTCAACATTTTCTTATTACATTTTCTTCTATTCCCGACCGTTTAGTAGGTACAGCCTGTTCCAGTTGCGTGAGACACCCTGCATATAGCATATATTTACATAACTAGCAAATTAACGGAGCTACAGCCCGTTGGAGGTTTTTAATAAGAAGAATGTGACATATCTTTAGGAAGGTTGTGTGAAAATAAAAAAGTTAGCGTCGCATTGGTATTTTAAACAACACAATAAGTTTTGAATTTTTGCCGACCGTCGCGGTCGCAGTTTCTCTTTCTTTTTCACTCGCTATCCTCTTCTATGTCCTAAAGTTACTCCATACTTTTTTTTAATTAAACCACTAAATACAGTTGAAATTATATCGTGTTTGATGTCATTTTAGTCAGAAAAATGCCACAAATAAGTTGGATCTTTATGCAAAATAAAAATTTTCCTCCTGAACTGCAACAAACCGGAGCGACATAGAAATTTATTTTCTCTCTTAATATATGTTCAATAGATTGAATATAAAATATAAACGTATTTTTAAATTCGTCTAATGTCTTTAATGTTTTAAATTACACCTACTCATTTTTGTCATAAATGTATAAAATCCGCTGTCTATTTATGAACATGACGGTTATTGACATTGTTAATTTTAGATTCTCGAAAGACCATTAGCTAAGTGTATGGACATTGCTCCAATGACCCAAATAACGACATGATAGGGTAGTAAAGCTAGCGGAGCAATAAGAAGTTCGTTCGCAACCAATTAAGCTCTCGAGGCTTTTGGAACATGAAAAACTTTTTGGTACTCGTTTCACTCGTTTGAAGGTGAAAGTGTTGCATATATGTAGAATGTTGATGGGGTGATTGGTAGAGGGAGCCGTGTTTCAAATTGATCAGTACAAAAAAGTTCCCTCAGCGATCCTGGTTCAGAAAACGAAGGCCTCTGATAATAATTCTATTAGCCCCCGTATGAATCCGTCCTTGATCCTTAACCGCTCCGTCGTAGCAAGCGGTTATAAGCGATCGGCAGCAAATCCATTCGGCGGGAGCGGTAAACTGACCGTCCACGTGCACCGGAGAAGACACTGTCAGTTGCGGTCACAAACTGGCCGTCTCACAGTGGTCGGAAACAGTGTTCCCAGACGGGTCACCTTTTTTCGCACATACGCGTCCGAAACAGCAACGTACCTATGATGAGGCGATAATGTACAGAGCACTGAGGCAGCAGTCCAGTCAATGAATGCTCGTAAGGGGGGTGTAGAGGGAAATGGAAGGAACATAATTTTTAACTTTGGGTCTTTGTTTGGACTAGTTAGGAGGTAAACATATTAAAAGTCCCCACTCCTAGGAGGTGAGCGGGGTGCAGGGGGGCACGTGGAAGGTCCCCTTTTTCGGATTTCCGCTTATATTTATCTCGGAAACTATGTGTCCTAGCGATAAGACCATTCTATACAAAATTAAACTGACAAAATGTGCCACAAGATTGATTGGATTCAGTTTTTCGATATCTCGCATAGTTTCCGAGATATCCGCGCTCAAAGTTCACTAATTGTGAAAAAAAATTTTTGCATCACGTTTTTTGCCTTATTTGACTAGCTAACTGTTCAGCACAATTAGTGAACTTTGAGCGCGGATATCTCGGAAAGCATGCGAGATAGCGAAAAATTGAATGCAGTCAATCTTATGGCACATTTTGTCACCTTTAATTTTGTATAGAATGGTCTTATCGCTGGACGCATAATTTCCGAGATATAAGCGGAAAACCGAAAAGGGGACCTTCTACGTGCATTTGAAGTTGAAATTGAAAAATTGAAGTTGAATTTGAGAAATTGTGATGTTGAAACTGAAAAATTGGAGTTGACATTGAAAAATTGATGTTAAAATTGAGAAATTGATGTTGAAACTCAAAAATTGAAGTGGAAATTGAAAACTTGAAGTTGAAATTGGAAAATTGATATTGACAATGAAAAATTCAAATTGAAAGTGAAGTTGAAATTGAAATTGAAGTTGAAAATAAAGTTTTGAAATTGAAGAGAAAATCGAAAAATTGAGGTTGAAATTGGAAAATTGAAGTTGAAATTGAAAAATTGATGTTGGAATTGAAGTTGAAATTGAGAAATTGATGTTGATAGAAACTGAAAAAGTGAAGTTGAAATTGAAATTCAAGTTGAGATTGGAGTGTTAAAATTGAAGTGTTGAAATTGAAATTGAAGCAAAAACACTAGCTCGAACAAATAATATGTACCAACGTGAACATTGAGCGCGGATATCTCGGAAACTATGCGAGATAGCGAAAAACTGAATCGAATCAATCTTGTGGCACATTTTGTCAGCTTTAATTTTGTATGGAATGGTCTTATCGCTAGGACACATAGTTTCCGAAATATAAGGGGAAAACCGAAAAAGGGGACCTTCTACGTGCCCGCCTGCACCCCGCTCACCTCCTAGGAGTGGGGAATTTTAATATGTTTACCTCTCCTAACTAGTCCAAACAAAGACCCAAAGTTAAAAATTATATTCCCCTTCCATTTCCCTCTACAACTTTTCGTTGACTGGACTACAGCTATATCGGTGGGAATGTACCGAAACAATCTATTCCGGACAGAAAGACTCCGGGACGTGTCTTACGAGTTACAAAATATACAGAAGTACACTTGTCATACATTCGTTTTACATAAACAAATCATATCAATTTCTTAAAATTCTGCGGGGCGCTCAAGGTGCCACATTTTCTCAAGAATCGTACTTTACTGAGGCTAAGATCGCCGCGCATGCGCGAAAAAAGGTGACCCGTCTGGGAACAATGGTCGGAAATCGCCAAAACGTGGTCAAAATAGGAAGAAGTACTGCAATTTAATTCAAAATTGATACCCATCGGTTTTTCGGGTCGCTGATTATAAATCTGAGGTCAAAATTACAAAAAACAAAATGGTGGATTCAATATGGCGGATCCGTAACGCAAAAAATTATTGGACACTCTTAAAAATTAGTACATATTCCCATGTTTTTCGTGCCGTTGAATGTGAATCTGATACCAAAATTACAAAAAACAAAATGGCGGATTAAATATGGCGAATGCGTAATCCAAGACTTTATTGGACTCTCTTGAATATAATTCCTCTGTTCCTTGTGTCGTTGAATATGAATCTGATGTCAAAATTAAAAAACAAACCAGAAGCCGGGTATGTGAAAAAATTATTTATTTCCACATATATTTGGTAATAGAATGTTTGCGAGGTATATCATTAGTACCAATTGTTATCAGATGACTTCAGGTAGCGAAGAATGTAAGATTTTAGTGTTAAACTAGCTTTTGCCCGCGGCTTCGCTCGCATAGAAAACTGTTTAATGCCCTCGGAAATTGATATTGTTTCTCCATAAAACCTTTTAACCCCCCATTCACCCCTATAGGGTTTTAATTTTATGTCATGCCGCCATCTTAGATTTCAAACCCCCTTTTCACCCCCTTAGGGGTTGAATTTTTCAAAATGCCGAAACAGGTGTTTGATTAATTATATCAAAGAGCATTCAGACCAAGTATCAAGCAAATCCGACCACGAACAATATATTCCTCATACAAACGTTTCAACCCCTTTTCACCCCCTTAGGGGTTGAATTTCGAAATATCCTTTCTTATCTCTTGTACAGATCATAAAAGAAACCTCTGTGCAAAATTTCAGCTTTCTAGGGCCAAGGGTTTAGCCTGGGCGTTGATAGGTGAGTCAGGACTTCGTTTTTATATACAGGGTGTTTACCTACAGGTGGGAGAAAATTTAAGGGGTGGTTCTCGACGATAATATAAGACGAAAATGAAGAATAAAAAAATTGCGATTTAAAATCCGCCTAAAATGCTGCAACACTTCTAACAAAAGTATACGTTGCGTACGTCAGACAGGCGCGCGACAGTCTCGTATCAAGTGACAAACGCATGCATACCTTGGTTCTCATTTGGGGCCCCAGCGAGGTGAAAATGTTTAACAAATCGGTGGACGACATTGAACCTACCTACTCGTTAAAATCCACAAGGGCATTTCTAATATCCGCCCTATGGAATTATCAAGTAGAAGGGGTCAATGCCCTTTCACTTTTAAATTCTTCTCACACATATTCATAAATCCTTATCCTGCACTATAATTGTTCATAACACCGTACCTAATATACTGGAATAAACGCTCTAGCACTATTTACAATATCATACACACGCACTACAAGTTTACAGAGTCATGCGATTTCTGCGAACGGAAATCTTCGACGCGTGCGAGAAGAATCGTCCGTACAAGCTAGCATCTGTATGCACACTGATTCAAGACAGCTGATGAGGTCGATGCTAGATCGATAAAACAAATGAAGGTCTACAGCAAACTACCGTCCAAACATTGCGCGTTGCTATACCAATACATTGTCTATCCTGTTTTCACGAATTTCGTGATTCTTTCTCATTCTGTCTGTGACCGCGAAATATCTCATGTGTGTGCATTGACCACATTAGCTGTCTTGAATCAGTGTGCATACGGATACTAGCTTGTACGGACGATTCTTCTCGCACGCGTCGAAGATTTCCGTTCGCAGAAATCGCATGACTCTGTAAACTCGTAGTGCGTGTGTATGATATTGTAAATAGTGCTAGAGCATTTATTCCAGTATATTAGGTACGGTGTTATGAACAATTATAGTGCAGGGTAAGGATTTATGAATATGTGTGAGAAGAATTTAAAAGTGAAAGGGCATTGACCCCTTCTACTCGATAATTCCATAGGGCGGATATTAGAAATGCCCTTGTGGATTTTAACGAGTAGGTAGGTTCAATGTCGTCCACCGATTTTTTAAACATTTTCACCTCGCTGGGGCCCCAAATGAGAACCAAGGTATGCATGCGTTTGTCACTTGATACGAGACTGTCGCGCGCCTGTCTGACGTACGCAACGTATACTTTTGTTAGAAGTGAGGCAGCATTTTAGGCGGATTTTAAATCGCAATTTTTTTATTCTTCATTTTCGTCTTATGTTATCGTCGAGAACCACCCCTTAAATTTTCTCCCACCTGTAGGTAAACACCCTGTATATAGATATATAGATAGATAGATTATAGACGTTATAAACGTTGCATCCCCTTTGCAACCCATTAGGGGTTTAATTTCTTAAAATGCCGAAATGGGTATTTGATTAATTATATCAAAGAGCGTAAAGACCAAGTTTCAAGCAAATCCGACCACGAACAAAATATTCCCCATACAAACGTTGCAACCCCTTTTCACCCCCTCGGGTGTTGTATTTTTTGAAATGCCGGAACAGGTGTTTGATTAATTATATCAGAGAGCATTAAGACCAAGTTTCAAGCAAATCCGACCACGAACAATATATTACTCATACAAACGCTTCAACCCCTTTCCACCCCCTTAGAGGTCGAATTTTTCAAAATGCCGAAATAGGTGTTTGATTATTTGTATCAAAGAGCATTAAGTCCAAGTATCAAGCAAATCCGACCACAAATAAAATATTCCTCATACAAAAGTTGCAACCCTTTTTCACCCCCTTGGGGGTTGAATTTTTCAAAATGCCGAAACAGGTGTTTGATTAATTATATCAAAGAGCATTCAGACCAAGTATCAAGCAAATCCGACCACGAACAATATATTCCTCATACAAACGTTTCAACTCCTTTTCACCCCCTTAGGGGTTGAATTTCGAAATATCCTTTCTTATCTCTTGTACCGATCATAAAAGAAACCTCTGTGCAAAATTTCAGCTTTCTAGGGCCAAGGGTTTAGCCTGGGCGTTGATAGGTGAGTCAGGACTTCGTTTTTATATATATAGATATTGCATCCGAGGTATTTCTTTAGTACTAAAATATAATAGAAGTTTCTCAGTTCCGTTTCGCTCCGATATTTCGCTCACCTCTAGTAAAATAAATATATAATTTATACTATGGTGTTTCATCTGATCCATACATAAGTAGCATTAAGATGTCATGTACAAAAAAGATGAAACAATATCCCCCCGAAGTCACACAATTTTTTCAAGAACCTGATATGAATGAAGATATATGTCATGTGACGAAGTATTGTAAAGTTACTTGTATACAAATTATTTTGTATTTTCCATAATTGTGATTGTAATTGGTGTTTTAAATGCAATATTTACCATTAAAATCTTACACTGTTGACTATCTGAAGCATTTTATTGTAATATATAACAATAATGTACCTTACATTTGCGAATATAAGTTTTGTCTACGATTTACTTGTTTAACAAACGTACACTTGTTTAGCAGCCTTAACAGCTTCTTTTCCAAAAAAATGAACGCTTGATCGCGATCGATATGCAACTTTTTCGTTAATAAAATGTACCAGATGTGTAGATTTCTCTTTACCATCCCGCAGAGCTTCAAAAAATTAAATAAAGCAATAAAATCAGAATATTATATTAAATTAGGACATGCCCAACAATAGCAAGAATGATAAACCAGCGTTACAGCGCGATAATAAATCACAGAGGTAACTTCAATTGTGGTTGTAAATGCCGGTCTTCTAGAACTACTAACATTGAACTTACGTATCTCCGACAGAAGTACATATTAAATATTGGCTATAACAAAAAAAAACGTGCTCTGGAACCTTATAAATAAAGTACTATTACACAGATTTTTAAACAACCGAAAAAAATTGTTGGCTTTTAACCACGATTTGGCGATTTCCGACCACTGTGCGTCTGCCGCACGTGGTTGCATTGTGTGTTACTACGAAATTCGGAACAGAAATTGTTGGCCACCCAAACAATTTGAGTTCATTCGGGATAGTTGAAAACTCTCGCTACTCGAATACAGTCAGCGTCTGCGTCACGTTCAGTAATCTCGGGTTTTCTGGCCGCGAAGAAGTTTTCTCTTAGACCGATTTTTGCGGAACGGATGTTGAGAGAGCCATTAGCGAGGCTGCCAGTCCAAAAATACATCGATGCAGCAACATCACTCTTGTTCCTTGTTAGTATACAATAATTGTTAACACGTTCACCGCGCGGAATCTATTTCGAATGACTTTCCGTTCACGCCAATTGTATAAGTTAACAGACCGCACCGCGGTGTACGTCCACGTCGTTTTTAAATATTTGACTAAAATTACCGTAACGTGCGCTTTCTGTGTACGATGTACCTACGTAATCGCAAGTGCTTCTTCAAATCGCAAGCCTATCTAGACTATTCACGGCACGGTGTTTCTCTGGGCACTATTTGTGGAACAAAGATTTCCAGAGTCTTATCTCTCAACTCCCAGGTAAACAATGTGAACCGGCGTGAGCAAGTGAGAAGTGAGAAGTCGGAATCATGCGGGCAGCGCATGCTCCGTGCAGCAGAGAACAACTCACAATCAGTTTGGGTTACAGGGTGAATGAAAAAAAAATCGTAATTCTTGGAATAGACAGTTTTGCTGCTGCAAAAAAAAGGTCTCCGTATACGCTTTAAAACGAAAGAACTTTTTTAGCCCTCATTTTACGAATTGAATATGTACCTCGGTGTCAAATTGACACATTGGTAAAAGATTGATGAAATACATAACAAGGTAAACAGTTATTAAACGATGTTTTACATTTTTTATTTACATCTTAGGTGTTTTGCATTGAAAAAAATAAAAGTCGCAAAGTTTCGGACAAATTTGCCGACAAATAACAGAACAGTATATGTAACTTATTTCAAGAAGACTGTGTCAAATTGACACGAGGGACGGATGAGGGTTAAAATGAGTTCGGACTTGAGATCTTTTGAGATATTACAAAGATTACTTTACTAGTTGTTGTGCAAAAGAAACATTTGAAGAAAGAAACGTTGTTTTTTACAACTTCTATTAAAATTTTAATTTATAGATCTGTGTCAATTACACCAGAATCGCCAAATTAAGACTTGTGTCCCCACTCTACCTTCCCCTTCTACGACGCTATTCCCCACGCTTCCGCTACAGCCTGGTCACGTGACGCGTTCTGTCTCTGTCGTGCACAGTGCTACCAGATGACGGGAATCACGGTGATATGGTGTACCCCCTCTCTGATGACCAGAGTAATATGTGACACGTTGCGCGTGCGCGATGGGGACGCAACAATGAGAGATGACATTTCGCAGGTTTTAGGTTTTATTGCCGCATAAAATTCACCCATTTACTTATTTCACATACTATGTAATTATTGATTCCTTTATGTCTATGTTGCGAGTTGTATTTCTTTAAAATGTGACGTTACTGAATTTATTATCCCAGTCTCTTTTATGCAACTATTTTTGAGGAGCGTATGAGGGTTAACAGTGTTAAAATATATTATGATTTATTTTTATGACATTAATGAGACATTTTACTAGAATGTAACTCAGTACTACATGCATACAGATTTCAAGATTTTTTTCAATTGTACATAGTAAGCATTCACACTTCGCTTCACGACTGAAACTCCAACATGTTACAATTCATTTTATTTATAATAAAGAATGTTTACAATCTCTATTTAGAACGATTCATATGATTCATTTCATTAAGTAGATACATGTATGCAATAGGTACGATACGATACGCGGCAATAACCTAAAACCTGCGAAATGTCAGTCATTGTTGCGTCCCCATCGCGCACGCACAACGGCGCGCAACGTTTCTCCCATTCAGTGTTACCAGACAGGGGTAACAGAATAGGATAGTGGAAGGGGAAAAGGAGGAGAGTATTTCCGAGAATTTTGGCGCCGTTTGGAGCCAATCTGGCACCACTGGACGTGCATATGTCCGGTTCTGGCAGAGAGAGGGTTACTTTCTCCCCTTAATTCGTGTTTCCTCCCCTCGCACAGTGGTCCCGGAGCCCGCTTTTAGTGGCCAAAACTATTGTAGCGTTATTGCAAGGTTTAATGTTATATTATTACAGGTTGTTGGATTCGTCTTGATACCAGCTAGAGAATATTATAAAGTAAAAAATATATGTTAATACTTAAAAAATCGAGGTAATCTTCATTTTTTATAAAAAAAATTTTTCTTTAATTTTTTATATTGAAGTTTGTAGAAAAATGAATACTGATCAACTTTCGTTCAAAACATTTTTTTCATATCATCAGAAATATTTGAGAAATTGTGTTAACAATGCTCACACAGTGCATACTACGGTTACTGACTCGGCGCGGCGAGCTGTTTTTTCCGCCTTTGTTAACTTTGGTCCCCACTCCTATTGAAGTTTTCGTGCTACATATTCGCAAGCGTGGACCTTGAAAGGCGATTCCTAATTTTCCAGCAATTTGGAAAACTGACCAACCCCGTGTCGGCTAAAGAAAGAATAATAGCTCGATGTAGTCCAGTCAACGAAACGTTGTAGAGGGAAATGGAAGGAACACAATTTTTAACTTTGGGTCTTTGTTTGGACTAGTTAGGAAATAAACATACTAAAAGTCCCCACTCTTGGTGGTGAGCGGGGTGAAGGGGGGCATGTAGAAGGTCCCCTTTTTCGATTTTCCGCTTATATCTCGGAAACTATGCGTCCTAGCGATAAAACCATTCTGTACAAAAATAAAGTTGATAAAATGTACCACAAGATTGATTGGATTCAGTTTTTCGCTATTTCGCATAGTTTTCGAGATATCCGCGCTCAAAGTTCACTAATTGTGCTGAAGAGTAGTTAGCTAGTCAAAGAAGGCAAAAATTTCTTTTTCACAAACATTTTTAAACGTTTTTTCTTTAAACTATACCTAAAGTTTTCATTGCACTTAAATTTATATACTTCGTATATTGATTGAAACATGCTTATTGTATTGTCATTAAATAACTGAAATATACCTGCTCACACATACGAAAATATAGTACAAATTTTCATTTCAGCATTGTGTAATGCAGGCGTGGGCAATTTTGCCTCAATTGAGGCAAAACTGTCCCCACCGTAGCGCCCACTGTCCCCCACCAGCATCCGTCGTTACTATGTAGAAAGGACGCGTTTCGCTTGTCGCAAGCAGTGCGCAGGCCTCGTGCATCGGAGGAGCGAAACCGAAAGGAAGCTTGGTGGGGGAAGCAGGCCTTTGAGGGGCTCCACCCGTGTCCACGCCTGGTGTAATGAATAATTAAACTATTCAGTTGTTCCTCCAATTTCATGATTGTGAACTTCAAACGCTATACCTGCTCGCAAAGTTATCCGAAAGACCTGATATTTTGAATTTCGAGGTTCTTGTTTGAGAGAAAAAAAAATATTGTTAAAATTTGAATGTGGCAATTCCGGGACCACTGTGCCTCGTCTGAGAACTCTGAATTATACCAAACCTGAGCAAATTGTATTTCAAATGAAAATAAGAAGTAACTTTGATGATTTCGTACCGTTATTTTCAAATAAAAAGATCTCTCTCCGTAAAACGTATTTTTGAAATTTTCGTAAGACACGAATGACTGACGGCAACTCATGTCGGGCGAAGATATTTTGCTTTCTGGTTCGAAAAAAACGTCGACCATGCAAACTCGAAATGGCGGTTTCTCAAGATAAAAGTCTGCTCTATCGCGTGGTATAGTTCGATTTTCTGCTGGACCCTTATGTTATGAGATAAATAGAAAAATAACCTGAAAAATTGGTGTCTCTCCGTCTTTAATCATTGTTTAAACATGTTTAAACAATCATAATGTATTAATATTAGATATCACTGTATTTGGGAAAGTCTACAGAATCTTTTGCTATAAAGAACAATTCAATATCTTTTATAATAACACCACAATATTTGTTTAACGTTGAAAAATATGTTTTTTTTTCAAAGTCATGTTTCTCAAAAACTGTGCGTATAGGAAAAAAATTAAGGACAGACCCGGAATCAGCGCGAAAAACTCTACATATAAGAACCACCCAACAGTAGTTGTGGAACAAATTTGGTGTTGGACAGTGTTATTAGGATATTTATATGTACGTAGATTTGTTCAATAACATATTTTCCATTCTCCTCTATTACGTTTTGCCATCTTTTAGGTGACTTATCATGTTATTCAATAAACCTATGAATAAATATCATAATTTTATCTTTGAATTTTGATTTAAAAACGCTACGAACTTTCGGTCCAAACTAATATTTTCAATTGTACTTGACTACTACCCCCATCAACCATCGAACGTGTAGTCTTACCAAAAACACTGAAGTAATATAAATAACAGATTTTATACTTCTACGATTTTATTAACAGCAACGTATTCTCTTGGAAAATGTGGAAAACATATTGCCAGAGAATACTTGATTTTTAAATAACCACATGCACAATTTTGATTATTGCGAGGATAAGTATTCACATAAATGGTGTCCCAACAAGAGCAGAAAATTTAAATTTGCTGCTATGCTTTGAGAGTCAAACCATTAACACTAGACTGCGGATCTTTCTGCATTTATAACAAAATTGAGTAGACGAAACTTAAAATAGTTGAAAAATTTAAAAAGAAAATGTCAATATATGATTTCTCCTTTATAAAAATCATTACGGGAAGAAATAACATTCAATTCACTTTCTATTTCTTGCAATCGATGCAGACCATTTTTATTTTGCATAAAGATCCGCAGTCTATTTATCACAGTTCGATGGTAGACAGTCTGCCATTATTAAAAATGAATCGCTATTCGACACAACAAAAATGGTGGAAATCTAGCGCTTGTGACTAATGAAAAACCCCATCTTTGCATTATCGAGAAACGAGAAAGCGCATCCCGCACCCTTGCAATCCTGGAAACGAGTCTACCCCCTTAACGCCCCTTTGAATTTCTTTCTCTAGGACTTTTTAAAGTTAAAAGTTTATGTGAACTAGCCCACGCAAAAATATGTTTTTTTTTCAAAGTCATGTTTCTCAAAAACTGTGCGTCTAGGAAAAAAGAATTAAGAACAAATTCGTAATCAGCGCGAAAAGCTCTATAAGAACCACCCAACAGTAGTTGTGGAACAAAATTGGTGTTGGACAGTGTAATTATACTGCGGATTTTATACATTTATGACAAAAATCGGCACGAATTGAAAGAATTATCGATTCCTAAAATTTTCTTCAACCGTCATTCAGTAAACAAATTCTAAATTCTCGAAAAAAGTCCACTTTTAGAAAAGTTACATAATTTCAAGGGTGTCCGGCGAATTTTCGGCTGATTGTATCTTCTTTCTCGATTAACGATCTCTGTTTTTCTCGTGTTTTTCTCGTGTTTTTCTCGTCTCCCCCTTAAAATCATCCACAATACTTTTTCTCAGGGTGTGTGTGTGCTTTTTCTCCCCGCAGATGACGCTGAAGCACTGATCGCTACGAACAGTACACGACATTTGACTTATCGCGGCAATTGGTAAGCAACACTTTGAAAGAGGGCATCCCGTTACACAACACGACGAAACATCATCGATTTGTTTGCTGTGTACACATGCAGCACGCATACACGCGAGCCCTGGTACACTGTATTCTCACTTGATACGTTTCGCCCTAGACGAAACGTGTGACGGAGAAAATTCCCTTTCCTAGATGCGTAAGAAAAGTGCGCATGACATCGTGCTGACATCAGTCATCCGAGAGAACATAGTCAGACGCGGCTCTAGGCTTCTACGGCTGACTGATATACCGGTAATTGACAACTGACATACCGAACGTCTATTCGGTTTACGTTGCCCTCTTTTTCTGTACGGAAACAATGTTTTTGGATTGTACGTTCATAATCGATAATCACACGTGCCGTCTGAAAGGCAGTTACGATGCGGTAACTGGACTGCGGATGTCCACGCGGACTCAGAATTTTGAAAAGAAATTTTATAAAACTTTCGAAAGCTTTCTCTCTTTTCAACAGCGTCGAAAAGTTTTCATATTTGCGCAAGAAAGGGATTTCACGCTTTTGCAACGTAATCCTTCTACAAGGGGTTGATACATTCAAGAAAAATGTTCGATTGTTTTATTCCACGATTGCTGGAACATATTTACTCATTCTGATATAGCGCGATAAATACATATATCTTTTCTAGGAAGGGAACCTTGCGGCATGCATTTCGTATATGGCGGAACGAATCGTCTCTCGCTGCATGGTCATAAACATGCGACACGTTTCTGTGTTTACACGCGATGGGGGAACTGAAAAAGCTCGTCCACGGGCGATTTCGGAATCACTAATTGCGAAACCGCTACGTCATTTATTGTATCGATTACCCAGCAAGTTCAAGGATAACCGCGGAAGTATCGGACTCCGTATGTATCGACTACAATAAACAAATTTATTTAATTCTTTGACTAATTAAAAATCTTAAGTCGAGACTTTACGTAAGTCGATATGAATTTGTTCTAAAAAAAATTTACGAATTTTTATCAGTGCACTAAATAAATAATTTCAGAGAGTACATATGTATTCACACTGTATCATTGACAATCGTCCGAACGGTGAACTCGTTTTCTCAAGGAATTCACGAAAATTCTTGTCCTTATCAATCCAGAAGCGGCGCAACGCGAATTAATGATATAATTAACCCTCAATTGGAGGCGTGCGTCACTTACGCAGCAATTTAACAAGCAAATTAATCGTTTTACATAAAGAGCATCGATTAACTCTCGTTACGTCCTATCTGCCGGAATCAATGACAAAAATTATTGTAAATTTCGGAATAATAAATATGTACGTGTTAATTATTTCACGAGAAGCCAAGAGCTTGACGAGATCGAATCCACCGTGTCTTCCCGAACACGTACTTACGAAAAATGGTAGGGACATCCTTGCATGAAGAATTGAACAGCCCTACCAATACAGAATGTTATCCTAAATTCCTAAATAGTAAACACTCTATTTCGTCTCAAATCGTGTAGACAACTTCGTAACTCTTCGTATCTTATTTACAATAATTTTTGAAAAACATTATTCTATTTGCAGTCCATGTCTTGAGATTCAGAAAACATTTTAAATTGATATAGTAAATTAATATTATTTTATCTTCCGCTTCAGATGATTAGAAACAAAAGTTTGATTTGTGCTATCGAAGATATTCGAACCGTACAGCGTCGGTCGGTTTGAGCAATATTGGAAAGGCTGCTGTTCGAAATTCTGCTCGGCTCCGAGGAAGAACGTGAAACCACGGCGAGCGATCATCGGGGAGCCGCGTGATCGAGATGTCGAATGCGGAGCGCGGCTGATTACATACCGACCGTTAACGTTATTTAGAAAGGCGGCGAAGCAGCGGGAAGAAGACTCACCACGAATTTGGACTTTCGCTTGTAGTGCTTGCAGCCGTAATCGTGGCCGGCAGTCCCGTCGGAAGACGGTTCTTCCTCTTTGGACGTGGACGCGCGTTCGCCGATGGTCTGCGCTTCGTCGTTACTCTCCATCGTGTCTTGTTGATCCCGAAATTCCTGCCTCTTTCTCCTCCGCCGTCTCCTTTTTCCCATCGACTCACCCGTCCTTTCCAGATTTTCTCGCCGCGTGTCCGTTTAACACCGCCCGGTACACAATTTGTTTGTTTAATTAACACGCTGGCGACGATTCGAACGGGATGGCGGACAAAATAGAAGGAGGCAGAGAACACACTCGGAACACGCGGCCGTCTGCGTATCCCAACCGCGCGGGTTCACCCGGGGCGTCCACGAAACGTATCCGTCAACCCGAGCCGACGGAAAATGTCGGCAACCTGCTGTGATTGCTCGCGGCCGTAACATTTTCTCGAGCCATCGCCGCTGCTTCGCGTATGTATACGATTCTTTACGTCGCGAAGGATTAGCGAATGGATCTCGCTACGGTCAGGTTTCAATCGCGGGCACACACACAAGCTCTCTTTCTCTCCCTCTCTCTCTCTCTATCTCCTTCTTACTCCTCTTGTTCCCCTCTCCCGTGAACGTTGCATACACAAAAGTAAAACGACGATGGCTACTCTTGTTCGCGTTCGCACGAGAAAATCAAAGCGTCGTCACAACAGAAGCTTTAAATACACGGTCATTTCGGGGAAAACCGATCGACACTCGACACTTCTGACCACTTCTGACTTCTGACTTCTGACACCACTTGGCTTCACCGTACTGTCACCATGGTGTAATGGTAATGATTACGACGGCAGACGACGTCCCGAAAAAAGATGTAAAACCACCGCCGGAAGTCGGAATGGCCGCTGGAGATACTACTGTCGCTGCCGTCGCTGCACGCGTGTCCGACCCGCGAATATTTGAATTTACTAACCGTGTTCACAGTATGCGCAATGAAATTTTGTTTAAATTATGTAATGAGCTGTTTTATTCGTTATTTTGTTTCGATGTAATGAATTATCGTGATTTGGAATTGGAAAAGTTTTCGAATGAGAAAACGTAGTTGCCGGACTTGATGCAACGAATTTACTGCACAGGTGCAACTGAACGTGATTCAGCATTAATTTGTGTTTATTGAAAACATTTGTTGTATTATGTTTCAATATTATAGCTCTTAGAAACGAATCTATTAGTATATATATGTATGCGTGTGTACGTTCATTGTTCATTCAAAATTTACGAATATGTAAGAATATTTAATATATTCAACACAACCAAATGTGAATGTAATTTTGTAATCAAAGTTTCATTCGTGAAATTGTTTATATTTTTTAAATAAATCATTTCTCTACATTACGGTTCAAATATTGCCGCGCTTTTCAACGTTGTTGGTTTCATAGAATATTATAGTTACAACAATTAATACGTTCTTTTATATATTAGCTGATATTAGATTAACATCTTCGAAAATTTTGGATTGAGAATGAGTGTTGGTATTAGGAGAACATGATAGCGAAGGAGGTGGCACGAAATTCAGTAGTACAACTCAACGACAAGCTAAACATCCGAAAATTTTTGTTTTTCAAAGTTTCGCTATTTTTGCAATACCAAATCAGTGCAGTAACTCAATGATAAGTTAGACGGGGGTACATTTTTGTGGAAACCAGTAGTATTACTCTACGACAAGTCGGACGTTCGTGAAAATTGGTGGTTCAATAAATATAGAAGTAGATATGCTTTTTTATTATATACATTGCCTTTATTTATTCATTGTACATTCAACCGTAAAATGTTTATATCAGTTTATAATGTTTATATTGACTGATTGACGTGGTATATGTAGGACCCTCTTGTTACACGTACTCACGTACTCTATGCTCTTTTTATTGGCAGTACCACCGTCGGTGGCAGTACTGCAGGAATCGCAGCGCAATTGCAGCTAACTTCTCGCGGCAGTGCAGGAACCATATACATTTTCCGTATATGTAAGCACGAAGTACAAAACTATATGCTCGAGTCCAAATAAGAATGTACTTACTAGCCGACAAATTTAAGACTCTACTGCGCATATGACTCTAACGGAACTCGTTCATTGGCTAATCCCCCTACCCGTACTCCGCCGACCACGCGATCATTGGCTGACGCCATGAATTTTATGGCTGACGCGCAACAACATGCGCAGAACAAGTAGATTCTTATTTGGACTCACGTATACTCTTCATACTCTTTGGTAGCACTGCGGTAGGGAACAAGTGGGAACAAGGTGTGATAGTAAATGATGGGTGTCGGTGTCAAGCCCTGAGACAAAGTCTGTGTGGTTTGATTGCACCGATTGTTAATCGGGACGTCGCGTCCAAGCATCGTATTGGGTGACATTGAAAGTGTTTCACATACAGTGCGAAATATACGTTCATCAATGTTGAAATGAAACAGAACTGCGTCATGTCTGGCGACCCAGGGAAGTTATGCGATAGGCACACGCAGTTCGCCCCGCACGGGCTCTGCAATCCGTCGGATTAATGATCAATGGCTTTATTCGAGAAACGATATACGAATAAAGTGCTGCTAGATGATACAGAGAAGCTGTCGAGCACCATTGAGAATGCAAGAGCGATCGACGGTCACACGGTACGGCGCACGCTTAACGCATATATACATATATACATATGTCTGACATTTGCTCGATAATAGGCGACGTTTACGCACATCGGGCTTAGCCGCGATTTCGTATCATTGAATCAGGTGACGAGTCCCCATTATACGTCGACGTTCTCGATCTTTCTGCTACCTCCTCGCCGATTACTGTTGTATTCTTTCCTGAAATGTAATCGGCGTTCTTGCCAGTGTTTTACACCATTACGCAAGTATTGGTGCACTTACGGGGAGAATCTTGTTTTTAATGTTTTCAGAAAGTAAATTACGACGCAGGATAATTTCTAAAATTTGTCCGACGTCGATTTTCATCGATTTTATTTATCAGGCGTAATTAACGTATGTACATATTCTCGCAGGTGTTATTGTGAATGGAGTAAATGACACTCGGTTACAGGATTGAGCATACTGTCATAATAAAAAGCGTATTATGACTCGAATTCACTAATATGAATTTGTATTTTATTGTGCAAGAGGCTCCCGGTTTAAGTAAATTAATTTTTGTTTTGTCAGCAAAGTAACATTTTTCGAAAGTCTACAGACATAACATATTATTAGACAGATAAAAGATATTGCATAGTAGAGATATATTGAAATGATGATACCGAATACATAAGCGGAGCGGAGGTCCGCGTTTGTACCCCGAAAAGGGAATAAAATATTATTATTATTATTATTATTATGATACCGAATACATATAATGTTTGTTTCACAATTTAGGAGTATGTGATCAGAACACAAAGAGGTCCATTACCAGACAAATTTTGGCGAGTCAGCAGACGCTACAATGACTTCTTACAGCTCAATGCAGCTTTATCAATATCAGGCATTGACCTGTTCCTTCCTCCAAAGAAAATCATTGGTAATATGGAACCAGATTTCGTAACTCAGCGTCAAGTAGCACTACAGGTCAGTTAAAAAAGATATGGTAATAAATCAGCAAATGTTAAGCGACAGCCAGTTACAAATCCATATTTTCTAATGTTTTCAGAACTTTCTAAACACAATACTAATGAATCCTATATTGGCATCATCCCTTCCCATGAAAAAATTTCTAGATCCGGAAAATTACACAGCACCGTTACATGGTATGATATCAATTTAATAATCGAAAAATAAGATGTGCATATCTGTAGATATACCGAGCTGGGTACTCGATGATCTGAACGGGACGATTCTCGAGAATTTTCGGGATTTCAGATCGAGAATCCCGACATATTCGAGAACCCTAATACGCTCGTGATTCTCGAAATTTTTGAAAACCGATTCCGACTAAAATTCTCGTCCGTACCGGCCCGACATTTTCGGGTTCTCTGGATAAATCTAATCCTACTAATTGACTAATTTTGCCTTTCAGAAATAGCTCTGCAACAGGTGTCCTTAGCTTTACGCAGTGAAGCAAATTATGAAGTCTGTAAGGCGATTCCTGATATGGGATGGCGGTTAAGAAAGCACTATTACACGGTGAAAAATCGTCAGAATCCCAAGCAAGAACTGCTGCTTGCATGGGTAGAATTTGGCCCAGACAAACACTTGCAGGACAAAGATATGCAAGGTGTTTTCAAAAGTTTAGGCACCCTAAAACATAACTATATAGAACCAATTGTTTACCAACATGTGACGGAGAACGGAGCTCTTATGATAAGAAACTTTTATCAAACGGGTACACTGCGTGACACTTTATGCGTAACGAAACCGAAACAACCGTTCATAAAGAAATATGGAAATCCGAAACAAACCAAATCTTTAACAGTGCCTGAAATTGCAATGTATGGTTACCAGGTTGGTTCAAGTATCTCTACATTACAATAATAATTAAGGTGGTAGTATACCTTTGGATTGTAACTAGAAAGGGACTAGAATCTTACTAGATTTTGGGTCGAAACATGGGTTTGCGATTTTTCGCTTAATGTCCTTGTACGAGCAAATTTTGGGCTGGGTGAGGGCTCATTCGAAAGAGGAAGGTTCACCGCATGGTGCTCTGGTCATGAGGTTAATGAAAAATTATGTTTATATCTAATAATACGAGTGTCCAAAGTAGGGAAAAAATCGAGAAAAAATCCCGCAGATTTCAATGTACTTTTCTGTCTCTGAAAGCCTTTATTGACTGATGGGATGACCAGAGCACCACGCAGTGAAGCTTCCTCTTTCGAATGAGCCCTCACCCAGCCCAAAATTTGCTCGTACAAGGACATTAAGCGAAAAATCGCAAACCCATTTTTCGACCCAAAATCTAGTAAGATTCTAGTCCCTTTCTAGTTACAATCCAAAGGTATACAACCGCCTTAAACAATGTAGTCTAGCGCTAAATGGTGTTTTAATGTTCCAGATTTTGGAAGCTCTAGGATTTCTTCATGAGAAAGGTCTACCCTATGGGCACTTGCATACGGGTAACATTCTTCTAACTGAAAGATGTGCCAAATTATTAGACGTAGAAAATGGTTTGCTAGGTTTGCCTGCATTTTATCGGCCGTATGTTGTACAGAGGCGTAAACTTCACGCTACGGTACAGTACAAGTTATTATTTATGTACGTTGAAAACGTAATGTCGATTAAACGAAGTAATTGTTCCCAACAGACGCAAGTGGACGTCTACTCGTTTGGGCACGTGCTGTATGAAATGGCATTTGGAAGGCCACTCTTAGAGGCCACGTGCTCCGAATTACCATACTGCGAGGCAAATCTAAAGAATCTGCTGGAAGTGATCTTGTCGCCAGAAGATGTGAAACAGGATCTACCAACGATATCATACTTGCTGGACCACCCGTTTTTCGAATCAGCCAGACGCGGTGCGATGGCGATTGGATCTGTGGAGAAACCACACTTTAAGTTAAGTAGTCATTTAAAGCAAGCTCTTCAGGATGCGGTGAATAAAGCAGAGCAAAGACTGAAAGACGAACAAAAAGTGGCTAGACATCAAAAGAGGCTTGTTAAAGTCCAAGAGATGATGAGCTCGGATGAGGAGATGAAAAAACGGAAACAGAAACTAGTAAGTGTATCTTATAAGTGACGTACGTCACTCATACGGTCATGAATAAAATCGGTCTTTCCGTTTTCACAGAAAAAGGAACAAAAATTGGCACAAGAACAACGCGCTGGAAATCAATTAAGTACAAACGGATTGAAGCAAGTGAATGGCAAGAGTCCAGAACGGTCGGATAGTCCCACAAGCACTTCCACGGCCACCAGTGTTGGTACCTTGACTCCACCTTCTCTGCGTGAGTATCATACTATCTGCGAACAGACTTCACTAATAACTAACATTAATCTTACGAAATTTTTACATTAGCTGGACACAAAAGTTGATGGCGCATACTACGCTTATTTCTGTCACGTAGGTCATATCATCATTCATTAATCATCGATTAATAAGCATTCACGCATCTTCTCATTTGACCATTGCTTGGATACATCTTCAGTGAAGTATATTCGCTCTGATTCTGAATTCTGTACGTCTTGTAGATTTCTCTTTTTATCCTTTTCTTCGAGTATGCGCACCCCTCTTCCCATAGTCGCTAGCAGTAGATATAAACGAATCGACCAAAATATAGAACGTTAACGTAGCGGGTGTCCAAGCGATGTCGCACGAGTATGGTGAACGATATTGCTCTCAATTTAACTGAAGGTTTTGTTAATGTGCCGCAAGGTGATGCAGCCTCTAGTAAGGGTACTATCCCTCCGCCTCCGATGCCGCCATCCAACGACGTAGCCAACAACGTCCCGAAGGTGACCAACGAGCGAGCTGCTTTGCTCGGGAGTATTAGTAACTTCAACAAAACTAGTCTTCGCAGAGTTGCGAATGGGCCCCATTGAGCCGGTAGGTTAGACAACAGGTGGGAAATTGATAAACAATCTTATTGTAATGGGAACCGTAATCCATACCGCAGGAGTGCTATTTTCCTTCGACGAACAGTTTAGACGCGACAGAAACTATACATTTTTATTTTGATCGCGATACTTGCGAGAATCGTGGCATCCGAATTTTTTTTAGAGATTTTTGAAGGTGTTCGCTGCAATGGCAAACAATCATTAATCATATTCCAAAAATTCCTCTATTTACATGTATATAGCGTGACAAGAACAATTACTGTCTCGATATCTTCAGAATTGTAAAGTCATAAAAATTTCCTCTTTCAAGGTCCTATTCATTGTAGCAATCTCTTGGAATTTCGAAGATATTATTGTGCTATTAGTTATTGTGTTTTGTTTCCTATAATGAAAGCGCGATGCATTTATAGAGTCGGCTGTTTAGGCCTATTTCGCTGATGATTTTATTTTCGGAGTACCGTCCATAATCGGATTTGTGATCGTAGACAAATGAGCTAAAGTATGGAGAGATTTAAAAAAAAAAGGTGATCTTTTATAAACCGTGATCGTATATGTGTAACCGGATATAGTAGTTGGGCAATCAATGTATTTAAGTAGAAAATCATTTCTCTCTTAATTCCGTTATACGTATATATATTTAAGGATTAAAGAAAATTTATTGATAACTAATAAATTTTATTCGTGTAACAATTATCGCACACACTATCACAGGTGGATGCATAATAGAGGAAAAAAAACAATAACAATTGTGTAACATTGGTTGTTGTAGAAATTATGTTCTTTCGATCCAAGTCTCGCGATCATCGTTTTTAACGGCTTCGTTTTATCGTTCTTAACGAGTCCTTAAAGAATAATTGAAACATTTGAAATAACGATATATGACCAATGGGATAGCAACCATGTTCGTCGCGTAAAATTCGTCTCGTTAATGTGTACCGTTCCGTCTATTTCAAAGTTTATGTGTGACGTATTAATGTACAGATCGATTGACAGTTTTCTGTGAGTCTCGTTCGTACCGTGAACGTGAATATATTGTACGTTGCTTTCGTTGTAACGGTCGTAGACTCGGAAACGTTCGTTTCTACGAGGAGAAAATGTGCCAATGGAAATGTATGCAATTTTTTCGTCGAACAGGTATGTTATGGTGACGAATAACTGTAACCTATCTCTAAATGTCACAAAAAAAGAACAGTACATTTATATAGATATATGTAAAAAAAATATATATATATATACAGCATGTCAAATGTAGCTGTGCGGGTGACTAAATTCAGGGGGATGCGCAGAAGAAAACAAAGACCGCACTCGACGAGAGAAGGATGCAACATTTGAACGGTAAAGTACACACCTCGTCAAAAGTGCGTACTGTCCATTATTTTTTACAGCAGTAAACATACAAAACAACTGTTTATATGTTTGTGTGAATACACTTGTGTCACTATACTTTTTAACTGAACTGTCGTAACGTGAATCGTTTGACAGGTGACGTATCGTTGTGAAGTTCCGCCGATTTACCAATGCGCAGCGGGGTCGTTTCCCCTTGCGGGGGACATTCAGCCGCACAGCTACATTTGACAAGCTGTACACATGTATATGTATACGATTTATCTGTGAATAACAGTCACGGAAGCTGTGTAATATAGACGCGATTTTCATACGTGACGTTAATTTTAAATGTAATTTGTTGATTTTATCCGCATAAATGCTATACTTCATAGAGTAATATAAGTATATTTGTTTTATTGCGAATTGTGAAATCAGAATAAAACGAAATCTATATTTATCAAGTAACAGAGCAAGATATAACTCGTGCGTAACTCTGACGTGTTCCGAGAAACACTTGGTAGCAATGAAAAATCGTCATTAAATCGCGACATGTTTCGTCTGCTGAAGAAAAATAAACTCGCTCGATCGTTGTGTTTATACAACGTGTAATGATGTGTATCCCCAAATATGAAAAACCATTTATTAGAACGAAAATAATTGCGCTGACAGAAGTATCACATTACACTTAAAAAAAAAACATCTTACTCCGTAACAAAAATTTCAACGCAGAAAGATAGCTTTCATGTAGGAGATATTTTACTACTCGCTAAGAAAGTTTAATAAACACAAAGTATATGTATATCTTTGCAGTATTTTTATCATTCGAAGGATCTTTAATACTATATTGTAAATTCTCAATATATAAAAAATATATATATATATATATGTGTGTGTGAACACCGCTGTCTAAATGTATGATTATAACCGCAAGCAAGCAGTACAGTTGGTTTCATTTGTGCGCGTGCAATATCTGCACGATTCCTTTTTAAAAGTCATCGAATAATTCTGCTTTCGAGAGAACTTTCCCTTGCATGTATCTTCCACTTCGGAGTGATATTTATTTTTTCCGTACAATTGTACTTCGTCTGTGCGCAGCGAGACCAAATCGTTCGTCTTCCTTCATTTCCGTTTTTTGTCCGGCATATATAGAAAAGCAACTCGGTGAACATATGAAAATTGTGTTGCGCCTGCCGCGTCATCACAAATTATAGTTTTGCAGTTGTTGAAGCAAGCGTTCGTAGACCAGCCATCAACACACAACAATGGCAAGGTTCACCGCATTACGTGCAAGAAGCTTTTGTAATTTATGAATCTGTTTTAAAATATGTTCTATACACAATCTGCGCGAGTCTTTATGTAACATGGTTAGTCCTATGTACACATATGTAATGTATATACAATGCTATCCACGCAATTGTGTCACCGTGAGAATGTATATGGCATTCTTGATTAAGTTGGGAGGACTTGTATTTAACACGTTGACTGTCGAACCAGCAAGCAAAGCCAAAGCAATTCGTTTAGTAAAACAAAAATTCGACGCGAAGATTTATTCGATTATTCTTTTTACACTCTTACATTTCGCAGATCTTAACTAAATTTGGCACACGAACTTTGCCGCAACAAAAACATTAAGGTTTTTACATATCCGAATGAACAATTGCGTTACTCACATACGAGGAACGCGGCAGTCAACGTGTCAAATTAACAGCTAAAACCAACTGTCATGAGTGTAGCTTGTTTCCATTTTCTGAAGAGTTTAACACTACTGTGTCCCAGTCTCTGTGTATTACATTGCACAACTACACCAGTATTATTATCGTTCACAGGTGATCCCGCTCATTAAAAATCCCAGCACGAATACCACCTACAGTCATATTATAATTCGATTGTTATCGTTATCTTCTCTTTTGATAAATTAGAGCTAACTGGGGTCGCAATCTGATGGCCCCAGCCGAGTATCATAACTTCTGATGAAGTTTTTCGGTTACCGTCTTCAATCTGTAAAAAGAGAGATTGTTTTTATCTTACAAATGACATTTTCGCGGGCTTGTTTCGGACCGGGGCACAGTGGGTCCAAATGCCAATCTGGCTGATAAAAAATCATAGTGATCAGACGCAGCTTCCTATTGCAACTTGTATGGAGTCGTTGTATATAACCGGGAGACTTCAATCTTTAAATCTTCGGAACTTCGAAACTTCGAAGTTCCCTTCGTTCCTTCGAAGCTTCGGAAAAGTTACAGCCCTACTATGAACCACAAAAATCTTAAACCCTCTCTATGAGTGACCGCAAACTGTTCACAAACTTTAAAGTGACATTAAACAATTACTTGCAAATAGTGGCAGCTGATTTTTACCAGAATTAAAGAACAGAGTAGCTACATTACGAAATCAAACAGGAGATTTCGACGAATACGCGTAAATTTGGTTACTTTCATTCGAAAAACTGAAATGCATGGAGTAAAAAATTGACTACCTCTGAACACGGGTATTTGGAAAATTCATTAACTTTTGCAAATTCTGTAATTACAGAATGAAAGTACGTGCTTTCCTCTACAAAACCCATGAAAGGCAAAATATTCGCATTTAATTATATGTAGACTTTTGCGTAAATATTACCCTATGTAAAAAATCTTCAAAGCAAAACAGAATATAATTTAAAGATCTACGGGGATTTAAGAATGGAAACAAATAAAAAAGTAAGTACATAATAGTATGTGATTGAAAATACGACTTTTTATAGGTGGATTGGCGTTTGGGTCCACTGTGCGCGCGGGGATGTGAATTACCTTTGAAGCTCCTCTTGAATTCGATCTGTGATCGCTTTCCTAGTTTCCAACTCGCTTGCTTTCGATGCTCGCAATTTATCTACCAGATCGCTGAAATCTATGGGCTCGCCATAGTTTACAGTGACCCTATTCCCAAACCTTAACCAGTATGGCGGCTCGTTTGGAAGAACTTGGTCCATGCCAAGGTGACAGATTGGAATCACTAGGGGTGTAACAGGTGATTCCATTATTAACCTTCCCACGCCCCATTTTAATCTACAAAATGGATCGGGATGAAATAACGAAAAATCTAACCATGATCATCGCATTGCTATTAAATTGACGGGAAACAAATGGCCGATCAGCTTCCACAATTTTTTTCATAACAGAACTTTCCAGAATTTGTTCTGGATGATTTTCTCTGAAATGTGTAACTTAATTAAGGTCCTGAAAAAACTTGATGGAACGGTCCCGGAAAAGACATCGATGAATTCGAGAAGAAATTTATTGCTTCTGATTCGACCGTGTTTTCAAGTATTTTCGTATATCGGTCATTTATTTAGATCAATTCAATAGAATCGAAGAATATCGAACCTCATGTTCTCTTTGAGCATGTTGACTTTTCCCTCGGGGAAAATGTGCAGCCAATCTCCGGCGGCCAGCTTCTCCATGCAGAAGTCCATCGCTTCCTGATATATTCCGCCGCCTCTGATTACGGGGATACACCTTCCCAGCATAAAGAAGTAGGAATGCCAGGTTTTCGTGAAACAAATGTCGTGCGCGGCGAGTGACCATCTCATCTTACGTCGACTCAGGAGATGCCTCAGGTCCAGGGACGCTAAATGAGTTCAGAGATTTTTCTGTCTTAAATTCTTTCATTCGATCGCGTATCGATGTCTGTCTGAGAAAGAAAAGATTACATATGTCTCAGGAAAGGGGAACGTGACAGCGTGTCAACTTAATTCGATATTTAAACGAGGCTCGTGTCGCTTTTTACACATTCGCCGGTTCGCACGGTGCCTTGGAATGCGTATCGTATATTTCCCCGTTTTTCACTTCCGCTTTTCCGATCGATCCACATCGTGTCGAACCTTGTTTGGCAAATTACAAAATGCTACAATGTGGAATAGCACATCGCATGAATATCCACCAAGGCTTTAGGCACGGGAGACCTATTAATACGATTCTCGATGACTCTGCTATACCAGAAAGAAGGTTAAAAATCCCACGAGAAATGATTAGACTATACAGGGTCTGTCCGGAAAGTAATGCAACCACATTTTTAACAAAAAATCTATTAAACATATGGGTACAAAGGGTCCCATGGAAATCATCGACACAGATTTCTCCGACACGGTTTTCACCGACAACATTTCATTAATTTTTTATTTATTAATTAATTAATTCAAGAACACTCGGTTTCATATTTCGTTTTTCCACTGATTTTCATTCAATCCACATTAATTAATAAACTAGAGGGTTATTGTTGCTCGCTCGCTTCGCTCGCTCGCGAGTAGGGTTGTTTTTGCTCGCTGGCTTCGCGAGATCGCGGATAGGACTGCTCTTGCGAAAGGGTTAGTGGTACGCATGGCTAGTAGTACCTATAGCTATTAATGTTTTTTTTTATTTGGTGTGTGACTCTCCACGAGCCACACAAAGAACTTCCCGATTCGTTAGTTGCAGTATATTATTATCATTATTAAGTGTAAGTTTTAAGAAGATTATACGTTTTCAGGGAAATTCAATAGTTTTCTACTTATCAAAATGTTTGCTATATGGCGTCGCATTAAACGAACATCGCAGGCTCTTTGCTCGCTTGGTTCCTTGTTACAGCATACTAATGTTGCAAAATAAATTGTCTTAATTAGTTTTTCGCAAACGATACAACTCCTCATTATCCGGGTTTGCAGTATTGATCTTGGTTTTCTTCGATACTGTTAATTTAAATTGTCCCAAAATATATAAACCGCGCTCAATTTTGAAACTCTGCTCAGTGCTACATACAACATTTGTAAAGTTCGCCTTTCTGATTTTTTAAAATTCAAACATACTTTTCTCGTATGTTTGTCCCTGACTTTTATGAATCGTAATCGCTTCAGCAGGAACCACTGGAAATTGACTACGTGTGATTTGATATTTTTCCTCACTCGACATATTTATATGATTCGAGATTTTTAGTATTGGTGTTAAATTTTGATGAATATTTGCATTTTTCATATAATCACGATAACGAGTTCTTACTTTCACTCCTACTCTGGCCAATTGAAAATCTAACCACAATATAGACGAAATTTTAGTATTTTCTTGATAAGTAATAAATTTTAACATTCCGCATGTGTGTGTGTGTTCCATTAATCAATCCGTTTTCAACATCAATGTTATTAATAATTATCATATAGTTTATATTAATTTTCAATTTAATCTCAGTTAATAATTCGTTTTGAACTGATTGTTTTTTTAAAGATTGTAATATAAATTTTTTTTTGTACTTTCATCGATATTCTTTGAAAATGTATTCTCGGGAGTAGAGATGATTAACTCACTCTTGCATTGGGATAATTTTCGATTATTGTAAGCGGAAACATTAGCGTAAGGTACAAAAAAAAAATTTTTTTAAAATTTTTTTTAATTTAAAAAAAATGAAAAAAAAATTTTTTGGTGTAATTACGTTTGTTTCTTCGGTGGAAACTTTCCGTTCTCTCGTATAAATTGCATTGTAGAATCAACTCCTTTCGAAAAAAACTAAAAATCTAAAAAACTACTTGACCAATATGGACCAAAATCTAATCAGCTCTAAGTTACGACAGGGCACATCGATTGCATCATTCATCATTCTGATCGCGTTGTTACTTTTTCAGAAAACGTTAACGAAAAATTTGATACCATAGAAACAGACATACGCACACACACACACATACGAACATTTTGCTGAAAATAGTCTAAAATGACTGCAATGACCATGAAACGTGAAGATCTGCTAAAAAATCGATTTTCGATTTTCGGGGTCATTACAATAACTTCCCTATAAAATCGGGAAGTTAATTAATAAAAAATTAATGAAATGTTGTCGGTGAAAACCGTGTTGGAGAAATCTGTGTCGGTGATTTCCATGGGACCCGGGTACAAACCTTTACATTTCTTCAAAGTAGAATCATTGGGCGTCGACACATTTTTTCCAGCGCGGTTTCCATGCTTCGTATGTTCCCTGGAAGGCGTTTTTTGGAACCTCTCGTAGTACATACCCTCGTCACAGCCTCTTTGACGCGTTCCACGCTTTCAAAATGGCATCCTTTTAGCAGATTTTTAATTTTTGGAATCAAGAAGAAGTCGGCGGGAGACAAGTCAGGACTTTACGGGGGTTGAGGAAGAGTTGTGATCCAACTAAGAAGTACCGTTTACTGTTTTCCCCATAATCTACGGAAAAGTTTTGGTTGGAAGTGCTCGACGAGGCTGCAACGAGGATACTACGAGAGGCTCCAGATAACGCCTTCCAGGCAGCACACGAAGCATGGAAATCGCGCTGGAAAAAATGTGTCGACGCCCAAGGGTCCTACTTTGAAGAATTTTAAAGGTTTGTACTCGTATGTTGAATAGATTAAAAAAAAAATGTGGTCGCATTACTTTCCGGACAGACCCTGTATTACTGAGAGTGATTCGATGATCTACGAAATTGAATAATTGACTAAGAAAAGGAAAGCTGGATAATACAGCCACAAAGCTAATTATTTCCCGTTCTTCGTGGTTCCTCATTTGTTAATAGAAATCTCTGACAAAGTGACGAGGTAAAGAACTTATCGCGAAATATTCCGGAGGCAAACGGAATAATTACAATTTCGATCTGAAATGCAAATATTTGACAAACACGCGATATAGAATATTTTTAAACCGCAAGATACGAAGAAATCGATCTTCTCGAGTTACAAGAAACGCGTGTCGTTCTACTTAACACCCGGGAAAATACAGTAGTAGTATTCAAAGATCCTTTTACACAATTACTTGTTTATGATATTGTAAGATTGAGATCAGGCCGGATCGCGTTGGAACAGTGTCGTGTGCTAAACGAAGAATAGACAATAATGTAGACACGCAGTGGAATTCCATTTACTATGGCCGAACTTTTACCTATGCGAGTATGTACAACGCCACGCCCTTACTGTTAGGATCAAACCGGATGTAACGGTTCAAGGTCGCTTCAAGGTCAATGTGTCGTACACAATGGAATATCCTTTTCGTGATCTTCAATTCTTAGACAAGTCAAAGTTCAATAGCCTGGCCACACTGACTTCTTATCAATTTTGCATCCAGTTTGCACACGGACAAAAAATATATTTCCGATGACCAGAACAATTGGATGATCCACTGCGTATATGATGCGTTTAATGCACAAGTGGTGTGAGACAACCTATATGCTTCTCAGTGGCGGCTCGAATTAAGTGGAGGCCCCAAGCGGTAAAAATTTTTTGGCCCTCAAACTCAAGTGAGAAATAGAAGTTGCAAAACACTCTCATAAACTTGTTAACACTTTACCTACCGGAAGCCTATTAAAAGGATTTTTAATAATTGTGCTGCATCAAAAAGGAAAGCATATATATATATATATATATAGAAATTTTCTCTTACATTGCAATCTTAAATGAAACTATTAGATGACGTTATTGACGATGACTCGTTAGTTCACAATGAAAATTGCTGTTGCTATTAAAGGTTCCATTAAAAAGTGTTTAGCCATAGATTTTTCAAAATTATGCAATAATCACCGGTCGGTAATGTGTTAACAAAAAAGAAAACCAATGAAAAATTTTGTAAAAAAGAATTAATACTGCGAAATTCGGGGCCCTATGATAGCCCGGGGCTCCACGCGGCCGCTTAGTCCGCTTACCGTTAATGCTATCAATTTAGAAAATTGCCCATGAATAAAACATTATTTCTACTCGTACGCAAACAAGATACACCACTGTCACAAACAACATCACTTTTGCATTAAACAGGCTGTTATATAATATTTACGGAGTATTCACATATCCGTGGTCTAGCGACGAGTGGCTGGGATAAATGAAGTTCCACTGTAATCGTCGAAACGGTTAAGAGAACTTACCCCAGATGCCTGGATCGTCGAAGCAGCTGTAATGATTCGAGACGGTGATGAGAGGAACATTTTTTGGCCGGCAATCTAGCACTCGTGTCATAATATGCTTGTTGTACACCATGGTTTTGTTTAGCCATTCTTAAACATCAAGGAATAGAAAGAAACGGTTCGGTAAATCAACTCGCATTTCTGGGAAAGAGAGGGCGGCTGTGGCCACTGTTTCGATGCTCGGAATGCGTTTAACTATTACCGTGGAACGGGCTTTGTCCTGACTCTACATAGAACCGACGTTTTTCAACGCGTGCTTGGCTAACCGCGGAACTTACGTTCACCTTTTAAATACTGCAGATACATTTCTACCGTATCTAAATATTTTTGAAACGTTTACGTATAGAGAAACGCATTTCCGCAGAACAATTACAACATTCTTTTACAGCAATAGTCAGTGATAGTAGAGCGGATTAGTTTGATAAGACTCGGTAGCAGAACAATATACTCTTCAGCTGGTGTAAAGATTCTGAGATGAGGATTGTGTTAAGACACATGATAACAAATGTGGTTTCCGGTGTTGATAACGTATATTGCACATGTTAGTGAACTCTTTCACGCAGCCATTGCGACGTTAATTTATTTATGAAGTCATTTCTTACAATCTAGGACTCTTATTATACCTTTTATTCTTCATTAAAAAAAAATTATAGTTCTCTCTGACACTGTACCAATAAGATTTAAATACTACAACACTATAGTACTGTAAATACAATTTTATCAATGGACACTGGTACCAGTGAAGTATCAGATTATCTTTTATCACAAATACTTTGCCGTTCATAATTTCCTAGAAGAAAAGTTTGTATCTATTGCATGCATATATTTTTTCTAATGTGCTTCTAACAAATAATTGTACGGGAGATCCTAAGATTCGATTAATAAATTATCAACCATCTAAAGGCAGGCAATGAACGAGTTTGCACTGTAAAAAACGTGTATGGGTTAACAAAAATGAATATCACACATATTTAGCTAATTCTGTTGAAAATGTTCATCCCCGGTTTGATTGGACACGATAAGGCAAACAATTAGAAATCAAGTGAATTAATTTTCTCGAGCCTCTGAGGAACAACGTGCAAAAGAAAGAACTCCTGCGAAATAAGATCCCAGTGGCCGAAATCGAGTAGAAAAATCATGCAGTTGAACGATACTCGGTGAAGTGACATTGAACGATTGAACACAGGAGAAACGGGTGTCGAGAGAGCATTGATACTCATTTGCTATTATTACAACATAGAGAAATTGACAGCGGTGACTAAGAAGGGAGCAATGGAGAAAGAGATACGACAGGAGGCGGGGAGAGGAGAGTTGCGCATGTCACATCTATGCTCCCGACCAATTGAGTAATGCGCTTAATTTCCGAAGTTTATTGTATCGTCACTAAGTAAGCGGGGAGCCGTCCTCGTAAATCAGTGCTGCCCACGGTAGGGGCCCCTCACGTTCTATCTTCCCCCTCCAACCGTTGTTTCGCCTGACGCATCTTCGAGGTGGGGGGTACGGTGTGTAATTACGAAAGCGAGCGGTTAGCCATAGCGTCATAGCACTCCACGCGATCTATACATGCGTTATACTTACATACGGTGAAGCGTGACTAATAGCAATGACTGTCACTTGCGAGGACTGTCTTCTTATATAATATATCACTTGCTTCATTTTAACCCCTTGCTGTACCATTTTATTTTCAGTTACAGTGATTAAAACATCTTTATTCCCAAGAATGTCGTAGAAGGGAAGAGAAAATTTATATTTTTTGTACGGCTACATTTATTTGAATGCTTAAATATTCATTACAAACGAATAAAATCTTATTTCATCTAAAAAGAAACACAACATTCATATTTGTTAGGCTGGGGAGAGTACGATTTCCGTGGCCCCTCGTTTTGAGGTTATATTTGTGTTCTTGGGGTTATTTCAAGAAAAAAAATGTATATAACATGGTGTCAAATCGGCCTGGTTTAGCCGGTAAAGTAGATTTCCTGGTTTTTTTTTTATAAATTTGCAAATATCTCGGTAACTATGCGAAATATGGCAAAATATGGCAAGAGACCTTTTTTGTAGAAAATGAAATTTCCAACAATTTATGTCGTATGACATTTTTTTATCAGCTGCGCAGTTTCCGAGTATATTTATATTTCGGTGAAGTTGCAGAACAACTGCCTCCGGTAAATATAGCTATGAGGGGACCCCAACTCGGATGACCTTCACCTTGACGTATGTTGTCAAGGACAACATTCTGAACAACTTTTGTCGATACATCTATCCGTCGCTCGGACTTAGTTTCCAAGATAATTACGAAAAAGCTTTGTTAAATTTTGGTTGCAACTAAACTTTACGTTTAGGAAGGCAGCTCCCCACACAGACAATACCACAAACAACCACCCAGTGTTTCTAAAAAGAAGGTCACCCTACAGTGACTCCCACTAATATTCGGACACTCTTAAAACCACCAAAACCTTTTTAATATTGGAATGTACGACTTGAAATTTTTGGAGAAGTAAGAACAGTTGGTTTGCTACACAGCGTGACAAAAATTTTTGAAAAAAACTGCAAGTTGTCGGAATTGCAGAGAAAATACTAAAAGTTGTATTTTCCAACTTTTTTATGTGGGCTTATATGGAAAATTTAGAAAACACGTTTCGTAGATCTGTGTCAATTAAACATATTTTGAAAATTTCGTGAAAATCGGTCGACGTTGTAATGAGCTACAAACGTTTAAAGATGGTAAAAATTGCAGTTTTTCACGATTTTCGGCCTCCAACTGCAGTAATTCGAAGGATTCTTACATCTTTCAATGCCTGTAGTTTTTTCCCGCATCAACCGATTTCTATGAAACTTTCACAGTGCATATAATTGACACAGATCTACAAAACGTATTTTTAAAAATTTCAATATAGGCCCGCATAAAACAGTTGTAAAATGCAACTTTTAGTATTTTCTTTACAATTCCGACCAAATGCAATTTTTGAAAAAACTTCTTTTTACATGCCGTAGTAAACTAATTGCTCTAGCTTCCCAAAAAAGTTCAAATCGCATAGTCCAACATTTAAAAAGTTATGGTGTTTTCAAGAGTGTCCGAATATTAGTGGGAGTCACTGTATGTATAACAAGAGTGGCATACTACACCTGAAAAATGGAATTTCAACATCATTTTAACGGTTTTTATGGGAAATTCAATTCCCTACAAAAAAGGTCTCTTGATATTTTGCCATATTTCGCATAGTTTTCGAGATATTTGCAGGTTTATAAAAAACAGGAAATCTACTTCAACGGCTAAACCAGGCCGATTTGACACCATGTTATATTTTTTCTTGAAATAACCCCAAGAACACAAATATAACCTCAAAACGAGGGGCCACGGAAATCGTACTCGTACCGTTGGGCTTTGTTAAAGTCTTCATGACGATTCTGACTCGTTGAAATACGGCAAGGGGTTAAATTGATCATCGGAAGTGACAATTCAAAATATATAGATTCAATTTATACACGAATTTTCAGAATAGTTGAATTGTAGAAACAACGTGCCAACACAAAAGCTTAATTTCAAATGAATAACACTCGAAAATTAAACTAAAATAACAAAACGGTACGCCGTGCGCCGTACCTTAACTACTTACATAGGAGTTAAGCAAGCATAAGAGTAAAAAGCGTAATCGCGTATATGTATATGTATAAAAAACTTGATAGAGCAAAGAAATTTGTGACGCATAGTCGGACCTGACAGCATTAAAAAATTAATGAAAAACCCAACGGAAAATATTTCCTCTTTGCTAAGGAAACGCCTTCGGTGTTTCTACGGTATAAGAATTTGTGGAAGAAAGAGTTAAATGTGCTGTTCTGAAATTCTACGGTTTGAATCACGCGCGCAGTTCCCGCGCTTCGACTGCGCTCGCTGCGCACCACCACCGTCGTGGTGATGGGGATAAGGTTTGCCCTTTGAGAGACAATTTTGGACAGCACTTGTCGTGAATCAGTGGTACTCACTGAGAGGCCAGCAAGGGCCAACGACTGATTCCATGTGCCCTTCGTTGGGCGGTAACAGAATTCTACCTGAAACGAAAAATAACCAACACTTTGCAGAGTGCTAAATCGGGTCCTAACGTTGATGAGGAACGTGGACGAGTTCGTTCACGAAGGTTACAGGAGTTTGTAAGACCAGTGAGAGACTGGTCTACGACAATGGACTAGCAAACAGGACCGTCGTATACAGTTGGCACCTTAGGCAACGTGTCTAGGAACAACGAAAAATTCGGATCCTACAAACACAGTGTAGGATTAATAGAACTCATTAAAATAATAAAAGGTCGCCATGATGGTTCAGTATGGGTGGGGTGGAGGTGGTGATCGATGATCGAGCACAAATATGATGATAGAACATTAGTAAACATTAGCGAGGTTGATTTGACATTTACTTTCTGTATTAAGTATTCGTGATGGACTGGTTTAAATTATTCTTGTATACGAGTTTGTGTAATAGGATTATGAACAGAGGTAATAATAGTTCGTATTTACTACTTGGAGAAGTTCACGGCCCCAGGTAGTTGCAATAAGGTTGTTTACTTTGTTACTACTGCAGCGAAGATAAAGTCATTTGTCATGTTACGCACGTGTTTACTTGCTTATTCAAGATGACTCGCACGGGTCACTTTCGAACACGCGACAGTCATTGACCAGTCACTGGAATCCACCACACTAATCAACATATTTCATAATTACTATTCCAATGTTATTTATTATATGCGTCTTTAGCTATCGCGTGGTTGAAAAGTGTCCCGCGTATTTAGTAAGTCAGCGCGCGATCGTTTTATCTAACCTACTTTCAGTTTCGTTTGGAAACATTCGGATGGGAGCGCGAGATTCAAAATATGGCCACACCAAAATATGATAATGAATGTAAACGTAATAACTTGACGACTATTGTCAAACATAAATATGGATAATATGACCTTTGGAAGGAAACGGCGTGAGACACATAGTTGCAACAGGTGACGTCTTTGATCCTATAGCTTTAACGTATTATGAATTATGGCATTACAAATCATTTTTCCAACGTGGTCGATAAGTTCGATGAGACACGCACGATACGGCCGATAAAATCATGCGATACGCTGGACGTCGTGTTTGCTTTAATATCAAGTTTGGCAAAAGTGAACCGTAAACCATTTATGTGTAAATAAATAATTTTCAGCCGAGTTATTTATTTCATCGAGCCGTAGAGAAGCACCAAGCAAAAAGGTATAGAAATTTGGTTACAACGTCTAAATACGTGTTATTTTACACAAACAGAAATCCCGTAAAAAGAATTATTGTGACGATTAAACCGGATGATTTCGTGTAATATGATTACATAAAGTTCGGAGATGTTATCCTGCACGCGAATCCGCCGTATGTACACACGCTCGGCCGCGAAATAATAAGCAATTCCTTCGGCGATTCAACGCCTGGTTATCCCTGCCATTCAAACACGGGTAATAGGGAATAACTATAGAACGCGCAGTTACAACATACAACACGAGTCAAATGCGTTCTGCTGTGAAATTAACGGATTTGTCAGACACGAAGGACAATTTCCAGGTGAGAATCGAATGAATCGTTGACAGAATTATGCGACAACGACGGCGAACAAACCCGAGGATTTTTAACGAAAAAACCGGCTCGTGTAGCCGCTTACCTATAATGATTTTCGAGAAAATCCCTACTGCAACGAAGGTTATACTGCTCGCGATGTTCCAGAGGTGGCCCGTGTTTCGAAGCTTCGGTAGGACCCATTTGATGTCGTATAACATTGCACTACCTTCCGCTGGCTGGATCCGACTGGGAAAACGGCAGTGCGGCACTTTTCCGGACGATTGGGAAGTGACTTCCCCGCGAGAAATCGTCTACTCTTTCGTAACTCGCGACAACCATCTTCGTGCCAACTTCACGCCATATTTCCCGTATCTGTCACGTGGTCGGCCGACCGTAGCCGAGCCCGGCCGACCGTAGCCGAGCCCGGCCGAGTCGGGTACGGTATGCAATCCCGCTTTACTCATTTAATAACGGCTTTGTTTTCGAGAAAATCAACCTCACGGTATTTTATTTTCGATTTAGGCTGCGAGAAACTATCATTTATATCAGGCTCACATGAGCGTCTAATGGTACTTCGCTCGCAATGTCATGTAAACTCTTATGAAAGTACATTTCAATTTTTAATTCGCATACTTTGAATGGATGGTACTTGAGTATAATCGTATATTTACTAGGTTAAAATAAACCTTTATTAAGAATAGTGTATTTTGTTGCAGTATAATGTAAAAACAAATTGCAGATAAATTTTCAGCTGTGGTTTTAATTTATTAGAAGCATCGGCGTTTTAGATTTAAATTTTTTATTGCGGAATGAAGTGAAGCTAGATTATAATCGATTACGATGCGCAGACATATTGAATCGTTTGAGTTGAAATTGATTGCGTTTCGAATACGTGTTCTTGTCTTGATTAACGAAATGCTATTGTATCTCTCGACTACACTAATTACAATTCCGTCCCTTGCGTAATCACACGGCTAATATATGTACTAATATTCTTGTGAATGAAATACTTATGCACTTGATCACTTGGTGAACATTTTTCTACGTCAAATAGATAAAGTTCTGACGTGTACGCGTGTCTTTTCGGCAAAATTTCATTATCTACTGCTGCGGACTTAACCTATGCCCCTAATTTGAGATAATTTGGAAATAGCGACGTAACTATCGATAAGTTCGTACTCGAAAAATTAACCACAATCGTCCTATTAAATTGTAGAGGAGGTATGTCTGATTTTGCCCGCGTTGAGATAAGATTATACATAATTATCTTCATAGAATAATACATTCCTTATCACGTCGATTAGTTTCAACTATACCATTTAAAAGTAATTTTTTTTAATGGAAGGATAATTGTAAAATTGAAAGAATGCAATAACGAAGCCAATTATTCGATACTACGGACATGTTTATAGATTATGCTTAAACAGAACGTGTATTTCGTCGCCTATTAAAGGAAATTAAAGTCGCCTTGTTATGTTTTACGATGTCCACTACAAGGTGTCACTTGTCGAGTTTCAAGTACAGCTGGTACACTATGCTTTCGCTGTCAGATCATCTTATAAAAATGATGATTTTGTAAGTGCCATTCACAACGTCACTTTTATGGCTAGAAAATCTACTACGTCATGGTCCGGTCTTGATGGCTTACGCTACAAAATCGTAAGACTAAAAACACGAGAAAGTAGCCTTGTCTGGGACGCAATTCGACAATTTAAATTAGAAACCAGAAATGTCCATCGCCCAGTGTTTGTCCCCGAGAAACAAAATGTGATGTGTATTGTACCTATTAAAATGCGATTTCCAATATAAATATTCTACACGAGGAAAGCCAAATTAATTTCACGGGCGTTGTTGTTTGAAATGACAATGGAAGTTGATAACATTTCCTTGTCCCCTTTATAAATATTTTATGCGTAAGATAAAACGCTGCGTTTAGTGAATTAATAATTCGGAATTATGCATTTGAAGGTCCCAAAGTGAAATAAAATTTGAAGGCTGGTTTGGAGACTCGAATGATTTTTCATTACCATTCTAATTTTGTTGATTATAAACTGCAGCATAGTTGAATAAAAGTGGAATATGTGAATACTACTACCCAAAGCCTGGGGTCTTTTTCTCGTGGTGGTACGACGTTTCCCAGTGTACCGAAACGGTTCGGACGAACACAAAAACCCGATATATAAAAAGAAACAGGGAAAAAGTATCAGGAGCGCAGAGAATGCAGCAGCAGAACGTTTCGAGGATCAACGATCGCGATGAGAACCTCCGCCTCGTATATTCTTCACGGTTGGAAAGAAGGTACATACTTGGAAGGTATGCAAGTCTGATAGGTTATTAGACACATGTCATTTCATTACTGGTCGAAGTACAATGTCAACAAATCAGATTATGAACGGGCGTGTCTTCTTTCTAGCAAGGGGCAATAGGCACTTGACCAACGGAGTCGGATGAGTCGGTGTGTTCAAAGGAAACCATCGCCTGTTAACATTCTATGGAACATTTATCCCACCTTCCCGACAGTGGCGAATAAATTTATACGCAGATTATGCAGAACGGTGGTAGCTAGAGGTTTTGTTGATCTTGTTAACGCGATTCGAAAATTGCGCAGGACGCCTTATAATAATCATAGCACGCCGGTGGCCGTGGTAATAGTAAAATGCCCGGCAGATCGGAGATAAACCATTCACGGGTCGAACGGGTACACAATAAGACACAGATGTCTACGAAGTTGTGCCTCCGGCGGTGACTCTGCACTCTGCACTTGCTATGTCAGCCGAATCCAACCCAGCAGAAGCTACAGAGGAAGAACAGGGAGAAGGGTCGATGGGAATCGTGCCAGGGAAAACCATACTCGAAGTTCATGCGAATATGCTTGGGTTCACCTATGAATTCCTGCGGATTTTTATATGAAAATAAAGTACATTTTTTTCATGTAAAAAACGAACCTTGGAGTTGGAGTGGAAGTAAGAGATCATGATGCAATAAATAATTATTCGTCATTTTCCAGTCAAATGGCTGCAATTATTCGAACGCTATTGCGCTCTTCTAAAAAAATATTCGCCTAAGACAGCAATTAATGGTTTCGAATTCTACCATTCGCGGAATTTTTCGAACTTATTTATAGACAAAACCAACACATCCGTTTGGAAATGTTAATGATCGTGCTGTAAAAGAAACTGGAAATCTTCATTTGTAAGTGCTAAAAGAGAGATCAATGTCTTATAGCGACGTAATAAAGCAGGATTCACAGAGTTTTATTTCAATCTGAGGGTGTGACAATCAATTTCGATAACCCTATACTATTCTTCGGCGATGGATTAGCCCAAAGGCCAATGATTTATGTAACTTTAATGCGTGAATTCAAACCGGTTCTCTGTCTATTCTTACCGTTAATCAATGTTTCTTTTCGGTTATTCTGCTATCCTGACGAACAGAATGTAATATGTATATTTCTTATCGTTTGAGCTCAAGATACTTGTCTGGACTTTTTTCAAACTTGCTGAGTAGCTCCAGCGTGTACTGCACTGCTGAATACTATCTTACTTCTTTGCACTAAAAAGAATTTCAAAAGTGAATATATTAAATAGGTACCCTCTTCTATCAAAAATCACTGAAATTCACGATAGTTTCAATAACTTACTCTAGGATCCTCCCGAAGTAAATGGCGGGATTGCGAACGTTAGGCCTCGTACAGACTGGAACATTTCGACGAACAGCGCAGCGCCGCGAACCGCGCATTTCGACGAACGGCGATCGGAACGGATTTGTGCAATTTCCAGATTTTCTTGCGAACAACTATGGGAGCTGCAGCGGCGTATACTACACAAAGAAATACAGAAAATGTTGGCAGTTTATTTAGTCGAAATGTTCATGTCTGTACGCAGCATTTTAAGGACATCAGATTCGAGATTAAATGACTTGAATTTTTGGAGATGTTATGACATTTCGACGAAATGACCCTTCCGTTTTTATTCAGAATATGTATCGTAGAATCATATGAAGACGAAAATTCATCATGTTGCAACATCTCCAAAAATTCAAGTCATTTAATCTCGAATCTGATGTCCTTAAAATGCTTCGTACAGACCTGACTCAATAAACTGCCAACATTTTCTGTATTTCTTTGTGTAGTACTTCGAAGTACGTCGAAGACTTCGAAGCTTCGAAGGATTCGAAGGAACGAAGGGAACTTCGAAGTTTCGAAGCACTTCAAAGTCTTCCAAGTGCTCGAAATTTCAAAGTCTTCGAAACGTATGAAGTTGTAACTTATGAGTTTCATAGCATGTCACGATTTTCGATAAATAAAAATATTAACTTTCAATCACCGGTGACTGACACTGAATTTTCCGTTTGGACTTTTCGTAATTAAATTAAATTTAAAAAGATTGCATTCTGTTAATAAATTTCGGGATCATATATATCACGAATGTACTTAAAAAATAATACTTTTCACACAAAATTTTAATGACTTTTATTGAATTCGGAGAAATCGGATATCGCGGACTAAATGAAAAGAAAGGCAAGACAAAACTCATGTATTCAGTAGGGCTGTAACTTTAGTTAAAGTTAGAGCCCTAGTATACGCCGCTGCAGCTCCCATAGTTGTTCGCAAGAAAATCTGGAAATAGCACGAGGCCTTACGTATACGTGGAACGCGTGGAGGCAAGGATGATACTTGAACAGAAATATGTGGTCCGCAGGACTAAAAGTTCGAGGACTTCGTCCGGCGACTTCTCGTTCGAACTGGTTCGATCGGGCACGTACGAACTTTTCCGGCGCGCGGCGTCGCGTCGGTAGGTACATGCATTAGCGGGGTCTGTTCGGCAAAGTTCATGCGCGCGCGAATGGAAGGGCGCAGCACATCGGACGTACACCGAAGGAGGTGAAAAAGAACGGAAAAGATACAATGATGCGAGAGCAAAGTCGTAGACCGTGGCGGGGGAGGGACGAGAGGAGAATGTCCGGTGGCATGTGGGAAGGTGGGGTGGGGGGCCTGACGCGAGAAGAGAAGCAACCAGTTGAAGGGGCCCGGGGTAGGTTGGTGGGGGAAAAAGGGCCTCATCTCGGCAGCCAGTCCGATTCCGAGTCTCTCGACTGCGTGTTGCCGTGGCATCGTACGATACAAGACACCCTTCTGGGTTTACAATAGTGCGGAGGATACCGACGACGAACTACCGAACCCGAAGACCGTTCTTCGCCGGGCTCGCGCTGTTCGAGGGGGCCCCCGGAATATCTCTCCTCCTCTTTCGCGACATCGGTTACCAACAACGGGGGGCGGGCGGGTGGTAGGGGGGCGGCAGGAGAGCGACGGACAACATCGAACCGGTCGTGATTAAGAAGACGCGAACTAGTTCGACGATTTACGAGCTCGCGTGGACACATCGTTGGCCGGCTGCTCTTTCTCTCTGGTCCCCGACACGAAGAGATGACAGATCCCGCGGCGATGCTCGCTGCAGCTCCCGGGTCTGCAATGCGCGCGGGTCTTACGGTAACCTCGGCGTACGATCGTTGAACCGCGAACAGTTACCGAATACGATCGCGGAGCGGCTTCGCTTGTCCGTCCGTTGTGAAACACGAGATTCGAGTCGCGTCGAGATAGAACGAGATAGAGGGGAGGGTAGGGTAAAAAGACGGATCAAAGAGAAAAGGACGAAAAGGAGAGAGAGAAAGAGAGAAGGGGGGAATCGGTGGGGCAGAGACGGGACAGAGAGGGACCGTAGCCATAGGGAGGAGAGAGCGAGAAAGTATCGAAGAAAGAAAGAGAAAGAGAAAGAGAGGAGAGCGAGCCGAGTCGTTCGGCTTGACTCGAGTCGAGTGCAGTGTACGGTGATGCCGCGAGGATGCCACCGTCGTCGGTCTTCTCGACACGATATAGGACGGCGCGACGGTATCCCGTGATCTGCCGGGGCCCCACGACTCTGTGCCACGGCGTTCCGCTGATAGTCGCGCGGTGCGGTGCAAGTGCAAGTGCAGGTGCAGCTGTGAAGTGGTGTCAGTTCGACGGCGTCCAGGAGATCCGCCGAGGGGGATATTGCGGGGTGTTCGGTGGCCGGCAATGCTGGCTCCGGGGTCCCGTGTGTCCGTTGACTCGCGAGGGACCGCTTCATCGTTGCCACCATCATTGTTGCTACCGTCGTCGTGTATGAGAATTTCGTCGAAAGACACGCGTCGCGTTACAGTCTCATCGATATACGAGAAGCTCGGTGGTGCCTGGGGTGCGCGTCGATCTGTGGATTTACGCGCAACGATTTCGAGATCGAGACTCTCGAGCGGTACCGAGACCGTGCAGCTTGGCTTCAGCATCTCGGCTGCAGAGAGAAAGCAACAGGTACGTGTAGTACGCGTTCCCGTATTCTCCGCGGTTGCACGTTGTGTGTAAGCGTTGCCTGTTCGTTCGTTCGTTCGTTCGCTCGCGCGCATGCTCTCGATCGCAGATCTCGCCGTGCTCAAGGCAATATACGGTGGTGCCTGCTTAGTGGTCCGGGACCTTATCGCGACCACTATGTATCCGGGCAGATGGAGCAGAATCGCATGGTTTGCTCGCTCCAGGTCTGAATGGGCTGCGAGATGGAGCGAGGAACGTGGACAGCTTATTTGGTTAGCTAAGTCCTAGACAGAGGACGACTACAATGCTGACTCGCTCGGTGCACGAAAACGGGACCGGAATTCCGAGAACCCAGCTCTTCGCAAGGAACGAGAGGTAGCTAATCGGTCGCACAAGATTTCCCACCTATGACTCACCCGCTAGTGGATCGACGCAGTCGCTGTAGGGCTCGCAGCACCTCCACCAAATTACCATTTCCATTAAGCTGCGGTCCGCATCTTGCCTGAATAAAATGCAACCAAGTTCGCGAGAAACTACTGTCAGGTTGGCAACTAGATTCGCTATCTTCTGTTTTGTTATGCTGAACATTTTGGCGGATTCGGGGTGTCATTCACTGGGGGTCGAAAATCCACTCCACCCAACTTGATCGTGTTCAGAAAAAAACATATAAATTCTTTTTGTCAGTTCTTGCGAACAGGGATTATTCTGTAGTAGGACAGAATAGGTTCCTTGTTCAAACTTGTCTTCCATCGCCGAAGATCCTCGGCTCGGCTCTCCACAGCCGATCTGCACCTCCTCCTGCGAGTCTCGTTACTTTTCTGCAGCTTACTCTGGCAATGAGATGACCATGCGAAATACTCGCGGGATTACGCGCTGAATACCCGAGCTTTTTCGCGGACTCAAGGTTGTAGAACGATCAGCCCTTGGAATAGAGTTGTTGCGGGTTCCGATGCTCGCTCCGAAGGGTGCGGAAAGGATAATCGGGTCTGGGCGAGTTCGGGTCGTTATAGCGACACACTTGGATTCCAATTAAGCCTTTACAGAAAATTTATGGCAGATAGTTCAGAACGTTAATGGAAAACCAATTTCGATGGTAGGTTCCGGGGTCTGTAGCTCTCACGGAGAAAATTTGTGTTCCTTCAGTTTTGGTCTCATTAACTTGGAATTCCTCAATAAATTCCCTTTTTTGTATGTTGAAAAACTTAAGTTTATTATTATGAAAATTATTAGCGGCCAGTGATGTATAACAATTTGTTAGTATAGGATTATGGCAAATGTTACTTACAATTAATAGTGCTTAACTTTAAAGGTAGAACAATATAATATAAAATCGGTTACTTACTTGTAGCTACGACTAACAGTGTTCCGACTGTTCCCAGGCGAACATATTGTTTGGAATTTACTTAATCCATTAGATTTTCAAATGGTTACTTTATATTTCCTTCATTATTCCGAGTTGGTCTAGATAAGAGATTACATTACTATTTTTCATTATTCAAACATTCTTTGATTAATGCTAGTCATATTTCCTGTATACATATTTCAGACACTAATCAAGGTCGAACGATTACGTCGATTACGAAGTATTTTATGCCCCTCCAAATCGATAAGCTTTACCCAGTTCCGCATAATTTCAAAGTTCTTCTTGTGAAATTGCCGTTTTCAAGAACAGTCACGATTGGAGATAACGGGCAGATAGCATCGTCGTTATACCGATATTCGATTGAAAGTGTTGTTTTTATAACATTATAATAACTCGAGGAACGATGCGCGCCACGTAAGGGGGCTAAGCCCCGTGGACCGGACTTTATGAAACGACGAGGATCACCTTTGATCGTCCCGCGACTTTCAACTGGTGGCCATTAACGAGGATTTACGTCCTCGTTTACCTGCCTCCTTCTTGCGTCCGTACTTCGGGAGTCAATCGAATTCGGTCGGATGTTTGTCCGGAGTTAATAACACCGTAAACCGATCTGCTGGGCATCATCGCGTTTCGTAACGACGCACAGTGCGTTGGAAAGCCCGTTTTCTAGACACAATTCCATTACTTGAAAATTATAGGCGGTACGAAAAAATATTTCAGATGAAAGTCGTTGAATATAGGAGAGACTACGCGATGATTGGGTATTTAGGAACACTTCTTCTTTCGATTTTCGTATGGACGAAAATTGTGAAAGCACCGTGCGACGCGCGACGTTACGATCAGAGTTCACGGGTTGCGACGACGACGCAACGGACAGGTTTTGCTTTGTTGGCGGATTAAGATTACGGATATTGTTATGCGCGCGGAACGCGGTAACTCAGCGAGTTCCAGGAGTCGGAACGGGACCACCTACTCTTTTCGGGGAATGTTAATTGGCCGTTTCACGAATTATAAAGCAACCGCGGGCCCGGGGAAGAGTCTCACCGGCCACTTGCTATCGCGTCCATTAACATACCTCCGGGTTCCCCTGGGCTGTCGTCGGCCCGTCGCTAGCGACGCGCAACACTAACGACGCAAAAAAGGATACTAATTACACCGCGAGCTGGTTCTTGCGCGTAGCCCACTTTCCTTATTTCCCCGTGTTTCGTTTCGGTCGGCCGTCGACCAGCAATTATGGCAACTTAGACTAATTATTGTCGTTTATTTGGCCCCGGCGATCCCGCCGATGGAAATTGCCGGCGTGTTTCGTTTCGCCGGTGCTTACCAGCCATGGTAAGGGAGAGGCATTCCCCATGAACGAGGCCGTGTAATATTATATACGGGATGATCGTAATCGTACGGACAGAATAAGTGAGTAAATTGGATTTGGCGAGCGCGGCTCCGAACACCGGGGACTTCTTCCGGCTGAAATACTCCACGCGGACCTGCGCGATATGCCTGCTTATGTTTGTTAACAGCGATCGTCCCGGACTCGTTACATTTTATCGCGGGGAATGCACTTCGCTTCAAACACGTTGTGAAATTACATACCGCGAGTATGATTCCTATTACTTTACCGAGCCGTCCTCGGGTCCACCGCCTGGAAAAGAAGTCGTTTACATTTTGTTTTTCCTTGGTAGCAATGCGAACTTACTCCGAACGATACCATAACGAACGGCTTTCATCGATGGAATCAGACGGTAACTCATTGGCTGGTAGTCGTCCATGTATGAGTGACCGAATTATTTCTACATACATAAAAACCATTATTGTACCCACGGAGTTGGTTATCAACATGTTCTAAACTAGTTTTATGTGGTAGTAACGATTTCTTTCCTGCCACCTTTACTCAATTATATCAGACAATTTACTTCAGGAATGAAATTTCTGTCTTTATGGGATTGTTTGTTAAAAAGTGCCAAACTATTTTAACACTAAACCTACCGAACCTTAAAAGTAAGTGGTACACATGTTCCCTTATAAAAATTACAAGATCGATTTTATTTAGACTTTGTGCCGCTTCTATTGTAATACTTGCTCTATTAAAGATATCTACTTATACAATAATTTCTTATGAAATCATTTTTATTATTCCAATAAATGTAAAATAAAAAATCTGGAACGGCGCGGCGCACAGTGAGAACTTTCGACCAAACTCGATTCAAAATCAAAGAACATTCGATAGAAATGAGGTAGAGCGATGATATTTTTTTTAAATTAAAGCTGAAACTTGGCAGAATATGGGAAAATAGGGAGATTATAGTACGAACGTTTTTTAACTTTGAGAAAATTCGTTAAATTTTCACAATTTCAAGAAAGTGTGATTTCTTCGTTACGACGCGCGGAAAAATGTCTTTTTTAACATGGTATACATATGTATATTATTTCCCGTAGATCTTTTCACGCCGATTTCAAATCTGGTCTCAAAAGTCTACGACCTCAGGATTTTGCAAGAAATCGATTTTTGTGAACAGAACTAATGTAATCATTTTTTCGTTGAAATGATTTGATAACCCACTAGTTTGTGAAGGTATATTGTATTCTCATATATAAAACACAATAAAATTAAACATAATGAAGTATTTGAACGTTTATTTGATGTATATCACTTGACGAACGATCACCCGAAGTTAAAGAATTCGTTGATGAGAAGTAAGTTAAAAAGACTAAATACTTACCTTACTTCCTGTGTAAATGAAAATATAATCATGGAAAATAGATATCTAATTCACAAAAACCGATTTCTTGCGATCCTGAGATCGGCGTGAAAAGATCTACGGGAAATGATATATAGCATGTTAAAAACACATGTTCTTGAAATTGTGAAAGTTTAACGAATTTTCTCAAGGGTAAAAAACGTTCGTACCATAATCTCCCTATTTTCCCATATTCTGTCAAGTTTCAGCTTTAATTTTTAAAAGATTTCATCGCTCTACCTCATTTGTATCGAAAGTTCTTTGATTTTGAATCGAGTTTGGTCGAAAGTTCCCACTGTGTGGCGGTGGTAGGTTCAGTGTTAAAGTTGCGGCAGATAGAGTGTTAAAAAGCTGCACCACAAGGGTTGATTCGCGACGACGCGCGACGCCGAGTGCAGTGCGGAAGGAAATCGCCTCGCTGAAAGAGCGACACAGGTAACCTCGCGGTTAGTCAGACCAGGGGAGCATGATCGCTGTTGTCCGGTTCCCGGGCATCGAAATTCGGCGTGCATGCGAATTTCTCCGGTCCGAGGAGGTGGATCGTGTGAGCTACCGTCGCTCAAGAAGGAATCTGTGCTAAAAGCTGCATTCCAGGCTGCGAGATAAGGTTCCAAGGGTGCTGACATAATATCTGCCGCAAGATCCGTTCGTTTCGCACGATAACAGAGCACAGTGTGTGCTGGAATCTGAAAAAGCGGGGCGAAATTAATGTCTGTGTTAATTATACATTACTAATTACAAATAGAATGGAGGTCTTGTATTACTTAATTGCTAGAATGAGAAATTGTCTTTACAAAACTACCCTTATAGGAGATACTTTAATCTACGAAATTAAAACTGCTAATTAATCTCAACAATTAATGTCTTATGGACGTACCCTCGGAAGTAAACACTTGGAGAGTGTATGTTACCGTCAGTCACAAAATTTATCGATTGCGAGTTTGGCGAATTTTAAATGAATAGTATTATACAATTACAAGAAGATGTACATAATTTGAAGAAAACTTAGCACTGAAATTGTTGCTACCGGAATACCGAACATTATTTTATGGGAATAGTGTTTTAGTAGGAACAGATCAATGCCGATGGGATGATTTGAATAGTGGGTAAAAATATAAAAATTCATTCTTAACTGGCATGAAAATATTCGCTAAGATAAAGACCTAGTTTGAACAAATTTTATAAAAGCGGCCTACTGTGCGAGAATCGCGCGAGAAGACTCGCAGGGAGGAACAACAGAGACCTGGGAATGTCGATTCACGGTGGTATGTCGGTCATCGTGGTAACAAGGTTATTGTGCACGATACACCGCGGTAATTAGAAACTCTTGGAACGCTGGAGGCGCGCACAGCGTTAAAGGGTGCCACCGATAAGGTGTCACATATACGAGACTCGTAAAGAAAATCACTCGCGAGATCTTGCACGCCGATAAAACAGGAGAAATTTCTGGATACACAGCTGCATGTTAGAGGCTGAACGTTCGCATGAACGGTCTAATTCGACGCGTACCATAGAACGAGGATCGGCTCGCGTAGTCTCGCCCTAACTGGACCTCCATCTCGCTGCTTGCATTATAATAAGTCGCTTGGATGTTCTGGAATACGTCGTTATGTTAGCTCCGATGGCAATGATCGTAGGCTACGACGTTTTATAGGTGAAGAGTTTTTGTATTTATTGTTACGGAACACTCTGTGTTTGCACGAACATGTTAGCTCTTCTCACGAGTATATGCGAATTTCGTATTTTTGAGAGATACAGTGCAAAAATGTAATCTCTCTCCCTCTCTCTCTCTCTCTCTCTCTTGCTCTCATTGACATAAATTGTCTGGAGAAATTACTGAAACCAAGCTTTACTTATTATAAATGTTACTAAACTGAAGAGAGCGTTGTCGTCGTCTTCCGGTTCCGACTAATTGTAAGTGTGAGGAAAGGTTAAGAGTGCTGTACAACGCGAAATCCGTGTGTATGAAAGATGTTTATGGTGTGATGGTAATATTATTAATTTATGTATATACATGTATTACTTCTCTAGACATTATACGTGTTATTTGGCGTCCCAAATATTCCCAAGAACTAAGAGTTTCTTTGATCGTTACACCATTATTAGCGCAACAGTCTTTGATGAAGACAAGCAGCTTGTTTTTAATCACTTACCGAAGAACCAATAAAATTACAGCAAGAGAGAGATCATCGTTGTGTCTAGAGCCATTGCCAATCAGTTAAATGGAGTTTATTGCCGAATATTTTCGAGGGAAGTGGAAGGGGGCGAAGTGTTTTTACGTCCTTCAGTATGTCGCACAGCGCTGGCGCGTGACGGTCGCAAGACCATGAACGGCCTTGTAGTTCCTGTCACGGTGTTTCATAAAAGATCCTAGGCTACGGGATCTACGTAACAACGTGGCGGTCAAACGCTCGTTCACCTCTCGATCCTCCATTCTTTTCCATCTTGTGCCTTCTTATTCTTGTACGCCCACGGCGCGGCGCGTGACTATGATCGAGTTCGGTGATCGCTCATCGAACTTCCAACTTTCTCCGCGGCGCTGTGGCGGTCCGATTCTAGTTCGAATCTCGCTTTCGATTAATTCCGCAATCGTTGGGCAATTTTCAATTTCGCTTTTATGGACCGTGACCGGTCGGGTCCCGAAGAGAAAAAACAGAGCCGATCGACGCGTTTCGTTAAACGGCCGGATAACTTATCGCCCTGGTTCCACGACGCGTTTTGTTGCTCGGTTTTCGCGGGCACAGCTGCGCCATTATTTTTGATCGCATCTCTCGAAGGGGAAATATTTATAATGCCGTCGCCGGTGCCGCGCCTCGGCCCCACGAAGACGAGCAAAACGAGTCCTGTGACGTCTTTCAATGGGCAAGGATACGCGCGAGAGACGTATGACGGACCGTTTTCTCGTTGGTTCACTTCTTCTTTCCCGCTTCGTCCACTCTCCGTCGGCCTTTCGAATATTTTCATTGTGATAAAATTTCACGGAACGTGTAATTACCTGGCGTCGGTTAATCGACGCCGATCGAGATCTCGCGGGACACCGCTTACCCGTTAATTACCGGCTTCCCATTATTGATTCGAGAAGGGTGTAATCGCTCGTGTTCCAACCTATTAGATGGCGCCTTTAATTAATTATTTTCGCGGCGCACCTTGTTGTTGCCCGGTAACGGGAAGAGGCGGATGGGAAAACGTGCGGGACAGGTGCGAGACGAGGAGGATCGGTTCCTGAATTTGACCAAGATTGATGACTACGGGATCGCGTAACATTTTTCCCCCGTGATGCTTCGCGAAACGGGAGAACGCCGCGGGAGCAACACACACACACACGCGCCCTTCTCTCTCTCTCTCTCCTCTCTCTCTCTCTCTCTCTCTCTCTCTCTCTCTCTCTCTCTCTCTCTCTCTCTCTCTCTCTCTCTCTCTCTCTCTCTCTCTCTCTCTCTCCCTCTCTCTCTCTCTCTCTTCCTCTCTGTACACGTTAATTTCAGCCGCCGCCGTAATAAACGAATCATTTGTCTGATTTAATAACGCCCCGGTGGGCCCGACCACGCGGGAATGTTAATTTACGATAATTATTGTAGTTTATGGTAATCGCCGGTATTATCTTGGCCCTATACTCGTTAAATTAAAGATCACGAGAGCGACGCCATTTACATAAACCCGGGTAAACCCGAAGCGACAACTGCTCATTACGAATCATTTTCGGTGATCGGACTTGGACTACACGTGGAAAATGACCGAGAGTTTCCGGCTGGAACATCTGGCCAATGCAGTGATTTTTTGTATATGACGTCGCTGGGATTATTCAATGAGGTTCTTGTTGTTGATCGAGTTGTTGATGCAGACTTATTGAGCTTCGACCCTGGAATCTCTATTTTATATATTGGGTATGGGAATAAGTTTCCGCCCCTTTTTGTTGAAGAGAAGCGTATAAACAATTCCCATAGCGTGAAAACGTTTTCCAACAGTAGATCGATCGACGTAATTCGTCGTAATCGACGTAATCGAAGTAATTCAATTGACAGTTCTGCAAGTGTTTGACGTGGATTTCCACCAAGTAATGCTGGGAAATCTGTATGTTCGAATTTTTTGGCACACCATCACAATCTTTGCCGTTACGTCGAAATCATGGTTTTGATGGAGCATCGTCCCCGTAAATATATATTATAATAAATATATTGAAATATATATAACACCTTTCTTTAAAACAAAATAATGCAACATGACTTCCCGCAAATGCTGCTAACTTGGAACAAAAGTCTACATTTTTCACGCGAAAAATTGACTGCTGTTCACGCTCGAAACAATTGCCACTAACTGCATTTTGAAGCGTAGACACAGGCCTTTCAAAAACATGTACTACGTTCCATCAAATACGTGATCGTTACTTAAGTACAACGACATCTCCAAAAGGGCGGAAACTTATTCCCATACCTAATAATTTCTGTTTTAACTCGTATAAATTTAAAAAATGCAATGAGACGGTTTAAAACATTTAGAAAGTGGGAATCTATTTCGCTTAGTTGCAAATAGTTCGCACTGCAATATTAACACTAATTTTTTGGTGAGCAGATATGAATTTTTATTGTGATATTTAAACTTTCTTCTTCTTGGCTCCATTAACCTTTTCTAGTTTATTTTTCAATGCCTCGATTATCCTCGATTCAGTTTCCTTCGATTGGCTGACGATTTGCCTTTACCTTATCAATGACGGTAATGATACTGACGAGTGAATAGACTAGAATGATTCATTGTAGCCACCAGCGTCATCATCGGTAATATCATAACGGAAGAGAAAGATGCTAATGCGATTATAATGAGGGAATACTGATATTCTCTTCCACAGAGGCTCGATTCACGGCGAAATCGATATTTTTAGCAGAAACCCGATTAATTACACCGGCGCTGATTTATGTCCCCGCACAGCAGCGTTTCTGATGCTACGTTATACATTGTGCAAAAATTAACCGGATTTACGAGTTCGACGTGTTTCCAGTTCCCGCGGTAATTCAAAGATCCGATATCTCGAGCGGTTCGTAATTAATTGAACAAGATGTTCTCGGTATCGATATTCTCTCCGGGTCTGTTTCTTTCGGAGCAACATTGTGTACTATGTTGTCTGTAAACCGGGTACATTGCTGCTCGTGTCTGCTCGACACTTTAGCGACCGTCGTCTACATTTCGATCTACCTGTTGTTACAGAATGCTGTCACCCGGTCAAGACGGCCAGCCTAACAGTTACTCGCATGGTAATGTTGTCCTTCAAGGTGCACCCTGCGGCCAGTGTCGAGATTTATGTCCGGCCGGATACGTGCCCCACTTTTGGAGGTGAGTAGTCAGATTGTACTTTGCATGCGTCGAGCGCGTTAACCTTTTCGCTTCGAAGGGCACATACAGGGTGCTCCGAAATTCATCAAACATACCGCATCGGTGTCACTCTTCACCAAGCGTGTTGCAAAACCGATCATTTTGAGACGAATATACAATGGGTGTAGAAAGTATTCGTACACTGATAAATTTCAAACAAAACTGTGAAATTGTTTGTTTGTTTATTAACTATTTTTTCTGGAAACAATGAATGTGTACATATTCTGAGAAGTCTATAGAATAGATACTATGCAAAAAAAAGTTAATTTCTTGATTAAATTGCGAATGTAATAAGGAAAAACAAAAAATCGACTGAAATACACCAACAAAAAGTATTCGTACAGTTTCTAACTTTTTACAATTTGAGAAAGAAATATTTGGTTGGATAGCCTTTGGTCTTTACAATCGCTGCATTTCTTCTCGGCATTGAATTTACTAAATTTGAGGTCACGTGTTGTGGGATCTTGTGCCAACTCTTCCTTCAGTGCATTTTGTAAGCTCTCTTTTGAAGAAATTTCATGTTTTCTGGTCTGTCGTTCTAAATAATCCCACAGGTGTTCTATGTATAACATTGATATCGGGAGATTGTGGCGGAGTTTTCAGATACGCCGCGTGCGTTATGTAGTACCTATCCACATTCTGGTATTATACGCAGTATGCTTGGGATCATTATCGTGCATGAAAACGAAATCATCTTTAATATTCATTTTCTCTGCACTAAGATCAAGATTGCGTTTCAAAATGTCAATATAGACCCTGTGGTTCATTATTCCATCAATAAATTCTAATGAGCCAACACCAGCTGCACTCGTGCAGCCCCAAACAAGTACTGAACCTCCACCGTGTTTGACTGTAGGTTTTAAGTTTTGTGGTTTCAATTCTGTATTTTTTTTTCTCCAAACGGTACAGCGTCCATCAGACCCAAAAATGTTGAACTTACTTTCATCTGTGAAGATTACTTTATTCCAGTACTCCACTGGTGTAGTTACATTATTATTTGCGAATTCCAGTCTTTTTTTTCTATTCGTTTCACTTACGAACAATTTTTTATGGGCCACCCGTCCGTGATATCCTGAATTTCGTATAAAACTGCGCACAGTACTATATATAGCAGATACATCAATGTTTAAATTATTTTTAATGTGTTCAACTATTTTTATTGCACTTATTCTTGGATTTGTCTTTACCATTCTAATAATAACTCTACCAGTGTATTCATTGATTTTTCGCGGACGTCCACTTCTTGATTTATTTTGTAGTCTTTTTCGTAGCCCATACCTGTCAATTAAACTTTGTATAGTAGATCGAGGTCTACTAACAATACGCGAAATTTCTGCTAAACTTTATTACATTGATTGTTCAAGTTAATAATAATTTTACTTTCTTCTATCGTTGTTTCCGTACGTTTCCGTCCCATTTTTCAAATGCTAAAATAAAAAAAAACAAAAAAATGTTTTGTTTGAAATTTATCAGTGTACGAATACTTTCGACACTCACTGTAATGATCTACCCGTGAAGGTCATTCAAGGTTATTCAAGGTCATTTAGTCAACCAAAATTTATGGATTATTTAAAACCTTTCAGTATTTAACATGTTTGCACAAATTCTCCCATTATAAAACTATAAATTACTATATTAGCGAGTAAAGAATGGACATTTAGAGAAGTTTTGTAATATTTTTTAGAGGAGCATTAACAAATTGTGAAAGAAATACAGTAAATGGGTACCTGGCTGACTACGCAAGGGTTAAAGGCCTTACATTCTCGTATATTGACAAACTGCAATATTACATACGTTTGATATTGTTGATGTACATTGAGTTTCCTGTTAGCGTTGAACGATCCGGTTCAATGAAGCGGATGGCAGGGTTCGAGCGTGCATCGGATATAATTAGTTGATGTAATGGCCGAGTCCGTAAGTGTATACAAGGTGTCTCATTTTGTTGAGTGATCAGCGTTATCCCTCGGGCGACGTAATATGCGATGAAAGCGAAGTCAACGTTGCTGATTCCGAAATGGCACTCGGGCGTTTTGCCACGGCGGCGCGCAGCGAACCGGAGAGTTATCATTAGGCGGCGAATGCGATGCCGGTCTCGGGACGATCACCAGGGAAATTACTGACGGATCGCCGCGCCGGCGTAAATACTTCGGTAATACCGGCTAAACGAACCCGGTCACGATGCACGCGATCCTTCTTTGATTCCCTCCGACCGGCCAGGGATAGCTGATGCTCTCTCGCCGGAAAGGAAAAGTAAATGGCACGAACCGGCGCGGAGCGGCAGTGGCCGAGTGAAATCCGGCGAGTACGTGCCGCGAACGGAGAAAAAGGGAGCGCAAAAACGCACGGTGCTCGAAACGGAAAATTATCTCGGGACAGCATCCAGAGAAGTATCAGGGATCCAAGATCCACCGGGGTTGGTCACGATCGAGCGATCGATAAAACGAGGACGACGCGGCGCCACGGTGGGCGAGAAACCGATCTTTTTGGACAAAAATCTGCCGACTGCTCAGTTTTTCATCGATTCAATTGGAATTTTTTTTTTAAATGTTCGTGAAGGACTATACTTTGATGGCGTGCTGCGCGAAAATCGTTAACTGACACAAGCAATCAAGAATCCTTATCTACAAAACCCAATAACTCCGATACTTCATCCGCCCATACCACAAATTTGCATGTCCCAGCTGAGTTGCCGACACTTCTTAACCCTAAACACTAAACCGCAAAATTTTAAACTGTAAATCTGGCCCTGAGAATTACCAATTGAATAGAATTACATTCGGCACTTATGAGACTCACCATTAATTTATTGATCCAACAGCAGCGTTTCGCTTCTTGAGAAGGTACTTCCTTGTGCTTGCTATCCTTTATTCTTAGAGAGCTTATAAGTGGATCGGATGATAATAACATATGCCGTATAATATCTATGTATATTTGTCTTTTTGCGGCAACACATTCGGGAGTTTTCAGCTCGTGATTTCCTCAAGACTTTATTATTTGCCTCTTGTGGCTCTTCTGAATACAAACCAGTTCAAATGTAGCAATTACTTCACTTCCATGTTGCAGTACCTTATGAACTGATGGAGGTAATTTATACCATGGATAAATTTTAATGCACAATTTAGCCGTCTCCGAACAATATTCTTTGAATTTCACAGAATCAGCTTTCTTGTCACATGTAATTACCTGAAGAATGTTATGCAATCTTGTGATAATAACCGCGTTTAATCCAGTCACTGTAGCAACTGATTCGGCTTTTTTAAAGAAAGTTCGGGCCACGTTCCCAGTATTTGATGTACCAGCTCCCTGTTTGACAACATCAACTGTGATTGATAGCTCTTTCAAAGAATTTCGCACTTTTTTCTTCCTTGCCGCCTTTAACTTTTTTTCCTCTATGGTTCTCGCAGATCCTTTTTCGAAATCTAAGTTGTATGAAACATGCAGAAGGTATTCCATGAAACGGATCCAACAGTCTAAAGCCGAGAGCCCGTATTTATAATATTCTTCATTACATGGCAGACTGTTAACGTGTTCCAAATCATTAACCAACTGGGACCCGACTGAGCATATATTACTTTTTAGTTATTGGACTTTGTAGATAAGGATTCTTGATTTCTTGTGACAGTTAACGATTTTCGCGCAGCACGTCATCAAGGTATAGTCCTTCACGAACATTTTAAAAAAACTTCCAATTGAATCGATGAAAAACTCTCTTTAAGTTGTCGGCAGATTTTTGTCCAGAAATATCCGTTTTTCGCCCACTGTGCGGCGCGGCGCCACGGTGGATTGCACTCGGGACAACCCGAACTGAATTCAAATTTTGAAGTTTCGGTAACAGATTCTTGAATTTTAAAGTTACATTCTAATAATAATTATAAGGGTAGTATTTTAAAGGGTGGTTTTCTCACCCTAACAAAAAAATAATACCAGAATCTGCGACTATTTATATAGTAAAAAATCATTAAGTAATATATGTAAAAATTGAACTGTTTTATTCGACATAAACTATTAAAATGTAACAAATCTTCATTGTATTATCTCCCGGTTTTACCCGGAAAAAATCCAATTATTTATACATTTAGAAACGGTATTTGAAACGACGCGGTTCAGAACTTTTCTGGAGAATGATAGTCGCAGTAAAAACGAATGGAAAGAGAACGATAAAACTCGCTCGAGGATGGATGAGAGTGAGTTGCAGCTCGTGTCGAGGAAAAGTTTGTTTGTTTGCGAAATGCAATGTACATAAACGTGTTGCTCATGTATATGGACTCGAGCGGAGCTGTGACTATTTCGAATGGAACGCCGTATAACTAACCTCGTCTTTGCTGGAGACCGATTTACGATGTCGATGCACGCGCGGTATCCATAGAGACGGAGCACGACTAACTGGTTTCCATGATCGATTATTTATCAATTACTTATGACTCCGCTTTTTCCTCGGTTCGTCCACTGCCTGTGACATCGATGCTATTCTTGCGCTTCTTTTTTCCTCGCTGGCAGCACTTCAGCTGTGAAATGCTCCGTCTTCGCTTTCACCGTAATTCCCTCTTGCACCGTTACCGTCAATTACAGGGCCGAGTAATTCTTACTTTGGGTAACTGTACACCACTTTTTCGTGTATAACGGCGTGGCTCTCCTTCGGCCTCTGTGTCACTTTGATCAATTTTTTGGTAGTTCTTCGTGATCTCAGAATGTAATAAATTAAAACAGCTTTTTAGCGTGTTGAAATGTTTCTTAACAAATTGTAGGCAGAAGATGCTGAACAGTTCTATTTTTGATAACAATTCCAAAACATATTGGGTCTGGGAAAAAGTTCGTGGCGTTTTTCAGTAAAATTCAACTGGTTTTCTTATAGTGTGAAAATGAATTTATTTAAACCAAATATGCTCCATTATTATCGACGATGTTTCGCCATTTTTCGGGTAGAGCCATGCTGCCAACGGTGAATAACTTCTGTGGTTTCTGGTTGATAAACTGAATCCAGTGGTTTTCACAAGCTTCTTTTGAAAGCAGCTTAATTCCATTGAGAGAGTTCTGCAGAGATCGAAACAAATGATAGTCAGAGGGTGCTATGTCTGGACTATACGGTGGATGCAACAGAAGTTCCCAACCAAGCTCTCTTAATTTTTGACGGGTCGCCAAAGATGTCGATCCATTAAATTTTTCAATGTTAACACATTACCGACCGGTGATTATTGTATAATTTTGAAAAATCTATGTTACATGGATAAACACTTTTTAATGGAACCTTCAATAGAAACAGCAATTGTCATTGTGAACTAACAAGTCACCATCAATAACGTCATCTAGTAGTTTCATTTAAGATTGTAATGTAAGAGAAAATTTCTATGGTTTCTTTTGGTACAGCAGAATTATTGGAAAGTCTATTAATAGGCTTCCGGTAGGTAAAGTGTTAACTCATGAGGCACCCAAACATCGAGCTGTTTTTTGTATCCAGCCTTCTTTAAACGGTTTAGAACTGTTTTGTGGTCGATGTTTAGTTCCTTACCGATATCACGATTGCTATTGTGCCGACCTTGCTCAACTGCTAGCATGATTTCATCGACTTTTTCAGTGACTGGTCGATCAGACAGAGGTGTATCTTTGACATCAAAATTTCCAGAACGAAATCGAGCGAACCATTTCCGCGCAGCAGATTTTGATAAAGCACCTTCACCGTACACAGCACAAATTTTTTCACAAGCCTGCGCAGCGTTCTTCCCTTTGTCGTCATAATATTGCAAAATACAGCGGAATTTTTCATTACTTTTTTCCATTGTCAAACGCAAACAACTTTCCAACCACTGCACCAATTTCGATGTTTATACACTCACAGTAACGCTCGAAGTGTCACCTTCCCAACGAGCGTTTAATGGCATCGCTGCGATCTGTGTTTCCTGAGTTATCTGCAATTGATGCCATGTGTGTATCGGGAAAAACGCCACGAACTTTTTCCCAGACCCAATATTTAATTAGCACTCAATCAACTAATTTCATACTGAATTAAGTGGACTTTATGAAATGTACTTTGAAAATGCAATAATTCAATATTGCATTCCACATAAGGATACTTATCGTAGTGCTTAAACATATTTGCAATAAAACTAAAAAGTTGAATTTCTTAAATGGGAAGGCAAGTACTGATAGGTACAACTTCAAGTTCGGAAAATGGCGGCGATGGAGGATCAGCAGTAAATTCTATCGAACATCTAAATATTCTTGGCAATAGCCGGAGACCGTGAAAGCTACCAGGTGCCGGTCGAACGGACGAAACATCGATAAATTGAATAATAAAACGTGGCGAACCGAGGACGATTGGAACCGCAGCCGCAGGAATACGGCGCGGCGCGGAGGCTGCGGAACCGCCATTATTTTCCCATCAGCATAATAATCTCGTCCCTGGCGAAAATTTCCTTGGTCTCCTCTGGCGAGAGTCCTTCGAGCGATGCCGCGCCGCGCCGTGGCCACGGCCGTAGCCGGAGCCGGAGGAAGAGCTAAGTAAATACTTCACGGAGCATCAACGATTATCCCCGTTGCTCCCTAGCGAATTCCGTGGTAGACCTTGAGACGGGCTCCCTTCGATCCCCGGGCTGGTTCTCCGGGGAAGCGCGAAACGCTTTCGAATCGGAGGAACGTCTGGTGGCCCGGTGGTATAGTAATTGCCGGCCGATTTCCCGTGGGCAGCCCCCTTGCCGCGAGAAATCGGCCGGGCCGGCCGGGCCAGGGGAACCCGAGGAGGAAGCAGAGGCGGACGAAGAAGGAGGGAGAGAGGAAGAGAGGAGAGGCGATGAAGAAGGCGAAACCGGAGGAAGACGGAGAAACGCGGAGAAGCGTGGCCGTGGTTCCGAGCCAGTCGGCCAGCTCGCAGGAGATCGAAAGAGGGCAAAACGAAGGTTTCTCGGCTTCGGGTCGTAGGGTCGACTCGTCGGTCTCACGCGAGCCCTGCGTGCAACGAGACCGGCGATGGGCCGTTCCAAGACGAATCGGCTGGCAACCGAGCTAACCCGATGAGAAAGAACGAGATGGGCAACAGTACTTCCCCGGCCCCAAAGATGAGAGAAGGGGCAGACGTATGTTGGCCTGTAATTAACATACCGAACCCCCTTCCCTCCTCGCGCAAAGTTGGTCCGCACCGCACCGCACCGCACCGCACCGCACCGGTTTCGGTTCGGCTTCGGTTCGCAGGTTCACCAGAGGAGATGCAGTTCGTTATTCCCGCGAAACCCGCGCCGCTTTGTTCTCTGTCAGCGTCAGCGTGTCCCAGTGCCACCTACTTCTGCAGGGAGTCCATTTTGTTTGGGGGTTCGAGTCGAGGGGGTGTCAGGAGACCAGATCCCCGTGGGAGTTCGCCGCGCGTGCCGAGACACTCCACTGAACCGACTGTCAGCGCTATTCTCGCCCGCTGCTCCTGATACGTTCCGAACCGAGTAAGTAGATTAACCTGGCGACGGTGGTCGAGTCAGACAACAGGCCACGATGATTGTCACGACGAATCGGCCGGATCATCGAAACATTTGGTCACGTTTTGCCCAAAAACGAACGTTCTCGTATCGATATCTACGGTCTTGCACAGGCCTCTGAAATCCTCCTGATATCCTCCTGATATCCTCCACTGATTGCACATCGAATTTATTAACAACGACCTAACTCAAACTTAATAGTACCATCATGAGATTATTACAAGTCAGCTAGAACCGTTCAGCATACAACAAATAACGTAAAAGTACCGGTATAAATATAGGTGAAATATATATATACATATACGTTTTACCGTTTTCCGCGCGTTTCTCTTCCTGGCAATTTTCGAGTTTTCCATTTTCTCGAGCATGGGAAGCTCGTATCTTTAACACGTTCGCCCCCACGAGGCTCCGTATCGTTGTTTTAATCCTCGCGATCGATAAACACACAGCAATCAGTGTTCGTGTATCTTGAAAGTACAAGTTCTAATTTGAAGAGCGTGTACCGAATAAAATATCGCGCGCCCGATGGAAGGAACGAACGCAGGAAACGAACGATACGACCGAACGGCGAGGAGGATCGTGTTAGTAGACTCACGAATTAAATTCATCGGGGATCGATCCTACGATCCGATACGTTCAGGTTCATAATTACGGGAAAAGAGCGATTGCCTCGTACCCCGTATGGCTTCATCTACTTTTTTCTCCGGGCGTATACTTTAATGTCGGGGATTATTACCGCTAATAGATTGTGGTGGATTCATATTTTTCACGTCGGCAACGATCGGGAACGATCTCTTCGGATTCCAGAGCCTGATTGGTCCGAACTCGAGCCCTTCTAGTTTTTACGTCTGCAACGGAAATAACCATAAGCGCGCAACGAGGATACTTAACAAGGCGTGCGCGCCCTTATGATTTAGCGGTGTGCGCACGGTACGAGATCGTTAAACGTTAATTAAATCGATGGTCTAATAAATTAGAAACGCCGTGGGTACACACCGTCGGTCGTATCGATTAGATCCTCGAAACGGGAATAGAAAGTTCAGCTGGTATATCTGGGCTGCGGATCTTCATTGTGGGCTTCGTGCGCGCATTCTCCGCCCGGATCTACGTTGAATCGGGCTCGCGGTTAAATTGGCTGCGTGTTTCCCGATCGCGAAATCATTTCTGACTACTTCGCCTTCGCAGAAACACCTGCTCGCGCCCCGGTAAGAACGGAGACTTGTTTTTTCAACTTTCGCGCAAGTTGCCGGCCAGCGTGCCGCAAGAAGATATATATTCCTGTCGTCGCTTAATGAAGAGGAAACTGCTTCTTTGGAAAGCCGGGAATCCGCCGGACTCGAAGCCCGAAGCTCATTCTGGCCGGTTGTAAATCGATTGCGAGCACGCCGAAGACTTCAAACGGCGAATAGACGTCGATCGAGATGGGGGTTCGGTATTCAATTTCATATCTTGGATAATATTATAACTCATTCGTATCTTCAACGATAGATTCAGAGATATTCGAAGCTAGAGAAATGGGTTGCGCCGTCTGCAGAACTGTGGCAAGACCATCATGGCCGTCGTTAACGACCCTCAAATATGGTCGCGACGGGGTTCCAATTGATTTCCTCTGGCACGCAAGAACGCGCCGGAAAACAATGACCAAAGTCGATCATCACGTCCCGGGTTCACTTCAGCAATATTCCCTAACGCGGAGGAAACTGAATGGGAAAAAGAGTAATTTCCCGGCTTATCACTTCGAGCTCCTATTCAAGACGCCAGCAGATCTTCCCAATTTGTCTAGAAGATCTCATCGAGAGAACCGGTCTTTGGAGGTGCACTCGCTGCGGGTCGTTCGTTTATCAGCGCTATCTGCAGCTTCGTCGATCTTCGAAGAGAACCGCCTTATCGTATTGATTACGTTCACTGTGAATGACGATCGATACTCACAGGCTACTACGGTGTCACGATTAATCGCAGCGCGCGGTGAATTAGCGGATGAATTTGATAAGGGATTAATTTAATAGGAGAATAATTAACTCGTCGCTAACTGTCCGAGACCGCCATTCACCCCGTGGGTTCAATGGAAAAACGTCCGTTCGAATATTCGCGAGAACTATATATAAATTTTCAATTTTATTTTTGCAATTTGCGTCCTTATCCGAGGTGAAGCGTAAGAGTCTCATCCGTACTGAGCTAAGGACTGGTCGAGTCTGCCAGTCGACTGTCACGGGAATAAATGGAGCGAGAGAAAAACTTGTATCGCCGTGAAAACCACGAGAGGAGAGCTGAAAAGTCGCCAGCGGTCGTCTCGCGCAGGACGAAGGCTCCGAGGAAAGCCTAAAAGCGTTTTAATCCTTTGATCCCGATCGACTTTGATTGATGCTCGCCTGCTGGAACCTGGCTGGCCTTTATCAAGTCTTTCACACCGCCGATACGCATTTTTCAAACTCGGATCATTGATTGTGCCCGGGGATGGAAACGCTAAAACTCTTGTGCTTCTTTGGTCAGATTAAGCTTTGGAGGGCCGGCCAGTTTCCGTTGGAAGCTCGAATGTGCTTTATTAAAAATATACTCTGCACATTTTCAACCGTTCAACGTATAATTATTGGTTAATTACTTGCATCCTGGGTTGCCAAGCTCTGGAACTGTTCTTTCGGTTGGTCTTTGTCGAGGTCAAAGGGAATCGTTCCGCATAAAAGTTGGAGTTTTATCGGCAAAGTCACGCGGAAGGGACACGTACTTAGGTAGACTCGGTTCCGAGGAAGGTAATCGGAGTCCGTGTCAGCAAGACGCAATTAACGCTGTCCCCGGTCTCCACCGGCTACCTCACCTGACCCCGAATACTATCCGTGACCCGAAATAGTCTCGCGTGAGCCAACGGGCGCCCCGTTAACGCCATCGGGAACGGTACACCGAGTGTAGCCGTTGCGAAATCACCGGGTCCCATTGTTTCCGGTGAAGACGTTTCAGCACTTCATACGCGGACGTGACCGTGATTAACATCATTTGCACCGACCCTCCCCAGTAGGGGAACTCGTTAGAGAATCGTTAAGGTAGTTACAGTGTCGGAACACTGGGGATGGACAGGTGGTTCCTAGCGGGGAGGTGATTCTTTAGTGTAACATACTACCTGTTCGTGTTAACGCATCGACGCCACGTCGGCCGTACAAGGGTGACGTAATTCTTCAGCCATATTCGGCACTGGACCGGAACCGTCAGAATGGCGGATTTTTTCTTTTACAATTCGTGAAGTGATAGAAATATATTCTTTAGTTTTAGTATACTTTTTTATTCAAGCATTAGCATAGTTCTTTATTCAAATCTGAATAAGTCCAATCCTTTTATTATTACTAGACTGCGGATCTTTATGCAAAATAAAAATTTTCTTCGACACGTACAAGATGCAGGAACCATATAAAAATGTCTTCCTATCTTTAACAATTGTAATAAATTAAAAACAACATTTTTGTCCTAAATGCATAAACTCCGCAGTCTAATGATTAGGGATGGGATCAAGTAGCTAGCAAACAGGTTCGAACTTTGATCGGGTTCGAATTCTCTATAAGTACTTCGAAAAATAGAAATAGTGTTCCTAAGTATACTCGAACTTATGCCAGAGAGTTTCGAACCTTTTGCAAGTATTTTGGTAAACGGAAATAACACTTGCAAGTATATTCGGATCTTGGTCGAACAGATCCGAAACTTTTATGAATATCGTACCGGAAATTCTCGGATTTTTCTAATCATTATATTTATTACATTTAAAATCAATTATGTTGTCCTCTAATGCATAGTTTAATTCAACATGTATAACTATAATTTCATAATCTATCGGAAATATTATTCTTAAATAATTACGAATTTAATAAAGGAAGAGCTTGAAATCTACTATGCAGTTCTGATTTTCAAGATTCGAGTACTACTTGTGAAAGATTCGATTCCTTTTAACATCGAAGTACTTATAAGTATCTTTGAAATGAATACTCTTTTCAAATATAATCATTGAAACATAATAATAATAATAGTTTTGCTTTATTTCAGCCTTACAGCTAAGAAATGTGACTTGGTTTACAATAACCTATCTGTACAAAACTATCTTATTTCACACATTCGGTCCATACCTTCTCTCATTCATTTTTATCTCACACATTCCTACCCTATCCTACTCTTTTAGTATCCTAATTATCACTAACCCACTTAATTCATTACTTATTGCTTTCCTCCCCGTTCCCTGACTTTTGCATTTTTGGTTTGTTATTCTCTTTGGTTTATTTATGCTCTCTTTTCTCTTTTTTCCCCTCAACTTCTCGAACCACTCTTCAACCTTTCTATCTTTTTCCCGCTCACTACATCCTCGAGCTTGATCATTTCCCCCATTATCCTGCAATCCCTTGTCAAATGCTCTAGGTTTCCATACTTGTCCCCACATAGATCGCATATTCTTGCCTCCTCCCCCAGCCAGTATCTGTTCCAATTCTCTGAATTTCCGCATCTTACCTGCGCTATGAGCTTATGACTGTCCCCTCTACCCTCCTTGCTCAGATAATCTGGTAACATTCCTATTCTTATGTGTTTGTATCTTTCATTGTGTTTGGACTGCTCTATCCTCGTATACTGTTCTTGCAGTTGTATTTCTCTGTCTCTACCCTTAACATCTCAGTTATCTCCCTCTCTTGCCTTCTCATCTCTTCCACCCCTGCTTGACTTCAACCGTTTCTCTTTAGATATTCCTCCCTTTCTTTTCCGCTTTCGCCCTGCACAATACCAGATTCCTTTTCCTTCAGACATTCGTTGACTATCTTTCTCCCGACGTTTTTTCTTACTCCTTCTGTGTACTTCCAGGTCCTCATTCCAGTCTCTATTCTGAGTATTGCTCTTTTCGTTTCTTCCAGCGCCAAATATCCTGGGGTACGTACGTCCAGACCTAGTGTCCACTTCAGATATTTCAGCTGTATCCTTTCCGCTACCGCTCTTTCCTTGAAGCCTCATAGTTCCACCCCGTATAGTAGTACCCCCCATACCAACCTGTCGAACAAAAACATTCTCATTCCAAAATCGTTCTTGAATTTTCTTTCACCGATTCCCCATACTTGAGCTGGGACTACATTCGCTCTCTCTTTATCCTTTCCTTTATATGTCCTGCTATCTTTCCGTTGCTTTCAAACTTTATTCCTAAATACACGAATTCTTTGACTTCCTCCACTGCTTCTCCCTTCCACTCCCAATCAGCTTTTTTCACTTTTCCTCTCCCCCTTTTAAAAATCATTATCTTTGACTTCACCGCGTTTAACGTCAATTCCTTTCTGTTCAGGTACCTTTCCAGTTTCTTTATCATACACTTCAGGTCTTCTTCCTTACTTGCCACTCATTGAAACATTATTGCTTTTAAGTAGTAATCGAAACCCATGAAATGGAACTTGGTTATTGAAATTGACTCGGATCCGTGAGTACATATTGAACTTGATCCCGTCCCTAGTTAGTGTATAATGGAATATTTGGGCCTACCAAAGTAGATGAGAGGGCGTCCTCTCTCTCGAGGATCTATTGAAAAGGTATAAGTGTATAAAATCACAGTGACATCTCACTATTCACGGACCATTTTCATCGTCTCGTAAAATAGACATGGACCCGCAGGATCCCCCATATAATCCAGCACACAGTCGAAGTAGTATAATAGACGAACAGGTAAAGGGGACTGAAACGTGTAATCCTCGAGAACCAGTTCCGCTTATCGCGCGGTGTACAGTTACTATGATATCGTCGTACCCGCACAAGTTATCGCAGTATGTACTCGATTCCTCTATCAATTCCGGCCAAATCGTGGCGATTAAACCAGAAGGATACTTTGCATAACAGCTTGGAGTCCACAATAACTTACCTATCCCAAGTAAAATGCTTCGATACAGCCTATAACATGAAATAGTTCCAAGCTGACACAGGCACTACCATTTCTGCAGAATGTTAATAACGAAATGCTGTGCTCTTGTTAACGAGTACCTTTATTTGCAAGGTACAACTTCGCAAATAGCTCTGATTGGCCCGTATTTTTTGTTAATAACTAGACTGCGGATTTTATGCATTTATAACAAAAATGGGCTCGTGCAATTTAAAGCAGTGGACGAATTACGAAGATTTAAGGACATCAGTGTATTAATCTCAGCTTAATAAGACAATTAAAAGAAAAAAGAATTTTCTATTTGGCTTCTGTGTCTTGCAATCAATGCAAACATTTTTTATTTTGCATAAAGATCCTCAGTCTATTAATAACTCTTGAACGAAGCCGCGGAGAACATTTTCGCAAAGGAAAATGTTATTTCAAATGACCTTGGGAATCACTCTCTTCAAGGAAATACACTTTTTTTTGGACACCCTGTAATATGGTTCGTTAGTAAAGACATCGGAACGAGTTTACGTGAAGTTTAAAATGATTTCGCGAAAATCGATAAACTCGTGTTTCCCTGGCCAGTGAATTTCGCACTTAACTCACGTATCGCCGAGGGGAAGGTTACACGTCTGGGCCCGAGGTCCGATGAGATACGATTCATACCTAATGAAAGGGAAAAACGAGGAGTCCGTGGGCCCGAATCGTCGAGCTCGATCGCGCCAGCTTTATCTGCCATTCTCGGTTTTAATTTCACCGGCTATCGTCGCGGTTCTCGGAACCCGCAAATTACCTTTGACGGAGAAACTCTCGCGGCAACGCGATGCGACGGACGAAGCCAGGGAAAAAAGAGAAGAAGGAACGAGGACACTGTCGTCGTTCCGAGTTCGTCAAAATGAAGGCCTTTCTATCTCCGCTCGTGTGTTCTTGTTGCGACGTTTTTCGTGTCCCCTTCCTATCGGGTATCCTCGCCGCGTTATCGCCGGCGAATCTGCACAGCATTTTTATCGGGCTCTCGAACGTTTTACTTTAGGAGATTATAGTGATTCCGATGTTGGTCCTCCGTGTTATGTTTATTGGAGAGCTGATTACCATGGGGATTGAGAAAAAAGGGTGTATCGACCGGGCAAGATTAAAAGTTCGTGAAAGCAGATGCCGTTCGAGAAACGAGGAGACCGGGAAGAGGCTTTAATGAATCCGAAGGCATTCGCGGACTCTTCGCGGAGGTAATGATGCGTTTGCTTCGGTAATGGATGGTTGAGTGGCCGACAAATAATTGCGGACTGTTGACACGATTTTTTCAAACGGCTTAGGATATTTGGATCAACTGTTATGCTTAATACGCTTCTCAACAGTAATTGCACTAGACATTCTTCGCTGATATCCATTCTGTTTCGTTTCTCGCTTTAATTCGACCGATTCAGCTTCATTCTTAGTCTTATATTTTAAATATTTTTCCTGCAGTGTTGTTGAAATTATGCAAATGTTTCCACAGGAAATTGTTTTACAAACTTCGTTATTCAAACGTACAATAAAAATTGTACGATGTGTGACCAAAATGATTCAAGCACATCTTCAATGAAAATTCTACGATGTTTGGATAAAACGATTCCAGAACATACTATTAGGTTGGCAACTATATTCGCGACCATTTGTTTCGTAATTCTTTTATTGCATCATTATAACCTCATTCAGCGTCAGCGTCCATTCCTTTTGAACTGTGTATCATTAGAAAGCTCTGAATTTTGCGATTAATCTATATACATATATAAAAAGACAGTCCTGACTCACTCACTCACTCACTGATCAACGCCCAGGCTAAACTCTTGGATCTAGAAAGCTGAAATTTTTCACAGAGGTTTCCTTTATGATCTATACAAGGGATAAGAAAGTATATTTCGAAATTCAACCCCCAAGGCGCTGTGAAAAGAGGTTGCAACGTTTGTATGAGGAATATTTTGTTTGTGGTTGGATTTACTTCACACTTGGATTTAATGCTCTTTGATATAATTAATCAAACACCTGTTTCGGCATTTTAAAAAATTCAACCTCTGAGGGGGTGAAAAGTGGTTGCAACGTTTGTATGAGGAATATTTTATTTGTGGTCGGATTTGCTTGAAACTTGGTCTTAATGCTCTTTGATATAATTAATCAAACACCTATTTCGGTATTTTAAAAAATTGATCCCCTAAGAGGGTGAAAAGGGGTTTTGAAATCTAAGATGGCAACATGACATAAAATTAAAACTCTATAGGGGTGAATGGGGGGTTAAAAGGTTTTATGGAGAAACAATATTAATTTCCGGGGGCATTAAACGGTTTCCTGTGCGAGCGAAGCCGCGGGCGAAAGCTAGTTTGATATAAAATACTCGTACTTAAAAAATATATATAAATGACTTTGTTTGAGAAAATGTGGAGGTCGCGCACACTTAGTTGTCAACCTAATACAATAAAAATCGTACGTAGTCTTAATAAACATAATCTGTTCACGCACCAACATCATTTCACGAATGATTTCAAGCGGCATCATCGTTCGTGGCAGTATGTAGCTAACGAAATTATCAATTCGATCAGTCGTTAATTCGCGAGATAAAAACAGACGGGAGAAAGTTGGAATAATTGTTGGAGCCGGTGACTGGCAGGCTCGTAAACGTCCTGGCCGAAGATAAACGCTTTTATCCGTGGCCGTGCCGAAAAAGTATGCCCCTAAAAGTTCAGTCCCCGCACGCCGATTTCTTCACGTCCATCGAACCGCGAACAGAAAGGGTTAGAAGAGAAGAAGAATGTCGCTCCGCGTCGCAGGTTTCGTACGCGGTACGCTCGCAAAAACTTGAAGACCTTTCGGTTCCTCTTGTCCCGGCTCTCGGGCCCGCAACCCGTTCCCTCGTTTCGCCTTGCTTCGCTTCGCTTCGCGCCGCGCCGGCTCGTCCTTCTTTCATCGACGCAACCACGATCGCTCGCGCGAGTTTCGCTTGTTCTCGTCGTTGATATTCGCGCTGTTCTCGGCTCCATTCTGCGACCATGCGATCCTCCAACACACCGTCTCCATTCTCCCAACAGATTTTTCGACGTCGCGTATTTTTAACCTCCATTCTTAAAGTGACGACGTTGTGAATAAAAAATTTTATTCTGACCTGAGAAAATTGGAAATGTTTGCTTTATTCTAAGGTAAATAATGTTCTGTTCCATCATAAAATAAAATATAAAGTATTGAAAATTTGGAGACCGTCTCTCGGTAAAATGGCTACAATGTCCAACTAGGTTCGCAAACAAATGCCCGACCTCTTGGTTCGTAATTTCTTTTATCGTGTCATTATAACCTCATTCAGTGACCATTCCTTTTGAACTGTATATCATTGGAGGGCTCTGCATTTGGCGATTTTTCGACATAAAATACTCGTGCTTAAAAGATATTGTTTGAGAAAATGTGGAAGTTGCGAACTTAGTTGCCAACCTAATTGTAGTTTGAGATATTCAGCTTAAATTTTCTGGACATACCACTTAAATAGAATATAATAAATGCACGCATTCATTCCTCAGTAAAAAAGAATTTTTCTTACAAAATCAATTTTTCAATGTTCCCAGACGGTGTTTCGGTAAAACGCCATTATTCGAATAGCGTTGCACTGCAAACACTTAGAAATAGAATCACGCATGATTACTTCTGGAATAGACTTCAATGAGATTTTCCTCAGAAACAGCGTTATATGTATGAATGGGTGACATCGCGCTACGGAGCCGATGGCGCGACGTTCGGCGGTCCCCGAAATGATAAAGATCGGTAGCATAATTTTCACGGAATCCGAGGCGCGGAGATACACCGCTGTCGTCGGTACGGTCGCGGCGGGGGAATGATTTTTACGGCGAAGAATCCGGCCACTTTTTCTGATTCCTCGGGGCCCACCTTTTCTATACACGCGTCCAGGGGCCGCGGTCGTGTCCTGCCTTTTACGGTGCACGTTGGCCGCCTCGAAAGCCGCTAATTAGCTTCGCCCGCGTTCATCTCCGAACGTTTAATCGTCCCCGGCCGGCTATATTCAGACTCGCGCGGCCGTTGTTCTGGTTTACTTTCAGCGGAGTCGCCTCTTTCCGATAATCCGGAACAATTATTGAATTCTCTGTTTCCGAGCGAAACGCTCCGTACCAATATGCTCGGGCGTTCTTTATCATTTTAATGCTCCGTTCCCGTACGCTCCATATTTTATAGAATCGACTCCGCGGTTTTACGAGGATATTATGAACCCCGTGAAAATCATCTTTAAATATCATTTTACCGTTTTTGGATAATGACTCAAGTATGACCAGATTAAAACCAGTGTCCCCACTCTACCTTCCCCTTCTACGAGGATTCCCCCACGTGACGCCACGGTCCGGTCACGTGACGCGTTTCGTCAGCAACTGTTATGCTTAATACGCTTCTGAACAGTAACTGCATACGATATTCTTGGTTAATACTCATCCTTAGACTGCGGATTTTTATGCAAAATGAAAATGTTTTGCATTGATTGTGGGAAGCAGGTATAACATAAAAATTTATTTGATCCCTTAACGATTTTGTTACATTAAATGCAACATTCTTGAATTTTTAAAATCTTTTGCTATTTTATATTTCATCCGAGCAATTTCTTCATAAATGTTTCTTCATAAATGATTCAGCTTCATTCGTAGTCTTATATTTTAAATAGGTTCGTTCGATAACGCCACAATCGTATACAAATAAAAATTTGACGATCAGCGTGGTCAGATTAAGACTTGATTTTCCCACTCCACCCTTCCCCTTCTACGACGCTATCCCTCCACGTACCGCTACGGTCCGGTCACATGACGCGTTTCGTCTCTATCGCGCATGTGTCACCATGTCACGTGATTAATTCGGTACTGGCAGAGAGGGGGTACCCTGTTCCCTTCAATTCCACCGATTAGGCCGAAGCTTCCCCTGATCTGAAGGTTAAATAGGTTGTAACAACCTCTCGTACGTTCTTTCAACTGCACAGAATTAATTAACGGCGTGAACACGTGTTACGGTGCCATAAAATCTGGATCGCGAACGATATATCGCTTGGTGCACGGCTACCCAAATATCGAGTCATCCCATTGACCCAAGGATGGTCGACGGTGCTTTCCTCTCAACGGAGAATGATATATTTCCGAGATACTTCGGCAGCTTTAACTCGTCATCCTTTTTACGAGGGGCAGATTTAAGGTGACGATAAAGTTTGGCATTTTCGAATGTCAGGCATCGTAGGCACGCAATAAACACAGTCGTAAAGTCGAGTGCGCCGGTTATGAAATGATCTCGCTCATTCCGGTGGCTTTCGTCATCGAGAAAGTTGCGTGAACTTTCCCAATCGACTCTGAAATTAATTAAAATGTGAGGAGAAATGCTCGCGATTAAGCGATAAACCGAGACGGATACGTTCACTGTTGAAATTGGACGCCATGTTTTCCGTATAAAGTCAGAGTTCTTTACGAGCATGAAGATTCGGCTACTTTGTGATATTATTTCGTAAATATAAATTCATTTCAGCCCTCGAACCTTCGTTTTGACAGAGAATTATAAACGACTCATCTACGAATTTAGTTATTTATTGTTTTCGGAAATAAAGACTCTATGTGAATGAGTATGATTTCGTGAAGCAAAGTAAAGCATATCGAGTTCACCAAGACGATTAACATCGATCTGAAAGCAGTGGATTTAAGAAGATGTGCAAAAGAAAATTGGTACACATGGATTTAAATGGCTCCAGCCATGAAATCTTTAAAAGGGTCGCCGTCAAAGGGTTAAATGCATATGCAGCAACTTTAATGTACGCAAAATTGAGCATAACCGATTCGAAGACCGGTTATCGGAGATCGACGACGAGTAGAAGGGAAAACTTAACGTAAAGTTCGTCATCAGCAGCGTAGAGTTATGCTTTTAAGTCCGCCTATCTACGGAATGATTCGAAACGGGGGTAAGAAGCATTAGCAGCGGCAAAATTACGTTCCCCGTTCGAAGGAATACTCCACTCCCATCAGAACAGCAGTTTTTGTCAGCGAGTTGGCTAGCAAGTTTATTCCCAGTGGCTAACTGGAAACGGAGTGGCCATTCCGCCACGTCTACGCCAAACCTGATGACTCTTTCCACTCATATGTCCCCCTGTCCGTTACCTCGGATACCTATTACACCTGTATGTTTACACTCGGCCATCAATCTTGAGCACCTAATCCACTTGCACGACTACTTTCAGCCACTAAGCTGGCCATCCGTTTCACCTGTACCTACCTTCTGCTACCTTAGCGGTCGTGAGAACTGAACTCGCGTTTCGTTCGTGCGACAACCACTGTCCGTGAATAGCCCTTCGACATACGTGCGCATGTACACATGATCTCTTGATCCACCGAACATCTCTAAAGAAAATTAATCATTCGACCCCTCCACATCCGAGTGGACATCCATAATATGTAGGTGGTTCTTTCAGAATTCTTATCGCAACAAAAGGAACTCTTGTTATTCTGAGCGAGCTGCTAGGATTAGATTCTATTTTTCTAAATATTTTTCAACCTTTCTTTTTGATATTTGCGTCCATTCTGATGTACAGGGTGTACAGAAATGAATTTATAAAGACCTGTAAATAAGGTTGCCGTAAAATTGTGTGTATTCTACGCATCCTGCAATAAATATAAATTTGACCTTGACATTCAAGCTCCTGTTTCTTGCAATTGATGCAGAAAAGTTTTATCTTGCATGAGAATCCACAGTCTAATTATTATCTATATCATATTCGACTCACTACATTTATGTGACAGGAAGAAATACATTTCCACTTATCTTCAGCCTTCTACAATCAACATGGAAACTGTTTATCTTGCTCGAATATCCCACGAACGAATGATTTTTAATTTAGCCTGAAACTTTTACCAAGAGAATTCAAATTACATCAGAGGGAAGAATACACATACGTCGCGGAAATTTGAATCAACCAGCATATTTGCATAAAATAAGTACGCAATGTCTACATATAACGTCCCCGACTGGACCGAGCACACCCGTGTAGGGGTTCAGGCTCAGGCACCCTCATCGTTCCCCGTCGGAGCAATCATTCCACGGAGACGGTCGGTCCCGGGACGGGGACACCAGGTGTGATTAAAAGTAACACGATGGCAAATATTTAATAAAGCACGCGTCTAATCAAGCGGGCTCTATCAGGGTCGCAGGGGATGGGCAAACATTGCGGAATCGCTCGTACGTGACCGACCGCCGCGCCGCCGAGCCCGCAATTCCTGTGAAATCGGCTTCCTCGATTATCAGTCGTGTAACCACGCGAAAAACCTCACGAAATCGGGTTCTGTTGCATTCCGCGCGTTCCCCACCGTGGTCGGAGAATTTTTCTCCGGTGCCCACGCGTTTTCTTCGCATTGCTCCCGTGCCCGGCGTACCACTAATGAACAAATGAAAAACCATGCTTCTGCTTAACTCCTCCCGTAGTTAAGGCCTGCCTGGTATTGTCTCGTCTAATGATTCGTCGACCGCGCTATCGTTCCTTGAATCTGCGTTTCCCTCGTCCTCCTTTCTCCTTTTCTCTTCGAACCCGCCCCACCCTCTCTCTCTCTCTCTCTCTCTCTCTCTCTCTCTCTCTCTCAACCTCTTTCTCTCTTTTCCTTCTGTCTTGCCCTTGGTACACGTTCTACGAAACGATTCTTCTCTCTTGCTCGTCACTTTGCCTTTCCGGAATCGTTGACGGACGGTAATAAGGTCTCTGGAGAGTTTCCATGTCACTGTCGAATTTCATGATACCTACGTCCTCCAGCCGTTCTTGAATACTTCAACGATTCGCGGAAAATCAAAGCTATTTGACAAGCCTCTTCCTATATCAGGCTCCGCAGCGATATTACTGTACCCCCTGTATGTCTAATCAACCTCGCTGACAGACCTTCGATCTTCGTCACGCAGAATATGATAGTAACGATGGGGACCACGTCGTCAATTCTTTCAGACAGATTAGCGGGAGTTTGATGGGCTAGCAATTTCTGCGATACTGGCAAATCAACTTTGTACATCGCAAATTCGTTTCCGTATACATAGATCGTAACTAAATGTTGATTGCTCTAGAATCGTTATTTCGATACCTGGGCACGCGAGCACTTATTTTTCGTCTTCACACTTTCGAGACAAACTTTCGTTACAAATCTCTATTATCTTGGGTATTTACCAAAAAGTTTAACGACATCAATTTTATAGAACGTCATAGAAAATTTTATGTATGATCGCCACAGTTTTTTTACCAAACTTGAAATTCAATTTTTACTATGTACAATCTATTAAGTAAATCAAACTTTGTTATGTATAAGCTTCGACTTTTCTATTCTTGTATTATTAATAGAGGTGTGCGAGACCGGGACGGGATTCCCGAAAATGTCCGGTTTCCCGTGAATTTTTTCGGGATTTCTTAAAATGCTGGGATTCGAAAACGTGTCTTGTTTTCTTGAATATGACCATAGTGTTTGATTTATCGAAATAAAACATCAAGTTTTATTTTACTTGATAATTTATAACTAGACAGCGGATGTTTATGCAAATGCATATGTTTATAGGAAGTAGGTAAAGTTATGGGACCTGGACAGAAATTTACGTTGTCTGTACAAAATTTTGAAAATATAGTTTTTATTTTGCACATTTGCATATATTTTGAATATTGCATACTTTTCACATATATTACATACTTTTGACATATTTTGCATTTAGTTGTACATACATACGTATACATAACCATTAACATTATGTTTGCTGTTTTTGCGATGGCACTGGAACGCGTGATTTCTCTTTACACGAGATATTTTGAAAAACTAAATTATATAGAAGAATTTTGCAGCATAGATAAAGACTAAAAAACAATATTAAAAGGTTCCGTACAGTATCAGAGATCCCGAAAAAATTCACGGGAATACCCGAACATTTTCGGGAATCCCGTCCCGGTCCCGCACACCTCTAATTATTAAATAAGTTGTCCTGATTTTGTGTGATTTTTATAGACATTGGTCTGCCATCCAATGTACAGGGTCTGTCCGGAAAGTAATGCGACCACATTTTTAAAAAAATCTATTAAACATATGGGTACAAAGCTTTAAATTTCTTCAAAGTAGGATCCTTGGGCGTCGACACATTTTTTCCAGCGCGATTTCCATGCTTCGTATGCTCCCTGGAAGGCGTTTTTTGGAACCTCTCTCGTAGTACCCTCGTCACAGCCTTTTTGACGCGTTCCACGCTTTCAAAATGGCATCCTTTTAGCCCATTTTTAATTTTTGGAAACAAGAAGAAGTCGGCGGGAGACTAGTCAAGACTGTACGGGGTTGAGGAAGTGTTGTGATCCAACTACGAAGTACCGTTTACTGTTTTCCCTGTAATCTACGGATAAGTTTTGGTTGGAAGTGTTCTACGAGGCTGCGACGAGGGTAGTTCTACGAGAGGCTCCTGATAACGCCTTCCAGGGAGCATACGAAGCATGGAAATCGCGCTGGAAAAAATGTGTCGACACCCAAGGATCCTACTTTGAAGAATTTTAAAGGTTTGTACTCATATATTCAATAGATTAAAAAAATATGTGGTTCCACTACTTTCCGGACAGACCCTGTATCAACAAATACTATTCGCAAATATTTCACCAAGATTAACGCACGGCAATGAAATTAACTGTACGACCGCATAAATAAATGAATAAACGTACAATGACCGGAATTCGAATAGCAAACAAGATGGCGGCTCCGACGTGCGTTAAGCGCCTCCTAGTACGAGCCATTCGTGGTTTCCATCACGCCAGATTAACCGAGCCATTCAAGTACGATGCTCATTGTCCTGCGGAGGGTTCATTTTAGTGAAATTTCCGGCGCACATCCGTTCCGCAAATATTCGGGAAAAATTGAAGAAGCAGGATGGGAGAGGGGCTCGATCCTCTTGCAATCATTGGGATGTTCCTCGCGCGGCTCCTCGGAACCGTTAATCGCGTTTAATAGGCAGATTTATGAGGTTTTTTCTGCGTGAAAGTCGTCGGCCGTCTGTTCCGCACTCGACACGTTGTTTACGCGACCGCGTACCTCGCCGGTCGTTTGTCAACCGTTAAACACTGGTCACCCTCGCTTGTCCTCTCCCATTTTCCAGCGGATAGGGCCGCGAGCGATACCGAGGTTCCCTTGATTAACGAGACACCGCATATATCCGGCCTGAGTCTCCCCCTTTTCCCGTGATGGGGGATCGCGGAGCATTGTTGCACTCGTGCTTTACTGCATATTGCCAGCCGATCGCGTAGCGACCTTTCGCTGCTCCAAGGGAAACCACATCTTGGCGCGGTCCCGTTGCGACAGGAAATTGAACCGTCCGATATCGCCGAATCCTTCGAAATTAAAATGTGAAATATCGTAGACCAAACTGATTTATCAAAACTGAATTTCGAAAATGATGGTGAAGTTTTGTCGTTATCAAAATGATTTTGTTTATGTATATTACTAGACTGCGGATTTTATGCATTTGTGACAAAAATGAATAGGCGTAATTCGAAATAGTAAAAAGGTTAAATGACTTGAACAGTGTCGATACACTATTTTTAACGTATAGAAATTATTAATGAGGAAAAGAAATTGGTACTTAGCTTCTGTAGATCGTAATTGATGTATAAAAATTTTATTTTGCATAGAGATCCACAGTCTATATGTATATCACATTTTCGATATATTCCAAGTACCAAAGAAATCATTTCCAACGGCTTCACCAAAATATAAACTCGAGAGGTGCACCCTTTTTTCTGTATAATTACCGAAAAACTTTACCATACTTTTTTAATTTTTATTATGCATAATGATCCGCAGTCTAGTGATAACTCTTCCATAAAAATGACAGTCAGAATATTTAATCGTATTAGATAGTCCACCAGGTGATTCAATTAATGAATTCATCACGAGACACTACTTTTCCATTGCATGTATTTCGTTTCTTCCCAAGGTAAAATACCAAACTGATATACCAAAACTGAATTTAAGAAATAATGGTGAAGTTTTGTCATTATCAAAGTGATTTTATTTATGTATTGGGTTGAGAGGAATAAGTTCGTAGCGTTTTATGTTTTCTTTTATTCTACAACGATCTTTTTATTCTTTGGCAAAGTGTTGTACATCAATCGAAAGAGCTCTTTCTGCTCTACAAAACTGTGATAATCGTTGTTTTGAATAATTTAATTTTTTATTAATTTTCAGGCTTAGAAATGGATACATGTTGAGAAGCAATTTGAAGGCGATTTTCTTTGTTGTTTTCGGTAAGCTCGTGAGGCACCCAAGCTCCCAATTTTTCGACGAATCCCATCGAATGAAGATGGTTGAGAGTGGTCTTATGATCGCAGTTCATTTTTGCCGCTAATTCTGTTTGACCTCGATGAAAAGCGAAGAAAAGCAGGTGTCGAAAATGTTGATTTTTGCCTCCTGGATATTCCATTTCTAAGCCTGAAAAATAATAAAATATTAAATTATTCAAAACAAAGATTATCACAGTTTTGAAGAGCAGAAAGAGATCTTTCGATTGATGGACAACACTTTGCCAAAGAACAAAAAAATCGTTGTAGAATAAAAGAGAACATAAAACGCTACGAACTTGTTCCCCAACCCAATATATGTATTACATTTTCGATACATTCCAAGTGCCAAAAAATCATTTCCAATGGCTTCACCGAAATATAAACTCGAGAGTGCACCCTTTTCTGTACAATTATCGAAAACTGTACCATACTTTTTTAAGAGAACGATTGAGTTTCGACCTCAATGGTATCGGTTGTACATTCTGTCAAGAAAGTACCGGGAATCGATCATTTAAAAGGCTCGCTTAAAGGGGATTGTTGAAATTCTTTTTGTCGCTAAGTTGGCACAACTGTCCTCTACATATACTCACGCGGAGTTTGAGCGTCACTTGTCATTTAGTTTGTTTACAGTGCGCCATTTTGTCAGTTCATCTCAAGTGTGTTTTGCGATTTTTGCGAATTTTCTGCAAAAACTCAAAAACTCGCTTTAAGGTCGCTGAAGACATGTTAGAACGAGTCAATTCCGACCCCACATTCATAAAATGCATTGTAACTGGTGATGAGACATGGGTTTACGAGTTTGACATGCAAACCAGTCAACAAGCTTCGGATTGGCGCCTTCCAATTGAGCCGAAACCGAAAAAGCACGTCTAAGTCGATCAAAAGTGAGGTGATGTTGACAGTTTTTTTCGATTACCTTTGGATGAATAATACATATTTTGTGTTTCATTGACCAATTCCCGGTACTTTTTTGACAGAATGTACTTTCCACCCTTGTGACCTTGGTTGATCTCCTGACCTTGAAATTCAAGGTCACTTTTAATTCGCTTATTAGTCAGTAGTAATGTCCTTCACGAAACCCAGGAATGTCCTAATATACTTACGGTCGCATACAGAAAATCGTAATCCGACCGCTCGCGAACCAATGTAAAGCGCTCCATGGAATACCGCGTAAATGTAATTTATGTAATAGGTGGAGTACAGAGTGTACGAGCGGTCGCTTTAAATCCAGATAATCCCCTCGAATTACGAGCGATCGAACGTAGCCCCTGTTTCGCCCCGTTTCATAACAAAAAACGAACACAAATAACGAACATCAATTTCTCTGATTCGAGGAGCCCGGTTAAATTATCGTCGAATAAAAACCGGGCAAACAAGAATCGAAATTTCTCGGTTTCGAGTGAACGCGCGCTTGCACGGAGAGGACTGGTCGAATCGTTCGATTCTTTTCCGTCACGGAAAATAACAGACCGTTCCGTCTAATCCGCCGTCAACGGCACGCATTTGTACAAATCCGACTGGTTACGGGCTGCACTTTTTATTTCGTGGTTTTCATAGAGGAGGGCAAAAACCCCGGAAAAATTATGGCAGTGATAACTCGTGCTCCCCGCAACTGTGCTCTTGGTGAACACGCGTGTCTCTCTGTTACTCGCCGCGCGGCGCGTTTCTCCGGCTGACAAATTACATCGAGATCGCCGACGTCCTCGTTCCCTGTCGTTCGCCGCGCGATGATGTTCGCGGGGAATAGTTGACATTACTTGAAAACAAGTGGAACGACGTCGTCGGCTTTCTTCGTCGTGGCTCTCCGGGCGACTCCGGCGTCGCGTCGCGTCGCGTCGTGTCGACGGGACTCCGGATTACACATGTGCATTCGCATAAAATTATACACGGCCCGGTCGATGAGACGTCATCCCGAGGTTGTAATTTATGTTATTTTTATGGAGAAGCTCCACTGAATTTAATCCTTTCGATGCGGCGAACTGTCTTCGACTGCCCGGAGAAAATACGCGAGGGAGATGTTAATTGGATAACAGATTTTTGCGATGATTCGTGCTTTTACATGATTCTCTTCCAGGCGATTCGAAGGTATTACCTCGAATCTGGGTTAATTATTAATTTCGAAATTGTTCAGCTGGGTGCAATAAGAAGATCAACGAGCCCCTGATGAAGTATTGGGTTGTCCTAAAAGTTTATTTTTATCTATTTATATAATTTTATATATTATTTTACATATTAATAAATTACATATTATTTTAAATTAGCTATATATTTGTATTTATATTATTTAACTGGATACACGTTTAATATCGTTAGATAACGGGAGCATATACAAGAAATACGATCACCTGATTATTAATATTTTATTTTTTCCCAAGCTTCCCCTTATTTACCCGTGCTGTGTTTGCATTTTTTAAAAAACGAGAATGAAACAAACTTTCAGGACCGCATAATACTTTTAAAAAATGTATTTAACCCTCCAATGCATGTATCGAGAATATCTATTTTTTCGTTACCACATTTCCTGAAAACTTTTCTTACATTCTTGGTGTACAGGGTGGCCCGTTTAGATAAGGCCACCTAGATATCTCTTCAGGTTATTGTGATGCAAAAAATATTTGTCACGTAATGTGCATGGTGTCAATGGACCAAATATCTGGCAAGAATATTTTTTTCCGGAGGTTATTTTTTTCGGAGTTATCGATGTTTTTTGATACATAACTACATTTTTTTTTATTGCATCGTGTAACTGACCGAAAAATACATTCGGATATGTATAATAACATGACATTGACTTTGATCTGAAGGTAAAACTTTAATTTTCGAAGATCAAGGTCATTTTAAGGTCATGTTATTATATAATACATATCCGAGTGTATTTTTCGATCAATACTACACGATGCAATAAAAAAGAATGTAGTTATGTATTGAAAAACATCGATGACCTTGATAACTCCGAAAAAAATGACCTTCGGAGAAAAATATTCTTGCCAGACATTTGGTCCATTGACACCATGCACATTACGTAACAAATATTTTTTGCATCACAATAACCTGAAGAGATATTTAGGTGGCATTATTTAAACGGACACCACCCTGTAAAACAAAGAATTCATTGAGGAGTTCCGAGATGATTTAAGGACAATTAAAACAGTAAAAATTGGATACATGTCGCAGACCCAATCCGTGCACGAAAGGGTTAAAAGAATGTGTAAATGCCGAAACGAATAAAATACTGCCATCACTTCAATCGTCCAACGCGTCTTAAAGGCAAAAATCGACTAAACGAAGTCTAATTAAGAACGAGTCCTCCGAAAAAAATCCCGTGATTACTATGTACATACACTTTGCAATGTATACACTTCTCAACAGGAGCATTTCAAACTGGTCGAGTGGATCCGAGAAAATCGAAAGACATATCATTATTACGCACGCTTTCGAGTTTCTGTATCCTTCGGAACATTTTTTTAATGCGATATAAATATAAATTAGTACTTGAAGCATTAAACGTGGCTTTCGAATAGCGCGACATTTTTCCGGCGCGTTGCCGCAGCTTACGCGTCAGCCATTACACTGGCCTTAAACGGCAAAAGGGTTGAACTATATAACCGAGGAAATATTGGATTACTCATTGCCGTGGTGCACCTTGATTCCCCATATATGTAAGCGAGAACTGGAATCGAAAAAATAGGCGCGGTCTTCTCGTTGTGGACGCTGCCTTAAAACCTCGCTAACCTTCTGCGACCCTTTGAGTAATGCGTCTGGTTCGGTTTTAACTTGGATCGTGTGCACGCATGTCCTGGTCACGGATACGTCCCCGCAGACTCATCGTTTTAATGCAGCGTTAACCATCGATCGCTGATCGAGTCGATACACCGCGATAACCACGTTAAACGCCGCCCGGAGACATTTTCAAAATCTCGCTATCTGTCAGCTTCTCGTGGGAGCGACGATCATGGCTGCGCCATTGTCGCGTGAATTCGCCCGATTTGTCAAATCAGTTGTGCTATAACGTGCGCGCCTTAGGGCGTACGCTGTTTCACTCTCGAACCCTGTATTAATTTTTAATTGCTTTTTAACCCTTAATTCAGCGGAACTGTACAATCCCTCCCTTTTAGTATATGTATACAATTCTATTCGTTTAGATGCGTATTTATGTGTTATATATTTTTAACCGACTTCGAAAAAGGCGGAGGTTACTCAATTCGATCTGTATGTGCCATTTTTCGCTTTTTTCTATGTATTAGGTCAATCGGAAAGTTCCGTCCGTTTTTTTTTTACAAAAAGTACAGCTTTATTTAAGAAACAAAATGAAGAAGTACTTTAATCAAAATATTGTTTATCGTTTGCGATGACTTTTCCCCATCTTTCGGGCAGTAAGCGAATTCCGCGACGAAAGAATGAGTCATTTTGGAGGTTATCCAGTCAGAGATCCATTTTTCGACATCTTCCTAAGAATTAAATCGTTCCTCAGCAAGTGCGTGTGCCATCGACCAAAACAAGTGATAGTCAGAAGGGGCACAGTCTGGCTAATAAGCCGCATGGGGTAGCACTTCCCAGCGAAGTGCTCCTAACGTTTCTTTGACAACTTTTGTGCTGTTTCGGAAGCAGCATTTCGATGTCTCTTGGCTTGAGTTCATATGGAACCCACTTTCCTTCCTTGTAGACCTTCCCCAAGGCTTTTAAACGATCGGAAATGACAGATTGAGCACAATTTAACGTTTCTGCAATTTGTTTTTGCTTTTGACATGGATCTTCATCCACCAATGCTTGCAATTCTTCGTCTTCGAATACTCGTGGCCGCCCAGAATGCTCTTTGTCCTCCACAGTAAAATCACCATTTTTAAAGCGTCGAAACCAGTCTCTACATGTTTTATCGGAAACAGCATTATCGCTATAAACATCTACAATCATTCGATGAGCTTCAGCTGCAGTTTTCTTCCAATTGATGCAAAAGATTAACACTTCGCGCAAATGACGCTTATTTGGCTCAAATCCCGACATTTTCAATGTAGAAGAAACCGATGTTGTTGATGCAAGCGTATATTGTTGTGTCTTGAATTTTATTGAAAGATGTCCAAACTAAAAAGTTAACATTACTTTAGACGTTATAGTTAATGACATTTCGAGCTACAGCTACTCGACACTAAACGGATGGAACTTTCTGATTGATCTAATATGTTCACCGATTACGCCGAGATGAATGGACCAATCGGAACGAAACCTCTTGCATCTTGTAGAGTACGTCTCCGAGGTGGTCCCCTGAAAACAAATTTTGCATTTTTTTATTCCGTATGATTTTATTTGCGAAAAATGAATTATTTCATGTATGTTCACCGATTACTCCGAGATGGATGAACCAATCAGGACGAAACCTTTTGCATCTTGTAGGGTATGTCTCCCGATTGGTCCCTTGAAAACAAATTTTGCATTTTCTCATTCTTTGCGGTTTTTATTGCAAATAACCAATAAGGCCGAAAAACCCACAGTGTTCTACAAATTCTGCTCGTTCCGCTCTAAAAGGTGTGAAATAAACAAATTTTATAAAAAAAAATTAAACCGTCTTCGAGAAACCGCACTAAAAAGTATGAAATAATTTCCATTTAATTTATGTGAATACGCACGAACTTAAATACCAATACAGTCTTTTCGGAGGCAGCGCGAAATTGAAAATTTTCCAAATGACAGGTGTTGCTGATTATGATTTCATTGGAATATGGTGAACTTGGAAATCAGTAGGCTGGAAGAGAAGATACATTAATATGTGAAAGCATGTAGAAGAATTCAAGGATTTTCGTAATTTCCAGTGTCGAAAATTTTCAATTTTGTGCTGCCTCCAAAAAGATTGTATTGTATTTAAGTTCGTGTGTATTCACGTAAATCAAATGGAAATTATTTCATACTTTTTAGTACATTGTTTAGTGTGTTTTTCGTTGATATATGCAAGTGGCGAAGCTGCTCATGAACAAGTAGACTGAGAAATATGCGAAATAAAAATTTTGCATCTGAATTGCGACAAACTGGAGTGGAACAGAAAGTTATTTACTATTTCAATATGTTTAATAAGCTGAACAGTAATGTCTATCTCACATTATTTTCATAGAAACCAGTGAGGTGTACCCTCTTCTGTATAATTAGCAAGAATAATAATACAGTTTCAATTCCGGGACGGTTGTCAACGCTAACCATGATTGATGTCTGTGAAATCTATTTCCGGCGAAATCTGTGTCGGCAATTTCCACGAGGCCCGTTCCAAAAACTTGACAAATAAAGCAGCGTATGTTTCTGGGCCTGTCCCAGTCGAATTTCTCCTGAAACGAGCGGCAGAGGACGTTCCGGAGGGTTAGAAACCGAGAGAAGCCGGGAGTCAAGAGCGGAACAGGCGACCGAGGGCCAAGAATGTAGCGTTTTTATTTACGAGCCGGGGAAGATCCAGGTCTCGACCGCGCGGCCGGTCGACTCCCGTTAATTAAATAATATTTCTCGAGGAGCCCACGGGAGCAGGGGCGTAAAGCCACGATAAGAGCCGCGGGGGAAACGTCGCGTCGCCTCGGCCCACGGAGGGAAAAAGAAAACATGGCCCCGCTAAGAGCACTTATTGCAGTATTGAGATCGTAATTCAGAGGAGGCCTCGTCATAAACGTTCCCTCGGCCGGACCTCTGGCCGGCTCGGACCTTTTCTTCCCTTTTCTCGTCCTTCCGCCGCGGCGACCGGCTGACTATTCTTCTCGCATCCCCACCAACGTATCTTTCATCGTACGCCCCCGCGCGCACCACGATTTCTGGGAGTCATCGTTTACCGCTGCTCGACGGTCATCCTGACTGATGACGCGAAAATTGGACACGCCTGTACAGGCTGGATCAATTCTCGGTGACTCAGACACCGGTCTGTTCATTGTCGACGACCGGTGTTCGTTAATGGTGTTCGATGGTTACTCGTTTCGGGTGTTTCTGGGTCAGACGCTCGTTTATACGGTGGTCGATGGGTTTCCTCCTCTTTTCGATATCGCCTTATGGCGCTGCCGCGCTCTTTCTATTGAAAGTGATTGGATTTGCGGACTACGTGCTTTCCGAATTACCTTTATGCTATTTTATGACGAGAAACATGTTTTAAATCCTCCTGTTTAGGATTAAGTCTCGTATTAAGTTAGTTTAAAATGTCGCGGGCGAGCGATACGGCCCCCAGTAGCTCCCCGCGTTACACGGACCCAGGATTTACGCTCCTGGGGATCAACTGTACGCGAATCCCATGTTTTTGACGATTCCCGGTATCACGCTCGCGATGCATGATCACGTGATTACCGAGAACCACCGTTAATCGCTCGTCTTACCTCGTCGATGAGATTCTATCTATCGTCTACACGCTTCACACGTCAATCGCGCCCTTTGTTCAAGTCGTTTTGTTCTGCCATACGGGATCGACAATTGCGCTCATCCCGATCGCGCCCATTCGTTTGGACTTGTTTGTCGTTTACGCGATTGCGTGTAATAAACCACGGTTCAATATCTAACGTGCAACGAGTCTCCATTTCTTTCGTTCGGACACTTTCCGTCTGTGTTCGCACCCGATCCTTTCGTTTTTCCATACAGTTCACTCCTAAACCTAAATTAGTCCCGGGTTCCCGAACACATCCTTTCGTGAAAAGTAATCATCGGTTGTACTTCATTTAATTTTAGGTGACTACTAGACTGCGGGTTTTATGCGATTATGACAAAAGTGGGTGCATGTAATTTAAAACAGTAGAAATATTAAGAACGTCCATACGTTATTTTCAATTGATTAAAATTGTTAAAAATAGAAAGAAATTTGGCTGCTCTTTACTTTACGGGCTGAAAATTTGCGCCTTTCTCCTACGAATTATGATGTATTGGGTATGGGAATAAGTTTCCGCCCTTTTGTCAGATGTCGTTGTACTTAAGTACCGATCGCGTATTTAATGGAACATAGTACATGTTTTTGAAAGGTGTGTGTTCAAGCTTCGAAACGCAGTTACAGGCTGACAAGAAATAACGGAGTTAAACATTTCTTATTATAATTCTGTCAAATAGACGAATTTTGAAAAACCATAACAACCATAACATATAGACCTTTAGTATTCATATATTTAAGAAGTTTGGAAGTGGCCACCCTTTGAGCCGATTCAGAGGCTCAAACGTGTTTTGAAATTGTCCGCTATGGGCCGCAGCTCTTCTGGCGTCATTCGGTCCCACACCCGGCGCAGAGATTTTTTCAGCAACTCGAAACTTTTATGGGGCTGAGCACCCATGTGCTGGTCGACTTCCGTTTCAAGTAAGCAGCATTTGCGGAAAGTTATGTTGCATTATTTTGTTTTAAAGATAGGTGCCGCGGAAACGCATCGTTTGCTCGTGCATATTTACGGGGACGATGCCCCATCAAATACAAGTTGTAAAGAATGGTTTCGGCGGTTTAAAAACCATGATTTCGACGTAAGGGACAAAGATACAGCGATGGTGCGCCAAAAATATTACAAGGTACAGATTTGCGAGCATTACTTGATGAAAATCCACGTCAAACACTTGAAGAACTGTCAAATGTTTGAATAAGATTACTTTGCATTTGTAATTCTGAATAACGAGACTTTTTTCAACAATAAAGGACGGAAACTTATTCCCAAAACCAACATGCGGTATGTAATCCAGTAGATTTGTACCCGGCGGGGATGCAGATCGAAGTTTTTCGAACCTCTAGGATCAATAGTTCAGGAGTTATGGTCGTTTAAAGTTGAGCATATTTCCAGTTTCTTGACAGGTAAGGGCACCGCCATTGGTTTGTATTTAGTGACAGTCGCACGTCGCTTACCGAGTTGGTTAGGATTAGATCGAGGAGCGGCAAGGTAAGCGGCCGTCACTACATACCAATATGGCGGCGCCCTTACCTGTAAAAAATGCTCACCTTTAAGCGACCATAACTCCTTAACTGTTGATCCTAGAGTTGATCGAAATTTCGATCTGCATCCGCGCTAATCTTGAGTCCGGTAAAGTAAAGTTTACCCAGAAAATTTTGTATTTTGCATAATGATTGACAGCTAGTGACTACCCTTCCATAAAAATGACAATCAGAATATTTAATCGTATCAGATAATCCACCAGGTGCTTCAATTAATACACTCCGGGACAAAAACATAGCACATCATCTATTTTTCCTCATTTGATACATTAAACTGAAGAAAATGAATATTTTAATATGTCAACATAGTCTGACATGCCTGAACGTATAATGTACTGAATATCATCCACCATATTTACTTCAATAGAATTTTCGAAATGAAAAGGTAAATATTGGGGTACACAAGCGGGACAAAATGATAGCACAAATAGCAGTTTTACATTTGACAGTTGTGCAGAAGTTACTCAAGAGCAAACATTCATTGCAAAAAGTGGGTACTAGCTTCTTTCGTGCTTATTTAAGAAAACAACATACTAAAGTGTTAAGAATTAAGAGTGTTAAAAATGTGAAGTACATACGATATTGAAGTCACAGGAAGAACAAGATTGAATTACACAAATATAAAAAATTGTAAATAGATGCCGAAAAGTTATTATGAGCTTGTTAAAAATCCTGAAAATTACGGGAAAAAGAAGAATTCTGGGCGTCCACAAAGTTTAACTGCCCGTGAAAAACGTGCAACATTGAGAACAGCATCAAATTCGAGGATGACTCCAAGACAAAGCGCTGAAAGCGTTGGCGTAAACACTAACGGAAAGACTGTACGTTTTGTTTTACAAAAATGCAAGCACTTAGCGTGAAGAGAATTGCAGAAAACACCTTGGTTAAGAAAGGAGCATAAAGCGTTCCGCTTACAATTTGCCGAAAAGTATTATACATATGAGGCCAAAGTGGCGAAGAGTCATATTTACTGACGAAAAAGGATTTAATTTGAATGGTCCAGACGACGTAGGCTATTACTATCATAATTTGAACGAAGAACAGCAATTTTTAAGCAGTCGCCAAATGGGAGGCGGCTGTGTGATAATTTGGGCCGATATTGGATATTGGGGTAAAACAGAAATCAAATTTATAAAAGGACGAATGAATAGTGAACGGTATATTGAAATGATAAATGAACAACTAAACACTTATGCCGCTGTAAGAATTGCTGCAAATAAACACATTTTACAACGAGATAATGTCACAGTCCTCGCGGCGAAAGCGGTCAAGAAATACTTTTCTTCAAAAATTATTCGAGTTTTGGAGTGGCCAGCAATATCTCCAACCTCAACATTATTGAAAATTGTTGGGGACAACTTGCCAGAGCTGTGTACCAAAATGGCAGACAATTCCAAAATATTAACGATTTAAAGTAGAGCATTTTGGACAAATGGGAGAATATTAGCCAAAACAGTATTAAAAAATTGTATAAATATTTACCAAACTGAATGATATATTGAAGTTGTTAGCTATAAAGGAGGTCCTACAAAATATTGAGCATTGATTTTTATCGATTAATTCTGTTATATTTCAAGTTTTTCGTTAAATGTGCTATCATTTTGTACCTTTATATTTCGTTAATAATAATTCTACTTCATTCAATAAAAATAGATAAGTTAATGAAGCTTCGTTTCATTTCATTCATATCTGTTAAGAAAGACACACTGAAGATATCTGTACATATAATAAAACTTGAATTTTTTCTAATGTTTAATAAACAGAAATTACATTAATTTCAATGTGTGCTATCTTTTCGTCCCGGAGTGTACATTCATCACGAGACACAACTTTTCCATTGCATGTATTCCGTTGCTTTCTAAGGTAGAATATGTTAAGTCATTTCAAGAAGTTACATAAAGAACGACGCGTGTACCAGAGGGTTAAAGTAGACAGAAAAATCAGAACACGCACTCTTTTCCGAGCAAATCCTCCGAGCACAGTATCTCGCGCAAGGGGTCGAGCGCGATAAAACAAATAGTAATTCATCGTCAAGTCCCATCACACCCGAGAAGCGTTTCTAGAATTTCCGGGGTAAAAGATCCGCGCGTTAAACGAATTAGGCCGCGAGCGTTTTCGGCGCTGCGCTGCGGTGCGTAAGGGACGAAAATGCGGCGGGTAGAGTACCTATAAGGTCGGGGTCGGATTGCATGCCGGAGCGTTGCGAGAAAATCGCGTGGCGGATAGAGGACCTCGCAAGAGACACGAAGAGGAGGAAGAAGAAGAAGAAGAAGAAGCGGTGGCGGGACGTTTTACGAGACACAAAGCGGCGCCGCGCGCCCATCTCGATCCTCTCCGGAATGAATCTCTTGCTGGGTAATTAGGCAGATTACTTTCCGGAGTCGTTCGAGTCCCGGTTTCTTACCCGACTCCTAGGCGCGGTATATATTTCGTGCGCGTGCTGGGGTAGAGAACAATTAAACGAAGAAATTCTTCGGGTTTCGGGATCGAGGGACGACGATGGGGATGGGCCATCAGGTTTGCGAGGACGAGAGCAACGTCGGCCGACTCGTGTGCGGCCGATTCGAGCGGAGCTTAAATTCACCGCAGGGCTAATCGACCAAAAGGCGCGTTTCTAGCGGAAGTAATGTCGCGCTTAAAGACCCTCCTCCCTTGTTCCTATAACCCCGAGGCCTCACTTCCAGAAACGGTGCCATGATTGCCGAAAATATCGCGCCGCTGCGGAACCATCGGCACCGGGGGAAACGAACGATGATGATCACCGGGGGAAGGTACGCGGAACGGGTCGGTGCGGGCGAACGCCGATAAACGGCCGGGTAAGAAGAACGATGATTGTTGCGCGCAAAATGGACGCCGAAGATATTATTTCGGTTTGCTGCGTTTCGGTGAAATTTTCCTAAAACAAGCAATCGTAAGCTGTTGAATGTTTCTCTGAATTCATTCGGGAACAGTAGACCCATTTGTTACTTGGAGTCGCCACTGAAAATTGTTCTGGCGTTATTTAAAATATTGTGTACATTATTAAATACATTGGTATCTAATCAATTACTAAACGTTTAAGCATTGTATGAGGTATTATGTCGATTTCATATTCATGAATTGAGAGACACGATGAGACTGACACATTTGACTAAATGCAGTTTTTAAATTTCCAATACAGGCCCAGATAAAAATGTTGTAAAATTAACCTTTAACATTTTCTCCACGATTCTGAACAATTGCAAACTAATCGTTCTAACTTCGCGAAAAAAATCGTTTGGTCCAATCTTAAAAAAACAATTGTCTTTTTGAGAATGCCCAAATATTACCAAAGTAAGAGTAAATGAAGAGGAATATTGAATATGAGCCGGAGAATATGTGCAGTTTCTATATGACAAGGGGTTGAAATATCGGACACAGGTGGTCGACCAATCGGCTTCAAAGAAATTCGAATATGTGACCGAGATGGTGGCGGCAAATAGAAAGGGTGAAAGCAAGATTCGCAACAGCACGAGCACACTTTCCCTGGCCGTATGAGGAATCGCTGGGAATTCCGATGCAATAAGAAGAAGCTCGACGGGGGGAAGAGTGTCGACTCTTGATCTCGGCGCAGTTAGGTTAAGAGCGAGACAGCAGAGCGAGGCGAGGGTGGGAATTAAATGGGGCGGACTCTTGATTAGTTCGGTCGTCCACCCTGTCCGTGTAGCAGCTACCTCGAGCCACACCCACGCCTTAATCCCGGATTATGAATATTTTCTCCTCGTCCAGCAGTCGTCGGTCGTAGAGGAAGAAAGTCTGTTTTGAGAGGACACTGGACAGTGGCCACCCTCGCGCCGTGTTGCGTCTTGGGACGCTTTTATTGTTCCTGTCGATGCTCGCACGCTTCCCCCGCTCGTTTTGCGCGTCTGGCCGATCTCGTTACGCCGGACCGTCGCGGAATTAAAACGCATTAGGTCGCTGCGGCCAGGGGGAATGATGATGTCGACGAGTTATGGCCTCTCTGACGGCCGATCGTCTCGAGGGTTTGCTTTTCTCTTTGCTCGCTATGATTTGTTCCGGGGAATCGCAATACCGATTCGGAGTCTCGTGATTATGCACTCTGCGCCGGCTGCCATGTCGGTGCAATTGCTCCCTAGAACTGAACGTCTTCCGTTGATTATTTAGCGGAAGGCCGCCTCTCAAAAGATTTCTTCAGCTATTTATGCAAAATAGTTTCCGACTCAATTGTAGGGAACAGAAAACAGATTAAAATGTGTTCTTCCTTTTGATCAGCTCAACAGCAAGGCGGACGCTTCTGTGATTTCAGGGCAGTCATGACTAGATACACCCAAACGCTCGAGCATCAATTTTGTTTTACATATTCCTGACCTTACTTCTTCGAGATCAACGCTGATCCTCTTATCGGATCCAATACAAATAGCTTTAAAATCGTGATGGTATTAACAAGTTCGCTACTACAATTTGTTTCATTGCCAATCTCCGCTGTTAACCTCCACCTAGATCTTCTGCGATTAAATTTTTTAATCTTTTCGTACCTATACCGTCATGAAAATCAATAAAATTTCACAAATACTTACGCAATCAAAGTTTCTTCTTTACATTGTGCACCGAAAATATGCATGTGGTGTAATTACACTTTAGTACATGGTTAATATTACAGTATATGTACGTAGAGTGAATGTTAAAAGAGTTTATAGACGAGCAGAAGCCTAACTAATACAGGGTGTCTCAGTTGAAGGAGGCCACCTCCTTTATTTCTAATGGCACAAAAGATATTTATGGCATAACTTAAATGCTTTCGAAGGACGAGAATATCATAGAAGAACAATTTTTATTTGTCTGGTTATTTTTTCAGTTTTTTCAAGGTCATCGTTATTTTTTATCGGCAGAGCTTATTTTTTGTAATTCCATCTTGTTAACGACTTAAGCATATTCAAATGTATTTTTTTCAGCCGCTATAAGATGGAATAAAAAAAAAGTTTTCCCGTTAAAAAAAATAACGATGATCTTGAAAAAACTGAAAAAAATAACCGGACAAAAGAAATTGTTCTTCTATGATATTCCTCCTTCGATACCATTTAAATTATGTCATAAATATTCTGTTTGTGCCATTACAAATTACAAATAAAGAAGATATTTAGGTGGTCTCCTTCAGCTGAGACACGCTGTATATATAAAATGATTTACTCCTGAAACTCTGAGGTTCATTTACGAGAGCAGCACAGCAACAAAACGATGCACTAGAGGACGCAAGAGTTCATTTACAAGAGTAAAAGAGTAAATAAACTGACGTACTCTTGAACACTCCGGGCCCCCGTGTACAGAAAAAAAGCATGTTCGAGGAGTTACGGGGCCCATCGGCGCGCAAAACTTCATTAGGAGGACAGAGTTACACCTGGCCACCTTTCCGTGCTAGATTTTGAGATCGGCGGGTGGTCATTAACCCTTTGGCACAGCTGGCTCGCTCGATCTTCTCGCTCGTTAGGTTATCGGGAGGCTTCCTTACGGGGAACGTGCAAGAACAGCGGCGAGTGCCGCGGGTGATCCTGGGCAGGCGCTATAGTAAGTGTACCGGATATCTCGGGGAACAGGGTCGAGTCTTATTGCTCGTTGTTTTCGATAGGTTTTAATGCCGCATTATGCCGAAGCACTGACCTGCCGTGCGAATGAACGATTTCTTGCAGTTCCCCGTGAAACGAGAATTCTATCCGAGCTCAGAATTTCTCCTCGCGCGAGTTTTTATGGGACAGTCCCATTTAACTATGTCGATGGCGATAAAAGGAACGGGGGCTCGTTTCCTTGCTTGCTTTGATCGTACGAGCCGGCTTGTATCGCGTTTCTTCAGCCCTTTTTCTCTTTGTTCATTAACTCGCCTCGTCGATAAGAACCATTTTCGGCACAGCGTCGCGATTGAAACAATCGTTAGACTTTATGCATTTATAGAACGATTGAGTACATGGAAAAAATTGGTAAAATCAGGAAATCGAATGTATTAGAAGTAGAATAAAATCCTTTCAGCAGAGCCTGGGATGTAATTACAGGTTTCAGTAGACCGTGTCCTTGTGGAAACACTATCCAAACGTGTCGCAAGCATTCCACCGTTCCAATCTCGAATGACGTTTGCGTCACTGATATCGGGGACACAGTACTTCGGGCATTTTTCAATGAGAAAACATTGCTCTTATATTATACATATGTTCAAGTCGCACCGGTTCGACGACCTGGAGTCTGGCTGTGAATGGCCCTATTCACTGATTAGGTTGCAGTAGAGATATCCATTAGTGGACAGACGCGTAAATTGCTAGACGTTCTACAGAGACCAGAAGTTGATACGAAATCATAAAAATTATATAATTCGCCTATAAACAGATTAACACGTCTGGTGCAATCATTTTTTTCCGATTAATTCTTGCGCTGATAAAGTGTAAAACTCCGAGAACCGTTCTTGTTACCTCTTTTCCCAAATAAATCACTTCGCGCGAATTTAATACACCTGTATATCGGCGAGGCCGCTGCATTAGCTTCTATCAGTGTCTCTAACAAGATAACGTCGATCCCGAGACTGCCTTTGCTCCCGGGAGATTACATTTTAAGCCGAAAGGCTCGCATAATCGTCGATAACGATGCGATACATTAAGCATCGCGAGACTTCTTTCGTTTTCGCTGCGCGCAGTCCATCTTTCGAGTCCGCGATTAAAGCAGCGGGAAGATTTTTTCGAAACATGATTTATGTCATTGTACGACGGGACACCGCGGGTAGAACAATCTGGTATCTCTTGCGATTCCTCGAACGAAACTGGATTCCATGGAAAAGTAGTCGCGGCGGAGCGAGGGCCGGTGCCATTCATCACGGGCGAGGAATCTCTCTCGTGCTCCGCTAATCAACTTCCGGAGCCGTGCTCCGCCGGTCCGAACGAAGGCTGACTATTAATCTCGGTTATGGTTGCCCGTGTTCCCGCGGACGAGCGTCCTTCTTTCGTGCTTTCCCGAGAAAGTCCCCGTCGGTTGGTCGCGTTTGTTTCGTTCTCCTCGAGCGCGCATTACTTGCCGCTTCCATTTCTTCATTCTTCGTTCTTTCGCCCCGGTTGCCCATTACAGGCTCTCGCGGAGAGCATCGCAGAGCGTCGCGACGCTTCGCCTCTCCTTTTCGAACGGTTTCGTCGGAATTGCCCCCGTCGCGTCGCGTTCCTTTTTTCCGGCATCGAGCTCGAAAAACATCGCCGGTCGTTGTCCCGGCGAGTCTAGGACACCCGGCGCCCGGCGCCCGGCGCGGCGTCCGCCGCCGGCGTCTGGCGTCTCGGCGCCCGTTTTCCCGCCTTCTCTCTATCTCTCTCTGTCCCCTTCTTCTCCTTCTCTTCCTCCCTTTCGTCCCACAGAGTGCTTTCTCTTCGCTGCGCTGGTCCGGTCGCTGCACCACCGGCTGCTCGGCCAATGAATGGACTAGACAAATTGGCAGACACATCTGGCCACCTTCTCCGCCACCGTGAAATTTTCCGTCTCTTTCTATCTGTTTCATTCATCGTCCATCTCCGGACCGATCGCTCCTTCGTTTCGCAAGGTATTCCGTTTCTGCCTCGAGCGGGAGTAGACGCAATCCAGTGCCGCTGTTTTGTTTGCGAAGAACACGTGGAGGTCATCTTCATTTTTTTAATGGAATTATACCATGCATCTTGGTATTCTAAATAAAAATGTATCGCTTCTGTTTCGAGGGGGATACGATCCAGAGTGCCGTTATTTTGCTTGAACACGCGCGTGAAGGACACTTGGAGGTCATCTTAATTGTTTTTCACTATTAACATTTTTTTCCACTATTCGATGCATCTTGGCGTTCTGAATAGAAATGTATCGTTTCTGACCTGAGGGGGATGTAATCCAGTGCCGCTTTTTTGTTTGTGAAGAACAAGGGGAGGTCATCTTCAATTTTTAATGGAATCATACAATGCATCTTGGTGTTCTGAATAAAAATGTATCGTTTCTGTCCTGAGAGGGGGATGTAATCCAGTGCCGCTCTTTTGTTTGTGAAGAACACGTGGAGGTCATCTTAAGGGGGTCGTTTCTAGCAGACGACGCTCGCGCGTGAACACTCACACACCGCTAGGCCACGTATACGTACGCGAGGATTGCAAGGGTCCGGGATTCCACTTCTAATTTCTCAATAATGCAAAGACGGGGCTTTTTAGTAGTCAAAATCACTAGATGAAAAAGATCAATCTAGTGCGCTGTTTGCCTGAAAAGTCGTTCTTTTACGTTTCCGAGCAATGGTTTTGCAATATTTGGCTGCATGTTGCCCGTCGGAGAGGTTAGTACGCCGGCGTGACTGCAGCGCCATCTGACGGGTAACATGCAGCCAAATATTGCAAAACCATTGCTCGGAAACGTAAACGAACTACTTTTGAGGCAAACAGCGCACTAGATTGATATTTCATCTAACAATTTTGACTACTAAAAAAATCCCGTCTTTGCATTATCTAGAAATCAGAAGTGGAATATCCCGGAGCCTTGCAATCCTCGCGTACGTATACGTGGTTTAGCGGTGCGCGAGTGTGCTCTAGCGGTGTGTGAGTGTTCACGCGCGAGCGTCGTCTGCTGGAAAAGGCCCCCTTGATTGTTTTAATGGAATCATATCATTTTTCTTCACTAGTCGATGCATCTTTGCGTTCTGAATAAAAATGTATCGATTCCGCTTCTTTGTTGTGAAGAAACATGAACGTCATCTGAATTTTTTGTAATGGAATCTTGTAATTTTCTGCACTGTTGGATGCACCTTTGTATTCCGAATAAAAGTGTACGAACCTATTTATGCCGAAGAGCTACTACTTTGGGAGATATTTTAATTTTAATATTGCGTATTGAATATTGAATATTCAATATTTTGTATTTTCGTTTTGAGGATGTACAGGATACTGGTATAATTGCAACAACTTGTATAAAATAGTGTCCGAATATTAATGGGAGTAGAAACACTGAGGTCGTCCATTTATGAAAGAGTTGGTCTAATTAAAAGTGTGTGCCAACAATTATGAGAGCAACTGTAGATTCTACAAAGCCAATGAACGAAACAAGGAGGAAGAGGGCGGATAGAAGGTTTCGAAATGCTGCGACCTATCGGCCAGCGTAAAAATAGGGTTGCGGAGTCAGGGTAGCGCCAGGATCCTGCGGATCGGGCGCGGCGACGAGTATGATGTACTGCGCTAATAACCGGACCCACGGCCGGCTGTGGCAGATCCTAACGATGTTTTAAGCCGTAATTAATTTACTGGCCGACCCCTTACCTACGGTATACAGCCGGCGTTGCACCCTTAAATTCGCCGGTATCCAGCGACGCTCGACGTCGCTGCACGCCGATATCCATAGCTCTCGGCCTAGGGTACCCGGCCGTATCGGGTTGCGCGAGTACGAGCTTGAATGAAGCACGAAACTGCGTTCGATGATCTCTTCGCTCGGCCAAGGAATATCTAAATAGCGATCAGTTTTGGCGGCAGGTATCCCTACGGTCGGCGAGAGGCAACGTGTGGGCGTGAAGCTCCGGGCTCTCCGAGTAATTTTCATCTTTTTGTTCCCTCGTTCCATCTCCTTCTCTTTCTGCTTCGATCGGAGCGAATCGTCTTTTCTCACGGGACTGCTTTGTATCGCGTGCAAACCGACGCGATGCGTCCCACCGGTCACGGGAGCGTTCGAATGTTATCTGTAATTCGAATGGACCAATAGTCGCGGATCTGATTCCGATGCATAGTGCTCTCACACCTCGACTGTCGCGCTGTGAGACGAAATGATCTGACAGCGGTCATAAATCGATTTTTGTGATATTATAATTTTCGGAAAAAAATTGACGTTACTCCAGAGAGAATTACTACACTTGGAACCGATATTGAACACTAATTAATTTACACTAACCCTTTGCAGTCGGAGCTAGTTTAACTCGATAATTAAACATTTCTTCCGACCTAAAATAATTCGATTGTATACGATTTTTCTCATTTTATGGATATGAAATTGATGTACAATGGTACCTCGGTATATACGTCTGCTTTGGAGTACGTCCAATTCGGAATACGTCCTGTTTGGACATGACAAAGTTTGCTCGGTATACGACTTCTGTTCGGTACACGACATAATTTCTTTTGCGTGAATTCTGCACACATTAGAAACACTTTAAAAAACGAAGTTTCTGTCAAACAAACACCAGAATGTCAGATTTTATTGCAAGGAGACTCTTCTTCCACAGAAGAGAATACCATTTGTTTCTTTTTATATTTTAGCATTAAGCAGAGTTGAAATAAAAAAAATCTATAATAAAATATCATATTTTATTTATGTGTTTAAAAACTATTTAAATTATTTTACGACCCCAGTAGGTATAATATCAATAGAAGCTTTTTTTACATGAGAACGGATTAATCATTCTTACATTACTTCTTATGGGAAAGATTGGTTTGGTATACGTCTTATTCGGTATAAGTCCAAACAACCGCGGTACCACTGTAATACCTCAGACAATAACTTGACAATGTAAACAATATTGTGAATAATATTGTGAGTCGGATTGAAGAAAGCTTCGTTGGATGATATACAACCCTCTTCAGGATCTAGTATGCAGGAGTCAAAAGGAAATGTTAAACGTCGATTCTTCGAATTTCTACACCGGTCTTGCTCCATAACGTGTCCCAGATGTCGATCTATGGAATACTGTAAAAAGGACAATCATGTTATGAAAGTTTCCAACGATTACGTCCCCTTTAAGTAATAAATAGTGCTGCAACTCTCTGGATGACACGTTAATATTAAATTCCTCAAGGGTATCAGAGCATGATATATGACTACCGAGTGCTCGCACATACTTTGCGGTCAAGTAAGCTGTCAAACAATATTCTTCTATTTTCTGCGCTTCTCTTCAACATTCCGATTCAAAGTATGCGCATTCAATAGACACATTATGCATCTGTGGCAAAAATGAGTGCGCAATTTAAAACAGTAAAAACATTATATTATTTTCAACCGATTAAACGTAGCAAGAAAGAAAATCAATTTTTCTGTCTCACTCCAGTTTGCTGTGATTCAGGTAAGAAAAGTTTATTTTGTAACGAACACAGTGGGTTTTTATAATTGTACCAATCGACCCCTGATCTTTTTATAATCAATTAGAAGCATTGGTTTACAAAATGATATGCAAACAAGATTTTCAAAAAATTATAATTAACAAGGTTACGTGCAAAAATAAAGAAGGCATTTTTAAAAAATTTTTTTATTTGAAGAAGAAATTTTTAGAGAAAATTTACAAGATTTACAAAAATTTACAAAATATATATATTTTAAATTTTCATTATGGGCCCAAATAAAAAGGTTTTGAAAATGCCTTTATTATTTTTGCACATAACCGTGTAAATTATAATTTTTGGAAAATCTTTTTTGCAGATCATTTCGTAAACCAATGCTTCTAATCGATTATACAAAACATCAGGTCGTTTGGTACAATTATAAAAATGTCACTCCAGTTCGTTGCAATTCAGGTGAAAAGAATTTATTTCGCATCTCTAATGCATAAAACGCATTAAACCTACAGTCCAGTGATCAATTACGCGAGTCACTGTGCGTACGTTAAGCAGAAAAAGCCTCGCGTTAAAATGTTGGTTTGGCAAATGAACGGCTGTCAGCGGTGAATCAAACGACCACAAGGTGATAACGGTGAATCTTCCGAGCATAGATTTTTGTTCCCGACGCGGGGGCATTACGGCGGACGCTGATGCGGACGAAAGCAGCTTCGGCCGAGCACTACTTTTCCGGGATTTAGCACGCTTTTTCCCCGCTCAGAACACACCATTGCCAACTGTGTCTCGTCGTATAACTACGGATTACCTCTCTTTATCTCTCCAACCCTCCGACCGAATCCCTCTCGCCATCCCATTTCCCCGACTCGTACATCTCGTCGAGTGGCCCCTGCCTGCGCGCGTTACGATAGGCAAGCGCAATTCCTCCGGTTGCTCCTTTTTGCGCGATTTAAGTAGACGGTTCGGCGAACGTTCATATCCTCCACGGTTCTCCAGTTCTCCAGGCCGTGTGGTACAACGTAATTAGCCACTACGAGTCATTTTTTTTCCAGCCGGCGCGGCGCGGCGAGAGAGGGCGAGTCAACCTGTCCTTTACAGTCATTTGCATTCTTCGTTCGTTTAAGGTAAATGTCGCGACCGCGTTCTCTCCCACCGCACAGTGCGGCCGATCGCCGATCTACAGTGGACGAAATTTCTATAAGAACATTATAATTTACTGCCAAAAGTTCATTTGTTCGGTAAATTTATGTTAGTATAATGTGAAAACCTTATGAACACCAATGTATTATTACCGTAAAGTAGCGCACGTAAACAAATTCGAAAGTTCTCAGTGTTGTAAATAAAAATAATTGAATGCTGATCGTAGTAAGTACGAAATTTGTATAAGAACGATAAGTTTTTCTCAGTTCTGTATCATCGTTACTACAAGAAACATCATCCATACCTCAGACGGAGTAAATATTGAAATTTAAATACAAAATTTTTTAACATACATATAATAATTCTTCATTTATTAGAATGCCACGCGGAAAAGTTTTAAGTTCCGAAGAAAGAATAAAAATAGATGCATACCACGATGCAGGTTTCTCTATTCGAGAGATAGCCAAAAAAGTTAATAGATCTAGTACTTATATACATAATTTTCTAAAATTGCGTGAAAAATATGGCAAAAACCATTATATGTATAGGTGGAAATACGAAACTCACAAGGCGTGATCGTTCTCGTATTTTTAAAGAAATACCAACTAATAATAGCACTGTCAGTGAAGTAACAAGAGTTTTGGATCTGCCAGTGACTACACGACGTGTACAGCAAATATTGCAATACGATACACGGTTAAAATGGAGTAAAAAAATAATGAAGCCACCTCCTACCCAGGAGCACAAAACTGCAAGATTAAAATTGGCAAGAGATCACATGACCTGGCGTCAAGAGTGGAAAAATATTATATTTTCCGATGAAAAAAATTTAATGTAGACGATCCTGGCGGTTTTAAATACTATTGGCATGATTTATGTAAGGATAAAGCCGTAGCGATGAGTAGGAATTTCGGCGGTGGAAGTTTAATGGTGTGGGCTGCGTTCAGCTATAATTCAAAAACACCAATATGCAAAATTTGTACGAGAATGAACGCAGAAAAATACATCGCCCTATTAGAAGACACTTTAATTTGCTTCATCGCAGAAAATCACGACGACAACGTTATTTTTCAACAAGATAACGCAGCGATACACAATGCTAAGAAGACTCGGGAGTGGTTTAGACAAAAGAATTTGCAACTAATGAACTGGAAGTCACGTTCCCCTAATCTAAACCCAATAGAAAGTTTATGGGGAATCCTATCACGAGCAATATATAAAAATGGGAAGCAGTATAACAACATTAAAGAGTTAGAAAACGCAGTAAAATATGAGTGGAATCAAATCCATAAAACAACGTTGCAAAAATTAGTTTGTAGTATGGAAAATAGAATATTTGAAGTGATTAACTGTAACGGTGGAAACATTTCTGTAGTTTGAAGAGGACTGTAATTATCAAAAAAATTACTCCACTAAATAAAATAATGGATATAATACTTATGTTCCTTTATGTACTCCGTAGCTGGTGAGAAAGGTTTTATTACTCAACGTGTAAGAGAACACTACTAAAAGTAGAGATTTCACTAATACTCTGATACTGACCGGGAGGATTAGCAGGTGCTTCATTGTTTACATAAAACCAGCTCAAGGTCCCTTTAGCCAAATATTTGTTATGTTTGTAACAGATAATTAAATGTTACACAAGCGTTGGTGCGCAAAGTCCAATTTACATTTTGGGACTTTTGAATAGCTAGATCGGCGATCGGCCGCACTGTGCACCGTGGCAAGAACTAAAAAGAAACATTCAAGCTAATGGATATATACAGAGGCTCACGAAATTGTTCGAACATCCATAAAAAAATTTGTTCAAAATCGGACCAAAAGACCTGATTGTTTTTTAGTCATCAGAAGCATTGGTTTTCACAATGATGTGCAGAAAAGATTTTGAAAAAACTGGTTGGAATTATTAAGTGTGCAAATAAGTTCCTTCCCTTTTTTCTACGATCATTACTTCTGACTGAATTCGAATTACTTCCCGATTTTGGTGCCATCTGAAAGAGCGTTCTATTAGTTTTAAGAAGAGTCGCGATGATCGCTCTAACAAAGGAAGGATCCCAAGTGTCCGACTTCGATTTTGATAATTTTTTGTGAGACGATGGTATATGGATTAGGGCTGTAACTTTTCCGAAGCTTCGAAGCTTCGAAACGTATGAAGTTGTAACTTATGAGTAGACTGCAGATTTTATGCTTTTATGACAAAAATGGGTACGCACCATTTAAAGCAGTGGACGTGTTAAAAATATTTAAGGACACCAAGGTATTAGTTTTAGCTTAATAGGATAATTAAAGGAAGAATACAATTTTTATTTGACTCCTGTATCTTGCAATCAATGCGAACATTTTTTATTTTGCATAAAGATCCGCAGTCTACTTATGAGTTTCATAGCATGTCACGATTTTTGATAAATAAAAATATTAACTTTCAGTCACCGGTGAGTGACACTGAACTTTCCGTTTGGACTTTTCGTAATTAAATTAAATTTAAAAGATTGTATTCTATTAATAAATTTCGGAATCATATCACGAACGTGCTTAAAAAATAATACTTTGCAAACAAAATTTTAAGGAGTTTTATTAAATTCGGTCAAATCGGATATCGCGGATTAAATGAAAAGAAAAGCAAGACAGGCTGTAACTTGCCTTCGAAGGTCGAAGATTTCGAAGTTTCTGAAATCGAAGCTTCGAATTCTTCGACCTTCGAAGGAAAGTTACAGCCCTAACATGGATCCCTAATTATGTATGCAAAATATTAGGTGTAGTTACTCAATAGCTTTAAAGATATAAACAGTTAAAGTACAGTGGATAACAACAGTAAAAAAAAGTTAATACTCATATTTTCAATGAAATCACGATAACAGTAATATTTATTCACTTATAAAAATAAACAAGTTGATTACATATTTAATGGTAATGTTGAAAACAAAATTTATCACGATAATCACAGTGATCTGAAGATTTATCAAGATATTGATCTTTCTATACTAAATATACAAAATTTGGTGTAACCGGAAAGCAAAATATCTTCGCCCGGCATGAGTTGGCCAGTTTATGTTGAGATCGCGCTAGCGGTGAGCGCCACTGTGGCGGCAACTTATTGTTAATGTTGTAATGGCGATGATATTTTGCTTTCCGGTTCGGGAAAAAACGTCGACGTTGCAAACTTCAAAGGGTGATTTCTCAAGATAAAAGTCTGCTCTATCGCGTGGTATAGTTCGATTTTTCGCTGAACCCTTATTTTTTAGGTAAATTCAAAAATATCCTGAAAAGTTGCTGCAAAAGTGGTGTCTCTCCGTCTTTAATGATTGTTTAAACATGTTTAAACATTCATAATGTATTAGTATTAGATATCACTGTATTCAGGAAAGTCTACAGAATCTTTTGCTGCAAAGAACAATTCAATATCTTTTATAATACCATCACAATATTTGTTTAAAGTTGAAAAATATATTTTTTTTCTAAGCCTTGTTTCTCAAGAACTGTTCGTCTAGGACCTAGGAGAAAAATTAAGGGCAGATTCGGAATCCGTGTATAAATTCTATAAGTACCACCATCACAATGTAATTGTGAAACTTTGGTGTTGGACAGTGCTATTAAACGATACTTTAACTTACTTTTGGCACACCAAATTTTGTATATTTAGTATAGAAAAATCAATATCTTGATAAATCTTCAGATCACTGTGATTATCGTGATAAATTTTGTTTTCAACATTACCATTAAATATGTAATCAACTTGTTTATTTTTATAAATGAATAAATATTACTGTTATCGTGATTTCATTATTGAAAATATGAGTATTAACTTACTTTTGTTATCCACTGTATCATACCTGTGAATCACGCAGCCTGCTTACACGGCTAACGGAACTTCGAAAACTACTGCTATCAACAACACAAGTGGTATATCATCAAGGTATGAAACTTTAATTGTTTATATCTTTAAAACTATTGAGTAACTAAACCTTATATTTTGCATACATAATTAGGGATCCATATACCATCATCTCACAAAAAATTATCAAAATCGAACTCGGACACTTGGGGTCCTTCCTTTGTAAGAGTTTCCAGTGCTATGCAACAAATTTCAAGCAAGATGGCGGCGTGCGAGAAGCATCATTTGCGTCACGGAGATCCGGAAATTTTAATTTGGAAGACGACGATCGTTCAGTGCACCGAAAAAGTTTGATGATGGTCAGTTAGAAGATCTGCTCAACGAAAATCCGACCCAGACGCAAGAAGAATTGGCAGAAAGATTGGGAGTTATACCAGACACAATTTTATTACATTTTACGTACATAAAAAGTAATAAAATCTTGAATTTGGAAAAAGAACGGGAGATAACTTATTTGCTCACCTAATACTTGATAAAATAAAAAACTTTTTTATTTGAGCCCTTTGTTCTGACTAGATTAATAGAAATGGCAATGCATAATTGAATTATATAATTGTGTAGCAAGATCCAAAATAAGATAAATGTAAAATGTTGGAGCTAGGGGTTAAATGAGTGATGGCTTTAATTCTGAAACGCGTTGCACCCATCGCTATGTTCCCCACGTTGTTTCAACAATCGCTGGGGCTCGAATATTGTAAAATATCGGCGGTCCCGGCAATCACAGATATTGGAAAAGAACCGATTAGAAAGAGAGAGAGGGGGGGAGGGGGAGAGGGGGATATGGGGAGAGGGGGAGAGGGAGAGGGAGAGGGAGAGGGAGAGGGAGAGGGAGAAACACAGGGCGATTCGACCACAGTGATTAAGGCGGTCGTAATCGAGGATTAACGCCGCCCCAGCGATTTTCGATATGCGTCCTGGCCCGAGCTCGTTTGTGGTCGCCACAATCGTGAAATCCCACGAGTTTTAAGCCGTCACAGAACGGAAAAGATGAAACTCGAGACCCAAGAGGAGCGCGCCCGGCTCAAGGAAGCTTATCCAATTATATCGACACGCTCCGGCAGTTATAGATTAGGGCTCCACCGGGATACTTCGCGAATCGAACAGAACAGAACCGAACCGGGCCCCGCGGCATTATCCGCGCACACTCGATATACCGATTGAATTTAAGTTGGCTACAGTGTCGCGAGATGGAGGATCACGATTATGGACAACGGCTTCGGAATGCAAGGGGAAAAGGAATTTATGATTATATTGGGGAACTGGGCGGAATCGCTGGAAAAGAAGACAATGTGTACTGCCAGGAGCCCAGCGAATTCTATTCAGGGATTAGTGAGCCGGATCGGGGATAGTTACTGTTAAAAGCAGCAGCGATGATGGCGGGAGAGATTTGCGCAGGCTCGATTTTGTGAGGACGGACGCAAATTGGATCTATCGGTTTGAGTAGTCACGGTCCAGGGAATCGGTTCCTTGGACTCAAAGATCCATGAAGAAAATTGCTTGGATTTAGAACAGGGAGCTAGATATTCTTTGAACCCTCATATTCTAGCCAATGATGTTTCGAACCCTTAAGTTCAAACAGGAGATCCCAAGCGATCTCTAGTTTGGGTCTTCAAGTTCAAACATCTCTGGCTTTGACAGTTTTGGGTTTCAATGTTAGTTTTACCTCTTCGGTCATGATCCTAATGTAGTCAGTATGGTTTCGAATTAATCAAATTGGAGTCTACTGTCTGCAGTTCCATTTTGCAAGCTTGATGTTTCTAGATCTCGAGTTCTCATCCCTTATTACTATACTGCGGATTTTATGCAAGATAGGAAGTTTGTGCCTCAATTACAAGATACAGGAGCTAAATATAAATTAATATTTCTCACTAATAATTTGAATGTAGTAACAATACTATATTAATACCCTTAAAGACTTACAATGTGTTCACTGTATAAAATTTCACCTACTCAGTTTTGTACTAAATGCATAAAATCCGGAGTCTACTTATTACATAAATCGTAAAATGGTTCCAACTTGAATTTGAATGCAGTGGAAATAGTATATTAATACTCTTAAATTCTTGTAGTGTTTTCACCGTTTGAAATTGCACCTATTCATATTTGTAATAAATGCATAAAATCCGGAGTCTACATATTACATAAATCGTAAAATGGTTCCAACTTGAATTTCAATGTAGTGGAAATAATATATTAATACCTTAAAGTCTTATATAATGTTTTCACTGTTTGAAATTGCACCTATTCATCTTTGTAATAAATGCATAAAATCAGGAGTCTATATATTACATAAATCGTAAAATGGTTCCAACTTGTGTGAATTTGAATGTAGTGGAAATAATATAATAATACCTTAAATTCTTGTAATGTTTTCACTGTTTGAAACTGCACCTGCTCATTCTTGTCATAAATGCATAAAATCCGGAGTCTATCTATTAATTGTAAAATTGTTCCAGCTTGTCCGTCGATCTAATTTGCGTTCCCCAACGTTGCGAGAAAGGAGACATTCACCAATCGAACTTTCTCTGTAAATAGTGTTTACTCTCTAAACAGCAAGACTATCCGCGCCCTCTCAATGTTCGAGTTCCTCGATTTCAACATGGCCATTGTCTGCAATCAGTGTTTAGTATTTATTGCAGAATGTCGGACGCAGGGGTCAGGAAGGAAAGCAAGAGTTCTCCCGATCGATTTTACATTACGATTCCCGTCTGGTACTTTTTGCTTTTATCGAGGTTGCGTTTCGGAATCCTTAATCGGGAAACGATGTCGTGGGTATGTAAAATCGGGACGTACATCGGAGAACAGGTCGTACGAGCAATCGCTTGGCTGAATGCATCGGTGTACCCACGGCAAACAGGTCGGCTTTCACTTTAAGCTCTGTTCACATTACAACTTGCCTCGTGGATCCACCGCGGCATTATGTACGACCTTCTGATTCTGATCGGTATAAAATTAAACGCGCGGCGGTGGCTGCAACAATTGTGCCTGTTAATCGTAGCTATTAATAAAAGTTGTTATTAATTATTGAAATTTTTCAGTCTCATTCTGTATGAATAATTTCCATTAGGATCTAAAAATTAATTTTTGCGTTAGTACGCCCGGAAAGATAAAATAATTGCGTCCTGTTCTGCCGTTTGAGTTTCTGTTTGATTAAATAAATCACTTCAATGTTATGGCGTTTTTATGACGGATGGTTCGTTAGTGGAGATGTTAGCACTCAAAATGACGCGAAGCATTTGATCGATAATGGATTTACATACGCGTGTAAACGTGGCTTTAGAACTGTGAGAATGAACCGCGACCTTTAAAGTGCGTGGATCTTCCTAACCGCAGGGAACTATGACTGACAGATAACTATGACCGATTGCTCGATCCAATATAAAATTCCATGTATTTTGTACATACAGATGTTTTGTACAACTTGTAGAGACAAGTTCTCGAAGAATAAACTATTAAATATTTAATTCGAAATAGCGGTTTATATGTAAATATAAAAAGAGTATAAAGCCATAAGAATCTTCGAATTTTGTGAAAATCGTATGTCTCACAATTTTTGCCATTTTTACTTATTGCCCATAGGATCCTTCATCGATTTTTATGAAACTTTGTGCATGCATCTAACTTACTTAGATTTACGAAATGCATGTTTTGAATTTTCGTTACTGGCGTATATGAAAAAGTTAAAAACCATAATCATTACTTTTCCGCAATTTTTACCAACGATAATTTGTAATTAATTTTTTTATAAATTGTTACTGCCAGATTAAGACTTGTGTCCCCACTCTACCTTTCCCTTCTACGACGCCATTCTCCCACGCTTCCGCCACGGCCCAGTCACGTGGCTAATCCGGTACTGGTAGGGAGAGGGCAACATCTTCCCCTCAATTCGTGTTTCCTTTCCCCATCTGACGACACATTGACTATTTTTCCTCATTTGGTTCATTAAACTGAAGAAAATGAATATTTTAATATGTCAATATTGTATTCTGACATGGCTGTACGTACGATGTACTGATTATCATCCACAATATTTACTTCAATAGAATTTTCGAAATGAAAACGTTAATATTGGGGCCCACGAGCGGGACAAAATAATAGCACAAATAGCAGTTTTACATTTGTCAGTTGTGCAGAAGTTACTAAAGAGCAAACATTCATTGCAAAACGTAATTAATAAAGTGTATGATAAAGTAATTGATAAAGGGTACTAGCTTCTTTCGTGCTTATTTAATAAAACAACATACTAAAGCGTTAAGAATGAATCGTGAAAAAAACTAAGTGTATGTGAAGTACATACGATATTGAAGTTAAAGGAAGAACAAGATTGAGTTACACAAATATCAAAAATTGTAAATAGATGCCGAAAAGTTATTATGAGCTTGTTAAAAAATCCTGAAAATTGTTGGGGACATCTTGCCAGAGCTGTGTACCAAAATGGCAGACAATTCCAAAATATTGGACGAATGGGAGAATATTAGCCAAAACAGTATTAAAAAATTAAGGAGGTATTAAGGAGAAAAAGTAAAGGTGGTCCTACAAAATATTGAGCATTGAATTTTGATCGATTAATTCTGTTATATTTCAAGTTTTTCGTTAAGTGTGCTATCATTTTGTACCTCTATATTTCGTTAATAATTCTACTTCGTTCAATAAAAATAGATAAGTTAATGAAGCTTCGTTTCATTTCATTCATATATATATGTTAAGAAAGACACACTAAAGATATGTGTATAGAAAAATTGAATTTCTAATGTTTAATCGAACAGAAATTACATTAATTTCAAAGTGTGTTATCTTTTCGTCCCGGAGTGTAACAATTGATGCAGAAGATAATGTGTCATGTCTGGCTCGACATGTAACTGGAAAGGGTATCATGGCGCAGGGCACGAAAATCGAAGGGATTTGGATAGCTAGCCTAGTTGGGTCCCAGGACACGTTGTCGGAGAGTGGAGATCGACGAGTTGGAACCGGCGATAACGATCGATCAGCGTCTCTCGGCTTCGGTACCTGGTCCTCCTCCGGAGTTGGTCGCCCTTACACGCGTCTCCGGTGCTAAAGCAAAAGCTATCGAATTTCATGTATATGCCTTCCTAGGAATGCAGGCCGCACGGCGCGCGTAACTCTATACGTCGGTCACGCACCGAGGATTCGCGGGAGCGACGTATATGCTCGGTATTATGTATACGCGTCAGCCATCGCCGATCGAGGAAGGATTTCCAAAGGTTGCTCGTTCCTCGGTCGCCCGCCCGTCTTCTCGATCGACTGACTCGCTCCCTGGAATGATCACGCGACGACGGAGAAACCAGCGAAAAATCATGCTCGACAAGGATTCTTCCACGAGCAATGCGCCGCTGGTACAACGCGACGGTGTACGGCAGGCATGTCAAACTCTTTTACCACCAAGGGCCTGATCAAGTATCATAAATTAATTCGAAGGACGCGAAAGAAAAAAGTAGCCTCGAAATAAAAAGGAAATACATTTCTTTTTATTAAAAAAAGCTATTACAAAAGTTCTTTTTCTTGCAGGTTTACTTTATTTGAATACAACTATTTTGTTTTTGTTTCGCAGAAACTTGGCAATGTTTTTCGGTAATCAAATTTTCGAAATTTGGTTGAATTTGTTGAACTGTACTTATTTTTGAAATTGATTGTACACGCTGGTCTGTTAATCTTGACCGTTCCGCAGTTTTATTATGATATAATATTTTTTAACGTTGGAAATAATGGTTCGCATAGATATGTGCTAATAGCTGAAATACGCCTAATTGCATATAACATATCGGGAAACCGGTCGACAGATAAATAATTGTGGAAATGTGGAATATCACAACATCCATATATTTTTGTTTCAATACGGAATCACTCTGCATTTCGATTAATTCCAATTGTACAGATTTTGCACTCCAAATTCACCCATCTGCAAGTCAATTTCACCTTTCTGTAAATCAATTTTACCCTCCTGCAAATCGATTTCACCCTTCTGCAAATTAATTTCACCTTCTTGCAAATCAAGTTCAACCTTTTACAAATAAAGTATTTCTAAGTAAGTTTTTGTAAAATAAAATCACATCAAATGTTATCAAGTTGTTAAGAAATTCGAAATTTTATGTATTGCAAAGATGTAAATCAAATACTTATTTAAAAGTAATTACCAATTCATTAACTTTGTAATGTGCGAAAACTGTGTGTAGATATGTATATTCATCGTAGCCATTTTCTGATTAATAAGTTTTAGAAATGAAAGTACATCTTTATTGAAGCGTATTGAGTATTGAGTCTTCCCTCGTAGTAATGACACCGTTCACGTGTATCTAAATAAATATCTAATTTAATCGAAATAAATAAATAATTAATTTCAAATATTCTTAATGGGTGAAATTGATTTGCCGAAGGTTGAAATTGATTTGCAGATGGCTGAAATTGACTTGCAAAAAGGTGAATTTGAATTGTAAAAACCTATAAATTGTCATCAACAGTTTCAAAGTTTTTGGTCGGGCCGCAAACTGGGTTGGCGAATAAGTTCGTTCGGTTTTTTAGAGTGGAATAAATCACAAAAACCGAACGAACTTGTTTGCCAACCAAATATTTGTCGACGGGCCGCGTGTTTGACATGCCTGGTGTGCGGTATCGCCCCTGTAATTGTCCGAGCGATTTTCCATGTTCTATGTCGAAAAGGGAACGCCTTTTCTTGAACAAAAAAGCGTTCTTAATTTAAAATTGTTTTTTCTTTAGTTATAGTTTCGCATCAACTGCATGTCGCATCAACTGTTAGTTATCAGTAGACTCTCGATTTTATGCATTTCTAACAAAAACGAACCAGTGCAATATAAAACAGTGAAAATATTAAAAGATTTTAAAAGAGCATTAATATATCATTTTGACCACATTAAAATGATTAATGAACAATATAAATTTATACTTAGCTCTTGCGTCTTGCAATTGATGCGCAAACTTTTTATTTTGCATAAACATCTGGAGTCTAGTTATTAGCGACATCATAAAATAAGTCAGGGTATACTACATTATTCGTTCGATAAGTTTGGAAAACTGTTAATACTGACAACGGTGATTTAACGATATAATGATATAATGTTATACAGTATCGTCACGGTAAATGCCTGACCCCAGTATCCCGATTTCCCAACAGAAAATTATAATCCAACTCCAGTAGCGCCTCGATACCAGCACAGATTCCCTATTCCAAGAAAGTCACTCCTACCGGGAGAACTTGCGAGGCGCATTTAATGTAAATCGGAGGAAAAGTTATGCCACACAAATACTCGAATACCGACGATTCCGAATAACCAATTTGTCGGAGTTTTTCCAAGAAATTCCCATCGGCATTATTGCGGTTGGATATAAAACTTGCCAGTATCGCGCCTTGTCCATCTACGATCAGGTGTATTCGCATAAGATAGGTTCATCGGGGCCCGTTTCATTCCAGTCATGCGCTCTTCCCTAAGTTATCGTTCACGCTTATCTTCGTGTCCCGTGTAAGAAACTCGCGGCGCGGCGCGGCGGCATGGCATGGGACGCGTCCCAGCAAAACGCAAATCCCGTTTCCGGTTTAATACCGGCGTCCGCGTCGTATTAACCGCGTGTTCAATGGCCGCCGTGCTCATTTTTACTCTGTCTCTCCTCGTCGTCAGCCTTTCCAGCAGCTCTCTCAATAAAACCTGGTCGGGTTAGGGGAATAGTGTCTCGCAGGTGCATTCTCCGTATCGATGATCCACTGTTATCTGTTTAATGTAACACGGAATCTGTTAACACGTCGGTTACAGGACAACTTACACCTCGCTGGACATTATCGCCGTCAGCTTGGAATTCATGGCGGAGGGTTCTTCTCGCAAGCTGTGAACGTGCGACGCGCCGCCGTTCGGAAGCGTGTCCGGATAAAAATAATCCACGGAGATCGTGCTCCGAATAATTTCCATATCGTCGAGAATGGGCTGTCCTAGCTCGAGGCGGATTGTATTCAAACCCGTATGCAGCAACCGGGGCCGCGTTAACGAAGCGGATCGAACGCTTGAAATTATTTGCGCAACGTCCAGGCGAGCGAGCACGTTTCCCGGAATAATCCGCGATCGAGAGAAGCGAACAGAGGCCCCGCCGATTAATCGAACCGTGGTTAATGGAGCACCGCAGAAAAACTGTGGACGTCTAAATTGCGACGCTTTATCGCGTAAGATAGTAGTCTTCGCGGCGCGTTCCGATGCAAATCGCTATCAGCGGGGTTGCAACGTTCGTTACGATCATCGGCGCGCGCGTAACCCTAGTCGTGTACCGGACTAATAAAATTATCAGCCGCGGAAACCAGAAACCGCCGTGCACACCTCGGGAAACCACTAGTATTACAAGCTTTATGATTTTATGCAGCCACCCGAACCCGGACACCGTCGCGCCGCGCCGCGCCGCCATCCAGCTGCAAGCTGCACTCGAATGCAAGTAAAAATATGTATATGGGCGAAACAGTCGCACCTCTTTGGATAACAATGTCCGGCAAAAATCCAACTTTTATTTCAATTGCCTTTCATCCTTGTGCTTGTCCAGATTCGTTCATTTCAGAATTAACGATTAAATTCTGGTTTCCGAGGCCGTTTTCGCACAAATTTTTGGAATTTTCTTCAGGGTATCTATTTAACTTTCTGCATTAGGATTTTGCACACGTATTCATTGGTATTTGAAGCGCATGTGCGATTTTTAAATGTAAAAATAATAAAGGTTACACGAATTATAAATGTCGGTATAGAGCATGTTTTGTATGTATATTAACCCCTGCCTTACAATATCGTGTCTGACTCGTGATGAAGACTCTGATTTTGGTTTTTTTAATATACAGCTATTGGAGAACATATACAGTGAGGAGCAAAACTGATCACACACACTTTAAATCAGAATAACTTTTTTATAAATGGATCAAACGACTTCAATTTCTCTGTAAAGCTAGATGAATTAGTTTAGTAAATGACGTCTAAAATTATATGTTGATAAAATGCATTTGATCGGAATTGTGAGAAACAATAGTAAAAATTGATTTTTACGACTTTTTTAGCTGAACCAGTAACGAAAATTTACAAGATGTTTGGTCAACTTGTATAAATTATATGCGCTCCGAAAATTTCATTGCAATTGGTTAATTGGTTTACGAGTTGTAATCAATCAAAAGTGGTAAAAAGTCCAAAAATCTTGAAAAATTGCGATTTTTACCACTTTTGATCGTTTATAACTCGTAAACCAATTAACCAATTTCAATGAAATTTTCGGAGCGTATATAATTTATACAAGTGGACCAAACACATCTTTCAAATTCTCCTTAATGGCCCAGCTAAAAAAGTCGTAAAAATCAATTTTTACTATTGTTTCTCACAATTCCGATCAAATGCATTTTTTAGACGTCATTTACTAAACTAATTCATTTAGCTTTACAGAGAAATTGAAGTCGTTTGGTCCAATCATAAAAAAGTTATTCTGATTTAAAGTTTTGCTCCTAACTGTAGGTATACAATTTATATCAATTATCTCCTTTTATAGAGAATTACGATCTACAGAAAAGTTCTAATCACTGAAACCGTAAAATAAATCGTAGGGCGAGGGGTTAGTTACTTTCGACTTACAAGTAGTAAAAATTATTAACGTTTTTAATGTTTTCTATTATAATTTTTTTAATTTACTAAAAGTTTGGATAGACACATTCTTGTTATTTTCATAATGTAAAATAGTCACGTTTAGTGCGTTGTAAACCTAATGTTAAAGAAAGTACATAATATTTTTATTTCGCACGAAGATCCGCAGTCCATCAGCATACACTGATAAAAGCGCATGTATCAGAAACATTCGAACCGCAAATCCATGGCAATTCATTGTCGCGAAACAACAGGTCGGACACTTCTTGCGTGCCGATTCAGGCGTCAAAGAACAGAAATTACGCGCGAGAACGGAAAAAACACCCGAGGATGAAAAACATCATCGCGCACCGTTAAGCAGAAACACGATGACAGAAGAAATGATAGCAACCTTTCACGAGGGAACGCGCGTATTCTTCTGCGGTCACGAGTCGCGATCTGTCCGCAAGAAACGGTCGTGTCCATCACGCGACTAGGATTAATACTGCAACATGCATGCGACGACGATGGCATAATTGTGGTCGATGCGATTTCTTCTTCGAGGACGACTTTCCATTTCTGCCGGACTCTATGTCGCGGTTGCTTGATGGCATAATTGCGGCCATTTACATCGATCATTATGATTTTTTTACCGTCAGGAATTTACAGATTTGTTTTTGTTCCGTTATTGTTTCCACGTGTGGATCTTCATGGGACTACCGCAAGGAAATTCTTTGGTCACTGAAATTGTTTTCTTTTTTTGAGGTGGAGATCTACGTGTATATTGGATGTACAGAATGTACCTCTTTTTAGCAGACTTAACATTATATCTAATATTTAATTTTTACGTTTTTATTGATTATATTTTCCTCGATAATAATCTTCTTGGACTTCATACATTTTCATGAAAATTGCCTCGTAAGTACTTTTAACTTTCAATCCTTCAGGATGTCTGTGCACTGACTGACGAATATTTCACAATTTATTATACGAAGCCAGAATATTGATGATACACTTTCCTGAATTATTGTCTTTTTTTAAATTTCATGATGAATACACATATAACATTAAAACACTTCACTATACATACACACATATCTCCTATAACTATAAATATCTTCTTTATTTTTAATGGCACAAAAACAATATTTTTGGCATAATTTAAATGGTATCGAAGGAGGAATATCATAGAAGAACAATTATTTTTGTCCGGTTATTTTTCTTCAGTCTTTTCAAGGTCCTGGTTATATTTTATCGGGAGAACTTATTGTTTTTTTATTCCATCTTGTTAATGACTTAAGCATATCTAAATGTATTTTTTCAGCCGCTATAAGACGGTATAAAAAAAATTAGTTTTCCCGATAAAAAAATAACGATGACCTTGAAAAAACTATGAAAAAAAATAACCGGACAAAAGAAATTGTACTTCTATGATATTCCTCCTTCGATACCCCGTTTAAATTATGCTATAAATATGTTTTGTGTCATTAAAAATAAAGGAGATATTTAGGTGGCCTCCTTCAGCTGACAATGAGACATCCTGTATAATCGACGTTGTACAAGGTTTAAAGAAATGCTTGGTCCTGGCTGGGGCGATCCTTGACCTTGAATTTCAAGGTCAAATTAATTTTTATTGCATGATGCGTAGAGTACAATCTTTCTTCAAAGTACTAAACATTAGTATTGCTTCTCCGAGTCTTATTTTTCAGTGTACGAATTCAAATATACGTCAGCGAGAAAAATTGTAAACCACCTTGAAGATTACTGACTGAGACAAAGACTCATCTTGCCGATATCAAACCGAGCTGCATCGCCGATACATTGTATTAGAATAAAAATGGAAGAGCTGCAATTTTATTCACGACCGTAAATAAAAAAATATGTAAAAGCAGTTCAACGCACCACCTAATATTTTCCAGAGCAGAGGCCTCTTGATGTCGGGTCAACGAGTTGGAATGCCCCCTTAATTCAATGTCGACTCTATTAAAACGGACCCTTGAAGGGCAAGGGAAGGAGAGCGGCATTCGTCGCGAAGGACAATTCGGCCGATACAGAAATTTTACGATCGGCGTGTTCGTTTGAAGTCCCTTCCCGAGGACGAAGGAGCATATTGCGAGGCCTGCGAGTCCTCGAGAGAACGAACGCGTTCCGATAGTTTGGCCGGCGCGGCGCGGCGAACCCTCGCAGCTGCCCCTGTCCCGTTCAAAGCTCGTTTTTTTACATGTAGTAATTTTTAGGGGTGCCGACCGAACTGTGACCATCGCGGAGGGTAAGGGTACACCGGTGCAAGGGAAAGGGCTTTCTCTCCCGAAGAAGAATCGGGCCACTCTAGAGCCTCTTTTCGCGCCTCCTCGCCCCTCGGTTTTCTTCGTTTTCCATTCTTCGAACACCCCCGAACCACCCTCCACTCGCAGAAACTCCATCGGAATACCCCATTAGGAGCGTCGCGCCCGATTTTTTCGAGATAATGATCCTCGAACTTTTCGAATGGCTTTTCCAACGAATAGCCTTTTAACTTGCCGTGCGGATTATGGGAAGAGCGATAGGAACTTCTCTTCCTCAAATATTTCCAGCCACTCCCGCCCACCCTCCCGTATCTCGCTCGAGGCGAACAGCGTTAATAAGCAAGACTTCGACGGAGAGATTCGATTATGCGATCGCGATTGTTCGGTGCTCCGGGAAAAGACTCTTTTCACGGTGACGGAGTTTGCTCTTGTTAGGGATCTAACATCAATGCTTTCGGTCATCTACGATATCTTCTTTTCACATTTGTTAACAAAGTACAAAAATAAACGTTCGTGAATAATTCATTCTACGTAATCGCAGTTAAAATTACTATTTATTTATGCCTGCAGTCGAGCATACTTATGTTCCAACCTAATCGTGATATTAGTCTCTGTACTTCGTTCATAATACGTAAACGAAGAATCGTTTTTACCACGTTTTTATTAGCTCGCTTTCTTGTCTGTCTGTGTATGTTATAATCTCTTTAAAATGTTTAAAATCGATTGAAAAATTTCACACACACAAGACTAAAACAAAAATTCCTAACCCTGTACAGATTCCTAACCCCACATACAGATAGTCCTGAAAATTTGTGATTGTGAATTTTTAATAGCTATGGAAATACAAGTTAGATTTAAAACGAAAAACGTGGGGCGCAAGATAATAGTAAGGAGTGTAGAGAGTAGCTGCCGTTGAGAAAACTCACACAACATTTCACATATCATTTGCAGTGCAATAAAATTGTTAGGGACTTAGATGAACTATTCATTCATCAATTATCTATTGCATGCGCCTCACGTTTTTCGTTTTAAATCTTACTTGTATTTTCATAGCTATTCAAAATTCACAATCACATATTTTCAGGACTATCTGTACGGGGTTAGGAATCTGTATGGGGCTAGGAAAAAATTATTTTATACTTTTTAGTCCGTTTTAAAAATGTGGTATTTCTTAAAAATTTAATTTTTATTTAAATAATTTTGAGATTTCTGTTATACATATTTTTCCATTTAATAGCAACGAAGTTTGTTTTTCTATAAAATTTTCAAATGGTCACGTCAATCTGTTCAGGGACTGGCTACTATCCTTGAAGAAATACAAGTTCTTCAAGTTTTGCATCTGTTTGATGACTTCTTCAAAGTTTTATATGAACATGATAAGATCTTTAGTTTGGTAAATGGACAATGGGATAACTTTCTAGTGAAATGAGGTTTGTTGGAGGCTGTGAGGGACAGGAAAAATGATTTTCTTCGAGCAGGACGATTCTCGGACACGTTAACTGTTCCAGTGCCGGTTCTAGCTTCCAGTTCTTGCTCTCTTTCGTATTATTCTGGTTTCGAAGAAAGGGAACACGCAGACACGCGTAGGCGAAGGCGGTGGGGGTCGATTCGTAGCGGAAAGTGAGTTTTCTACCAACGCCACCCTTCCGTCTTTTCCTTCGTTTTTCACGCGCGACGCGGAACGATGCTCGCGCGGGGATGTACAGGGTGTCTCGTTTTTACACCATCCTATCATTGTCATCAAAACAGCCTAACACTTGTACGTTTTGTAGAAAGAATTTTGCGAACGTTGAACGTCCATCGTTAGAATTAAATTGCGGATCTTTATGTGAAATAAAAGTTATGTGTATTAATTACAAAACACTGTAGCCACATAAATACATTTTTTAGAAATGTAGCTCTTTTATCATATTTGTTCAATGTAAACATAATATTCTTATGTCCAAAGAATTCTTTGAATCAATATAATAAGGGAAACTGGAGATTGAAAATTGAAAACAGTCGATAGAAATGTTCAGATACTTTTGTTCCACTTTGTACAAACTTGGAAAGATGAAAATGGAGACACCTTGTAGGTTTATTCTGCACGCGTGGGTATACGGGGTGGGACAATAACTTCTCTCGAGTCAAAACAGCCCCTAAGGTTTGTCGCAGGAAAAAAATTGTTCGGTTGAAAGCCAGTCGATCTCGATGGACACCCTTCGCGTTCGGAACTATCGCTCAAAGGTAATCGATTCTCGTAGAGAAGCTTTCCTATCCTCTGTTACGTCCTAAGGTGGACGTATTATAGATTGTATAGTTTAATTGAAATTAAATTTAAATGATTAGAATAGAGATACAACGCTGTTTTGAACCTACCTGCATTCGCCGGCTTTGGTTCGGGTAATATTGAGGATTTCTTAATATTCTAAGTGATTTTGATCATGGAATTGAAATGTAGAAATCGAAGTTGGGTAATTTCTTTAATAAATTATTTGATATTTTATTTGTTTGAATAGAAATAAACAAAAGTATATTTTAAACTCCAAATTTCGGATACATAATATTTCTCGAATTATTATTATAATTTGTTAGTATCACAATTATACCGCTAAGTAGATTTCTTCCTTATGAATTTAGACAATCTTCTTGCTGATGGGGCTTCTGCGTTGCCTTTTTCTTCTATATGAAGAACTTCAGCTTCTGCGTTGCCTTTTTCTTCTAATTGTGAAAAACTTCACTTCACCACACACACAAACACAATAAATGTGGTTCTGAGTACTGAGGACTAACTAACTGTGGTCTGACTAACTGTATTTTGACTAACTAATGAGGAGCCATCCCTTGTATAGATCGATCAATCCTTTGTTCTTAATTTTCATAAGGTGGTTACTTCATCACCAATTCCTCTTAATCGCTTTCTTCTCTGTCACTCTCTTCTATTGTATTTTTCATCCTCCTCTTGGCTAGATCATATTACTCTGCGCATCTCATAGATCGATTTCTTCTTAGTTGCTTTCTTCTCAGTCACTCTCTTTTTAATTATGTGCATTGTTTTTTTTATCCTTCTCTTGGCCAGATCATATTACATTTGCGCATTTCGTAGATCGATGAACAATTTATTGCTCATCGATGCACAGTCTTCAGTGATGGACAGTCTTCAACGGATATTCGCTCACGATTTATATTTGGAAATGACTCGATCATTTAATGAAATAAATTTCGCTACGCATTTATTTCGTTCAATAAAGATTCAAATTAAAAATGAGGTTTCCTAATTCTATCGCACGCAATGTGGTGTAATATACGATACTTCGACATTGATTATCAACAATAATATTTAATATTTAGTTTCTCGTACAACATTATTAGAGAAAGACATTGATTATATCAATTATTAACAATGGCTGAACCACCGGACGTGACACCTCACAGAAATTCGTTCAAAATCTAATCTGGATCTTTAACTATCTAGCTGGATCTGTCTAATTCTTAAGAAAAAATGAATGAATTGATGATAGCCAACAAATTATCGACTACTACGTCATTTCTCTATTTTAACACTGTAGAACCTTCGGGCGAACGTATCGTGTGCGACATAAATTAGATAAAATGTCGTCTCGTGCGCTACTCACTGATTATCGTTTCAACCCGCTATTACCGCACTGCTCATGTTTATTCAACGAGGTAAGTTATCGTAGTTAAACAAAATACCGAGTTTCCTCGTTTGTAATGTGATATGAATGTTAATCGACGTCTTCCCTAACTCACGATTCGCTTGATGAACGCAATCAACGAATTAAACAATTTCCTTCGTTCACCGAGGGAAAACAAGACTCCCATAAACAGTTCTGGTTATTATTAGCATTACTCAGTTATGGACTTCAATCTGCTGTAAAGTGGCCCAGTTAATATGCACTAGGAAAGCAAGAAACGATAGCACAAGCGACGCTTGTAAATGCACCGGACGGTTCGTGATACGGTTTTCGTTTTTCGCGACAAATAAGAAGTTTGTCGAGTCGAACTGTGCATTGCTAATTGCTATGTTATGCTAATTGCTATGTTCTAATGTATCAGCGGAGAGGTTCTCGCTCGGGCTAACGATTCTGGAGCATGTTAGTTCAGTATTTCTTTTTAGCTGCACGCGGAAAATGAGATTAGAAATTTGTTATCAGCGGAACGAGGATCGTGTGAACGACGTTCGTGAATATGCTTATCAGAGGAAAATGTTTCTGTGATTTGAATCCTCATTTTTGTTCTTCAACGTGTCCATTTCAATTTTCAAGGAACGTGACTGGGAAAACCAAAGTAAGGAAAGTCATATTACAAGAATTACCGGCTGAATATTATTATTTTTTATAAAAGATAAAGCTGTTCCTTTTATTGCAAAATTGTATATTTTGAAACATTTTTTATTGCAGTTTGTAGTTAAGACTAATTTTACTTTTATACTGTTTTGTGAGGTTACTGGAGGAGCCATGGAAATAATAGACAATATTATTAGACATTATACCGTATCACATGGGTAGCCAACCTGTGGCGCATTGGATGATTACAAGTGGCGCATTGGATCTTTGCGCCTATACTTATTCTTTTGAAGTAGGCGCCATAACTGAATCCATCTTCATATTTTCAACACCTGAGAGCTCTCAGTTGAATTTATACAGCCTTCTCATTTATCAATTCGTCACAATTTTTTTGACAGGTTACAATTACACTGTCCAACCAGCCAAAAAGTATTTCGATTCCCACTATACGATCCTTATAGAGTTTTTCGCACTGATTCCAAATCTGTCCTTAATTTTTCTCCTAGACGTACAGTTTTTGAGAAAATTGAGTTTAAAAAAAAGACATATTTTTCAACTTTGAACAAATATTGTAATGTTATTATAAAAGATATTGAATTGTTCTTTACAGCAAAAGATTCTGTAGTCTTTCCCGAATACAGTGATATCCAATATTAATACATTATGATTGTTTAAACATGTTTCCACGGGATACGGCGCACAGTGGGTAAAATCGACGTTCTAGCTGTTCACGGGCTAAAAACTCAAAGTCCTCATATCGATTTTTAACGAATGCACAATGTTTCTTACATGTCTATTACATTCGAAAACGATAATATTAATTAAAGCTATTAAAAACTCTCGTCACAATAAACGTTCAAAGATTAAACTTTTTCAGATACTATTTATCACCGAAAAAATTCCTTGTCTTCATAATGATGTCCTGGAAAACCTACTGAAGATTAAGTGACCAATTTTTTTTTATATGAAGAATGTATATCTATGTTGAGAACGCACCAGGAACTAAACATCATTGTTCATCATTTATTATAAAAAAAAATATTTAATCAACTAAGGAAAATTGTCGAAGTTTTTCACCTTTGACAAGGGATATAAAGTTGTCATGCCCGGGGATTCCCATGTTCTGACAAAGTGGAACATTTTCGGCAAGATCTCCTCTAAAAGATCGTGCAAAATTTAGATCCATTATAATCCATTATCCGAAGTTATGATAGTTTAAGGCGTCGCGTCACACGTGCACAGTAGTGGTGAGTTCGATCGAAATCGTGGCCAAATTATTCATTATTCACACGAGTTTTCAGACATTTCCGGTGGTGTGACAAAAAATGTTTCGTACAAAAAGTAATCAGTACACAGTCGTTTACAAATATCAATACAAAAAATTTCAAAAAAAAATTTTTTTTCAATAAAATATTGTGGTCACCTTCATTATTTATTTATAACTATATATTTTTTATTCAATAATGTTATAGCTGACGGCAAGACGAATCCAACGACCTATTTAATGTGGTCTTTATGTATTGAAATAATGGTGAAATAGGCGTGAACAGCTAGAACGTCGATTTTACCAACTGTGCGGCGCACACTGGGCTAAACCGACGAAATCTGTGTAAAAATCAAAGAACTTTCGATAGAAATGTGATAGAGCGATGAAATTTTTTTTAAATGAAAGCTGAAACTTTGCAGAATATGGATTAATTATGGAGATTGTGTTACGAACGTTTTTTAAAGTTGAGAAAATTCGTTAAACTTGCACAATTTCAAGAAAATTGTGGTTTTTTCAATTCCACGCGCGGAAAAATTTTTTTTTTAACATGCGACATATCATCTCCCGTAGATTTTTTCACGCTGATTTCAAATCTGGTTCCAAAATTTGTCTACGACCTCAGGATTTTGCAAGAAATCGATTTTTGTGAACACAACTTATGAAATCATTTTTTCGTTGAAATGAATTGGTAACCCACTAGTTTGAAGGAATATTGTATTCTCATATATAAAACACATTAAAAATAATCATAATGAAGTATTTGAACGTTTACTTAACGTATATCACTTGACGAACGATCACTTGACGTATCGGTGCGATTGTCGTTGGCACTCCATATGTATAGGCTATGCGTGACTGTAATGCATTACAGCCACGCTGTATGATTATTTTATGATTATTTTTAATGTGTTTTATATATGAGAATACAATACTCCGTCAAACTAGTGGGTTACCAATTCATTTCAACGAAAAAATGATTTCATAAGTTGTGTTCACAAAAATCGATTTCTTGCAAAATCCTGAGGTCGTAGACAAATTTTGGAACCAGATTTGAAATCAGCGTGAAAAAATCTACGGGAGATGATATGTCGCATGTTAAAAAAAAAATTTTTCCGCGCGTGGTATTGAAAAAACCACAATTTTCTTGAAATTGTGCAAGTTTAACGAATTTTCTCAACTTTAAAAAACGTTCGTACCACAATATCCATAATTATTCCATATTCTGCAAAGTTTCAGCTTTCATTTAAAAAAAATTTCATCGCTCTACCTCATTTCTATCGAAAGTTCTTTGATTTTGACACAGTTTTCGTCGGTTTAGCCCAGTGTGCGGCGCGGCGAACGTCCGTACTAGTGGTGGGCGAAGATATTTTGCTTTCTGGTTCGAAAAAAACGACGACCATGCAAACTTGAAAGGATGGTTTCTCAAGATAAAAGTCTGCTCTTTCGCGAGGTGTAGTTCGATTTTCAGCTGGACCCTTATTTTTTTAAATAAATTCAAAAATATCCGCAAATAATTGGTGCAAAAGTGGTGTCTCTCCGTCTTTAATGATTGTTTAAACATGTTTAAACAATCATAATGTATTAATATTGGATATCACTGTATTCGCGAAAGTCTACAGAATCTTTTGCTGTAAAGAACAATTCAATATCTTTTATAATAACATTACAATATTTGTTCAAAGTTGAAAAATATGTCTTTTTTCAAACTCAATTTTCACAAAAACTGTACGTCTAGGAGAAAAATTAAGGACAGATTTGGAATCAGTGCGAAAAACTCGATCAGGATCGTATAGTGGGAATCGAAATACAAAAAAAAAGTTGTTTGTTGGACAGTGTTATAGTAGACTATCGTAGATAGGTGCTCCAATGAACGTGTGTCTTTTCAACTGGCATAAGTTAATTAATATAGTTCCGTGATTGAGTTATCCCTTTTCCTCCCCTAACGGAAGCGGATCCTATCCCTATTCCTATTTCCAGCCGCAACAATGAACGTAAGAAGCTAGAAAAAGTGCTTGAATTGGATGGCGCATCTGAACTCGTATGTGAAAAAAATTTACGCGTGATATGCAAATGGTTGGCCACCCCTGCCGTATCATATTGAATTTAAATAATGATCTGTACGAAAGAATGGTCATTTAGAATTATCATTTAGTCAAATGATATTCATCCCCTATTTAATTTAATTCATTTTGTTCGAAATCTTCAGAATGAGCTCGGCTCGATATTGGAAGGCAGGTCATTAATACTACACTTTGATGAAGGGACAAATGACCCATTTCAGATTATTTATTTAACAATTATTGAGATTGTAAAGGTGTTTCCATGGGAATTGATTGATCAGAGTTGGGCATTAATCGAAAAAAATTTTAATCATGATTGATTGATTAATGTAAACGATTAAAAGAAGAAATCATCGAAAAAAAACATAAAAGCACGTAAACAGAGTTTGTATTATACATATACATATAGACCAAATGACAATACACCTAAATGCAGTTTACATTTTGTTCAGTATTCATACAGTTTTGATTCCATATTTCATTTCGAAATTTCGGCAGTTAATCATTAATCAATTATCCCATTGACGATTAATAAATCGTTAGTCGCAATTAACGACAAAAGTAGAAATTTAATCGTTAACCGCAATTAACGACTAAAGTAGGAGATTAATTGCTAATTGCGATTAACGATTGAAGTAGAAAAGTCGTTAATCGTTGATTAAATTTTTTAAAATCGCACAAAATATAAATAAATTTGATCTTGTTATTTTTATAATACCATACACACTATTACACACACTAGTCACTTTTGATGGACGGTAGGTGTAGCGTTAAAATGATATACCAGTTTCAATAGCTAATCTATCTCCAAGTAATTTTTCGGACAATTGTCATTGGTACCTGGCCCTATTCTACGAGAATAGAATTATTGTTCCACCCTGTATAGACGCCAAGACGTAGAGAAATTCTCGTATATCTTCTCGGCGGCCGGAGGCAGCACTCAGCCTTCGGGATAAGTTCGTTAGAGGCCCCGGTGCTGTCTTCTGCTCGAAGACACTCCCGAAGGACGGAGGGTCCTTCGGAAGTTCGCGAGCTATTGCCCTTCCCCCACCAAGCGGGCTTTCCACGCCCTTGGTCGCCGGCTGTCTTACTAATTCCCAACGTTTCGACAACCGTTCAATTTTCGCAATTTACGAGCCCGTTTAACCACCCCCGCCCCGCCATCTCTCTTGAACCGTTTCACCGCGCGCTTTTTCTTTCCCCCGTCGTCGTCGAATGATTTAGGATCGGTGTAATGAATAGAGAGAAGAGATCACGGGGCCACCGGAAGCTGCCGACGCTTCCATGATTTCATTTGCATGGGCGGGACTGCGTAATGAATGAACGAGACGCTGTATTGAATTAACAGCACGGTGTTAACCGTAATAAGGGGCTGACTTATTGGGTGCGCCCGTTCTTCTTCCTATCTGTGAAACTTCCTTATCACCGTTTTTATGCCATTCCATTATTTCAGGTTGCAACGACCGGTGTAGATAGTTCGCCCTTCGTGCAATCATGGTATGCGCAGATTGGAGTAGACGAATGAAATTTTTTATAATGCTTTGTTTGGTTAAACAGCCTTCACTATTCTAGGCTAGAAAAACGCCTGTATATTAGGCAAGACAGATAATATTTTTATTTCATTGTACCTTTTATTATATCTTCATTTTTCTATTCGGTTGGCAAGAAAGTAATTTCGGTATCTTACAGTGAAATAAAACCGAATTTCTTTATTCAAACGATGAACTTTAATCAATCAAATATTTTCTTTTTTATTCTTTTTGCCAAAAGATCATCGAACAAAAGGAAAAATATCTTACTCATTAAAGTTCATTGCTTGAATTAAAAAATTGGGCTCTAATTCACCTCAAAATATCGAAATTACTTTCTTGCCAACCCAATATTATATTTTCATTTCTCTGTCCCATGGAGTTTGCGTGAAAAATATGTCGAAAATACACTAGAAATGAAATCAGTTTAACCCCTTGCCGTATTTTGACAATACAGACTTGTGATAAAGGTTTTTAACAAAGTCTAACAAATATGAATGTATACGCATTTCACTTTAGATGAAATAAAATTTGATTCGTTTGTAATCAATAGACTGTGGATTTCATGCATTTGTAGCGAAAATGAGTAGGTGCATTTTAAGACAGTAGAGAGATTAAAATAATTTAAAAACACCAATGTATTATTTTCAACTTGTTAAAATGACTGTCCCTTGTAATAGCAGCAGTCAACTTTCATTTTGCATAAAGATCCGCAGTCTAGTAATCAATGTTTAAGCATTAAAATAAATGTAGCCATACAAAAAGTATAAATTTTCTCTTCTCTTTTACGACATTCTTCGGGATAAAGTCGTTCTAATCACTGTAAGTGTAAAATAAAAGGTGCGGCAGTGGGTTAAGAAAACTTTATTCTAATTTTTCAAGAGAACAGTCAAGTTTTTTAACTCGTCATCTCTTTTGTTCTATCCATCCTTGTGGTGAGTAGAATAAGACGCAATAAAAAAAAATTGTAGACCTTCTGCCATTGAAATTAATTTCGCATCCTGTACAGTACAGGGTGTCTCAGCTGAAGGAGGCCACCTAAATATCTCCTTTATTTTTAATGGATAATGGATAATTAATTTAATGGATAAATTTATCGAAGGAGGAATATCATAGAAGACCAATTTTTTTTGTCCAGTTATTTTTTAACAGTTTTTTCAAGATCATCGTTATTTTATATCGGGAAAACTTATTTTCTTTATTCCATCTTGTTAATGACTCAAGCATATTCGAATGTATTTTTTTCAGCCGCTATAAGATGGAATAAAAAAAAAGTTTTCCCGTTAAAAAAAATAACGATGATCTTGAAAAAACTGAAAAAAATAACCGGACAAAAGAAATTGTTCTTCTATGATATTCCTTCTTCGATACCATTTAAATTATACCATAAATATTTTTTTTGTGCCATTAAAAATAAAGAGGAGATAATTGGGTGGCCTCCTTCAGCTGAGTCACCCTGTATAATTCATGTACTAGAACGTACATTTTCATCCGATATAGGAACACGAAGAAACGTAGGGTATCTACTGTATCCTCTAGCTCTGACTGTAGCTGCATCATCCAAGGGTGCGTTCCGTTTCACGCATCAGACGCATATGTAGGTCGCATTGAATGCGATGCGCGCATTGACATCGTTCCGTTTCGTTAATGCGTATGATGCGCGCATTGACATCGTTCCGTTTCGTTAATGCGTATGATGCGCGCTTGGAAACAGAATGCTTTTCCATGCATTTGATGCGAATAAAAAATGGCTGCTTACATGGGTGACAAAACTTGTTAAATAAAGACATTGAAAAAGAAGAATTGAACAATTGTAGTGATTTGAGTGATACTACCGATATCAGTGACAGCGAAAGATGAATTGGAAGATATTTTTGTAAATTTTGATTTGAAATTAATTTATTTATAATTACATGTTATGTAAAAAATATATTGATTGTATATATTTTATATCTTCTGAGTAGTCCTCACAGCACTTTCCTTGTCAAGCAACAAGGTCAATACTTGATTGCTTTCTTGACAAATTGTGCTTTGTTTCACAATGTGCTGCATCTGCTTTTTTCAAATCTACCGCTAATGCATCGGCTACGCATCAAACGCATCACTTCTGAATTCTCGTAGCTGATGCACGGTTGACGTGAGAGAAGTGGTGAACGGAACGGTTTTCTATGCAGTCTATGCGGATTATGCGTGAAACGGAACGCACCCCAAGTATTCCAAAGTCACCGGGAATTCTACGTGGAGCTGGGCAACGCTCGCGTTGTAGCCACTCGCAAAGAGTCTACACAGCCGTAAGTGGCCCTCCGCGAGGTAACCCCAGGACTTCATTGTCACTTCTTGCGAGTCAAGAGCCAGTACTTACAGGCCGGCAAAGTGGCGTCCTCGGGTTCTCCGGTTCTCGGTTATTCCGATTGAGTGCTAATATTACACGGGCCGATTCCGCGAGGAGAGTGGTGCAGGCTCTCTGCCGTTGTTCCACCAATTAATTTCCGCGAGGCTCATGCCACGTATCATTACGATCCGTCGGTCGATTGGGTAGCGGTCAGGCTCTTCGGGTTTCATCCTTAATGATCGGAGAAGGAGAGGGCCGCGCGGATCGCGTGCACGCGAATCGAAATCGTTCTCGCTAATTAAAATAATCGCCGGCCTGGCCGGAGCGGTTTTTTGCCCTTGGCCGGGGCAGATAACAGGCCGCGTAACTTTTCAATCGAACCGAGTGACCGCGGAGAAAAACCGGGGACGGAGAAGAGGGGGATTTGTGAAAGAGTAAGGTGAGAAAAATGAGCGTGGCTAGACTGAATTAACCTAACGACAAATTGTCGTTGCGCTTGAGGCAGCGGGCTTTATTCGAGCGCGATGATGATGATCGATGCGGCACGCTCGATCCCCGGCTTGAAATTACTCGCGTTTCAGACGGGGACTGGCTCGCGCCCGTCGTTCGCCATCGTTCGTCGTCGTTCGCGATCGTTCGCCGAGGACGACGGGACTAGTCCCCGCAAAAAACACGCTTGCTCCGACGACCGGACCCGGGACGAGGCCCCGAGAAACTCGCTCGACCGATCGCGGAACCGCCTCGTGAATCCCGATTCCTGGGAAAACTCTCTCTCCGGGAAAACCTTTTCCTCGAACGCGCCGGGCAACTGCGATTTTTGTTCCATCCAGTGGTTTCTAACATTTTGGACAGCTACTCGCATAATCGCTCACTAGATCTTTGTGAGAAATATACATTTTCTATTACCAGACACAGAATTTCGATGAAATTGTAGCTTTTGTATGGAATTTTTATATTTGTGACATTTTTTTCTCCTGTGTCTCAGAACTCTATTCTACTCAGGATTTTATTTACAGAAATAATGAATAACTTTTTCGGGTGTTCTAGCATTCACAAGAATAAGTAGAATAGGTTGGTGATGATCAGACTAGCCAGCAAATATTTTAAAACGTTGTCATGTGTAATTAAGATACGGCAATCTGTTTTACGGATTTTGTGACTGTTTATGAGGCATGATGAGATGAACATTTCTGCATTGCATTATTTATGGAATTTCATTAAATCAGTCCCATACCATGTTTTCCAAGTGTCCCATAATTTATGGACAAGAGAGTATCATTTATTTCGTTCGCGCAGTGCATGTCGTCAGCAACAATTGTTGATTATCCAACACGTGAATCAACGCGATCCTAATTCCCCCATTATCTAATTAGTTACGTCAGTACAGCTTGTTTTTCGAAAAACAATATCCATTACGTATTAGATACGTAGTACGTAAAGAAAATACGGACTCTGGAAAATGTGTAGCTTAATATCTTGACAATTCTTTAAACAATAAAGAGTTCATTTATTCTTTGACCCCTTGCACTGCGCAATGATGACTTCGAACTAAGTCCAATGAATATCTACAGTCGGTGTACAAAGTATTCGTACACATTAAAAAAACGAATTACTTTATCAAAATTGGACTCAAGAGCTTGAGTTTCTTTTCATACATCAGAAGGATTAGTTTACTAATGTGTAAATAATTATTTTTTATGTTGGATTTACCGACAGTTTCAACATCGCCTCTACTTTTACAATAGCTTAGAATAACCGAAGGCAGTATAAGGGCTGTAAGCCAGATGTGTTGTAAGAGGGTCTTGTCTGGAAAAACCCTCGACGCACCAAGGCCACTATTCATAAAACAGAGGCCCGTAGATATGCTATATAGGACCCCGTTTCCTTTTTCGAGAGTCAAGTATCGTTCAGGTCAGTTTTAGTTAGTCTGTTGCAGATCCTCTTCAAGGAAAGACGTTTCGTTCCGAGCCGTTCAATAAAGTCTTGTTTTTCGAACATTAACTCTGACTTTGTTTAAAATCAGCACCCCATTCCCAATATTTTAAATTGTTAATGGTCGCAATTGCGAAGGAAATAGTAAAGGACACGATTTTTAAATTTCTTATCTGTGCCCGTAATGAAAATTTAAAACATGTATTTTTAAATCTAAGTAAGTTATACAGGGTGTCCCGAATTTAAATGGCAAAACTTCAGGAGCGTGTAAGGGACCGAAAAACTAAGACAAAAAGTCCTTTAGATATTTGCTCGTTTTTGCTTCGTTTTGGAGAAAATCGCAAAAATTCAATATCTCGTTGTCAGTTGTATTTGTGATTGAATTATCTACAACGATGGATTGGACGTGGAGGAATAGTACCTTGGCTACTCCGATCACCTGATATGACACCCATGGATTTGGTGCCAATCAATTCAAGAGAGCAATTAAGAGACCGAATCATAGATGCAGTGTGCACCAAATATCACCAGAACAATATTTAGCTGCAATTTATCAAGTCAGTGCTAGATGTAATGCTTGCATTTCTGAAAGAGGGCAACATTTTGAACAATATCTACATTAAATATATGATAACGTAAATAAGATGTAAATAAATAAGTACAAAAATGAAAACTTGTTTTGTTTCTTTTTTTGCGATTTTCTCCAAAACGAAGCAAAAACGAGCAAATCTCTAAAAGACTTTTTGTCTCAGTTTTTCGGTCCCCTACACGCTCCTGAAGTTTTGCCATTTAAATTCGGGACACCCTGTATAACTTACTTATTGTTAGATTTAAAAATACATGTTTTAAATTTTCATTACGGGCACAGATAAGAAATTTAAAAATCGTGGTCTTTACTGTTCCCTTCGTACTTGCGACCAATAACAATTACAAAAAAAAAATTATTTACACATTAGCTAGTCAACTAACCCTTCTAACGTCTCAAAGAACTCGAGGTGCTGAGTCCAATTCTGAAAAATTTATTCGTTTTTAAAAGGTGTACGAATACTTTGTACATCGACTGTACGTCAATAATTCTTTTCAAATTCTAATTTGTTCCTGTCAATACGCAACTATTGACTAATAGTTAACATAGGCATACAATAGATATCAATTTTCTTCTTCTAGGAAATAATGAATAATACAATTTTCAACCATATTAAAAAGTTTGTGAATAAGAGTTTAACCCGGCGTTAGTTAGGTGGGGCCTCACAGACCCCAGAGATTTTAGATTGATTGTAATATTGTAAAGATGTTTCATTAGTATACATAGTATTTTTGAATAATAAAAATTTGATTTCGTGGATCTGCGTTTTTACTCTGATAAATTGCAAGTCTCTTAAGCAATACCTAATCTTATAATAATGAGAAAGGTATTTATTTCTATAATACAATATATTATTTCTGGGGTCTGTGAGACCCCATCTTACCACTTACGATACATTTTCCCATCTTACCAACGCCGGGTTAAATCTTTGCAGACAAAAAAGGACCATTGTCTGGAATAATGGAATAATGGAATGAAAATAAAACGGCCTTCAATTTTAATCGACTTGCCCAACAAATTTCCGAATATTACAAGACGTTCTTGAGACCTCGATTAAGGGAGACCCATTAATGAGGAAGCAAACGATTCGCGCGGATACCTCGAACGAGCCAACACTTGCGAAATTTTAATTCCTCCGGTAATGGATCCCGCGGAGAAAGAAACGGCGATAAAATGTTAATTAACATCGGATTTCACAAGTTCCCGAAGATTTTCATGCGTCGCAAGTGCATAACATGCGAGACGCTTCTGGGAACAGGATCGAGGATGGATCCGTGATGAGAGGTAAACGATATGACTTCATCCGGTGGCGATACCGCATTCGAAATAACGCGGCGCCTCGAGGAGCGTGTCGTTAAAGAGACAACATAATTAAATAAAGCGACTATTATCGAATTCATGACGAAGACACGCGATGACCAGGCCATGGTAAGCAGGGGAGCGATGGCGACGATAATTCCTTCGCGGTCATCGCTTAACGAGCCAGTTTACGATTGACATGATTCTCGCGTTAATTTTATTTCTCAATTATGGCGAATTCAACGGGGCTGTTGCTTTCTTTACGGAGGCCTAACAGGATCGTCTCGGTAATTGGCTTCCGTCGACAACGACGCTATGGAAACCATCGTCTGTTGAACTTCGATACGAGTTCATCCTCACGGGATCCTTGGAAATACGAGGGAATGGAATAATAAACATTTTCAAGCACCGTTCCAAAGAAAATTGCACTAGAACCACAATTACTGAAAGTACAAAAACGCTGTCACAGGAAATGACAAGCACATATAACGGAAAAACAAAGTTCAAGTTCTTTCCCATGAACTTTCCAGCTTACATTTAGTCATCGTTAGCCTCCGAACGACGGAACAGCGATATCGGACTCCTAGCCGACACTTAAGTGTAGCCAGCAAAAAGCTTTTTCGATGTTTCGTTGTCGGCACTGGCTGCGAGCGCACTGCCCAGCGAATCTCCCTGTAAAGAGGGATGGCAATCATCAATGATCCCTGCGTGGCATTTAAATGTCTCTGGAGTGACTAACGAAGGCACAAAGGATCGCAGCAAGGTGATTCAACCTGGTCAGTAGTATATTACCAAGACTATAAACGCGGCTAACGATTCAACTAAAATATACCACTAAGCGCGCAAATAACTAGTCATTCAGCGTGGCATCGAGAGCTGAAGCATGTTCCAACTAGTGTATTTATTATTTCCGGTTGGTTCGAGATCCACAAAGTATCATGGCGGCCGGTGCTCGTCGCGTCGTTTCGCGGGTTTTCATCGCGCCAGCATAGCAGCGGGAACGAAAGCCGCTCGATCTCTATATTTATCTTAATCGTCCCCTTCCTCTCTCGTTCCCTTCTTCTCGCCCGGTTGTATCCGGCCGATTCCGGTCCCGAAGTTCCCCGTTTTCGGATCGATCGTCCAAGCCAATCGCCAAGGCAGAGCGTCGAGGACCGCCGCGATTTACGAGCAGCCGGCTTAAACCTCGTCCCGAAGATCCTCCTCTTTCAGGTTGCTCCTTACTTACGCAGGCACTCCTCCCTTTTCCTTCGGTTACCCCTCAGTCTCTAGCTCTGTTCTTCCCAGCGGTGTGCTCGTCTGCTTTGAATCACGGTTAGAGAGTCTCACCCTGTCGTCGAGGGGCGGGCGGCAACCCCCGACGATAAACCCTCTCATCGGCGACGGGCTTATCGCCTCGAATTATCCGGAAAGCCGCGGCGAAGAAGAGGGAAGAGTGGCGTAGTCGTACCTGCCGGGATCGGAATGGCAGATCGTTCCCGGTGCGGCGCCGTTTCAGCACAGACTCCCTCGCGAAATCGAACGCGGCGACACCAGCTTCCGAGAGATTCCATTGGATAACAACCATCGCTTAGCCTGTCACGCGACAGACTCGCTGATGTAATCCTGTCCTGCTACGCGGGAATTGCCATATTCTCGCACACTAGGTCCCCTATTTAAATGAAGATGTGGACTCTCTTGCAAAAGCTGCCACATCTTCTAACTCAGCGGACATTTCTCAAGTTCCTTTCACCGATTGTACTTGTCATCACCTTAGACTAAAAGGCATTCTCAACACTTGATCCTCAACTACTGAGCAAGGCACCATCAAGGGTATACATTATTTCCAAAATTTCTATAACCCAAATCAAACTCCCTGGTTTGCTCGAAATTTTGATGACCACATTAAAAGGGGTTTTATATCCACAGTAAACCGTATCAGGGCCAATCATTATAATCTCGCTGCCTCTCTGTATCGAGCAAATATTGTTAGTGATCCTAGTTGTAAGTGTAGTTATAGCTCCGAGGACTTGGATCAAGTTTTATGGCAGTGTCGGCTTTATAATTCCTAAAGAATTAAATTAGTTAATAAGTTGCGTAAAATTAAGTTTTCTCTACCGTTAAAAGCGGACATTTTCTTTGCTAAACATAATGTTAAAGCTTGTGAATATATCTTTCAGTTTTTAAACGACTGCAATCTACATCTCTAGCGATTATTAATTCTGTCATTGTACACTAACTGTAAGCTACTGTAAAAATGGTTAAAGCTGAAATAAACCTATAATAGGTTTCAGTGGCTCAATAAGAAAAAGGTCCCTTATTTCGAACTACAGTAAATATTCGATGGACGCAAGGGCCTCGGGGGGAGGTTCGTTTGCATAGTTCGTAGAGAGACGCAATTTTTGTGCTTCAATGACCGAGCCGAACGTAGAAAAGGCCAGCGCGTGTAAACAGAGACCGCGCGCGGCCGAATAGTCCAGTCAATGCATGCTCATAAGCGGGGATCTAGAGGGAAATGGAAGGAACACAATTTTCAACTTTGGGACTTTGTTTGGACTAGTTAGGAGGTAAACATACTAAAAGTCCCTACTCCTAGGAGGTGAGCGAGCTACAGGGGGGCACGTAGAAGTCACCTTTTTCGGTTTTCCGCTTATATCTCGGAAACTATGTATCCTAGCGATAAGACCATTCTATACAAAATCAAAGCTGATAAAAAGTGCCATAAGATTGACTGCATTCAGTTTTTCGCTACCTCGCATAGTTTACGAGATATCCGCGCTCAAAGTTCACTAATTGTGCTAAAGAGTTAGTGAACTTTGAGCGCGGATATCTTGGAAACTATGCGAGATAGCGAAAAACTGAATGGAATCAATCTTGTGGCACATTTTATCAGCTTTAATTTTGTATAGAATGGTCTTATCGCTAGAACGCATGGTTTCCGAGATATAAGCGGAAAACTGAAAAAGGGGACATCGACGTGCCCCTCTGCACCCCGCCCACCCCCTAGGGGTGGGGACTTTTAATATGTTTACCTCCTAACTAGTCCAAACAAAGACCCAAAGTTGGAAATTGTGTTCCTTCCATTTCCCTCTACAACTTTTCGTTGACTGGATTAGAAGCACAGCAAAAAATAGCGTACCAATGAGACCGCTTCGTACCTACAATAAATTTTGCTTGTTTTTGCGATTGAATTAATAGCAGTGTTACGTCCCGGAGTCTGACTTTCGCGAAAACTATCGTTCCGCGACCCATTCCCCTTACTGGACGCTCTCAAATGCGATACAACCTTTTGTCCACGCGGCACGTTACGTCCGACGTCTGACTGGGAACCACGACCTTCGCGAACATGCGTATTCTACTTAACGCTTACAGTAGATTCGCCCCAAAGCGGCGGACGAGAACAGAGATAACTGAGACGGCGCGAATCTTCGCAGGGAAATATCTAGCAACTTATCGGACAGTTGAGTATAGCGATCGGTGAAGACAGGCAGGCTTCTTTTATGCGAACTGCTTCCGTTGCTCGCTGACGGCTGCAGTCGAATCAGGCTGGATCGTCGTAGGAAGGACGATCATCCTCACTCGTCCTGGGAAGATCACGTCGTCGGTGATCCTCGGTTGACGGGAGATACCCCGCTGTTGTCCTCCGTCTAAGGTTCGTTGATGCGCACGAGCTTTCGTAATTGATAACGACGAATGCGAATTGAATAGGAAAGTATCGCCAGCGCGAGGATGTAGGGAGAAGAACTAAGCGAGACTCACTTATTAAATTAATAACTGGAAATATATTTGTAATGTATGAAATGAAATTATAATGAACTAGAAGCGCGTGTTATAGCAGGACCGCTCAAAGGCGGATGAGAGCGAGGACTCGTCGGAGTCCGGACCGGGACATCCAGGAGGCGGCGAGCCTCGCTGGAGTCTTGAACGAACGTGACAGACTGGCTGTCCGAATTGAACTGAATTAACTGAACTCTTTTTAGGATCGTGAGGTCGAATACATAGGTGTCTTATCTTCTACCGGATGTCTCGTTAGACATAACGCTATGGATGTTATGAGAAGCGCGCGATTAATGATTACGGTGAATGCTACGTGATACTGCTACGGGGAATACATTAAGATATGATTATTATACAAGGGTTAATTTAAGAGTGGGTATATGGTATGAGGTGAGAATCGGATCTGATGAACGGAGCGAAGTATGACTACTTATAACTAATCAATATTCTTAATAATTACGGTTACAATATCCTACTCTTATTGGCTATGCTTATAACCTATGGCAACACGTTGGCAGACGTGACAGCAGTTCACACCGATACACCCGGGATCAGATTGCGTGGTATATTTAATGTTTACACTGCGCAGCGAGGACGCAGTGTAAACGCAGTGTGGACGCTTCTGATGGCTGCGGAGGCAGCATTGGTTATCCTTTTTTTTTAGTTTAAGGATGTCGTGGAAAAATACATTCTGCGTACACCTCCCCCCCCCGAAGGGGGGTAGCGTGGGACTCGGGAAACAGGTCTTCGGTTTCCCCAATACCCACTAGAAAAACCACACGTCCAGGACTTGTGCCCTTTCCTCCCTCAACTTCTGGCTCGCTGAAGGGCCAGATGGGGCCCCGCTTTTCGCATTTCTCCCGTCTGTTATAAACCATGCGAGTTGGTTCCACTCATGTTCTTGTCCGATCTGGTTAGCCTAACGCCTAAGCGGTTGTCGATCAGCTTTTAAATAGTAATTTTGAAGGTAGGTTTTCTAGACTCTACTCTTTTTATTGTGGATATGCTCTGCTATGACTTGCCATATTCTCAATTTTCGGGGATTCTTCCGAACTGCTTCACTCTCGGAAAATGAACGCTTTTGATCAATTTTTTAAAAGCTATCTTGAAGGTAGATTTTCTAGGCTCTTTGAGACGTTATGCGACAGACTCGGTGATGTAATCCTATCCTGCTAGGCAGTTGCCATACTCTCCCTCTTTAAGTCCTGTTCTGAATGCTTGACTCTGCGAAAGTGCTTTTGATGTGCAGCGATCAGGCCTTCTAGAAGTTAGCCCCTCACTTGTTAAATTATAATATAGTTTAGCACAATCTTTCCACAACCTAGCACAACTTGGCACAATTGAGAAAATTGATAAAAATGAAAAGTGGGGGGCTACTCAAAAAATCGTTTTTCTCAATTTTTAGTCTTATTTTTTATATTATAGCTGTAATATTCGAGCACACAATGTAGCACAAACTTAGCACAACTCAGCACAACTGCTGAAATTATTTAATTTAACAAGTGGGGGGCTAACTTCTAGGAGGCAACGATCAGGTTGTCCATCCTCCTGGAAGTTAGTCCCCCACTTTTATTTATTAAATAATTTCAACAGTTGTGTTGGAGCACAAACTTAGCACAATTCAGTACAACTGTTGAAGTTATTTATCTCTATGGCGAGCAATTTGGAATTGGCTAGAGCAATTCAGGAAAACGTCTTTCAAGATTGCCATTGGCCATTTGACATCCACCGAAATTCATGTTCCTTGGGAGGGGATGTCTTTAAACCTTTTTAATACGTCCAGTCTGTTGACCAATGGTATAATTGATAAATATATGTAGGCTCTTTCCAATTGTACTCACTCAGTTAATACAGTTGAGTATACCTGTAGGAGATTTCATATATTAAAAAGGCCTGTATGATGGTATAACTAAATTCTTAAGCTGGAAGGGTAGTCACGTGATAAAACTAGCAAGGAACTAGAATCTTACTAGATTTTGGGTCGAAACATGGGTTTGCGGGGTCTCGGTTTTCGTCCTTATACGAGCATATTTTGAGCTGCACAAAGATTCAGAGGAAGGTTCATCGCAGAGAGCTCTGGTCATCATACCAGTCAAAAGTCTTTTGGTGACAGAAAAATAAATGCATTGGAATCTGCGGGATTTTTTTCCCTACTTTGGACACTCATATTATTAGATACAAACATAATCTCGTTAAATCACGACCAGAGAGCTCTGCATTTAACCTTCCTCTTTAGAATGAGCCTTCACTCAGCCCAAAATTTGCTCAAATAAGGACAAAGAACGAGACCCCGCAAACCCATGTTTCGACCCAAAATCTATTATAGTAAGATTCTATTTCTTCGCTAGCTTCGTCACATGACTACCATTCTACCTTAAGAGTCGCATACTAAATTCTGAACTATGTTCGATCTCGTATTATCAATTTCTTGGGTATGTGTTTATCGAACGCCGAAGCGTATTTCACGTAATTTGAGACGCCCTGTAGTGTAGACACACTGAATACTCGGGTTCTAGGTAGACGGTACTGATAATACAGAGCTGTCAGCGGTTAATACTTGGTGTATGGAGCATTACGAGGTCGTAGTGATAATTTGGTACCCTAAGCAGGTGATGAGTTTGGGGTCATGGGAGGTCACACCGAGGATTCCGGGGACTTAGGAGATGATGCTGAACATTATGTATTGTTAGACGTGGATATAAACGTCTCTGGACTCCCTGGAAGGTAGCGACGAGAACGTAGAGTAATTAGTACTCGGCGATAGAGTCTAGACACAGTTCGATGAACTATAGGCTCGCTAGAACCTGTCGAACTTCCAAAATTGGGAATGATGATCGGATCATGATAATCTCTGATGCTGAAACTAATAACATCCTCAACCCATAGATGTTCATGTTCATACCATTGAAAACTTGAACATTGATATTACTAAATTCCGATACTCGGAAGCTGATAATCTCGAGTTCCACTTTCGATAAAGTACAAGCAATCACGTGAAACTGTTACTCATAAATCAAAGTTTGAGACACATAATTCTCGTTGACAATCAGGAGATCGGCGGTTTAAAAACTGGTTCAAATTCTGCCGCGGTCCGGGCGAAACTGTTCGTAAAAACGAGCGCGTAAAATCCCGAATTGAATCACTTTGTCATAATTAGATATCGATTACCGCAGCATGTAATTACCGTATGGATCATAAATTACGGTCGGTCTGGCAAAAAACCTGATTTTGGAGGTTCGGCGCTAATTCCCCGGCGCGCTGATTACTGGCATTCAACCTTCGTTTTCCTTTTTTTCCGAGAGATCGGAGAGATCCGAAAGCCTCGGCGAGGTGGCACGTAAGCCGTAAATCGAGCGGATCGCGTAATTCGTGCCAACTTTACACCCCGAATCGTGTTTGTATCTTGGTCCCCCCCGCTTAAGTGCAGACTCCGATAATTTATCGCCAATAATAACGCAGCCGGCAGTCGTTCGCTCGTCAAAACTTTCCTACCCGATGGGTGCACATATATCACGGGCTCTCTTGTCCCGTCCCGTACCGTCCCGTTTCGCCTCGACGGCTAACTTTTCCGTTTAATAAGTCCCTACAATTTTTCACCCTTCCGAGAGCCCCCGAGCGTCCTGTCTCGACGCACTCTCTCTCTCTCTCTCTCTCTCCGCCAGAGAGCACAAAGAGAGAGAGAGAGAGAGAGAGAGAGAGAGAGAGAGAGAGAGAGAGAGAGAGAGAGAGAGAGAGAGAGGGGAACGAGAGAGGAAGCTACCCCCGATTTTTCTTTTTTTTCCCGAGGGGTGAAACGACTTCTACTCTCAAACTCGCGTTAAACTCCTTCCTGACTCTTAACGGCCACTCCCAACCGTGATACCCGACGGTCACGAATGTTATCATAATTTCCTAAATACCCACGCAATTACGCGTTCGATTAAAACTTAACCTTTTACCTCCTGTCATTCCGCGGATGAAAATTAAACAATTTTTTACTACCTAACTTCTCGAGTTCTCCCAGAAAGATGGTTTTTTGTATGAAAATGGAAGCTGAAGAACGTTTCCGTATTTCTTTACAATGATCTTCTGATTTGTTGGGTTTAACAAAATTCCTTGTATTTGTTCTTGTATTTTTTTGACAATGATCCCCTTATTTGTTGGGTTGAAAAAATTCTTGAACTCGCCGATATTCGAACAAGTCGAAGTAAACAGTCAAAAAATTGTTCGACTATTCCTCTAGTTTTAATATAAAAATTGAATACTATTTTCTAACGATCATGTCGGTTGTTGCATTAAAAAAATTACTAAAGCCGACGGGTAAACTTTACTTTACCGAACTCAAAATTAGTAAGGGAGGTGGTTGGGTTTTCTTTTTGGGCTGTAACTTTTTGCTTGATGAAGATATCAAAGAGTTTTATATACCGTTGGAAAGGTGAAGGAATTACGCAACTTTTATACGCAAAAAGGTTTAGCGATTTGATTAACAAGTAAAATTTTATGACCAATTTTCCGAGGACATGTTTTTTGGCTTCCTGAAAAAAGTGGTTGGGTTGTGAGACACTCGAAAAAATCAACTAAAACTGTGTGTGTGTGTGTGTGTGTGTGTGGTAAAATATAAAGTAAAACCCATGTAACTTTAAGCAAAAATGAATTTTTATTTATTTTAAAGACATTAAGTGGCCAAAGAAGTTAAAAAGAATGGCAAAGAATTGAAAAAATGCAGAGAATGGCAAATAATTGAAAAAAGCAAAGAATGGCGAAGAAAAGTAAAAAAAAAATATAATGAATGGAAGGATTCAATAATCATCTTCCCCTTCGTCATCCAAGTCGGTGTCACGATGTTTGCATGTGAAAAACGAACGACTGCCCACATCGGCACACTTCAAACGAACAGGCCGCTGGCATGTGTTGCATTTGATAGAGTTGGCAGCGGTGAATTTTTGCGGCAAAAACCTTAAAAACAAATGGTGCAAAAATCTACGTCCTCATCAGATGCCATATTCTTTGGCAGCCTTTCTTATGCCTTTCTTCTCCAGCAAATGAACTTTAACGGCACTAAGCACGGCATTAAAATTAATTTCTTTGTTTGCGGGCGATTTTCTTGGAGTTGACATGACTATAAATTCAAAAAATAAACCAAAACAAACGTTAAATGACAAATAAACACTTAATTCTAACACAAACAACGATATTTGACAGTTCTAGTTCGTTTCTAGTACAAAAATCTAGTGTCTCACAACCCAACCACTATGATGTCTCATAACCTAACCATGATGCTATTCCGAATGTGAGAGAAAAAAAACTGTGTTTGTCGTATATGCGCAAAACTCAATATTTCATCGTAAAATGTAAGGAAAACACTAAATGAAAATGCATCACACTCACCTTTATCAATTGATTCACTCAACACAATAATGTTTTTAAAAAAATGAGTAAGTTTTGGAAATTGATTTTTACACACGATGTCCGTATCTAATATAAGCAACACGTCTATACACCTCGGTGCTAGCACAAAAACTAGCAGACGTCAAAACAAAAATTTGACAGCTGACAGATTGGAATTATCGCGATTGCGCGATGGATAAAAACGACTGTCTCACAACCCAACCACCTCCCCTACCTTTCTCCTACGAATTATGACGTATTTGGTATGTAATCTAGTAGATTTGTGCCCGGCGCGGATGCACAGATCGAAGTTTCGATCCTCTAGGATCAATAGTTGAGGAGCTGTGGTCGTTTAAAGTTGAGCATTTTGGACAGGTAAGGGTGCCGCCATATTGATTTGTAGCGACGACCGCGAGCCGCTCACTTTGTCGCCCCTCGACCTAATTCTGACCGAAATATGTAATAAGCGGCGTGCGACCGTCACTACAAACCAATGTGGCGGTGCCCTTACCTGTCAAAAAACTGGAAATATGCTCAACTTTAAGCCACCATAACTCCTGAACCATTGATTCTACAGGATCGAAACTTTGATCTGCATCAGCGCCGGGTACGAATCTACCGGATTACATACCAAATATATCATAATTCGCAGGAGAAAGGCAGAAATTTTGAGTCCGGTAACGTAAAGAGCAGCCAAGCCGACCGTTATACGTATGAGTACATCCAAAGGAACAAGTTGTTCAGAATCGTGACCTTGACAACATATTTAAAGCTCATCAAAATCCGAGAGGGAGTAACGTTTCGACAAGTTTACCTTAACGTCTAAAACGAAACTAAACTAAACTAACACGAGCGAAAAACATATTAAATTGTTAAATCGAAATTCGTAAAAGATCGAAATTCCAGCGCACATAATCTTTCGACATCGATTGAAAGCGAATAAGCAGCAAGAAAGTTAATCGCCGGTATCCATGAGAAGCTATGGAATGTTATTCGCTTGTGGATCGTGTGGAACTGGATCTAAATCGTGACTTAAGCAGGCAGTGATCGAACACACTCTCACTGGCAGCCCGGCGATGCATCGAGCGTCGTTAATTTAAAAAAGTGATAATTAGTACCTGTTTAGCAAATGATGTAAAGAGGAAGGGAGCTCTTAGCTAGGCACGCTCGTAAAACTGGCAAATGGCGGCCATTTGCTTATGCAGCGTGTCGTGCTGAGCCCGAGACCGCATCGTGATTGAACAGACTATTCCGTTGAAAGTGGGATATATCGACTAACCTTGATTAAAAAGCGATGGGATCGGTACCAGTTTCGTGCAGGGAAAATGAAAGGATAAGGAAGCATCTCGATCGCAGCAGTTTGGAACGGCGATCGGTCATTTTATGCGCGTCGAACTGGATCCCAAGGTGTGACTCAGGCACGGACGAAAGTGCAGGTAGAAACCGTGCGGATAAAATCGTGGATTCGCGCGTGGGCTTGCTTTACGCGCGGCAAGGCTTATCCGGATTTATATCGTAATAACGATATCGAATTGCCCGACGACTACTCCCATATTAGGCTTGATTAGAACGGTGCACCTATCGCGAGGAGACGTGTAGGTTTCGCACGCTTCTCCGCGCTGTTATTAAAGCCTGATTATTTATTGAAAGCCGGATAGGAAGTGAAACCGCGCCGCCGAGAAGCTTCGCACACTAAATACGGCCTCTAAGTGATTGCCGTAGAAATTGTTCCATACAACGGCGTCGGAAACGTTGCGGAAAAATGTTCGGTGCATCAATCATGACGCCTTCTACTGCTCAGGATATTCCAGAAATTCTCTGTGTGCAAATACATGATATAAAAAAGAATAGACATTGATGTATTACCGGAGTGTCCAGATTTCAACAATTCAGATTTGATTTCAGTTCTTCAAGTTAACCCTTAGGGTAATTTCGGGATAGACGCACCACATTTTGTTTTCTGTTTATAAAAATTTTACTACAAAGAATTGAAAGTCTAGATAGGTATAGTTGAATTGTTTATTTAAATCTCTTTAGTACAATGTAACGTTAAATGAGTAAAACTTTTATATTAATATATTAACACATTACCGACCGGTTATTATTGCATAATTTTGAAAAATCTATGGACATGGCTGAACACTTTCTAATGGAACATTCAATAGCAACAGCAATTTTCATTGTGAACGAACAAGTCACTCTCAATAACGTCATCAAATAGTTTCATTTGAGATTGCAATCTAAAAGAACATTTCTATGCTTTCTTTTGGTACATCACAATTATTGGAAATCCTATTAATAGGCTTTCGGTACGTAAAGTGTTAATATACTGTTTAAAAAAGAGGTCGAAAAAGTGTCCCTAGTCTCCCTAGGGCCTGGGGTTAGATGCACTCCTTTATTTGTAGTCTCTTCTCCCTACTTCTATTTTTTCTTTTTCTCGTACCACACATGTTACATAAATTAGTATACATTGTACACGTTTCATGGAGCCATTTGAGGCATTCGGACCCACAAATCCAATCTTCTTTAGAGATGTGTTTGAATCATAATCTTCCAAACACTCGATACAATGATTACCAGAATCTTCAGGACTGTCTATAATCTTCTCTGTGGGTTTTATGTTCGAGTCTTCTTTATTAATTTCTACCTCGGCCGAAATAGTTTTATATTTTATTTTAATTAATTAGAGTGCATGATGTTAACAAATAGCGTGTCAAACAATAAGTCTCAGTTTTAATTTATCGCTTTGTAATTAATTGAAAAAGAGATGTTACTGGCGAAAACGACTGCTTAGTATACTTACATAAATTACTCGTGCGTCTGAATTGAGGGAGAGACACACCTATACAAAAACAAGAACCAGTACAACATGTTTTGTCAAAACACGATGAAAAATCGTAAAGGAGAAACCATTGCCACTATTTAAGTCGATACTGATAGTTAAAACAATAAGAACGTAATAACGTTTGTACTTACCACTGACAAAAATATTTCGTCAGGAGTTCGGAGTACTAAGAAGTTTTTATGCTTCTGTTACACGTAAATGATGTGATAAGCGTGTTCTTCGAAACGAGGTTATTTGCACAGGTTAAAACGATGTGAATGATACGCGAAAAACAGTTTAAAATCGTCCAGTATTGCTACAATAAAAACGGGTGCATCTCGACCAATGGTGCTATCCCGAAATTACCCTAAGTGGTGCAGTGTACACGAAGTATCATCGTAGCATCTTTCTAAAATTCCGTATAAATTTTCTCATGTACCCTTAAGCAATTGGAGACTAACTAATCCAAATCTGTAAAGAAGTTACAGAAACTTGATATTTGTAACAGTAACTTTGTTGGAATCATGAGAAACGCCACGGTTAAATTAAATAGTTAAGTAACGTGGAGAGCATCGGTGAGAGAATTTTCAGACTTGAGAATACTAAAAGCCCCTAATTATATCGAAATCAATTTTACAACAGCAAAGTAAATTCTAGCAACGTGGAATTATTCTCAATTTGGTCGATTCCATCTACGTAATCTATTTAACCGAGAAATTACCCGGGCAGTAAAACAGTCAGACAGGAAACTGTTGTTAAACATTCTGTTGTTAGCGTACCATGTAATTGTAAGCTGTGTAATGGGGAACGATGCGCTCTGAGAAAGGAAGAACAGAAAAACTTGGGAACTGGAGCGACGCAGTACTATTGTTCCACGTGGCTAATTGCAAGTCGAAACTGAGCAAATCCTGAGGCTCGCCGTTTAAATCATTGCAATTGTGGACGCGATCTAGTTTCGCAGATAGAGGTTCATTACTCGAACGATGGATCCGACGTTCTAGCCAAATTCCAACAGAGAACGAGGGACAACTGAACCTTGGCTTCGCTTCATTACAGCTGTCCGCTTGATTAGTGCATCTGTCTGTGGAGCTGTTAGGGAACGGATATCCGTAGACTAGGCAGGTCTGTCTTTATTGGAGGATCTTAATTAATCGTAGACAGTAGAGACTTCCATCTATAAACAATACATTATTCTTCACCAAATTTTAGTAAGAGGAAAATGTCATTTGTTTTCCACTCTTTTAAACATTGTTGTATGTTTGTGCTCATAATTCTGGTCTTATCTAATGAGAAGATTAACTGTGAAGTATATTCAAAGTAATTTCATAAAAATCGTAACTAAATCAAGGCACATTTTAATGTGTTTTCAAATGTATTTAATATTTTTAGCAAAGCAAGTTAGGTTACGAAAGTTTTATTCATACGAGTTGCTTCTGTGTAGAAGGTAAAACCATTTAGTTCACTTCTAAAAAATTCAAATGCATGTGTACTCTTTCTACAAATATTTGCAATCAGAGTGGGGCAAAAATTTTATTTAAATAAAAATTTTGAATACAGTGGGTTTTTTCCAAGTGGGTGTTAAACCCACTTTATTCGAAATTTTTATTTAAATAAAATTTTTGTCCAACTCTGTTCGCAATATATCATGGAGTAGATACAGACACAAGTTTTGAACAATTCGAGTTTGAACAAAATAAGTACTTCTGTCTTGAGAACATAAATATTTGTTGCAAAAACGAGTACCACAGAGCATACGTTCTAAATAACGGCATCTCTCAAGCGCACTGTGACCCAACAAGGGTGAAAATTCAAGGGTGAAAGATCGCGTGTTGAAAGAAGCACAACCCCTAAATCAGGGTTACTAGTCCCAATCAAAAGTCAACAATGTCTTCCACCACGAAAAGATTAATCCAAAGAGGCGGTGACACCGAACCTCCCAAGAAACACAAATTAAAAAAACTACAATAAACCAAAGAAGAATGAAAGGGGAGAACGAAAGGCGTAGAAATTGAACGTGACAGGGGTGGAAGATGGCTGGAAAATAAATGAAAGTAAAAGTTGGTGCAGATAGGAGGAAACGTGAGAAAATGAGTGGTGTATCCTGGGAACCGAGTGAAAAAAGAAGCGAGAGGTGCAAGAAAGGCTGTTTGGTATTGTTTAACCATTTGAAAGTGGACGCTTTTGATGATTGTAGGTGTAGATTATATTGCTTGGTTTACCAAGCTTTTTCCTAGCATATTTGTAACACTTTTATCCGTTCTTCATTGTTCCAATTTAATTTGTGGGGAAGTATATACACAGCATAATCTTGAGGTGACCAATAAAAAATGTGTATCGAGGGAAGCAAATAGGAAAAGCAGACAACGAGAGAAAAATGTAACAATAAAGCTCGAGTTATAGCAGAATTCTCCACCATAATTGTAAAATGCGGAAGAATATCCGATGACTGTGCAATAATGCGAAATTAGACAAGTAGTGATTACGAAAACGAATGAAAGCAAAAACTGGAAAGTGAGAAAGGGAGTGGGGATACCTAAGGGAAGTAGATAGAAAGAATCGGAAAGAGAGAGTTGAAGAGAGACGCAGACGGTGAGAGAAAAATATAGCAAGAAAGGCTGAGCTAAATTAAAGGGCGTCGCGAACAAAGGCGGATGTGCCTCGAGAGCAAAACAGCGGCGTGTGTAGGCGGGTGACTGTGGGGGTGGTGTCTACGTTTGGCTCTTCGCCTCGGATCAAAGCGCGTGGCTCTGGTCTTGGCTGACAGGAATAGAGATGGAAAGCGAGGTTCGCGGTGAATTTCAATGTGTTCCGCGATTCGTGCCTGGAAAACCATTTTCGGGGCCAGGCTGGGTTCGGGCACGAAAACGAACACGCAGGTAATACAGCCTCGCCGGAAGAGGTTGGGGATGAAGGGGGCTGCGGAGCAGACAAGCGAAACGAGGGTACCGATCGGACAACTCGGTGGAGGAGTCCACAGTGGAACGAAACGATTACTTTCTTGGACGACAAGAACGAAGTCCTTTTGAAAAATGTTCGATCGCGAATCTTTATGCAGAATAACATTTTTGTTGCATGTGTTGAGAAATTGTAATCGTTTTTTAACACTACAGCTACCACTGCCCGTCAAATGACCGCTTTTATATTTTCATTTAACAATTATTGCAAGAATAAAGTTGTTTACATGGAAATTGATTCAATAAATTTTTTTATCCAACCACATATTGGTATAAAGATCGCACAAAATCTAAATAAATAGAGCCTTGGCATTTTCATAATTTAAATTATTTTAATCGCTTTTAGTGCTCGGTAGGTTTAGCGTAAACTATTGAAAAAAATTGGCAAAAATTGAAAGATTAAATTAGGATATTTTTTGGTAGGTCACAAATTATCTGCAATTCTAAATTTCACAAGAACTAGCCTTGGCAGAAGTCTGAGTCTAGTCGCAAGAAATCATATTGGATGAGATAGAATTTTTTCACGAAATCGAAAAGATAATTGGCACGTTCAGTGCCGTCTTATTGGTTGCACAGAGGGTGAGTGGGGGGGGGGGTGGGACAGTCGGCGCAGAGGGTCATGGATCAGGAAAATTACGGACAAGGATGGAGCCTGGAATAGGACGGTGGAAGAGGATCGATCCGTTCCTGTGCTCGGTCCAGAAACGATAATAGGACACGTCATAGCGAGCAGGAGCCAGGTGCACGTAGAAAATGTGGGCGCAGCCGTGCATGCTGATGAGGAAATCGAGACTCATGCAAATAGTTCGAGGGGCGGTGTGCGGCGGTGGGGCGGCGCTGAATCTTTACCTTTCCGTTACCGTTTCCTCCGGCAATTACGCCGGGCATGTTCTTGGGTAACAATAAAGACGACGACCGAGGGATTAGACGATGCAACAGGAAATACACGACTGCATATGTATTCCGGCGGGGAAACGACGAAGGAGGACGTTCGATGGGCGCGAGTTGGTATGCGGGGACGAGCACGGGGTTCGTAACAGTCTGCCGAAGAATTCTGCATTCGGATTCGGTCCCCAAGGCTTGAAACGCGACGCTCCACAATCGCGCGAGCACGCTGTTGACATTTGCCTTCGCGTATCCCTCGCGAAATCTTGTTTGTTTATCGGGGAATACCGCTTCTTCGATCCGTGGCGATCGTTCTGGAGCACTGGTACGCAATAGTACGCGATACAATCGCGCTGGGTTACAGTTCTCGATAATTTCAGGTGTAATATGAGAATTCATTTTGGTTAACCTTCGCGAAATGGACATTTTTTACTCTTTAGTGGACATTCGGACTTCAAAAATGCGATTAATATATTTCGTAATACGAATGTTTATTAATATAATTATCGGGATAACAAAATCCTCGGTTTCTTAGAGTGCCTATCGATATAAAAATGATATTATAGCTGGACTTCGAATTTTATATTATAATGTATTGTATACAATTTTGAGGTAGGATAATTTTGTTTATATCATATTCTAGACTGGCAACCGTATCACAAAAAGGAAAAGAACACTATTTATTTGTTCTTCCTTTTTTACCAAATCGGACAATTATGCTTTTCATTTCACGAGGCTGACATTCGAATGAAATTGCAATTGATTCATCTTGTTACAATACCACAAACGTAATTCGACCATAAGTTCGAGGAAAGAAGGTGCATTTAATAATCCGAGGTTTTTTTAGCACGACTGTTCGCAACATTGAAGATGCGTGGGCTTCTGCGGGTTCGCGTGACGGCGAGCCTCTTGCCGAGGACCCTCGCGTGATCGATCGCGATCTAGATCGAAGGAATTTCATGGAAACTGAACGGGGGATTGCAACAGCTTCTGCTGCAACTTCACGTGCGCTCGAACAGGGCGGACTCCGTAACGAGCCGAGATGTAACCTCTCGAAACCGATCAGCTCGTGTACCGGAGTTATTATTCCTTAGCATGATCGGAGCAAATTATTGGCCGAGATAGCGCCAGCCAAGTGTGAAGCTGGTAACAACGAACGGCCGCTTTTTTTCTCTTACCGAGCGCGATGGTATGCAGTATGACAATGGATGGGATCGGTTCTAGTTCTAGGTTGAACATCCTCTTTCTTGTTGCTCGATCCTTCTGCGAAATACCGTGAGAAGCAACGGACCGAGCGATCAGGGAATTAGGAGCGTGTCGTGATTTTTTAGCGTGCTGTTGGTAATTTAGCTATTACTTTTCGCTCCGGTTCGGTTTTGCTCCCTGCGGTAAGCGATCGTTCGTAATTCTTTCACGCTTTTAAATCGAACAAACAGCGAGCTGTTCGATTATTTACCACGATATGATTTTGTCTTGAAAATGTCAATATTCTACGTAAATACATCTATGTAAAGTGAGACCCCTACACGATCAATAATATTTTCAATATTCGCGTCAATATTAACGGAGGACCATATTGATGGAAATATTGATCGTCTAGAAGCATAGAAAATATCATTTTCTGTCAATACTGAAGAACCGTTTGAACGTTTAGGAGGTTTGGCGGCGCAACGTGAGAACGAACGGCGAATTTCTCCGCTCCGTGAATTGGGTGAAACAAACAAATTTTCTATGACATCGTTATTAGACTCGGGTAGCCCTATAAGTAGACTGCGGATGTTTATGCAAATGCATATTTTTATCGAAAATAGATAAAAAAAACTGGGACCTAAACAGAAATTTGTTTTATCATTAGAGATTGCATATGTTTTGCATAAGTGCATATTTCTTGCATAAGTGCATATTTCTTACATAAATTTTGCATAAATGCATAAATAAGCAATTAACAGAAACAAACGTAATTACACAAAACATTTTTTTTCAATTAAAAAAAATTTTTTTTTGTACCTTATGATGATGTTTCCGCTTACAATAATGGACAATTATCCCAATGCAAGAGTGAGTTAATCATCTCTACTCCCGAGAATACATTTTCAAAAAATATCGATGAAAGTACAAAAAAAATTTATATTACAATCTTTAAAAAAACAATCAGTTCAAAACGAATTATTAACTGAGATTAAATTGAAAATTAATATAAACTATATGATAATTATTAATAACATTGATGTTGAAAACGGATTGGTTAATGGAGCACACATGCGGAATATTAAAATTTATTACTTTTCAAGAAAATACTAAAATTCCGTCTATATTGTGGTTAGAGTTTCAATTGGCCAGAGTAGGAGTGAAAGTAAGAACTCGTTATCGTGATTATATGAAAAATGCCAATATTGATCAAAATTTTACACCAATAATAAAAATATCGAATCAAGTAAATATGTCGAGTGAGGAAAAATATCAAATCACACGTAGTCAATTTCCAGTGGTTCCTGCTGAAGCGATTACGATTCATAAAAGTCAGGGACAAACATACGAGAAAGTATGTTTGAATTTTAAAACATCAGAAAAATGAACTTTACAAATGTTGTATGTAGCACTGAGCAGAGTTTCAAAATTGAGCGCGGTTTATATATTTTGGGACAATTTAAATTAACAGTATCAAAGAAAACCAAGATCAATACTGCAAACCCGGATAATGATGAGTTGTATCGTTTGCGAAAAACTAATTAAGACAATTTATTTTGCAACATTAGTATGCTATAACAAGGAAGCAAGCGAGCAACGAGCCTACGATGTTGGTTTAATGCGACGCCATATAGCAAACATTTTGATAAGTAGAAAACTATTGAATTTCCCTGAAAACGTATAATCTTCTTAAAATGTACACTTAATAATGATAATAATATACTACAACTAACTAATCGGGAAGTTCTTTGTGTGACTCTTGGAGAGTCACACACCAAATAACATCCGTACCACTAACCCTCTCGCGAGCTCGCAAAGCGAGCGAGCTACGACAACCCTACTTGCGAAGCTCGCGAAGCGAACGAGCAACAACACCCCTCTAGTTTTCAATAGAACCCCTTTAAGGTGTAAAATTTCAAACTTTGATAATTATTCCTTTGAGTGTTTGTTATGGTGGACCTATGTACCAAATTTGAAGCTGTAGGTCAATGGGAAGTATCCAAAAGGTTGTGATGATCTGTCAGTCAGTGACAAATTTAGAGATTTTTGAGGTCCTATATCCTGGAACCTACTAACGTTGAAAGATTAATGTTTTGTCAATATTGAGACATGATAGCATTTAACAAGTGTACGAAATTACATCTCTCCATCTGCCTCCAGTGCCGAGTTATAAGCCTCTAAAAAATGGCTAAGTTGTTTCGTGTAAAAGGAGGTAGTGCGAGAACTTGGCTGGTGCACTACCGTGCACCTAGATATTGTCAGCATGAGCTGCCTCACTTAATTGCTTCAACAAATGTCCCTTCACAGCAGCATTTCTAATCAAAGTTGTAAAACCATTTTCACTGAAGTCCAAGGAATACGCTCATTTATTCTAGAATACCTGATTTATAAAAAACACAGTCACAAAATATGAACGCAACATAGGCCAAAGCTTTCGGATACGATCATGCTTTGCTATTAGGAACCGATCTTAATTGAGAAGGATATCATGCCCATCGCTACTCGAAGGCTCGCGACTCGGAAAATCGAGTATGGGAACGCAGGAGAGACGACGACCGAATCACAGGCAGCGGCCGGGCCCCCCGCCCTGGTTTACCATAAGAATGGTCCCCATTATCCCGTAGATCCGCGGCGGGAGATATTCCAAGTCGAGAATGGCCGAAGCCAGCTAAGGGGCTGGTGACAGATGCTCTGTATGCAAATTCCCGAGCACCCGTGAAAACCCCATAACACGCCATCCTCCCGCTGATTCCCTCCCCCTGTCGCGAGTCCTCTTTCCACCTGCGCACTCCCTCTTCACCGCTGCTTCAACATTGCCGTTCTCGATGCCAAGACGTTCCCCGTGATAAAGACTTTCCTCCGGTTTCTCCGTCTCTCTCGTTCAATCATCTTCTTCGCGATTCTCCCCGCGTTTCTTCTTTCTCTCCAAGGGTCCTCCGTCCTTGTCCCTTCCTCGAGTTAACTCTGATTACGTTCTCTCTTCGTGCCTCTCTCTCTCTCTCTTCCGTTCTTCCAATGTTATGGAGCAGCTCCCCTGGCCCCTTGAAGAGCAGGGAAGACCTCGCCGAGAACAAAGGGAAAGGGAGAGGCGTATCTCGAAGGCCGAGAAAAGGCGTTAATTGAAAGGAAGCGAGGCAGGGCCCAATAAGATTTCGTCGTTCCACCGCGAGCAGAACGTCCAGCGGCAATTTCCTCGATCCTCCAGCCATGGATGATGGCTACGCTTAAGCTCTACCCTGGCTGACCCTATATGCGTACACTCCAACAAGAAATTCGCACGTGCGATCCTCCACGAGGCCGAATAAAATCGATTCTTGCGGCGATGCGTCGTCCGAACTCTCTCTCTCTCTCTCTCTCTCTCTCTCTCTCTCTCTCTCTCTCTCTCTCTCTCTCTCTCTCTCTCTCTCTCTCTTATAGCAGTCGGCAAAAAATTAATAACTTCCAAACTAATCCGTTTGCGACCCCTAATACTTTCTGAAGAGGACTCGAAGGTGTGTCGATTAATGAAAAAGAAACATACAATGTTTTTTATTGCAATTTATTACTGGGGAGTTACTGACCAACTTTTGTTTGAAAATTTTTTTGATCGGGTTATCGAAATATTAATTGTAAATCTTCCAATCATTTGTTGAGGAACTTATGAAGTTGGTACGTATAATGAGATTGCCATGATTTCTATTGAAAACCTGTTTGCTAATTTTTGTTATTGCAGTTTATTATTGGATGAGTACAGTGTTGGGCAAATTTTATTTTAAATAATAAATAAACGTGTGCTTTTAATTGCAAATAATAACTAAACTTTTTATCTAAATAAAAGATTATTTATTATTTGGATTGAGGTGGAAATCAAATAAATAGTTTTGGGTCTTCTCTTATTTCTTGTATTTTGTATACTATACAGGGTGTCCCAAAATTCGTGAACTTCCCAAAAGGGGTTGGTTCCTGAGACCATTTCAAGCGACATTTTTCTTTGCGAAAATGTTATCCGCGTCTTTATTTAGGAGGTATCAACGAAAAACACGGACCAATCAGAGCGCGACCTAGACGCGAGTTGCCACAGTCGGCCAATCGACAGTTGGCGCGCCGCGCGGATAACATTTTTGCAAAGGAAAATGTCGCTTGAAATGGTCTCAGGAACCACCCCCTTTCGGGATTTTCACTAATTTTGGGACACCCTGTACACACTTATACAGGGTGGACGATATATCTGAAGACATTGAAAGATCTCGAGAACTATGCATTGGATCAAAACAAGTGGGTAATGAAAGTTGTTCGTCGCGAAGGGGGACATCCAATGATACGAAATTCGACCCCCTACCGCCACCCCCTGGGGGTGGGGTGGGGGAAGATAAAAAACTTAAATGGGAACCCCCATTTTTCATTGCAGATTTGTATTCTCGAGAAAAAAATACACAAATTTGACCTAGGTATTTTTGCATTTTGGTTCACAGATGGCGCTGTAATGGACAAAAATCAAAATGGGTAAAAAATCGTTGAAAATTGGGGATGTCTCGACAAATACACATCAGATTAGAAAAATAAAAGTACATGTAAATTCAAAAACTACTAGGTCACATTCGTGTATTTTTTCTGGAGAATCCCAATCTGCAATGAAAAATGGGGGTTCCCATTTAAGTTTTTTATCTTCCCCCATCCCCACCCCCAGGGGATGGCGGTGGGGGGTCGAGTTTGGTATCATTGGATGTCCTCCTTTCGCGACGAACAACTTTCATTACCCACTTGTTTTGATCCGATGCACAGTTTTCGAGATATTTCAATGTCTTCAGATTAATCGTCCACCCTGTATAATACGATGAAGACGTGAGCGTTTTTTGTCTGCTATAGCAACCTTTTCAGGTATACCGCCAGTGGACGTGCCCGTCCGGAGGGCCTAGCTGCCTATAAAAATACAATTTAATCTATTATTTGTCAATATAAATAATAATTGAAATTGTATTTGTAAATAACAATTAACTTTATTATTTTAAATAATTCTATTTAGACTTGCTCAAATAATAAATTATTATTTTTGCTTTCTATTTGAATATCCAAATAGCAAATAACTTGTTATTTAAATTTTTACTTAAATAATTATTTATATTTAAATAAATTTCTTATATTTATTGCCCAACACACACACACTGGATGAGTACTGATCAATTTTTATACCATAAATACGTGAATTTATGGGTTAACCATGAATATTGCAATAATTTGTTGAGGAACACCAACAAGGTTGGTGTAATGAGATTGGTATAATATTGATTAAAGAGGTATACATATACATATTGTCTTGCATGTTTGTGTTAGAAGGGAACGGTTCACCACGAACGACTTCTGTCGAAAGTTCCGTGCCCGGCAACGGCCGTTTTTCGGAACAGGAAGAAATTAATTAAATAATTGCACGAACGCCGCTGTTCGAAGCGAAAATTCCCCTAGTCATTCACCCCAACCCGACCTCCTCTACCAACTCTAATCGTTACTGGATCCGTGACTGGCAGTTTAGATGTGGGCGACAGCGGCAAGACCGAGAGCGTGTCTTGAAATTAATTTAATTAGCGGTCGGTGCGGGTCTAAACTTCAGTCAAACGCTCGTTAATCGCACCTGTCGTTACAATCATCCAACAACGCTATCGCGTTGGCCACTTGTCGCGCAACCAGTTTCTCAAACGGGGTTTCTTGCCCTCGTTACGCTTAAACACCGGCGTAACCACGGCTTTAATATTTCTGGCCTAAACGTTTCGTGGCTTTTTACACCTTGTAATTACGAATTACGATGTTATTCTTGTTAGACTTGAGCAAAATAAAAATTGACCGCGTCGGTCCCAAGAAACAGACGGTACATTTATTTCTACATTTTTTACTACTGATTCTAAAAAATCATAAATAATACAACCGAGAAAACTCTTCTTAAATTCTTCAGGTATTTTTGGTATTTTGTGTTGTACTTATTCATGTTTTTCATATGCGCACAATCCACAGTCTAATTATTATTTATGATTAAAGACGATATTAAAGTGGGGAAAATGAAATCGTGCACAGGTAGCACAATTTTTATACTATTTTCTAGATTCTTGTACACTCTGGGACGAAAAGATAGCACACTTTGAAATTAATGTAATTTCTGTTTATTAAACATTAGAAAAAATTCAAGTTTTATTATATGTACACATATTTTCAGTGTGTCTTTCTTAACAGATATGAATGAAATGAAACGAAGCTTCATTAATTTATCTATTTTTATTGAATGAAGTAGAATTATTAACGAAATATAAAGGTACAAAATGATAGCACACTTAACGAAAAACTTGAAATATAACAGAATTAATCGATAAAAATCAATGCTCAATACTTTGTAGGACCTCCTTTACAGCTAACGACTTTAATCATTCGGTTTGGTAAATATTTATACAAATTGCTGGCCACTCCAAAACACGAATAATTTTTGAAGAAAAGTATTTCTTGACCGCTTTCGCCGCGTGGGCTGCGACATTATCTTGTTGTAAAATGTGTTTATTTGCAGCAATTCTTACAGCGGCATAAGTGTTTAGTTGTTCATTTATCATTTCAATATACCGTTCACTATTCATTCGTCCTTTTATAAATTTGATTTCTGTTTTACCTCAATATCCAATATCGGTCCAAATTATCACACAGCCGCCTCCCATTTGGTAACGGCTTAAAAATGGCTGTTCTTCAATCAAATTATGATAGTAATAGCCTACGTCGTCTGGACCATCCAAATTATTATTATTATTATTATTATTATTATTATTATTTATTATGAACGGAACGAGGTCCATTTACACAAATGTTTACAATATAACAAAGACTTAACATAAATTACTAAGAAAGGACATGCATAAAAAAGAAAAACTGTTGGTATAGAGGCACTGATATTAGTTAATCATGCGTAATTTTTTTTTTGAAAGTGTGAAACGACCCATTAAAATAATCAATACTATTATATAGAGTATTGGAGTTCGCAATAATTCGATTTATAGGATTTTTTAATCCATATGTGGATTTGCATTTAAGTGTTTGAAAACCTGCTCGAGATCTCAAAAGCACGTTCAGGTGCGTAAAAATTGATTTGCATAAGGAGAGAAGGACAATCTATATGGTTATTAATTAAGTTAAAAATTAAGCTCTGGTCGGATACTCTTCTGCGAGCAGACAATGTTTCCAGCTTGACAATGTTTAATATTGTGGAGTAATCATGATCAAAGATTGACATAGGATTATTAATCTTATAAGAACAAAACCTAAGAAATTTATGCTGTATTCTCTCTAGCATGATTTTGTATTTTAAGCTATTCGGAGACCATATAACTGAAGCATATTCTAACTGGGGGCGGACAAGGGTAATATATAACAACCTAAGTGTATGAATTGAATGAAAATCTCTCTCTGTGGAAAAACGAAGTATGAAACCGAGCATTCTTGAAGCGCAGTTGACAATGTGATAAAAATGGTTGGAAAAGTCTAGGGTAGAGGAGAAGTGAATTCCAAAGTCTTTAACATCTGTTATTGAGGAGAGAATACAGTCATTAAGACGGTAAGGATATATAAGGGGTACAGAACGACGGAAGGACCGCATAATATGGCAGTTTTTAATGTTAAGATCCACACCGTTCCTGTGACACCAGTCGCAGAAACGATCTAGGTCTATCTGTAATCTGGAAGCATCATCCGGGGACGAGATGATGCTAAAGATTTTTAAATCATCTGCAAATAGGAGAAAATTACAGTGTTGAAAAATGGTGGTTAAATCGTTTATGAATATTATAAATAGTAGAGGCCCTAGGTGGGAGCCTTGTGGTACTCCGGATAGAACAATTACTGGGGATGATAGGCAACCGCCTATACGTATAATTTGTAACCGGTTTTTAAGGTAACTTTCTAGCCATGCCAATAGATTACCCTTGCAGCCCAAAGCAGAGAGCTTATCGATTAGAAGGGAATGATTTACAGTGTCAAAAGCTTTATAGAAATCAGTAAATATTGTGTCAATTTGTAGATTGGCGTCCAAAGCGGATGAGACAAAGTTGCAGTACATTGCTAGGTTTGTGGTTGTCTATCGCTTATTTACGAAGCCATGTTGCTGTTCACATATTGAGAGAGAGATGGAGCAGTATAACTTTTTAGTGACAATTTCTTCAAAGACTTTGGGCATAACACTAATGATACTTATAGGTCTAAAGTTTTCAATATTAGATTTGTCACCGCTCTTGAAAATGGGTGTAACCAGACTGGTTTTCCAACGTGTGGGGAATTTACCTGATTTCAGAGATTTATTAAAAATTATCCAAAGTGGCCGAGATAAAATAAAGCTGCACATTTTGAAAAATAAGGAAGGGATGCCATCTATTCCAGGCCCTTTATTGATGTCGAATTTATCTAACATACTATAAATCTCACTAATGTCTATATCAATGTCAGAAATACAGGGGTTACAACCATTTTCTGGGGTATTGTAATTAGTAGTGTTGTTTCGGTAGACAGAACCAAAAAACGCACCAAATAAATTCGCAATATTGTCATCACTAGTTGCAACATTTTCTTTGTAATACATGTTGCTTCGTAGACTAGATGTTTTTCGCTTAGAATTCACAAAATTCCAGAAGGATTTAATACTATTATGAACTGTGATAGTTCAGTTTTGCGAACGTATAAAGAATAGCAATGTTTAGCCATCCTCTTACATTCGGTTCGCAAGTTGACAAGAGTCAGATAGTCACACAGTTGAGAACTTATTTTAAAGACTCTGTGAGCCTGTTTCTTTTTACGAATTAAATCTTTTCTTGTCAGTAAATATGACCGTACGCCACTTTGTCCTCATATTTATATGCTTTTCGGCAAATTGTAAGCGGAACGCTTTATGCTCCTTCGTTAACCAAGGTTTTTTCTGCAATTCTCTTCGCGCTAAGTGCTTGCATTTTCGTAAAACACAACGTACATTCTTTCCGTTAGTGTTTACGCCAACACTTTCAGCGATTTGTTTCACAGTCATCCTCGAATTTGATGCTGCTGTTCTCAATGTTGCACGTTTTTCACGGTCAGTTAAACTTTGTGGACGCCTAGAACTCTTCTTTTCTCCATAATTTTCAGGATTTTTTAACAAGCTCATAATGACTTTTCGGCATCTATTTACAATTTTTGATATTTTTGTAATTCAATGTTGTTCTTCCTTTAACTTCAATATCGTATGCACTTCATATACACTTACTTTTTTTCCACGACCCATTCTTAACACTTTAGTATGTTGTTTTATCAAATAAGCACGAAAGAAGCTAGTACCCACTTTTTGCAATGGATGTTTGCTCTTCAGTAACTTCTGCACAACTGACAAATGTAAAACTGCTATTAGTGCTATCATTTTATTGCGCTTGTGTGCCCCAATATTTACGTTTTCATTTCGGAAATTCTATTGAAGTAAATACCGTGGATGACAGTCAGTACATTGTACGCACAGGCATGTCAGAATATGTTGACGTATTAAAATATTCATTTTCTTCAGTTTGATGTATCAAATGAGGAAAAATAGATGATGTGCTATCTTTTTTGTGCCGGAGTGTAGTTCATTTGTACACACACACACGCATTTTGCCAGATAGATCTTTAGAAATTTATTTAGAAACTAAATACGGTCGGGTTACATACCTGAGACTGTATTGAGAAATGTACAACAGGTACGTTAGCAAATTCCTCACAGTTTTCTGGGATGTAAAACATTTTGTAATAAATTAAAAACCAGAATCAATTGATTATCCAGGAAATTGGCAAAAAATAGGGGGAGGTGGTAAAATGTTTAACAGACCTTCGATAACTGGTCTTTAAACAAAATGATCAGATTTCTCAAAAGTGCATCGCATAATTCTACCTCAGCATCTTGCAACGCAGTATGCAACAGGAACTCGAGTATCGATGAAGAGGATCGATCAACAGGCCGCATTTCCGGTAGCAGACGCCACTCGAGGTGTTTATCGAGTTATCGAGACTATCTTCTGGTAACGTGTCGCATAATCGTCGCGGGCACTCCGCCATTTGTAAATGCTCTTGCCGGAGTGTATGCTGAAAAATGGCTGAAAAATTGCGCGCACAAAGGAGAAAGGATTCGAACGAGATCGGTGGCTGGTCGGGGATGAGGCTCTCGGTTTGTCGACGAGAAGAACGAGCACGGTGTAGACTCCGTAGTGAGGATGGCGGTTGTGGAATGGTCTCTCGACTTAATACAGTGCCTGGAAGAGAGAGAAAGAGAGAGAGAGGAGGAGAGAGAGGAGGAGTGTGTATGATGAGGCTCCAGAGTCGACGGATGAAATTTCATCGCGGGAATTCAATTAAAAGTAATATACCGAAGGGTCGGATTCCGGGCGAAAAAGCAGTCGCGCGCTGATGGATAGATAAGTAAATACGTGAATAGACGGACAGATTTATCATCTGTTGGCGTTTAACGTCTCCATTAAACCATCGGACCTGAACATGCCGGATATGCGATGGGGATTGGATGGGGTGGTAGACTCAGACAATACTGGTTCTATTTGAAAGTAATTTTCCCCGCGTGTTCGCGAAGCTGTTTCATTATTGGGTACTTCTGTTAGGCTTTTCCTGCGGATACTTCTCGGTAGAGACGTAGTTGCATTGTTAAATGATATTGATTCTACAATTATTGAAAGTATACATGGCTTATACAATGAGTGTAAAAAGTATTCGTGCAACCTTTAAAATAGAATAACTTTTTTATAATTCTACCAAACGACCTGATTTTTTATAATCAATTAGAAGCATTGGTTTACGAAATGATATGCAAAAAAGATTTTCCAAAAATTATAATTCACAAGGTTACATGCAAAAATAAAAAAGGAATTTTTTATTTTTATTTTTAAATGAAAACATATATGTATTTTAAATTTTCATTAAGGGCCCAAAAAAAAGGTTTTGCATGTAACCTTGTAAATTATAATTTTTGGAAAATCCTTTTTGCATATCATTTCGTAAACCAATGCTTCTAATTGATTATAAAAAACCAGGTCGTTTGGTACAATTATAACAAAAGTTATCCTGTTTTAAAGGGTGTACGAATACTTTTTACACTCACTGTACGTTTATAGCAATGTAAATTAAATTATTATTGGACGACTTCAAGGAATATAATTGTACCGACGAAGAGTTTAATAAATGAATTGCAGATTTCATTAATTTGTGAAAAGATTCTTCAAAATTGAAAACATAAAATGCATCTGAAGAATCTAAGGACTCACTTTGTTGTTGATTCTCTAAATTATTTCAAGAAACTCCGATTCTAAAGATTTGTAGTTATTATTTTAGAGCAGTACCAAGTATGCAACGCATTTGCAAAACTGAGATTGGTGTACGAATAAAACAGATTTTAAGAAGTAGCTAAGTATAGAAGCAGAAATAGTACAAACAATAATTGATAGACTACTACCGTAGTAATATTACGGTACTACGGTAGTACGATCGGTATGTAAATAGAGCAGATATAACATACCAGATATAAAAATGGTAATTGGATAGGAGGTCTGTGATAAGAAGATTGCTACATAACTGAAGACTACAGCACTGTAAGAATGGTATTTAAGCAGTACAAAACTGATACGGGGATAATAAATTTACAACATAATATTGAGATAAGAAGTCGATAACAAAATAGTGAAGGAAGCTCGACTATTCGTTGCATTAACAGCCTAAACATGTTTTAAGCAGCGATATATTCCCCATCGACGAAGCCAATGGTTCGAAAACGTCCCCGTAACGGGACGGTTTGGTTAATGCATACAAAGTGGAGCTGTGAATTACGTTACGTTCTTCCTATTACATACTTCCCCGACACCGTGTAGATAGAAAACGTACTAGTCCCCAGCCGTTAAAAGTCGCCGCGAGTTTTGCTCGCGGAATGTTGATGGCGGCCATCGGACATCGAAGAAGTCATAAAAGCCTCGAATTATGGTATCGACCGTGCGCGCGTGTGAGCTCTCGTGCGGAGGTATTAATTTCGAATGGAAACTCGTACGCGTAACCGTAATGGCACCGAATTTAACTGAGCATGTCTCGTTGTAAATGAACCTATTTACTCGAGTCCGGAGACGTTTAGTAGACGACGACTCTTCGTGTAGACAGGTTGCGGCCGCGGAATCGTTCGCATAAGTGATTCATGCCGTTCTGTAGGTTATAGCATACGCTCGGCGCGGCAAGATTCATTCGAACGGGGTCCAATTAAGATACCGGGCCTATGAGCACGTGAAATTAGAATGTATTACCTAATTACCGATCGTATGCTCGTCTATTATTATAGCGCCGCGGAAAAATTTAATCAACTCGTCCCGAAACGTTCGCTGCAGCGTTATTACTACGTTTACAAGTGTAGAATGTATTTAATCGTGCTGCAGGTAATGAAATAAACGTCAGACGATTTTTCGAGATTTTATCGGTCCTCGTTTGCTGTCCGAGTTTTGTAATTTAATTTGTCCTTGCCCGCTGAATTGACGCTGTTAAGCATAATTAAGCAGATTTCCAAGATCTTTTGTTAGTTACAGTCAGCGGCAATAATAAGTGGACACCCTTAAAAAAGAATCCACTTAAGACTTGAATTTTTTTAAGATGTTAGACCGGCTAGTTCGCTAGAGAATAAGTAAACAAAAATTTAATACGATTGCAATTGGTAGGAATTATACAAAATTTTAAAAAATGATGTTTTGTCAACTTTTTATCTGGGCCTGTAAAGATAATTTAAAAAATGCGTTTTATAGATTTCGGTAACTTATATGCATACTGAAAATTTCATCGAAATCGGTCAACATTGCAATGAGCTACATACGTTTAAAGATGAACACGTAAGGGCGAAATGGCAAGGCTGAAAATCTGCGACTTTCGCCCTTAAGCTCTCATCTTTAAACGTATGTAGCTCATTGCAATGTTGACCGATTTCGATGAAATTTTCAGTATGCATATAAGTTACCGATTTTTTAAATTATCGTTACAGGCCCAGATAAAAAAGTTGACAAAACATAATTTTTTAAAATTTTATATAATTCCTACCAATTGCAATCGTAATAAATTTTTGTTTACATATTCTTTAGCGAACTAGCCGGTCTAACATCTTTAAAAAATTCAAGACCTTTGGACCAATTTCTAAAAAGTTATGCGATTTTTAAGGGTGTCCACTTATTATTGCCGCCGACTGTATGTACGGTTGGTAGAAAACTTACAAATCGTGACTTGTACTTTAAAAAATAATTTTTGCATTACCTGGTAAATGAATCTTACTCAAAATTCATCCTGGTCAAAATTAAAACAGTCATTCGTTTTTAAAGGGTGCATGAATAATTTTACACTGACTGTATAATGAAATCATTGGAGGTCCACTTTTAAGGGTTGAAATTCCGCACACATCTGATTGCCGAAGTAAGGGTTAATTAAGCGGCGATCCGCGACGTTAATTATTCTGCATCTACGACATCAGGGTCTGGGTCTACCGAGTGAGGCGGGTTCCCGAAGGGTTGGTCGAAGAACGAAAACGTCGGCCATGTTGCGCGTGGGGGTGAAAGCGGCTGGAACAACGTCTGGACATCGGCGGGAAATTGGAGACGTACCAAAAAAGTTCTCGCGAGTCCTTATTATTTCGAGGACAATTAGGGAAGAGGGAGAGGAACGGAGAGGATAGTCGTCGGAGTGCAAGGACCTCCCTTGTTGAGGGGTGGGGGGGGGGGGGGTAGAGAGGGGCGAGCAACAGCCGAGTCATCGTGAACTCTCCTCTCCGACGGAAAATTCGTTCAAAATGGTTTGAATTCTTGTCTCGAAAGACGAACGGCCGACGCGATTTCAGAATACTGATGCGTCACACCGAATATCGAGGGGCCTCGGGACCGGGGTTGTTTCTTTATTCCCGCTCTCTTTCTCTCGCAACCACCCCCAACCCGACACCACGTAGCGATGGGGTGGAAAAGGGAGAGCCTCGAACGACACCGAGTAACCTATGTAAGAAATATCGCCCAAGTAATAGAAGGAGAACGTGGGACCGAGACTTACGTACATAATGCATTCTTGCGATGTGTTGCTCGAAGTGCCAGACACTTCTTTTGTTTTTTTATTTTCAAGCATTCTAAACCCTTCTGAATTTATTTCGCTTTACAAGAATAACATAAGCGAAGACAATAATATAGAATACACACACAGTAATAATACAATAAGAATACAATGATAATACAAGTGAATACAATAACAATGTCCGTTAACACTAAATATGCAGATTACAATAATTGCAAAAAGAATGAATACTGAGACAAGCTTCGATATTTGGCTTGCCGGACACTTGGAGTCGAAAAATCAACTTGTTCTAAATGTAAAAAATGGAGAGATTGATTAAATTAATAAAAAATTAAATATTGATTAATTTCCTGGACATATGTCACACACATTAAATGAATCAATGGATAACTTATTTTTAATGTGGCAATTGTATCTGTGCATCTGCTATTTTCTGTAGGTGCTATACATTAATTGAACCCGTGTATAACAAACTTGTTACAATTATATCTGTGCACCTGTTACTTTCTATACACGGTGTACATTAATTAAATCAATTCAGCACGGCAATTGAACCTGTACATCTGTTATTTTCTATACATGCTATAAATTATTTTAATCCAGAGTCTACTTGTAATTTTTTGAAAATGCGTACAAGTGCAGGGCGACACCTTGTCATCTACCATTACACCGTCAATCTCAAAGCCACTCCTGAAGCCAGTCAGGTGGTCTAAAAATTGTAAAATGGCCAGCTTCCTCGAACACAAGCTACGCTCAAGGTAACATCGTGAAACGCATCACAGAGTCGATAAACAAGTCCTAATCAGCATGAATTTTCTGTAATGATAGTAATACCGTCGGGTGCAATGACGAACCGATAGGAAGCCGGAATAATTGTTCCGCGCGTAGTATAACCAGCTCATGTAACACGTGTAATACGCACTTTGTGTACATTTCTCACTGTCCGACCACAGGAATGTGTCCAGCGGTCGATGCTTCGTTCGTTGCCCGCGTGCAACGTCCATTTGTCTCCAACTTTCGTCTGTGTATTCGGGGAGAGAGCTTCGGCTCTCATTCTGAATAGCTATATTTTCCCGGCGCTGACGTATGTTTGGAATTTTTAATTTAAAAACGAGCCCGCTCTCGAAAGAATTCGGAAACTCTGCCGGACACTCCAATAACGCGTGGCTAGCACCCGTTTGCCTAATGTAAGCTCTCTAATTCGTCAGTTATAAATGGATTTCTACTATTCTCGATTTTATGCATTACTCATTAGTAGATCTTTATGCAAAATAAAAATTGTCTTCGTCGATTGAAAGACATAGATGACATATAATACTTTCTTTCTATTTTTAACAATTTTAATATGTCGAGAATAACATATGGACGTTCTTAAATTGTTTTAATCTTTTTACCACGCTTATATTAGCTTGCCGAGTTGTCGTTGTTGTTGTTGTTGTATGCGTCATATCTTGTAATCGAATTTTAAACCACTTCCCGATGAGCTAGAGACTTGAAACTTTAAACATAGCTCAGGACTGGATGACAATGCAATATCAAGAAACAAATTTTTAAAAAAACTGTGCGTTCAGGAAAAAAGAAAATGCTAATATTAACCGTCACACATCATCGCGCGACGCACAGTGGGGTATTTCGCTGAAAAACGGGAATAAAATATTGTAGCGTTATTTATGGGCTCACGGTCACAAATAAGTCGGTCGTTGGATTCGTCTTGACGCCAGCTATAAGATTATGAAATAAAAATTGTACTTTAACATTTAAAAAATCAAAATAATTCTTATTTTTTGGCGAAAAAATTTTTTTGTAAATAAATATATAATTTTGTACATGTTTCAATACTGTTCAACTTTTATTGTAATCATTTTGTCGTCAGATTATCCGAACTCTTGAAAAGTAGTGATAATGGAATGCTTTGATTACTATGTACTGAGTTGAGATAGGTGTACAAACTCTTCACAGATTTTATTCTGTTATCATCTAAATTAGTATTGTTATTAATATTTCAACATTACCAATCATTCTGTATGTTTTTTTTCGATTTCAAAACTTTATTGACGATTTTGGTATACAATTGAGCTGAATTGAGCACTCCGTCTGGTACCATTACACTCTATAAAGCTTTGCGATCATAGTCCAACAAAAAAATCTTTCGAATTTTTCCGAATTCGAGAGTTATAACTAATTTAAGTAGAAATGAGCATAGAAAGTCGCAGCGTACGCGTAGTACACCTGCACCGCAAACTCTCGCGGTCTAACGGAAAACTAAAACATAACATAAGAGAATATAATAGATGCTCTCAATAGTTTGCTCAGCACTCTATGATGGAACTGTTTTGACTGAATACTGCAAGGAAACGATTGAATCGAAGGCTTCTTTGCAGCAACAATGTAAACAAAGATCCTCGTAAGATCTCGTAGAGAATCGGGCGAACGCGTTCGACCGCGAGAGTTTGCGGTGCAGGTGTACTACGCGTACGCTGCGACTTTCCATGCTCATTTCTACTTAAATTAGTTATAACTCTCGAATTCGGAAAAATTCGGAAGATGTTTTTGTTGGACTATGATCGCAAAGCTTTATAGAATGTAAGGGTACCAGAAGGAGTGCTCAATTCAGCTCAATTGTATACCAAAATCGTCAATAAAGTTTTGAAATCGAAAAAAAACTTACAGAATGATTGGTAATGTTGAAATATTAATAACAATACTAATTTAGATGATAACAGAATAAAATCTGTGAAGAGTTTGTACACCTATCTCAACTCAGTACATAGTAATCAAAGCATTCCATTATCACTACTTTTCAAGAGTTCGGATAATCTGACGACAAAATGGTTCCAATAAAAGTTGAACAGTATTGAAACATGTACAAAATTATATATTTAAAATTTAAAAAAAAAAATTTTTTCGCCAAAAAATAAGAATTATTTTGATTTTTTAAATGTTAAAGTACAATTTTTATTTCATAAGCTTATAGCTGGCATCAAGACGAATCCAACGACCTACTTATTTGTGACCGTGAGCCCATAAATAACGCTACAATATTTTATTCCCGTTTTTCAGCGAAATACCCCACTGTGCGACGTTCGGTAGTACGTCATCGTGTTCAGCGATCCCCATTCCGCGCGCTAGCGCTCCCTACTCCACTACGCGTCCCCTCTCCACTCACCCATTTATTACTGTTTTAAATTACACCCACCGATTTTATGCATTTATAATTATTGTCGAAAATCATTGAAGGAAGGTAACACTTTGTATTCGAGTTCAATTTTCAGTAACTGATGCAGACAGTGTTATATCCCAACAAAAACATCCTGTAAACAGGAGCCAAATTCTTATGGCCGTAAAAAGTTGTGAGAGTAAACAAAATACGGCCAAGTTCGTTAGCTTAGAAATACCTCTTGCAATACTGAAAAAAGCGTTTGTAAAAATTGGTTTAAAAGAACGCTATTTAATTTTTAAAGAGTTACATGGAAGGTTAAATTATTCAAACTTGGCCGCTACCTAACACCGTTTATGGCTATTGGTTTAAAAAGTAACGGCCAAGTTTGAATAATTTAATCCTCCATGTAACTCTTGAAAAATTAGATAGCTTTTTTTAGATAGTTTTTTTAAACTAATTTTTGCAAACGCTTTTCTCAGTATTGTAAGAGGTAGTTCTAAGCTAACGAACTTTGCCGCATTTTGTTTGATTTCGCAACACTTTACGGCCATAGGAACTTGGCTCCTGTTTAGAGGATGTTTTTGTTGGGATCTCATCAATTTTTGTTGAAATTTCATCAATTATCAAGTAGGTATCAAAGAAAAAAAATCCTTTTCTGATCTGCAAGGCAAAATCCAAATTCAATGTATGGAAGATTAACACTCTGCCGGCGACGCTCGGATCCGCCTCCTCCTCCCCCGCCGCCGCTATAGACTATAGACTATAGACTTCGAAGTTAATAACACGTATACTTTTGTATGTTATGCTGCTATGTTCTATCCTACGTACCCATTTCGTAATGTTTTCTTTTCAATACAACCCCTTTAAGGTGTAAAATCTCAAACTTTGATAATTATGCCTTTGAGTGTTTGTTATGGTAGACCTACATATGTACCAAATTTCAAGCTTGTAGGTCAATGGGAAGTACCCAAAAGATTTTGATGATCTGTCAGTCAGTCAGTGACAAATTTAGCGATTTTTGAGGTCCTATATCTCGGAACTTACTAATGTTGGAAGATTAATTTTTTGTCAATGTTGAGACATGATAGCAGTTAACATGTGTACGAAATACATCTCTCCATCTGCCTCCAGTGCCGAGTTATAAGCCTCTAAAAAACGGCTAAGTTGTTTCGTGTAAAAGGAGGTAGTGCGAGAACTTGGCAGTTGCACTACCGTGCACCTAGATAAAGATCCGCGATCTAATAATCGCAATTATTTTCCTCGCGACTCAGAAATGAATTTTGGAAAGATTGTCGCACAGAATTGGGAATAATTCTTCAGTAATTTGGAGAGGAGCGCTCAAGCTCTTAATTCACCGGCACAGAAGATTGAGAAATTAAAGGCGCAGAACCCTTCGACAATTCGACAGAGTCGTGTTTCAGTTCCTCGGAACAGAAGCGATCTCATCAGCGCCGGCACTTTGCATGTAAACTGCAAATCGAACTCCGCGGATTCATCGGCTCATATTCAAGGAGCACGAATAGGAAGAAGACAGGAAATTCCTGTGGGTAGAATACCATCTGTTTTCCTCATTTTATCGGTCCCCGTTCGTTATCCGCGCAATCTGCTAGCTCGCGAATCGATTTAGGGCCTCGCGCTTTGTTCCGCGGTGACAGTTCCGATATTTTTCCGAAGGGGGTTGCTGCGTAGGGGGTGATCGAGACGCATTCGTTCAAATCCCGTCGTGACACTCGATTTTCGCGACGGGAAAGCGAGCCACGAAGCTGCGCGGAGCTTGGATCGAAAGCGAGCGCGGTCGGAACTGTGCCAAAAAAATAAAAAGTAACGAGCGCCCGTTTTCGAGGGGGGTCGATAAACGACGGGAAATGAAACGGTCCTTTTTCCCTCCGGTTTAGCGTTCGTTCGCGGAAACGCGCCCTTGAAAAAAGCTTCGGCCTCGCTTTCACCCGTTTATCACGGGCGACGAGTGGCTCTCGACTGTCCTGGACTCTCCGGTGATTCGATATTTGCCCGGATAAATGGTTCTCTCCGAACGAAGACACCCCCTCTCCGTGTACCGTTCCCTTTAAGGTGAAACGCTGCGAACGTTACCGCGGCGAAATTTAATTAAAGATGGAGAGATTAATACTTTCCTGGCTGTTCTTTTTATGAAAATAAGCGCGGTTTATTCGCACGATGCCACCTCTCTCGCTCGGCTAAATTGGCTTCTCGAGTGACGGGCTCTGATAGTGCTCGGGGTAGGCGAATCTGCGGAACGGAATTATGGCAACCCTTTGCGAGTCAGGATACCGTTAATGCGTTCTTCGAAACGCAAAAAATATGTATACTTCATTTAACGACTGACGATTGTTAGGCAAAATAAAAATGTTCTGCATTGATTGTGGGAAGCAGCAATAAAATAAAAATTGATTTCATCCCTTAATGACCTTGTTACATTAAAAACAACATTACGATATTCATAAATTTTTCTAGTCCTTTAACGTTTTATATTTCACCCAACCAATTTCTTCATAAATGCATAAAGTTTCTTTACGACCCCTTATTTTCGAAATTGCGAAGTCTATCTGCGCATGCATCGCAACCCCTTCCTCCTACGTCCCAATACTTGTTCCAGCTTTTCAGGTTACGCAAAGTACGTATAATTTATACTAAATTTACGACCGATTGAATAAAAAGGCCCCGAACTTATTTGCACATCTAATATATGTAAGATCAAGACGAGGCTCAACACAAACACACACACACACAGTTCCTCTTCCCCAAGTAAAACATATACTGCGGCGTCCCACATCGAACGGGGCATCGTTACACGTTAGAAGTCCGAATAAAAAGATACATCCCCGAAACTAAATGAGCTGTATAATCACGGTAACGCTTAAAGCGGTAACAAAACGCGGCCGAGAGTATCTTTCCATTCGTTTTCCGTGATCGGCGTTCAACGAACCGCTTCGGCCACGTTCGCCGGCGTGCCCGCGCAAATCCAGAGTTTATCTGGAAGGTAGTTTCTCCCCGATGAGCGATTCGCATGTAAACGACATCCGGTATACTGCCCTTTGGCGACCGCTCGTAAAACCGGGGGCTAGAGCCGGGCACCTGCTGCCGATCGTCGCGTCCGCCTCCTCTTTCTTTTCTGTCGACGACCCCCGGAACTTGCTGGACGCGCACATACTCCCAGCAATCTCAGCCCCTGGCCACCGGGAGGCGAGAGGACTGAAATTTCCGGAATAGCAAACTGCGGGGGAGGTGGCTTGAGACGACCGGCGACGAGGAGGACGCCTCCGCGGGACGAAACGCCACGAACGACCGCAAATTCTATTTGCTCGATGGAAAACGCGCACCGTATGCCGCGAGGGCTCCCTGCAACTGTGTCCCACCCTGCGACACGACTATACAGGCTGTTACGGAGCTGGTGGCACCGCCAATAAGGGTGACTCGGTCTTGCAGAAAGGGTGAAGGGTGGCTCTGCAAAAAAGGCAAAGATACACAATAGAATTTTTTCATGCTGTTTCTGAGATAATTGACCTTGAAAAGTCGTCAAGTTGTGTCCTTATATGCAGCAGGAATAAGGGACTGCATAATGGGTGTTTCTGATATGGTGGCTCAACCAGGATTTGCACTAAGACTTCTTCATATAGGACGCCATTTTAAAAAATTGACTTTAAAATGTTGTCAACTTGTGTCGCTGTATGCAGCAGGAATGTGGGACTGCATAAAGGGTGTTTCTGATGTGGTAGTTCAACCAGGAAGTGCACTAAAACTTTTTCATATAGGACGCCATTTTAAAAAATTGACTTTAAAATATTGTCAACTTGTGTCGCTGTATGCAGCAGGAATATGGGACTACATAGAGGGTGTTTCGAATCCGGTGGTACAAGGAGAAAGGGTGAAGGGTGATTATACAAAAAAATGTAAGTCTCTCTCTCTCTCTTTCTCTCTCTCTCAGATGTACGATAGAATATTTTCATATAGGATGCCATTTTTTAAAATTCATTTTAAAAATTCGTCAAGTTGTGTGGCTATGGGAAGCAGGAATATGGGACTACATAGAAGGTGTTTCTATTCCGGTGGTACAAGGAGAAAGGGTGGTTTGGTTCTACAGAATGGGTGAAGGGTGATTCTACAAAAAAATGTAAGTGTCTCAAAGATGTACAATAGAATATTTTCATATAGGACGCCATTTTTAAAAATTCACTTTAAAAATTCGTCAAGTTGTGTGGCTATAGGAAGCAGGAATGTGGGACTACGTAGACGGTGTTTCTAATCCGGTGGTAGAAGGAGAAAGGGTGGTTTAGTTCTACAGAAAGGGTGGAGGGTGACTATAAAATCCAGAATCTACGTACGACTTATTAACCTAAACTACGATAAAATATACATCAGGCTCTTCCGCACTAGTATTTACAGAGAGTAGAATAGGCAAACCATGATCAGACACGCTAGCCAGTTCCCATTCAAATTCGACTTTCTCAAGAGTGAGACTTCAGACTATAAATTTTTGATTCCACATTGTCGGGTTATTTTTCCGTCTAACTTTACACCGTGTCCGGTTGTGCCATCAGATCGGGAACACCCTGTATTTCCTCGGCTGTTTGCTAGCGTTCGCGAGGCAGTGTGCGAGCGAGTATGCGAGCGAGTATGCGAGCTAGTATGCGAGTGTGTCTCCTCGTGTGCGTCGCCGGATTCTAATGGATCCCCGACTCCGTCCGCTCGTAAATCCTGCCCTGCCCCCTGCTGCCAACTGACTACCCCTACCCGGCATCGATTACCGGCCAAGATATTTCCGGAATAATGGCTATTGCCGAGTTGACGGTAAACAGAACCGCGACCAGACCCTGCTCGAGTTTTTGGGAATCTCGAGAGGATCTGCCCCGAGGAGACGCTCTGGCTCTGGCTCTTCCAACCCTTTGCGCTCGAAGCCGCTTTACAATTGACAAGTCCAAGTTTGTTCGCTGGAAGTTCGATGGAAATTATTGTCGCTAACGTGGGAACGCTGTTTCACGAGAACAGTGATCAGAAAAGTGATATGAAATGTAGAAATCTGGATTTTCGAGTTATCGCTACAAAATCTTTGCAAATATGACGTATTATTTATTAGTTATGCCTTTCATTGTCAATTCGATGAACAAGGTAATAATTTGACTGCGGATCTTTATACATTTATGGTTTTATGAAACGCAGGAAAACATTTATTAAAGTATAATAACATTTTCAGTTCAGTCTCTTTATAACGAATCTCCCAATCAGCGAAGGAGACGGTTCTTCTAATCCAATTTTTAGAGAATAATCTACGAAAATGAGAAGTTCGGAATCTGGAATAATCAGAAGTATCAAATTTTGTGGGGAGATATGCACGAAGTTGAACCTCTCGAAGGTGTATCCCTCGTTAGTAAATTCATAGAAGTTTCAAGGGTCACGACATAAAACTGTGTCTTCGAGTGCTCTTTAGTTAGCTGGGACGCTTTAAGTGGAAGACAGTTTTAGTCATCTGAACTTTCACTTCAAGGTATGAACTAGATGGCTCTACAAGGGCTAGCGTATTTGCCTTGGCAGCGAGTGCTTGCTCAAAGACAGCGTATCGTTTCATATTTTTAGCACCGGTGTACGCTAACCAGTCACAGGCGGATGACACCGACCGCGTGTCCTAAAATACACCCGAGAAGTCTTTCAGTAATTTCCACCTTTTTCAACAATTTTATATCTTTATACCAATCAGTTCCAATATATTTTGTATAACATACGACAAAGACTTTCAGTATATTTTGTATAATGTAGGAACAACAAAGAATTCCGTTATATTTTGTATAACATACGACAGAGAGAAGAATAATCACTAGACTGCAGATTTTATGCATTTATAACAAAAATGGGGGCACGTACATTTTAAAGAAGTGGACATGTTATAAATATTTAAGAACATCAATGCGTTAGTTTCAGCTTAGTAGGATAATTGAAAGAAGAATACAATTTTTATTTGTCTCCCGTGTCCTGCAATCGATACAAACATTCTTTATGTTGCATGAAGATCCGCAGTCTAATAACCACTAATAATCAGGGTTATTTTTGCCCTTAACCGTAGATCTTCCAGATGCTTCATCAATTACAATAAACACACAATATTGTAATGTTTAAGGACAGCAAAAATTGCATTTTTCGAGGAAATTAGACATTCGTACACCAGAGAATATAATCCGAGTCCGAAGCAGTGTCACCAGGCGAAGTCTTGTCCCCACTCTACCTTCCCCTTCCACGACGCTACTCCCCACCACCGCGGCGCAGTCACGTGACGCGCTCCGTAACTTTTTCCCCTCAATTCGTGTCCCCGCCCCTCACTGGTCTGAAAACTGTTCTCAGCACTATTCCCGTAGGAGTTCCCGGTTTCCATCGATCATTGCGGTCGGACCGTTGATCTCGCCGAACGATCTCGTTATCGACGGCGTGGCTCGTGGTTTTCCTTTTTTACGGCACTTTGAATTCCAAAGTCTTTCCCTTAAGCAGACAAGCTGGAAGTCGCGGTTATCGTGAAGCGAAGGGGGATGATACGTCAGCCGGAGCTCATCAACGGTACGAGCATCCATCGTGAATACTAATGCTACCGCGATCTCGCACAGGGTGCTGCCGTAGGCTATGGTTATAGTGGTAGCAGCCCTGGCCAACCCCCCCGCCTGGTAATCTCGTGACCGTCCACCGTTACCCTGTAAATCCACCGTGCGTGGGCAGACGATTCTTTTTCCTTTCGACCCGGGCTCGCCTTTTGCTTTCGCGGCACGCCGACCGCGTATCGTATTCCGATGTCTAAACAGACTTTACGATTGTTATCCGGGAAATGGAGGAGTCCAATAATGACGGGCCGGGAGGCTCCTCCTTCCAAGGAGTTTGCATGATTCCGGAGGGCCACGCAAGATTACGCGGGATAAGATACGTCCGAGGGGATCAGACTCTATTTTTGTGGTTCGCGAGGGTCGCTTTTGCTGGACGATCTTTTGTTAACCCTTTCCGGCTCATGGTCAGCAGAGTCTAAGTTTCTTATTTCGACAATGCGGTACTCTGCGATTGGTCTTTGTTTACTGCTAGGAATGTTCCTTGAAGGTACTTTTATAACGAATTTATAAATGATTTCATGCATTTATAACAATATTGAATCGGTAAAATACAAATCTGTGAAGACTTTAGGAGAATTTAGAAGCACTGTTACACTATTATCAGTAGACTGCGGATTTTATGCATTTATGACAAAAATGGGTACGTACAACTTAAAGCAGTGGACATGTAAAAAATTAGTCCCATAGAAATCACCGACACAGATTTCTCCGACAAAGTTTTCACGCTACAACATTTCATTAATTTTTTATTAATTAATTAATTAATTAATGTGGATTGAATGAAAATCAGTGGAAAAACGAAATATGAAACCGAGTGTTCTTGAATTAATTAATTAATTAATAAAAAATTAATGAAATGTTGTCGGTGAAAACCGTGTCGGAGGAATCTGTGTCGATGATTTCCATGGGACCCGTAAAAAATATTTAAGGACATCAATGTGTTAGTTTCAGCTTAATAGGATAATTAAAAGAAGAATACAATTTTTATTTGGCTCTTCTGTCCTGCAATCAATGCAAACATTTTTTATTTTCCATGAAGATCCGCAGTCTAATTATCAGGTTATTCAATTTGTAAAAAGAAAAAGTACATTTTTAGTTATTACCTCTTTCTCACAACTGATCTAGAATTTTTTTGGTAGTAAATAAATGTTGGTCGTTACTGTTTTTGTGAAAATTTCTATTTGTTCCCTGTTTTTGAAACTAAAGGCGTAGTCTCATTTACCCTCGTAAATTTTAAACAATTCGTGAGACCAAAAATGGTATTATAGATTATTATAGGTCAAGTGTTTTATAATTTTGCATACATGCTTGGCTATATTTTAAGATAACATAGTGCAATTTTTATGCAATTATATTTATATTTAAATTATTGTATTAAGGGGGTGTTCTCTCTTTCTCTCGTTTCCATCGATTCAAAAATCAATTTATTTTACTCTCTTCAAGTGTGTAAGTGTTCTCAGCAAGGAGCAAAATTGAATCTGTGACATAATCTGATATTGGTAAAATGTTTAACGTGTCAACGTATTAACACTAAACCCACCGACCATCAAAAATGACTCTGATAGCATTATAAAAACGACAAGATTAAATTTATTTATATTTTGTGCGATTTTTACTCTATCAGAGTTGGGCAAAAATTTTATTTACATAGAAATTACGAATAAAGTGGGTTTTTTCCAAGTGGGTTGTAAACCCCCTTTATTCGAAATTTTTATTTCAATAAAATTTTTGCCCAACTCTGTGTGATATACATACTGGAGTCAAAAACATATTCAATAAATTCCCATGAAAACACCTTTACAATTTCAATAGTCAAATAAAAAATGGGTCATTTGACCCCTCGTGATAGGTTCAGCGTAAATACAAACAATTTTGATTTCGCATAAAGATCCGCAGCCTAGACCGCACTGCACGGAGTGCAAACAAAAAATAAAAGGACTGGCGAAAGGGTGGCACGGCAAGGTGAAAAGGGAAACCGGATAGGGACAGCGTGGCCGCGCGGGAGCACCCACGTGCTCCGAGTCGAGCATCGCCGGATACCGCCGAACACGGCCGAACGCGAGATTTCGTGTCCGTAGTCCGTACCCGGTGTCGGAATGCTTTGCTCTCAGTCGTAGGCGCGTGCCACGTACCGTCGTGTCTCTTCTGTGGTTCGCTCATTTCCGCCCTTCTGACGTTTCTCCTCGACACGTGTTCTTTGCAATTCACGCAAGCCACCCCGGACATAATTACAGCTTCTGCACTAACAATCTTCTTGCATAAAAAAAATAAATGTGTGCGAGTGTCTGTGAACTTTGACGGTTCTCAGTGACACAACTGTGCTTCAAGATACTTCAACTTCAACACTCTGGTGAGAAGTCAGTGATCGGATGACAGTAACGCTGTGGGAACGATGAGGAACCGTTCGAGGGTTCATCGGTAGCGACAGTGCTCAACAGTTAAGGTAGAAATGTTGCATTTGATAATTCTTTGCGAGTGGTTTTTGGAGTAGTTGAGGAAAGCGGACGTTCGATTTTAGCCGTTGTAGAATTGTGAAAATGCAGTGACTTTTAAGTGACGAGTAGATTGCGGATCTTTGTGCATTATAAAAATTGCATCAATTACCACAAATAGAAGCCATGATTCATTCTTCTTTTTATAATTTCGATAAGCTCATATAATTTCATTTGTCTACTGTTATATCTGTGGTTATAAGGAAAAACGCCGCATGTCACAATTTCAAAAAATTTGAGTTTACGCTTTAACACTTTACCTACGGAAAGCCTATTAATAGGATTTTCAATAATGTGCTGTGCCAAAAGAAAGCATAGAAATTTTCTTTTACATTGCAATCTTAAATAAAACTGTTAGATGACGTTATTGAGGGTGACTTATTAGTTCACAATGAAAATTGCTGTTGCTATTCAAGGTTCCATTAAAAAGTGTTTAGCCATGAACCATAGATTTTTCAAAATTATGCAATAATCACCGGTCGGCAATGTGTTAAGAATCGTCAAATAAAAATTCTGAGACTGGTTTACATCTCGACACGTCTCCTCGTTTGCAGCATTAAAACAAACATCAGCAAGATTCTCAACCCCTTGCCATACAATGTCGAGTCAGACTCGTGATGAAGATTCTGAACAAAGTCTAATAAATACATGTATGCTATTAATTTCCTTTAAATCGAAATAAACTTCTATTTCAATTTTGTTAATGCACAGCTATTGGAGAACATAAAGGCGTATAATAGATATAAAGTTCCTCCTTTGTTAGTTAGATTAAAAATGTTTTAATCGCTGAAATCGTAAAATAAATCGTAGGGCAAGAGGTTAACTTACAGTATTCGAGGCTTGCGGTCAGTCCCCGGGCCTCCGGTTCCGGTAGGTACCCGAAAACAGGTGAAATTAGACCAAGGTTCGCATCTCGACGTCGCGAAAGATCTCGCCGGTGTTCGTTCTTTGTTTTGCGTGTCAGCTCGCAGTATTTTCTGGTCGGAACACAGAGATCCGTTTGATTTATCGCGACGATTATTCGCGCGACAAGAAACACGGAACACCGGAAAGGATGCTAAAGCGGAACAGAGGAAGAGAGTGAGAGAGAGAGAGAGAGAGAGAGAGAGAGAGAGAGAGAGAGTTCTACGCGGGTCGACAGTCTTTGAAGATGCGCCAATTAGCGGGCAAGCTTCCAAGTCTCTTCGAGGGCGGGGGGGGGGAGAAAAGGGCCCCGAGGACCGTGTGTACCATCATGGCCCTTTCGGGCGCGCATCTCGCGTTGCGATTTTTAATTAGCTCGCGTCCGAGACCGGGACACGAGATTAAAGCGCCGCGACGCGTACTCCACTGTTGCGTTTAAGTCCTTCGTGTGCCGCGCGCCGGAAAATCTGTCGAGCCTCTCGCGTTGCGAGGATTAAAGAGGAAAGGGTTCCCTTTGCCGCGGGTGCTTAACGGGGAATCGACGGGAGTCGTTTCTTTTTTTCGAAAAAACAGACTGCACGCTCACCCTTTCATTCGAGCCCAGACGACGCGTAACTTCCTTTTGCGAAACAACATTTTCAATCTTTATTTTCTTTATAATTCACCTCTCGTGCGCTATAATCGAATCAAATAATGGTCAATCCACTCGATAACATCGAGTCAGACTCGTGACGAAGATTTCAAACAGCATCTACTAAATATGTTCGTTATTTATTTTCTGTAAATCAAATTTTACTTTGTCGTCCAATCTTTCTGTCAAGAAAAGAATGGTTTCTGTCAAGAAAAGAATTTTCCAAAGGTTTGACAGACGTTTGAGTGTATAACATTTTCAAGAAAAAATACGTCTTCAGTTTCTTCAAATTTATTGTCGTGCGATCATTTTTACCACGTTTTTATTAGCTCGCTTTCTTTTTACGAAATTATCACAGTTTATATGATATATGTATAGACAATTTTTCGAAGAAGATATAATTAATTCGAATTCAGTGATTGAGTTCCTATTTTATTTTAATGTAAATTAATTTTTCCTGCCAAGAGAAATATTCATCCAGGAAAACATGTATTTTTATGGAGATTCACAGTTTCTTTCCAGCATTATGTTCTATGATCGGCTCTTTGCCTCACAATTTAATGTAAATAATTTTTTATTGAACGTTCTGATAAAAGAAACAAGTGTTCTTCATAAAACACCAGTGTCATTTTATGAATATTTTTTTCCTATCATCGTAGAAAGTAGTAATAATTGTAGACTGTTTTTAAACAGATCGATGTCCACATCGTGTAAAATTTAATTCACAAGAAGACACTGTAACGAACTTGAAACGTATATTGTAATAATAAAGATAGAAGAATATTCCGTACAAAGAAACACTGAAAAATGGGAGACCTATAAAAATAAAGATCTATAAAATGAATCAACCGAAACTGGTCACAGAGACGTGCTAGAAGACACTTCGATGAACTCCCGCCGTATAAGGAAGCGGAAAAACGAATAAGAGCAAGGCGGCTGCGGAATAAAAATAACTATACGAGCTAAATAAAATTTAATGAAACGGACATAACGTGCAGGGCGAGCAATTAAGGAACGCTGTTATTAACTCCAATATACTCTGCAAAAAGGTGATAAAAAATCGGGTCTATGTCCTGAATGAGCGGTTACCGGTCTGAATCCGGCGAAGCAGGTCTCGGGGACGCATCTCACCGGTTCTGGGCTTGTCGGTTCGAGACAAATTCCGGACGAGCTTTCCGAAAAGAGGGATCCCTATCGGAGTCCAGATCTCCAGGAGCCTGGTCCAGGTCGCCGCGAGCATGCAATACGAATCTTCTCGGATCTCTCCGGCTCCTCTTTATCTTTCACTCTCCCTCTCTCTCTCTCTCTCTCTGTTGCCGTTTACCCGAAAGGGATTACTTTCCCATTAGGATCTTGTCTTTCGTGGACAAATAGTCGAAACTTGAGCCCGGCAGCTACCGGCACGGCGATTTTTCCCTCGGGCTGGTGGATCGTCTTATCAGGGACTCGACAGGAGGCCTCTTCGATTTTTTACTTTATCGCCGGCGAAACGAATCCCCCGAAATACCCTTGCTTTATGGACCGGCCACGGAACTACGCTTCCACTGTCTCTCACTTTTATTTCGGCCAGTTGAAAATGATGAACCTGCTGCCAGAGATTACCGTTTTACAGCTTCGTGCCGTGTCCGGACCCGGCTCCGAACTTCGAAATTAATGTTCTGGAGAACAGGTTCTCGAGCTTTCTTTTTTTTATTGCGGATTGAGACATTCGTTTTGACAAATGCGCTCTCGCTCGTGGATTATTATCGAAGCTCTTCGGTCGGCCAGACTTGGGTTTTGACGTCTGTGTTGCTCCGGGTGTCTCGAAGAATGGGTGAAGGCTTGGTAGACGTTTCGTTCCTTTAGAAATACATATGTAGATACTTTGGTCAGTCGCCAAACGTTTGGTTCTTTGGAAATAAAACTTGTCCACGATGCAGCTCTAATTGTAAATACACATGGAAGCAATCCCTTGAATACAATCGCTCTTAAATGTACATTGCACATTTCTCTTAATTATTTCCAAGATGATTATTTAATATGAATTTTTTACTTGGCTCCTGTGTCTTGCAATCAATGCAAACATTTTTTATTTTGCATAAAGATCCGCTGTCTAATAACAACAGTAATTGTGTAACACTCTCTGCGACGTATTCACTTAAATGCATTTAGAAATAAAAATCACCAACCACATGAACGACTTGAAACTCTAGATTGATAATTAATAGACAGCGGATCTTTTTTTCCAGCTGAATTGCAACAAACCAGAGTGACATATAGATAGCCACAAGATTGATTGGATTCAGTTTTTCGCTATCTCGCATAGTTTCCGAGATATCCGCGCTGAAAGTTCACTAATTGTGCTGAAGAGTTTAGCTAGTCAAATAAGGCATTTCTTTTTCACAATTCATGAACTTTGAGCGCGGATATGTCGGAAACTATACGAGGTAGCGAAAAACTGAATCCAGTCAATCTTGTGGCACATTTTGTCAGCTTTAATTTTGTATAGAATGGTCTTATCGCTAGGACGCATAGTATCCGCGATATAACCGGAAAACCGAAAAAGGTGACCTTCTACGTGCCCCCCTGCACACCGCTCACCTCCTAAGAGTAGGGACTTTTAGTATGTTTACCTCCTAATAGTCCAAACAATGTCCCAAAGTTAAAAATTGTGTTCCTTCCATTTCCCTCTACACCACCCCCCTTATGAGCATTCATTGACTGGACTTCTCTTAATAATGTTCAATAGGTTGAAAATTATATAAAAGTATTTTTAAATTCGTCTAATGTTTTGAATGTTGTAAATTACACCTAATAATTAACAAAGAATTATTGCGAGCTTCGCAAGCTGTGTATAGATAGAAACTAGTGAAATAAACATTTAAAAATTCCACTTTATCGTGAAAGTGTCGACAGAATAGAAAGAAAGTGTCAGTTCCTTATAATTTATTGTTCACGCAGTAACAATACGACCGGAACGGTAATTCATAAAAGTGCTTCACACCGTAAATAGCCAACGAGTCACATGAATAATTATCGTCCATTCCGGTTGCTTAAATAATTCGTTCCACTCACACGCGAGCGAGAGATTTATCCAGGAAGAATCATTTATGCTTTCTGTAACAATGGTGGCAAGTGGATCTTCGTTAACGTTCGTAATTCATTTCGACCAGAATTGTCTCCATTCTCCATCTCTCATTTTTCATGAAGCCATCACCGGGCGAGAATCGTCACTTTTTCGCTCGCGTGACGTCTCCGAAGTGAAATTACACCCTTCTCCATCTTTCTCTCTCTCTCTCTCTCTCCCTCTGCGTTCCTCCCCGGCGAGAAACTCGTCGGAAATAATAGTCGTCTCATCAGACGGAAATGAATGCTTTAGATTACTACGATAAGCTGGTAAGCGTGAACCTTAGATGTAATACCGACCTCCCGGCACCGGAGCTCTCTGCGTGGTTGACGACTTCGTAACCTGGAGATTCGTCAACGTCAGACCCCATTAGCAGCCGCCCTTCGCCCACCGTCAACTCGCGTTAATTCCCTCTTACGGTGGGTGTACGCTCGGCTCTGTTCAACTGTATCGTCGAATATCGCGATCGTTCCACGCCGAACGACCGAAATGATCGTTTTCGAGGATCTCGTAAACCCCCGCGATCTTACAAAGCCCCGAAATGCCCCTGAAGAGACCTCTAACGAGGCTTTTTTCTCTGAACCTCCCAAATCTTCTCAATTTTTGTTGAAGTCACGAGTAGACTCCGGATTTTATACAGTTTTTATGAGAATGAGTAGGTGCAATTTCGAACTGTGAAAAGATTTTAAGAGTAAAGTGGAGTGGGATAAGTCCGTCTACGGGGCAAGTCCGTTAATTGGTTATTTTTATTATAATATGAACGAAATTTCTCTAGCAGATACATCTAATATTACAACTTTTTTTGTAATTTATTTAGTTGTCTTTTCGTTCCGTGCGGCAATTTTTCACTTTTATCTCGCCGCTTTAAATTTTAAAGGAGGGCCGCTGAGTTATTAACGAAACTAATTTGTTAATTGGATAGAAAGAATATCTAAAAATGTAAAAATGTGGGGATGGTAGTATTAAAGAAACTAATTTTTTAATTGAATCGAAAGAACATCTGAAAATGTAGCAGGAGTAAAACTGGACAATTCAGGGGAAACTAATTTTCTGATTGGATTGAAAAATGTCTAAAAATGCAGCAGGAGTAAAATCGTAATTGGACATTTATTATTGGCGTCGGGCAAATGTTCTCGTCGGTGAGAAAACCAAGAGAAATTTTCACGTTTTGGGAGAACATCAGACAATTAGGGGACCAGAGGTGAGGACGAGGCGACCGGTTGATTTTGTCTTGGCTGTACAGCTTGGAACAACGGTGTTGGCATCGCTTGTCGCTCGCCACCGAGATAAAGGTTAATTTACCACCGTTACATGTAGGCTGGAGGGCCCACCGTGCTACCAGGCGAACGTTAAACACGCGTTGCAAGTTCGTTTCCACGCGAAATCGTAAACTCTGCCGAAAGCACCGGTTCCTTGCATTTTCGACCGTTTTTCACGACCCAGACGCTTACAATGCATCACGAAGATAAGGGGCTTCTCGATTAGGGTGTATTCTTAAGTGCCGGGCTTCGACTGTACTCGAAACTTGCATTACCACTTGACGAATCACTGTACCGCCCACACACACGCGCACTCTGCCGTGTCGACTTTCAATATGAACGATATGAAACGTTCATTGTTTTAAAGTTGTTATTTTAAGATTTATTATCGTTTCCGTCTTCGAGATTGACACCGGTGAATCTTTGATAACTTCTCCTGAAACAGGCACCTAAAATAGTTTCTGTACTGACCTCTTTCCTCTTTTCTATTTCAGGTGAGTTCGCTGCTTGATTATTTAATCGTCGTCGTTAAACAATTGGTCGATTCTTTTACCTGACAGCAACAGAAGTTGGTGAGTAATAATTACTTGAGTACGACTTGTTACGAATTCACAAAATATTAAGAAAGCGTGTGTAAACAAAATTGCCATTAAATAATTCTTTAACGTTTAAGAAGGATGTTGAAAGTATGCTTTCGAAATGGAATGATTAAATTAAATTATATTTCAAATAGAAATGCGTAGTGGGATAGTAAAATTTCATCTAAACTCACAATATATATAATTATATTATTAATAGTTGAACATTAAATATTATTAGCATAAATTTAAGTGAGGCCACATGATATCCCTAGTGGCCCTAAAGTGGCCCCTAGTTCAAATGTAGCAAGTACTTCACTTCCATGTTGCGGTACCTTATGAACTGATGGAGGTAGTTTGACCATGGATAAATTTTAATGTACAATTTAGCCGTCTCCGAACAATATTCTTTGAATTTCGCAGAATCAGCTTTCTTGTCACATGTAATTACCTGAAGAATGTTATGCAATCTTGTGATAATAACCGCCTTTTTAATCCAGTCACTGCAGCAACTGATTCGGCTTTTCTAAAGAAAGTTCGTACCACGCAATTTGATGGTATGAGCGGATGAAGTATCGGAGTTATTGGGCTTTGTAGATAAGGATTCTTGATTGTGACAGTTAACGATTTTCGCGCAGTACGTCATCAAAGTATAGTCCTTCACGAACATTTAAAAAAAAATTCCAATTGAATCGATGAAAAACTGAGTTGTCGGCAGATTTTTCTCCAAAAATATCGGTTTCATCACGTACTTACAAGCAACTGATACTGAAGGAAATATTGACAATAAACCTCCTAGACGTTCAAACGGTTCTTCAATATTGATAGGACGCTTCAATACGCTCCTACACGATCAATATTTCCATCAATATGGTCCTCCGTTAATATTGACGCGAATATTGACAATATTATTGATCGTGTAGGGGCCACTTTAATAGTTCAGTTGAGGGATCGTCGACAAGATTCATCGCCCCACTCCATCTTAATCAAATAAAAATAATGGAAACCCGTAGAGTCTGTGGTCCAACCATGACCGATTCAAGTTTAAACATCCGCCGACGCCGGAGTTAATCAAATCTCCGGAATGAATGATGAACATTCGCTTTTACGATCAATAGGTATGCGAAAACGGTAATCGACTCCCCGGTGCGCGAACTACCGTGTCCTCGTGAAATTTTTGAATCCACACGCGAGGCGTTCAACAGGGACGACGGAATATTCGTAGAAAGTAGTTTCACGTGTTCGCGTGTCCTCACCGCGATGCAGTTTATAGCCCGGCTATGACACACGATGATTTATCGCGGAACGTAAAATGTTTCTTCGTTTTCTTCCTCCCTCGCTTTCGGGCTTTGTCGCGCGCTTTAATCGGCGACTTTTAATGCCCGACGTCGGCCTGCACTTTAACCCGGTGTTCAGGTAATAAACGTTCCTTAACCAACATCGGGGCTCCTTCGGGTTCCCTCGTAGTACTTGTTCGCAACTATCGTGTATTATCTTCCGCCATAATCGCGCAACTTTGTTTCCGTTATTGGCAGTTTCAATAAAATTACCTGCTTTCAATGAGGCGCGTGCCATTGGCCAGTTTCGATCAAATTGTATGACGTTTATGTCGTTAGGATAGACCTCGGACATTTCATTCGCTGTACAATTTCACCACTTGCTTTAATCTTAATCCCTTGCCGTATTTTGACGAGCCAGACTCGTGATGAAGGTTTTTAACAAAGTCTAAAAAATATGAACGTTACGCGTTTCATTTTAAAGGAAATAAAATTTGATTCGTTTGTAATCAATGTTTAAGCATTAAAATAAATGCTATACAAAAAATATAAATTTTTTTTTCTCTTCTTCGACATTTTTCGGGATAAAGACGTTTTAAACACTGTAACTGTAAAGAAACTGATCCGGCAAGGGGTTAAGGAGAATGCAAAATCAGTGGAAAGCGTCTTTCGTAGCAGGGGGTGAGAATTCTACATATAAAAATTGAGGGAACAAAAATTGTGGGGACCCAGCGAGGGTCACCGGATCGACCAGACCAACCGTGTAGCTTTTATTGCGGCTAAGGGAGGAAAACCCGGCTGTCAAGGCTTCCATCAAGAGTTCGCGTCCAAAAACGTTCGCGGACGGAAGCCCGTGTCACCCTCTCGGCTGCGGCGCGTTTCAAAATAGCTCGTCGTGCCCAGCAGGTTCTCCGTCAGTCAGAATTCACAACAGGACGGAACGGGGATCAGAATATGGCCTTCGTCCTGCCGAGTTGCGAAGGGGAGTATCGTTCGGAGATCGCGCGTTCAGCTTCTATTTCTGTCGGATCGTGCACGCTGCGACGCGGAGCCATCCGTTCCGACGGATATTTTTAAGGTTCACACCGTGTACAGGGTGAACCGTTTGCGGTCGGTCTGACAGCGACATCATGATTCGACGAGTGATTCGATTTTACTCCGTTTAGGGGAGATGTCAACTGTCGATAGATTTCTCACGCTAGATTCGATGCTTAGGTCGTTGCACGTGAAATGTCCGATTTCAGGATGCAAATTTTGCGAAGTGTTTCAATCAAGAAATATTATTATAATGTACAGGTTACCATGTGATTATCGTGTATTCGATGTTTTTACAATGATCGAAAACGCTCAAAAATATAGATGACAGTCTAAAAAATGAGGGAGGTGAACGACCAAAACATTCCATTTTAGTATAATCGAACTTGTCATTTTATAGATAAATTTGTATATTTTATATACAGGGTGAGTCACATAACGTTGCCACCTCAAATATCTTATTTGTTTTTAAAGCCTAAGTATGAAGTCTGCATATAAGGGGCTTCGAAAATTAGTGAGTGATTAACGAGTAGACTGCGAATTTTTAATGGTTAATGCAAAATAATAATGTTCTGTGTCTGTCATATGGACTAGGAGCTACTTAGAAAGTTTATACGTGCATGGGTAATTATAGTCACTGAATTCCTAATGAAAGGAACTATGATTGTAGGTGTTTAAAAAAGGGCGCTTCCATTTTAAAAAATGGAGGTGACCTTGATATCTCTAAGAAAAATCACATAAAAACAAAAATGTTGTTGGTATAATGTGAGAACCATTCAACTTTGTCCTTCAGACATTTGACGTATTTTTAAAAACAACAAAGATATTTGAGGTGGTAACGTTAGGTGACTCACCCTGTATAACATGAGGAAAATCAGATTCATTTTGTGCATGTTGTTATTTACAAGTTTAACTCGTGGCATGATATTCTAACTTGCAACTTTTCTGTGACAGTATCGATTTTCATATTTTGGAAGAGAATTTAGTAAAATATTGTAATTATATGAAGGCTATTGCCGATATTAATGATTATCGCAAACGTATTAATCACAGTAAAATTCAATATTTTATTACACCAGCAGTATCGCCAGATTAAGACTTGTCCCCCGACTCTACCCTTCTCCTTTTGCGACGCTACTGGACGGGTCACGTGACGCGATTCGTCTCTGTCGCGCGTGTGCCATAATGTCACGTGACTACTCCGGCACTGGCAGAGAGAGGGTAACTGTACTCCCCTCAATTCGCGTCTCGATTCCCCTGATGTGGTCACATTGGAGTCGAGTGGACTTTCAAAATGGACCTCAAGTCAGACTGCGGATCTTTATGCAAAATAGAAAATGTTTGCAATGATTGCAGGACACAAGAGCCAAATAAAAACTGTATTCTTCTTTTAATTATCTTATTAAGCTGAAACTAACACATTGATGTCCTTAAATATTTTTTACATGTCCACTGCTTTAAATTGTACGTACCCATTTTTGTCATTAACGCATAAAATCCGCAGCCTAATAATAATAATAAATAGTTAATTAGTACAGATTAGAAGAGAAGAAACATCAGTGAAATGTTTTGGGTGTATTTCACCTCCGTTAGTGTTTGAAGAGCAGTGCAACTGAGAGAGAGAGTAATTTTTTCCCCTCAATTCGAGTCGATTCCCCTGATCTGACTGCAGAGTCGTGCTAATTCAATTGCACAATTGAATTACATTGTATTTCAATTATATAGTAAATCAACTACGTCGTAACTGAATTACATAATTCAAACCATTCAATTAATTTAATTAATAAGTATCTTAATCAGATGTGTGATTGAAATACAATACAATTAAAATACAGCTCTCCAAATTATAGCCGAGAACTTTGAAGAATTGCGATACATTTTTATGTTTTTCTTTCATATACTTGTTTGCTGTCCATGTGGCGTAGTTTCTATTCCTCGTCCACGTTCATAATACGTATAACGCTATTTTATAATTGTACTCCAATTGCAATTACGAATTACATTGTCATTTAATTGAATGAAGATCTGAATTATAAATTACAATATGACTGAATTATTAGGTCGGAAAGGAAGTTCTTGCGGTTTTTAACTATTAAATTCAAATGCCAAACCGTAAGAACATTCTCTCCAACCTAATACAATGTAATTCAATTACTTTGTGATTATAATTCCTGGATGAATTTAATTGTAATTCTGCATAACTCTGTCTGACTGTACACCAGTCCTGGAACGTTGCGAGCATACATGTCCCAAGACGAAAGAAGGGGAAAAATTCGTACCGGAAAGAGTAAAATAATTTCGGATGGATCGAATCAGTTGGAACACCCTGTAGATGAGCTCGTCGGCCGTTTCCCCGCGGAATCTCCTTGTGCGGTATATACTATATACATATGCACGCGGGAACCGTCGCACCGCAATATTTTCAACCTGCCGTCGCCTCTCGAGACTTTCTCTTATCCTCGTAATTCACTGCGAGCGGCGGATGCTTCTTCGCGTTTGCCGGAAAACCTTCGGGCGACTCCGATACAGTGGACCAGAGGGATGTTGTTAGCGATGGGATCTAGCGTATCGCGAGATGTATCGAAACACGCGGCACCGCGAATCGCTTATGCTCGAATATTATACCGGGTGCTCCTCGCAATAAACATCTCTTGAAACTTCGTATAGATACCAACGAAAGTTACAGCCGAAAGTTTATCCGTTTCGAACGAGCTGTAATTAACCCTCCGAGCCGACTGCGAGCCTCGAGGCGTCTCATCCCGACTTGCCACGGAGAGATCGTTATCTTTCATCTTTTTTCTCTCCTCCCTTTTGTCTGACAAACCGATCCTTCGGGATTCCTCTGTATAGTTCTTTAATTCTGGACAGCCCACATTTATGACGAGACTGACATAAATTTCTTTTTTTTCGTCGTGTACATTTTAATAATAATATTTAGTATGGCTTTTCACCTTATTTGCGCGAAAGGTGTTGCATTCGCAGCGAAAGAATTTCGTTAAAAAAAATAGCACGACAATAAACTTCGACTCATTTTAAAGCTTGAATCCTCTATTTTCTCTATTAATTGTTAAACTTTTCCTGGAAAAATTATGCAGGATGTAACAAGTGAAAACCTGAGGGCACGTTTGTTGTTGAAAATGCCAAAAGTTCAAACGTTTATAAAATCGTAAAAAAATGTTTCGTGGGTGGATCCACCGCGAATTTGAAGAGTGAAGGTTCCCCTTTAAAACAAGATCTCAAAAATTGATGTACGATTATTTTTGACTATTTTATGGAACAAAAACGAGGAGCATCAAGTATTTATCAAGACGCTCCTTAACTGTTTCTTACCGTAACACTTAAAGCTTCATTCACTGCATCCAACGAGGCCGAAGCAATTAAGCCTTGCTTGGCCCGAACCTCGGGTATTCGGAACGGGATCAGATAATTTCGCATCTTACCCCGGCATCGCAAAAAATTGAGAAAAACTTTCACATTTCGGCGAAGTAATAAGCTATAACAAACGATTCCAGCTAGCTTGCGTAACGTTCGTTCGGAGATTAACAGATGTTCAACCGGGAAGCATCAAACACCGCTTACGCGAGACGAATAGGGGAAAGTTTCACCGCGATTTATTGGGAACGAGGAAACGATAAAAACGAAAGAAAAGTCAAATTAAGAACGACCTGTTATTGGGTCCGAGGGACGGAATTAGACGGGGCCGGCAGAGAGGAGAGAGAAATATTGCGTCAAATATTTAACTTAGACAGCCGTGTGCTTGTCGGGGGTTGATGCGGGGAGGGTGACGAGGGATTCGGTCTCCTCAACTCGTAGATCCCGAGATCGACAAATACGAGAGATCCAATTACAAATGACCGAGTGGTTAAACAAAAATTGCCATCTCGATGCCTCCGTGAACGTGACTCACGGCTCCGTGATTGAGTCTTGTTTGCATGGCGTTTGAATCTAATGGGACACTCAATGTCTCTAAACTCATTATTTTTAGGGTGTACTAATTGGTCTTTCTCAAATTTACGCAGTCTTCCATTTGTTATTCAACGGAGTTATTCGTTTCAGCCGACTACCCTAACCCATCTAGTCATTCCAATATTAACACATTACCGACTGGCGATTATTGCATAGTTTTGAAAAATCTATAGTACGTGGCTCAACATTTTTTAATGGAACCTTCAATAGCAACAGCAATTTTTATTGTGAACTAACAATAAGTCACCCAAAATAACGTCATCTAATAGTTTCATTTAAGATTGCAATGTGAAAGGAAAATGCTTTCTTTTGGTGCAGTACAATTATTGAAAATCCTATTAATAGGCTTCCGGTTAATATTAACGTTGATATTGTCATCACTAGACTGCGGATCTTTATGCATTTATGAAGAAATTGGTTGGATGGAATATAAAGCAGTATAAGATTTCAAAAACTCAACAATGTTGGAATGTTGCTTTTAATGTAACAAAATCATTATGGGATGAAATCAATTTGTGTGTTATTCCTGCTTCCCACAATCAATGCAAAAAATTTTTATTTTGCATAAAGATCCGCTGCCTAGCCATTACAATTAACCCATTTAGTAATTCAAATACCAATATTAATATTAATGTGGATTAAACGTGACGACAATATCCAATAAATTGTTATTGAGCGGTAATATTAATATTAACGTTTAACCCATTTAGTAATTCCAATACCAATAGTTATATTAATGTGGATTAAGCGGGACGACAATATCGAATAAATTGTTATTGAGCGGTAATATTAATATTAACGTTTAACCCATTTAGTAATTCCAATACCAATATTTATATTGGGTCCCATGGAAATCATCGACACAGATTTCTCCGACACGGTTTCCACCGACAACATTTCATTAATTTTTTATTTATTAATTAATTAATTCACGAACACTCGGTTTCATATTTCGTTTTTCCACTGATTTTCATTCAATCCCCATTAAATAATTAATTAATTAATAAAAAATTAATGAAATGTTGTCGGTGAAAACCGTGTCGGAGAAATCTGTGTCGATGATTTCCATGGGACCCATTTATATTAATGTGGTTTATGCGGGACGACAATATCCAGTAAATTTTTATTGAGCGTTAATATTAATATTGGAATTACTAGATGGGTAAGTTAGTTAAAAGTAAATGTAACAGAATATTAGAAAAATGTGGTATGTTATTTTTCAACAATTTTGTTCTCCCAGAAATTTTCTGTCATTGTACGCACGGTCTTGTTTCTCGAAGAAAAAATGTTTTATATTTCGAAGTTCAGTAAGCATTTTTATGTCCAGTCTCCGAGAGAAGCGTGAAGGGAAACAAAACGGAAATAGAAACATGAAATGGGGCTCACTCGAAGGATTCGATTCCCTCCTGGATTTCTCTGTCAATGGCCACGGTTTCTCTTGATTTCTCGATTTTCCTCCGCGACACCTTCGCGCACCAGGGTAAATATTTGATGCGATTTTTCTTTCTCATCCCTCCGACGTTCATCCGACAGACATTCGGATTCGCACCCTCGTTACATCTTACCTTCTCCGCCTTTTTTTCTCTCGCTCTCCCTATCGAAGTTAGCACGTTTTCAATGATAATCCCCTTGTCCTTCCCAGCGGCCTTCTTCTTTCGGTTTGTTAAACATTTACGGCCGCCATTGTTGCCGCGGTTTATTTTCTCCCTGTCTCAGTATTTTCCTGATTTTTCGGGTTCTGTGTCTCTCGAATGAAATAAAGAAAATCCATTCCAGTACTTGGACCGTAAATGTTTGTATGAATAAATATTTACATACGTCTCCCGGTGAATAAAATCTTTCTGTATTAATATTAAATTTGGAAAGACAACAATCGCGCTAATAAGCACGAAACTTTATGCTGCATACAGATTTTTGTAGATCCTTTTAAATTTAACATGTTTGTGTTTCAGACACATTTACGAGCAATAAAATATTTATTCTACACATTGATCACAGTAAATGAGGCTAACTACAAATGTATAAAAATCTACAATGCACAAATCGTCATCACAACTTCTTCGTATAAATTACAAGAAATGGGAGTTACATAAAAATTGATTTCTTCTCTTAATAATTTTAATAGGTTGTAATTAGTGTACCTGTCATATTAAATTCATTTGATATTTCTTCTATTTTGTGTTTTGGCTTGCTATAATTAATAGAAAACTGCGGATTTGATATATTTATGGCAAAAATGAGTAAGTGCAATTTGAAAAAATAGGAGAATTAAAGGAATTGAAAAATTCGAATGTATTATTTCCAGCTTGTTGAAGTCGCAGATAATTTTAGAAGGTTTATTCAAGATTTTAATACATTTTATGTACGTAAAATAAATCTTTAATACCACCTTTTGCATGTTTCGTAAGATACAGCGTTCTCTCCCAGTGTCGCACAAACCATTTCGGTGGCTTCAACAGTTGATTTCCTTAACTGGAATGCAAAGAGCATGCCTTATTGCTTGAAATTGTTGCATAGGGCTGGAAACTCTTAGAGCGGTCATCACGACTGTTCTCCGCGACAAAACTATAAGACACCTGCGATTTTAGCTAATATTTTATTAATACTAATTTTTTCGTAAAAGTTTTCGTTATTAATCCAAAGAATCAACTAAAGTACATACATTTCCATAGCGGCAATGTTGTTGAATTAGATTGGAAAAAGTTTCACTAAAATTTCTAAGTTTTGATAAAATAAGGTGCGACAAAACTATAAGACAATGTATTTCTACGTAAGAAAAAGTCAGTGGAAGTTAATGAAAAATATTTTTTTCTATTTAATAGTAATGTGTTGTGCCACCTTTATTTCTATAGTTTCAATTAATCGTCGTAGTATCGATTTATATAAATTTTTTATTTGATCTTGACTTAATTTGGCACATTTTCTTCAATACGAGTTTTCAACTCTTTCACCGACAAAAACTGTTTCCGATTTCCATATACAGCACGTGCTAAAATTCCTCAGATGTTTTCTATTATATTTAAATGTGGAGATCTCGCAGGTCATGGTAAAATTTGTATATGTATTACGGTCTTCAAAATATTTTTTTACACGTTTCGCTGTATGCACAGCGGCATTATCGTGTTGAAAAATATCATTTTCACATGCAATAGTGCTTGCATGTAGCGTTAATTGTTCTTCTAATATTTCTATATGTATATTTAATTGCTTTTATTCTTCCGTGGTACTCTATTGCAGCCCATACCATGATGCCGCCTCCGTCCATTTGCTTCCTTGACAAATGCAATTCTTCCTTCCGCAAATCATGAAAATAATATGAAAGACCATCCGGTCCATCTAAATTGAAACGTTTTTCATCTTAAGAAATAACTTTTCTCCACTCTTTTTCCACTGGAGATGTCTCTCCGCAAAATCTTCCCTGGCTGCTTTGTGTCGATTCGTAAGTGTCGGTCTTTTCTTCAATTTTCGTCTTTTTAAATACTTGGTCCGTTTAATTATCCGTTGGACATTACGAATATTGGTGTGAACGCCAGCTTGCGCTGCAATTTGCCGTGCTGTAAAGCTAGAATTCGACGCTACCCTCAGAATGGCTCATCGTTGTCGCTCGATTGTCGCTTTTGGACGTCCACCAGGATGTTTTTTCCATAATTCTCTCTACTTTTTAAATAATTGAGCACGGCACATCGACTTCGCCCAGCCACTCTTGAAATTCCTGAAATAGAAGTATTCTTTTCTTTTAAATTTACGATCACTCTTATTTCACTGTCTGTCAGCTTTTTCCCACGCGGCATTGTAATTATATTATGTAAGACCAAAATTACAAATGTTTAATTTTAAGTACACAATTTTGCTTCTAACATTGTGACTGCGATTAGAGTATAAGATCGATTGATGAAGAGCTACTGTCTTATAGTTTTGTCGCGACGAGAATAGCATGTTTACACACATTTCCCAAATTCTTGGGATTGTAGCCTTTGATATTTCGTAGAACTGTAGAATATACTTCTATACGGGGTGTCCCAAAATTCGTGAAAATCCCGAAAGGAGGTGGTTCCTGAGACCATTTCAAGCGACATTTTCCTTTGCAAAAATGTTATCCGCGGCTTTGTTTAGGAGTTATTAACGTAAAACACGGACCAATCAGAGCGCGACCTAGACGCGAGTTGCCTGTCTATTGGCGGACTGTGGCAACTCGCGTCTAGGTCGCGCTCTGATTGGTCCGTGTTTTTCGTTAATAACTCCTAAACAAAGCCGCGGATAACATTTTTGCAAAGGAAAATGTCGCTTGAGATGGTCTCAGGAACCACTCCCTTTCGGGATTTTTCGAATGTCGCATATGTCGAATGTCTTATAGTTTTGTCGCGGAGTGTAAAAGAACGCTCTTTCAGATGGCACTAAAATCGGGAAGTAATTCGAATTCAGTCAGAATTTATGATCGTAGGAAAAAAGGGAAGGAACTTATTTGAACACCTAATATTTTGACAGCAAGTCTAGTAATCCAACTATAATTCTAAACCAAAGAAGAATTGCTTCAATATCCTCAATTCTGTAGGTCTCGACAAACCTGAAAAGTGTTCTTACGTCAATCGCGCGAACACGAAAAGTGTAGAAAAAGATTGTACGATGCGTCGACGATCCAGATGATCATGGGCGTATGTGGGAAAAATAAATAAATGTATCCAGTTTCTTGGGGCTTCTGGGCCGTTGCTCTGGCGTAACGTTCATCCGAGGGAAATCGCGGCGCACGTGCGCCTCAAAGAGGGAAAATATGACGTCTTAACCGTTTCGAGGGTTGCGGAACGTGTTCGTCGAGGGGCGTAAGGGGTGCGAGGGGTGGTTCGTCGCGTGCGCATATGGTACATGTATCATTGCGGTTCTTCTGGGTTTATCTACCCTCTTGCTCGCTGCAGCAAGAGAAAGAGTAAAGAGGCACGATAAGAATGGCGATTCGCGCGTCCACTGTTCAAGATACCGTACGCCGGAAAACCTTTATGATTCCGGCAGGGAGGGGGGGGGGAAGAGCGTAAGGAATTGTTCTGCTGGAAAGAATGGAGACGGGAAACGCCTCGCTTAGGCTCCTCCTGTTCGCGACTATTGGAACACCTGCCGAGCACGACGAGAAATATCCTCCGCGGAGATTACGAATTTTATGCCGGACTTTAGTGTCCCCTATTAACATAAGCGTCGCCTGTCCAGCTTCGCGGGAATCTCACCATTAAGTTGCGATCTTTGTTACCTTTTTTCCTCGCCGATCCTGATCCTTAGGAGGCCGAGAGATAGTGGTAAGTAGACTACGGATTTTATGCGTTTATGACAAGACTGGGAGGAGCCGTTTGAAACGGTAGAAAGAATAAAATCAGTCAACGTGTTTCGGACTGTAAACGTCTTTACGGTACCCTCAAACTGTAAAAATGGACCTGCCCGATGTAGTTTTTATAATAGTTCCTAAAAAGATCTTAAAAAATTACAATGATTTTGTCGAATACTTTGTTGAAATACTTTATTCAATCCAGTTACAAATTTACAGTTTAAAGGTTAGGAAAAAAAATGTCGATATTTTATCATCGACTTATTGAAATAATTAGAGCAATTTATGAACGATTCCTGGTTTTTGCAACCGACGCAGAAAATATCTATTTTGCATAAAAATCCGCAACCTAGCAGTAAACATCTTTATGAATAATGGAGGACCGTTGAGCTTCCGATCTCGCATTATGATTATGCTCTGGAGTATGCACTCTGCCTACCCTTATCGTAATTGGTCCTGCAAACCAATTGGGTACTTGGGGAAAAAATTAGATCATGGAATATGTGCACTGGTAATAACGTAAAATAAAATTGTATCTCGTTATTGATCATTGCTTGTTCGCCTTAAACGAACTGGTAATAAATATCGCGGGTAATAATTCTTCTGTATAGGTGGAATTGTAATAATCCTAGCAACGATTCATCAATCAATTGGGGATAAGAAGACTATTGAATTTACAGCCCTCCATCTTTTTTATTTTTCGAAAACCCATCAGCAGATTCCACCTCGAAAATAGCTTCCACCAATCTTACAAGAAACGCCGACTACCAAAGCAGGATTTCGTCCTATCGATCCTCCCCAATCTTTAATATGCTCGGTTCATCCTTCATCGATGGATAATGGTGGCTCAGGATCGTATACAACGTTTATCCGTGGCATTCTCATTCTTTCGACCCCCCATTCGTTGTTGCGTAGAGAGAATACGGATTTTTCTTTCAGAATTTGAAGTAGCCACAGGTACCCCCATCCCTCCACAACTAAAACCTATCTTTATTACCTTTCTTATCCGTAATCCGTCAATCACAACTTTCATCGATGTCTAACTACGACGCCTTAAGATCCAAAAATTCAATTTTAACTCTTTGCACTCGGTTGTCCCCTCTAAGGCACCACTAAAAATTGCTGTTGCATTATTCAAAATATTGTTTACATTATTAAATATATCGGTATCTAATCAATTACTAAACATTTAGGTATTGTATGAGGCATTACACCTATTTCATATCCATAAAATTTCAGAAATCATAGGGAATGGAAATATTCCACATCCGAAGAAATGTTGTATAAAACAAAGCACAGTCAATTCCTAAATTAATATTTCATTGCCTGGAGTATAACCGATAAAATTAAACAACACTTTCTGTTTGTTTATTATATTGAAGTATACCCGTAGGAAACCTGTTTCAAAAAATGGCGTCTACTTTTGTGCTCTGTTAAGTGCTACCAGAGTTGTGCAGAATTATAACTGAATTACCCCAGGAATTATAATTACAAGGTAATTGAATTACATTGTAATTCAGTTATATCGTACTTTGTAATTCAGATCTTCATTCAATTAAATTACAATGAAATTCGTAATTGCAATTGCGTACAATTATAAAATACATTGTAATTAAATTGGAATGTAATTCGTAATTGCAATTACAATACAATTATAAAATACTTTGTAATCATATTACAATACAATTATAAAATACTTTGTAATCAAATTACATTAATTATAAAATACTTTGTAATTAAATTACATTCATTATAAAATACTTTATAATTAAATTAAAATTAATAATTAAAAAATAATAAAGTAATAGTTAAGAAGAGGTTGAAAAATCCATGTGTAGGTTTCAAACAAAAGGAATTTATTATTTATAAATTTATAATATCTGAACAGAAATAACTTCTGCGTTACACATTTTTTAAATTTCAACCATAAACATGAAATAGCGTTACGTATTATGAACGAGGACGAGGAACGAGTAGAAACTACGCCGCACAGACAGTAAACAAGTACATGAAAGAAAAACATAAAAATATATCGCACTTCTTCAAAACTCTAGGCTATAATTTGGAGAGCTGTATTTTAATTATATTGTATTTCAATTATATTGTATTTCAATTACACATCTGATTGAAATACTTACTAATTTAATTAATTGAAAGGCATGAATTATGTAATTCAGTTACGGCGTAATTGAATTACTATATACAGTTAGCAGCATAACTGATTCCACACACTTTAAATCAGAACAACTTTTTTATAAATGGACCAAACGGCTTGGATTTCTCTGTAAGGCTAGAAGAATTAGTTTAGTAAATGATGTGTAAAAAATATGTTGAAAAAATGCATTTGGTCGGAATTGTGAAAAACAATACTAAAAATTGATTTTAATAACTTTATTAGCTGGCCCAATAACGAAAATTCAAAAGATGTGTCTGGTCAACTGGTATAAATTCTATACGCTCTGAAAATTTCATTGAAATTAGTTAATTGGTTTGCGAATTATAAACGATCAATAGCGGTAAAAAGGCCGAAAATCTTGAAAACTTGCAATTTTTAACACTTTTGATGGTTTATAATTCGCAGACCAATTAACTAATTTCAATGAAATTTTCAGAGCGTATAGAATTTATACCAGTTGACCAGACACATCTTTTGAATTTTCGTTATTGGGCCAGCTAATAAAGTTATTAAAATCAATTTTTAACTTCCCGATTTTATAGGGAAGTTATTGTAATGACCCCGAAAATCGAAAATCGATTTTTTAGCAGATCTTCACGTTTCATGGTCATTGCAGTCATTTTAGACTATTTTCAGCAAAATGTTCGTGTGTGTGTGTGTGTGTGTGTGTGTGTGTGTGTGTGTGTGTGTGTGTGTGTGTGCGTATGGCCGTTTCTATGTAATCAAATTTTTCGTTAACGTTTTCAGAAAAAGTAACAACGCGATCAGGATGATGAATGATGCAATCGATGTGCCCCGCTGTAACTTAGAGCTGATTAGATTTTGGTCCATTTTGGTCAAGTAGTTTTTTTAGTTTTTTTATTTTTTTCGAAAGAAGTTCATTCAACAATGCAATTTATACGAGAGAACGGAAAGTTTCCACCGAAGAAACAAACGTAATTACACAAAAAATTTGTTTTTCGATTTTTTTAAAATTAAAAAAAAAAATTTTTTTCAATTTTTTTTGTACCTTACGATGATGTTTCCGCTTACAATAATTTAAAATTATCCCAATGCAAGAGTGAGTTAATCATCTCTACTCCCGAGAATACATTTTCAAAGAATATCGATGAAAATACAAAAAAAAATTTATATTACAATCTTTAAAAAAACAATCAGTTCAAAACGAATTATTAACTGAGATTAAATTGAAAATTAATATAAACTATATGATAATATTATTAATAACATTGATGTTGAAAACGGATTGGTTAATGGAGCACACACACATGCGGAATATTAAAATTTATTACTTTTCAAGAAAATACTAAAATTCCGTCTATATTGTGGTTAGATTTTCAATTGGCCAGAGTAGGAGTGAAAGTAAGAACTCGTTATCGTGATTATATGAAAAATGCAAATATTGATCAAAACTTTACACCAATAATAAAAATATCGAATCAAATAAATATGTCGAGTGAGGAAAAATATCAAATCACACGTAGTCAATTTCCAGTGGTTCCTGCTGAAGCGATTACGATTCATAAAAGTCAGGGACAAACATACGAGAATGTATGTTTGGATTTTAAAAAATCAGAAAGGCGAACTTTACAAATGTTGTATGTAGCACTGAGCAGAGTTTCAAAATTGAGCGCGGTTTATATATTTTGGGACAATTTAAATTAACAGTATCGAAGAAAACCAAGATCAATACTGCAAACCCGGATAATGAGGAGTTGTATCGTTTGCGAAAAACTAATTAAGACGATTTATTTTGCAACATTAGTATGCTATAACAAGGAACCAAGCGAGCAACGAGCATACGATGTTGGGTTAATGCGACGCCATATAGCAAACATTTTGATAAGTAGAAAACTATTGAATTTCCCTGAAAACGTATAATCTCCTTAAAACGTACACTTAATAATGATAATAATATACTGCAACTAACGAATCGGGAAGTTCTTTGTGTGGCTCGTGGAGAGTCACACACCAAATAAAAAAAAAACATTAATAGCTATAGGTACTACTAGCCATGCGTACCACTAACCCTTTCGCAAGAGCAGTGCTATCCGCGAGCTGGCAAAGCGAGCGAGCAAAAACAACCCTACTCGCGAGCGAGCGAAGCGAGCGAGCAACAATAACCCTCTAGTTAGTATTGTTTTTCACAATTCCGACCAAATGCATTTTTTCAACATATTTTTTACACATTATTAACTAAACTAATTCTTCTAGCCTTACAGAGAAATTGAAGTCGTTTGGTCCATTCATATAAAAGTTGTTCTGATTTAAAGTGTGTGGAATCAGTTATGCTCTTTACTGTAATTGAAATACAATGTAATTTAATTGCGCAAATGAATTACAATGTAATTGAATTAGAATGCTACGGATGAATATTAGAACATTCCCGATTACAAAAATTTTCATCATACAAGACAAGAGAAATTCGCAAAAATAACGAATAAAAAACATTTGGAAGGGAATACCCCCTCAAGACACAACACTCGTTCCAAGGGGTACAATCTCAAGGGGGCAGGAATCCGGAGAGCTCGTTGCTCTTTTCTCGGGAGTGTCGTTACTCGAAGCCGACTGGGCGACGCAACGCGAATCGAAATTCGCGTTTTACATATCCCGGCGACGTGGATCGCGACACATGGGGCCCTCCCGCACGAGAACGAGGAAATTTGATGTACTAACCGTTCGCGAGGGTTATGAGCAGGCGAGAGAGACGCGTTAGGGTGACACGGTACGCATCTGGTGCACGTTTCGTTCGTGATAAAAACGTGCTCGCCTACTCGCGTCGACGAGAGAGGGGTAGCACGGAGAACAGAGCCCGGTAAATCACGCCGGACCGCATAAGCACGATCAAAGAATCGATTTCAACCCCCTCCGAGGACACTTGAGCGTATCCTCTCAGATAGTCTTCCCCCGATCCAGATGCGCGCTTCGTCGAAATTGTCTTTGATTCTTCTACTTTTTAAAATTTTTTGTTCTTATCCCTAGATGAACAAACTTTGGGATTTTTTCTAAAGAGAGGTATTGGGGAATGTACTTGAATTTTTTTCAGCAATTGTGATAAGTTTTGTTGAAGTTATAGCAGTGGGAGTAATAGCTTTGACAGACATGTATCGAGAAAAATTCATTCAAAACGTACAATTTGCATTTCCAGAATTTTTTAAAAGAGAAGTATTGACTATTTGAATTTGAAATTTTACAGGCTTATTAACTGATATTTGAAGAATGTACTCGAATTTTTTTAAGCAATTATAATTATTTTTGTCGAAGTTACAACGGTGGGAGTTAGAGCATTCGAAAAAGAAGGTTTGGTCTTGTTATTGCATGTTGCTTTTTAATATTTCTTATGAATTCTCCATTTCTTTCAATTTCGTATGAATACTCCAAAAGATAGTTACAGTAGTATCGCTTAAAATATTAGTTCAGTCACTCAAAAAATGTACCATTACGCCAGACCGCAATTATTCAGTGATTCACTAAGATGTATTTTAGTTTTTTCAAAGTTTTTCCCACCCCAGTGTCTATAATAAATGACGGAAGCATGAAAAGTCGGACCACGACAATGACCGCACAGATTTCGTACGATCATGAAGGGTATCTGATTTGTTGGAGAACGAAGACCGATCGCCGTCACTTTTTGCAACAGCCAAGGCAAACAATTGGGTTCGAGGGTTCCAGGAAATTCGGTTGACTAAGCGCGAGCTTAGATAAATCAATAACCGGCTTCTTTTCCGGGGAACCTGAACCCACAAAAATTGCCCCTGGAACAACCCTTCCCCGGTATCGAACAGCACGCGATCGTATCGAGGAGAACAAACGAGCGTTTTACGGGCCATAGCTAGATAACACTTCAGAGGGTAAACAAGACTATGACGCGCGGAATCAGCGTTTCGGGTTTCGAGAATGGTTAAACGCGCGAATATTTTCTCTCGTTTAAATATCCTCTCTTATTGTTAGTCAGCAACTCGAACCTTTCAAAATTTCGTATCTGATTGACGCATGTAAATGTGAAGCATTTTTTAATCGCCAAACTCCATAAAACTGCTTATTAAAGTTAATCCATAAGTAAAGATGTTAGTATTTTTCAAAATTTTATAGTATTAATATTTTAAAAATTTGTATTATTTCTAATATGTGGTAAAATTATGATTTTTGCATGAAAATTTAGGCTATAAATTTATATAAACACATATATTCTTATATGTCTTTAAAATTCGAGATGTAGATTTCTCCAGTGTTATCATTTTTGTACTTTTCAAAATTTTATAAAGGACTAACATATACAAACAACAGATTCCCATTAATTCTGCAATAAAAATTGATGTTTGTCATCATCGAACCCACTGTACAGTCATCTAAAATCTTCGCAAACGCACTTACAACTTTCGAAAAGAAAGTTGGTCTAAATATTTCGAGCGAGTGCATCATGCGACAGAAAAATACTAATTTATTTTCACCAAGGCACGTTTGTTTTTTACCGAGTAAATTCACTGAACACGTACAATCAGTAAACGTTTGAATATTATCATCAGTCACAAGCCGCGGTGTTTGTAAGTAGGACTACAGCTAGCCAGTCAGAGGCAGAGCTTTCAGAAAAATGGCAGCTCTCAGGTACGCCGATGTACCAGGCAGCAATCCAGTGTCATCGTATATCAAAGCGCGTGGCTGAAGGCAACAATAGTGTCGAGGATTTACAACACTTGTCCGCGTGATTCTCACAAGCTTATATGCAACATCAAGGAAGCTGTCCGTGGCTCGGTTAAATGAAGCTACCGCATGATTCAAAGTACATGCGCCACCGAGGCGGTGAGGAAGTTTCTCGACTATATTAACAGTTGTGGAACAGCTGTATAAAAGTTTAAGAACTTCAGTGATATTCAATCTTGGGTTTTATTAACCTCGCGCTATCTCATTGTTGGACCTGCGGGCTCTCGAGATACTTGATGCGCGAACACTGTCCCCTTTCGAGGTTTATATGCTGGTCACTGACACTTGTGGACGCGCATTGATACCAGCAAACTAGTACCAGTAGCTGTAGATAATTGTAGACGGTTGAAAATGTTCATAGATACTCGTAAAACTCAAGATTCATGGGCCTGGTTCAGGACACTCATAGACATTGATGACCATCTACAGACAACTGCAGCTATCCACAGACATCTACAGATAACTGCAGCTACTCATAGATATTCACAGACTTCATTGGGCGATAACAGACACCCAGACAGAGACCTGTTATCTCCGCGGGATGATGATCATAGTGGAGATTCGTGTCCACGTCCAGAGGATCGTGCACGTCATGTACAGTTTTGGGTGATGGTAGGAAGTTCAGACATCCACAGACTTCATTGGACGATTATAGACACCCAGACAGACCTGTCATCTCCTTTGGAGGACGATCCTACTGGAGATTCATGTTCAGGCGATCATGTTCAACATGTACAGTTCTGGGTGGATCGGGAGGGTCTCATCTAAAGACCAACTAAAGACATCCATGGACAGCAACAACAGCTGAAACAATTCATGTCCATGTACAGCCAACTACAGACACCTACAGATTTCGGTGTGTTATCGTAAACACGCAGACAATTGTAGATAACGATCCTACTGATCCTAGTGGAGATTCTTGTCCATGTCCACGCGATCGTGCACACGATGGACAGCTCTGGATGACGGTGGGGATTGAGGGTCGTCTATCGAGAACCCCCGGTAGCACCCCAGCCGATCGAAGCCCTAGGTTTCCGCATCGTTTAACACTGGCCTGGTGGACTCGTGTGACAGTGTCTTCGGCTTCTTATTAGTCATAGCCGCGGCGGTGGTAACGGCGGCAACGATGGGTCGAGAGAACCCCTCGTGGACAACGTATCGAATGTACGCCGATGCATACACGCGCAGGAGGAGCCTAGCAAAAGGGGGGCCTGTGTGCGAGGGGGCGCGCCCCTAGCTAGCATGCACCCCGCTAGCTAGTGTTTCGCTCGACGCTTACCCGTTCGCCTGATCCTCCGTCGCCGCGCTAACAAAATAACAAGAATATCGTGTCCTTCCGTTTACTCGCCGCCACTTTTTTCCTCTATCTTGCGGTTTTTCGCGACGCGAGGGTGCTTAGCCTAACACCGGCCGGTCGAATCGCTTGGGGTAGCGCCGAGGTGGCTCTGGGGTGCCCGAGGACCTAGTTTCTCCGCGTCGAACAGCCCAACCTTCGGAACAACCTCGAGGATGTTTGACTAGGATGGGATCCGCGTGATCATCCAAGGGTGGATCTCCGAATGCTGGAGAATTGCTGACGACAGCCTCTTCTTTCGTTAATTGAATGCAGTTTGTGACGTGTCCGGATGCTGGTGGCCGATGAACTGTGTCGAGAGACTATGGTGGAAGTGGATGTACTGGTCCTTGCTGGTGGCGACAGTGTCTGGGGGAATTAATCGTGACTGTTCTCGGTTTTCAGATTGCTATGTTTGTTTGTTTTGCTTCGTACGCATTTATCCTGTTGCCTCGTGGAAAGAACGTGACAGTATTCGAGAACTGAGGGGGTGTGTTTGAACGATGAACCCCTTGATACAACAATTTTAGGGCATCAATCATCTGGGAGGAAGAGATTCGCGTGATAATCGCGAGTGCAGAATAGACTGAGATTGTTAATCAAATGTTCCTAGTAGTACAGACAAGATTATCCAGTTTTATGACAAAAGGTGTGACTAACTCAATTTTAAAAAAGAATTCTAACAATATTGTCACCAAGTCAATTGTAATTTATAAAAAAATGTCACTATTTAAAAAAGAATTCTAAGAATGGTGTTACCAAGTCAATCGCGTAATTTGTAAAGAAAATGTCAGTATTTAAAAAGGAGTTGTATATTTAAAGAAGCTCTATTAATTATTTAACAAAGCCAATATTTTACGAGAAAGATTTTCCTGAATGGAGATAACTTTCTAATGGGGGGCAAGCGGGGATTATACAATTTTTTACCGAAGATTGCCGATAAGAGAGACTGAGAATATCGATTAACTAATCTTCCGGAGATACGTCGGTGCACTTCGTTAGCTGCATTAGCCAGAGACCGCAAGGAAGCGTCGGTAATAAACGGGGGAGGATGGCAAACAGCTTGGCTCGGTTCGATACCTCGATTTATGTGTCGTGGCCATCGTGGGGTGGACACTGGCAATAATTCGCCGCTCAGCGGCGACGATCATGGAGACCGTCACTCGTGCCTTCGTTTCTTCTCCCGCGTCGTCGCTTATTGTTAGACAGTATCTTTTTGTGCTTCTGAAACAGCCCGGACGGAGAAATGAGGCGGCTGTCGCACACGCAGTTCTACACCGGCGAACGTGTCAGGTGGCAGATGACCAATGTGCAACACTCGCGAATTGGATTCGCGAATATCAGGTAATGTCGCGCGTTTCCATCATCTCGGAAATTTCTTACTCATCCTTTGATCTTTTCAGGGGTTGCGCACGTCGTACGCATGTCGTCGTCAAAATGTTTTTTGTTTAAGAATAATATGAAACTTTTTGCTGGATGTGTAGATAAATTTATCCATTTTCGTGTGGCGTTTTATGGGCTTTAAGTTGATAATCAAATATTTTTTTATTTAAATAACTACATATATAATTTTTGAAAATTTATTAGCGTATATAAATTACATCTTTATCTGAAGATTGAAATTTATGTTGTTAAAAACTGTGTGCATTTAAAGTCATTGTAGACATTTTAAACGACATTGTTTAAATAGGGCTCAAGATAATAATTAAATATTTTTGATGTGTACAGTATTATATATTTTGTACAATTTTTTACTGGATATGAATAATGGCTCATTTGACAATATAATTTTTTAAATAAAATCTGAATGCACTTGTAGTCACAGTGGCCATTTTCGTATATCGTTTAAATAGGTCCTGAGTTAACAATTAAATATTTTTTATGTGTTCAGTATTATATATTTTCAACAATTTCTTACTGGATATGAATAATGGCTCATTTGACAGGAAACTATAATTTTTTTAAATAAAAAAATCAGTGTCTATTTTCATATGTATAAGACTAACGGTATTAAAAAATTAAGAAATTTATATGTCTGCACTATGTATATGAAAATACTTTCTTAATTAACGTTCATGATACAACACGATATCAAGATATCCATAGTATATTAAGGCAAGACAATGTACCATAAGTTGAAAATTATTAAAGACACGTAAATTATAAACTCGTTCGGTGATTCCGCAGACAGTTTCGAAGTCTAGTAACTTCCAAAGAGGCTCATAAATTACTGTGAAACTTTAATCAGGCCAACCTCCGGACATGTTTTCCTCGTGATTAACCTATTAACCGGAGGAGGCTAGTTAACTTGTTATTTGTATTCAAGTACGCCTTGATGGTGGATTAGCTAAATTCAAATTGCGTCGAGGCGTAGAGCGATTAAATATTTACCAAAAGAAGATCGATTAACGAGAAACTGTCGCAGGAGTCTGCCAAGAAAGTTTTAATAGCTTTCCATTTATCTGTTGAATTTTATTAGCGGATATTTATTCATTCATGGCATGTTCAAATTTATAAAAAATTTACATTTCTAGATTAGCTTTCCAATCAGTCTTTTAATCAGGGAAAGAGAGATTTTTCTCTGAAATCAATTTTTAATAAATGGTAGATCAAGTCAGAAGTAAACTACGAATTCTATGGATTTATAATAAAAATGAGTAGCTGCAATTTGAAAGAATAAAAATATTACAATGATTCAACAGTGTCGATACAAAATTGTTAAAGGAAGTAAATTGCGGATTCTATGCATTTATAATAAGAATGAGTAGCTGCCGTTTGAAAGAATAAAAATATTAAAATAACTTAACAGTTTCGATACGAAATTATACAAAACCAGGGTAGTAAGGTTCTGTCTGACGGGTCGGACTGGCTAAGATATAAACCGACCTTTAATCGGAAATACGGTGTCGATTCGTTTCCTGTTATACTACGCGACCGGCATCGTGCGTATGGTGGTTAGAGGTTGGCGTAGAGCCGTGGAAACGTTACGTTGCACCCCGGGAGAACGGTTAACCGGGTTGACAAGGGTAAAGTAATTGATACCGACACCGAGACGGCTGACCGTGGAGTGAGCACAGAAGCGGAATATATCCGGCCGGAATTATAGGATTATATTAATAAGGCGTCTCACGGGTCTCTTACGGGGCGCTCGCCGTTTCCTCGGCGCGGCGTGGACACCTTCGCGAAAGCCGGAGGTAAATTCTCTTATTGCATACTTCGCGGATCTAACAAGCTCTTACGGGCGCCGGGGTGGCCGATAAATTCACTTTGTACACGGTTAAGCCTCGGTAACTGCCGAACCGGGTGACGGCCGCGATCTAACGTCTGCTTATGCTTCCTTAACGCTGACAAATAATCGCGGATCCTTCGATTAATACTGCTAATTGTATCAGGGATATCAATTACGTTCTCATATCCGACCACCCACCGCGCAATTAAACAGATCATTAAATTTATAAGAATAAGAGACAGGTCTGCTAATCGTAAGAAAAAAATTAAAACAACTTCGAAGAAACGTACTAAAAAGTATGAAATAATTTCCATTTAATTTACGGGAATTTACACGAATTTAAATACAATACAATCTTTTCGGAGGCGGCGCAAAATTGAAAATTTTCCAAGTGACAGATGTTGCCGATTATAATTTCATTGGAATATGGTGGACTTGGAAATAATATGGGAAAGCATGTAGACGAATTTAATGATTTTCGTAATTTTCAGTGTCGAAAATTTTCAATTCTCCGCCGCCTTTGTAGTGTGTATTCACGTAAATTAAATGGAAATTATTCCATACTCTTTAGTGCGTTTTGTCGAAGTTGGTTTAATTTTTTTTTATAAAATTTAGTGGAACGAGCATAATTTGTAGAACACCGTAGGATAGTTTTTCGGTCTTATTGGTTATTTGCAATAAAAACCGCAAAGAATGAAAAAATGCAAAATTTGTTTTGAAGAGACCAATATCGGGAGACATACCCTACAAAATGCAGAAGGTTTCGTCCTGATTGGTCTATCCATCTCGAAGTAATCGGTGAACATATATGAAATAATTCATTTTTCGCATATAAAATCGTAAGGAATAAAAAAATGCAAAATTTGTTTTTTACGGGACCACCCTGGGGACGTATTCTACAAGATGCAAAAGGTTTCGTTCCGATTGGTCCATCCATCTCGGCGTAATCGGTGAACATACATAGAAAAAAAGCGGGAAAAAGGCACATACAGATCGAATTGAGTAACCTCCTCCTTTTTCGAAGTCGGTTAAAAAGACATTCGTTAACACGTTGAATGATGCGTGAACTATATTTTAGTACTTCGTCGAGAATGAAGTACAAACAATGCATAACATTCTTATACAAATATATAAAGGTTTGAACAAACACAAGTGCTAGGTAACTATTTTACCATCCGAAGAGCAACTCTGCTCTGAACTGTGTCGTGTTTGAACTCGTTTTGATCGGGAAAACGCCACAAATATGTTGACACAAGTTTCATAAAAAGATAATCGAAACGTGAGACATAAACAGAAATATTGGTCGAAGAAACGAATGTAGACACCCGTGAAACGCGACCAGAAAACTATGAAAAGATTGTTTAAAAACCAACAAAAATGTCGAACTGGCTCCTGTTACCGGCAACAGATGCAGCCGACATTTATCGAACATGAAAATCCCCAGTCGGGGATTACTGTACTTGTCAATTACGCGAGCAGCAACCCGTAGATCGCGAATATTGTATTTCCGAGCGATCCTCGGCGCAGAAGCCGTACACCGGCTGTTTGTATCGAAAGGGTTAAGTTACCCGTCGGAGAAGGTTCATGGAGGAGGGTGCACCACGCTTTCGTTGTTGGCTGATACTTTTTCGCGATCAACGATCAGCTGCGCGTCGGATGAAGGCCGGGGGATCGAAGTTAATCCCCGAGGTTTGACTTAAGCGCGCCGTTAGGATGCTGTACGAGCACACACACGCGCGCGCGCGCGCCGCTGTCTTAATTCGCAACGAATAGGACGGCCGCCGCTCCACGTCGGAATCCCTAAATCAGGATTAACGAGGAGATATACACGGGCCCGTAATCCTTCGCACGGCAAACTAATGTCTCGTTCACGCACGTCCGATGTTTTGCCTCCGGCCGCGACCCCCGCCTCGGAACAACGGGTCCCAGCCATTCTCGCCGGGATAGAGGTCCCTCGGCTCCTCGCGTGTCCTTACCAACCCGTTTAGTCATCCGGCTCGCAGTTACGCGAACGCTTAATATTAATTTTACTCCTTAGACGCGGCTAACAGCCATTTTCCGGATGAACCCCGGCCACCATCCCTTTGCTTTGTTATCCTGCGCCCTGCGCGGACGCGTACATTATGTTAATTGTTTCCTCGCGCCGTGATTTACTCTCACCATAACTCCTCGAATTCCTTTGTGCGAGCTGCAGCTTTTTAACGTCGACGTCGATGCAGAATTAGTCTGCCAGGCACGCTTTAGTTTGAACGGGGTCAGGCACCTAATCTAATCACCTCGAATAACTTTATGCGTTGTACAACAAAATTATTTCTGCGGATGTTGCATGGTATCTGGGAGGACATGATGTGCACAAGCAGTGCATGAAATTATCAATGTTTATAAACGAACCATATCTTTAACAAACCTGCTCGTACCCTTGTGCACATTTCTTTATTCATGCACATGTACATGTACAGTCCTGACATTGTATTCTTTTTGCGTTTGAGTCAAAGAAAAATGCTGCCGAGGCTACAAAAATGATTTGTTCCTCGTTAGTTGAAAATGTTGTAACCTATAAAACATGCAAGAAGTGGTTCCAAAGGTTTTGTAGTGGAAATTTTGATCTCAGTGGTGGAGAACGCAGTGAAATGCCGAAAAAAGCGCGGGACGACGAATTAGAGCAATTATTGAATGAAAATCCTTGTCAAACACGACAGAAACTTGGTGTAACTCAACAAGCAATTTACGTGTAACGTGTATTCCTTCATTTTCTAAATAAAGATCAGAAGTATGCTCAAAAGACACCGAACTTATTTGTACACCTAATAAAACATTTTTTCCAAGGATGAGGTGATGAATGAATGAATGTCTCGATTCTGGTTCTCCGATTTCTTCGCGATTTTCTTCAGTAACCTGTGAAAGCGTGAGAATGAGTTTCTCTCCGGGAGTCTATAAGTTTAAACGAACAAAAGGGCCAGCTCCCGTCTCGAGATCTCAATCCGATCTTCGTTTAACATCAGAATTCCATCAGCCGTCCATAAGAAAGCGGGAGTTGCCACCGCGGGCACCGAAGAAGTCACTAGATCCGCCGCCGAACACGTCCCCGAAGAATCGTTTTATTACACAAACAAGCCTGTTCCCGATCCCGGGGAACGTCTGGCCCGATCATTTTTCTCAAGTAGACGTCCCCGGGGATACACGGTCCGCGATGATCCCCTCGTTCGCCAGCCAGGTTACTTGGTATTCAACCGGTGCCGTTCCATCGAAAAGTTGAGCGCCGGCCCCCGCCTTTACGAAACTTCGATACCGCCGCCGGAAAACTGTCCGTCTTGTTCGGCCTGGCCGCGTTCTCCTCTCCCCCTTCTCGCCGTTTCTCTTTGTGCCTCTCGCTGCCGGAAACAACGAAAAGGGTGAGGCCGAAGGGAGGAATCAGGGAGAGGCGAGAGGAAAATCGATTCCTTTGCTACCGAGGTTCTGTTCCAGCTTCTTTTGACGACAGCCTGCCTCCTGGTCTCTGTTAGCTAACCCTTTGGGCGGCAATTCTTTTCTTAGCCCTAGACAGAGGAAACGGAGAACGCTGGTTTCATGACAGCATTTCTGTTCTTTAAAATTCCTGGTTTTGTAAGGTGTTCGTAAAATCTTTCTGAATTTACAACGAATTGAATCTTTCTATTATACTAGGTGCGCAACCAAGTTTCCGGGTTTTTTCGATCAATTAAAAACAGAAAATTTCAAAAGAAATACAAAAAATTAATTATTCAAAATATCGTCCCTCGCTAGCTACACAGTTTTGCCATCTCTCTGGCAATACAAGAATACGGCGACGATAAAACGACGCATCTTTGAACCGAAACCATTCATCCAACCAATTTTCGGGCCTGGCAGACTAATTGTAAGATTGGGGTCCAGCGGCCGCACCCACAATTTTTATTGATATTATGTGGAAAACAATGGTTTTAGGTTAGTTTTAGGTTGAAAGATAACCCCTTAAAATTTTAAGTCGCTAACCCTTCGTATAAGGATGATACGAGGGTACATACCCTTAACTGTATCATTTTTTTCTCGGTTTTTTAGTTAAGATATTCAGATTAAAAAAAAACAAAAATACTCGAACTTACCTCCTTCATATCATACATTTTTTTCACCACCGTGATCAAATTATTAAGGGTAGAAAAAAATCATTTAGTTTTTTAGGGGTGGGAATTGCAAGCAATCCTTCGAGTGACCACTTCCAAAAAATTCAAGAACAATGTTCTGTTGCTTATCTAACATATAAAAAAGTTTCAAGATGGTCGGATTGGTGGAACATAGTTAAATATTGAAAAACAAATAAAATTACGTCATTATAATGGTATAATGTACAGTGCAGTGTTTCTTATCACGGTATTACATAAGTCCCTTCTTGATCAATTATATTATTTCTTTTTAAACGCGACGCATAACATTACATAAGTAATATATGTATAGTTTTATATGCGGTTATATTATACATACATATACAGGGTGTCTCAGACCACCTCTACCACCCATTTATAATCTAGAAAATAGGTTATTTTCAAAAATTCAAAGTGTTTCTTTTATAAATCAGATGCGCTGTATCAAATGGTGCTATTTTTGAGACCGGAAGTTACATTTTTCAAATGGAACATGATATTTTTTATTAAGGATTCGGATTCTATGCGAAAAACAAGAAATTTTTGTCTGCAACATTTTTTCAAGAAATGTCATTTTATGTCCTTTATGTAACCTTTAAAACAAGTCTCGGCGAAATAATGTTCGACATCTTTGTTGTTAGAAAAAATAACAAACGTCTTTATTTCAGCAATCTAATCGCTGATATAATAAACAAATTGCACGCTGAAGGGAACATTGGTCCGAGTGAAACTTTTATTTGTATGAAAATTTCCATCTGAATCTCTCTCTCTCTCTCTCTCTCTCTCTCTCTCTCTCTCTCGTTAGGCCATGTCGATGTAAACATCAGCGATAACAATAATTAATATTCTGGATATTCTAGTGGTCACTCTAGTTTCTACGGGTTCAGTGCGCCTGGTAGTAAGAGTCCGGACCGACACAGCTGCAAGACGGGTTGCCTGACTGGAGGTGCAGGTTTCTCGACGCGAGTAGTTGTAGTTGCCTCGAACGGCGAACTTGAAGTGGCAGTTCAGGTTAATGAATATACATTATGCGCTCGGAATTATTCATAGTAACACTTGATAAATATAACTATTCCATACAGCAAGTCCATAAATTAGATTACAATATCGCAGCAGCCGCTTAAATATTTTATTTACGTTTAGCGAGTACAAAATCGTTGATCAATTTTTATCTTCGCATGATTTATCGATCTTATTTCTGCTCGCATTTCGTTCTCAGCTTTTTGTTAATTCTTTTGTGTTCTATTTCAAGAAGCACCCTTGTGCAACTTGTTCGGCGAGGTATTGGGAAAGTGAAATCATGCAGGTGAAATAATTATAATTATCAGCGATATTTAACGAATACAAGGAAGCTGCATTATTGTTACTATTATTATGATAAGGTCTGTTTAGTTTATTTTAATTTTAGTATACATATATTGGCTTGGCAAGAAAGTAATTTCGGTATTTTAAGGTTAAATGGAGCCCAATTTTTTTATTTGAGCAATGAACTTTAATGAATAAGATATTTTCCCTTTTATTCGACGATCTTTTTCAATAAAGAATAAATAAGAAAATATTTTCTTGATTATATATTTTATTTCACCTCAACATACCGAAATTACTTTCTTGCCAACCCAATAGTTAGGCTCGTTACTAATTTGAAACTTTTCGAATTGTACATTTCGAGACATTCTCAATATTTCACATTCGCGATCATGACAATGTGCAATTATTTAGTTACAACCTATTTACTGTGGACAGGGGGTATTAGGATCCCATACATTTTTGGAGCAAAATGAAAGAGAAAATTTTTCTGCCTAAGTATTTCTGAAATTTTATTGATTTTTAACCCTTAGCAGTCGAGAGGTGACTCAAGTCACCACTAATAATTGTTATACCATTATCCACAATCAGTGTTGGGCAATAAATAAATTTATTTAAATAATGATTTATGTAGCAAGTTATTTGTTATTTGGATATTCAAATAAAACGCAAAAAAAATTATCTATTATTAGAGCAAGTCTAAATGAATTTATTTAAAATAATAAAGTTAATTGTTATTTACAAATACAATTTGAAATTATTATTTGTATTAGCAAATCGTAACTCAAATTGTATTTTCATTCATTAATCCGCCCTCCGGACGAGCCCGACCACTGGCGGTATACATACCTGAAAAGGTTGCTGTAGCAGAAAAAAAACACGCACGGATCAGCTCTGAATCGGCCGATTATTTACAACCACCGCGCTCCGACAACTTCAACTCCGACAGATGGAGAACACGTGCAACAGACCCAAGCAAATTGGTACAAAAAATAGTTGTATTTACATAAATATTATACATACGGGTAATCACGATATTCATTTCGCCACGTGTTCATTGATACATATACAAAATACAAGAAATAAGAGAAAACCAAAAACTATTTAATTGATTTCCACCTCAGTCCAAATAATAAATAATCTTTTATTTGCAAATAAGAAATAATAAATACATCATTTTTGGAATTATTTAAATAATTTTTATTTAAACAAAAAGTTTTGTTATTATTTGCAATTAAAATCACATTTTATTTATTATTTAAAATAAAATTTGCCCAACACTGTCCACAATATTGTTTACATTCTTAAATTATTATATCAATTTTATGTATATAAAATGAAAAAGAAAATCATATTCAGTAAAATTATTCTGGGTCAGAAGAAATGTTTAATTTTCAAGTTAAAATAGCTCCGATTGCAAAGGGTTAAAAGATAAACATAAAATACTTAAAAAATTTGAAACATATCACAGATAGCATTCCTAGAAAATTTTTGGAAATTCTCCGTTCGTCCACTTTTTATTTCCGTTATTGTCAGCCTAGGGTGCACTTGCACCCCATACACAGAGAGAAGATTAAAAAATCCTCGTAACAGGTAGAGATCCATTTTCCAACATTTCCAGCGACAGTCCAGCATGTTGAAAATGGTACAGCGTGCACAAAAACGACTGAACAGGAAAATGAAATTCAAGAGAAAAGAATAGAGGAGCCTAGATTAAATCGATTAAATGGATCGTACAAGCTATCGACACAGCCGACAAAGGTAGCAATATAATAATCCATCAGCGGCACACTAGTGTGTATGTTCGCCCTCACGGAAAACCGAGAAGATGCCCTCTCTAATTCGTTGAAAGCCTGTAAGGAAAAAGCCCAAAGAGCGGCAGATCAAAGACCACCCGACGACATAAATAAACCTCCAGGTAAACAATCGGAAAGTACCGGGATCGAGCTGTGCCACTCGACGGAGGAAACCAGCGCGGAATCATTAATCCTTAAAGGGTCCGTAACTTAATTTTACGTCCTGAATAAACCCCGTGACCGGTGTCGGGTTAGGTTCGCCTCCCATAATACGTTTTACGGGCTGTGGTTATCGTTTCTCGCAGCCCGTTGACATCGACGGTCCGCCGCTGTCGAATTCCATCCAGTTCCACGAGAAAAACGATCGGCTCTTCGGTGGACGATACTCTCTGTCTGTTTTAGGGGATGTTTTTAACTCGATAGCATAATACAATGTCGAATTTTTATAGCGACATTAATCGACACATACTAGCTTGAAACATTTTTGCTGTGTTCATCGATCTTTAGAAAATCGTCTCTGTTCGTTTTAAGGGATGTTTTCACCTCGATAGCGTACAATCTCGAATTTTTATAGCGACATTAATCGACACATACTAGCTTGAAACATTTTTGCTGTGTTCATCGATCTTTAGAAAATCGTCTGTGTTCGTTTTAAGGAATGTTTTTACCTCGATAGCATACAATCTCGAGTTTTTATAGCGACATAAATCGACATACTATAATAGTTTTAAACATTTTTGCTGTGTTCATCGATCTTTAAAAAATCGTCTGTGTCCGTTTTAAGGGATGTTTTTAACTCGATAGCATACAATCTCGAATTTTTATAGCGACATTAATCGACATACCAGTTTGAAACATTTTGCTGTGTTTATCGATCTTCAGAAAATCCATCTCTGTTCGTTTTAAGGGATGTTTTGACCTCGGTGGCATACAATCACGAATTTTTATAGCGACATTAATCGACATACTATAATAGTTCTAAACATTTTTGCTGTGTTCATCGATCTTCAGAAAATTGTCTCTGTCCGTTTTAAGGGATGTTTTTACCTCGATAGCATACGATACGAATTATTATAGCGACATTAATTAACATACTATTTGAAACATTTTTGTTGTGTTCATCGATCTTCAGAAAGTTTACAATAATTTTTTTTTTATGAAATGGCGATTGTATTTAATGTTATAGTAGTTCAACGACATTCTATTAAAATTAGTCTTTATTTTATGGTTGTTGTGATTAGTAGACTGCGGATTTTTATGCACTTATGAAAAAATTGGCTCTCTGTGGGTAATATACATATAAAATAGTAAAGGATTATAAAAATTATTGAGGGATGAAATTAATTTCTATTGAACCCCCTCGTTACAGAATCGATGTAGATTATTTTTATTTTGCGTTCTTCAGCGTTTACAATTTCATAGAGCAGAAACTTTATATTTATTGTAAGCCTATGTTTTCTCCCCCCAAAGGCTATATCTGTGGCAGAGTATGGCAATAATCAACTAATATTTAAAAATAACTAATAGTCTTTTTAAATGTTAGTCATAGCAAAATACTCATTAGTTAAAACTTTTTGATTAGTTAGTGATAACTAGACTGCGAATTTTATGCATTTATGACAAAAATCGGTGGATGTAATTTAAAACAGTAAAATCATTAAAACAATTTGTAAAGCACCTATGTCTTGCAATTGATAAAGACAATTTTTATTTTGCATAAAGATCCGCAGTCTAGTGATAACTAATTAATAATATTAATGTACGTTAATCGCACAATAGTGACTGATGACTAAAGATTGATAACTGATCAACTACTAATTCAGTAATAAGCAATAGCTAACGATTACTTAGAGCTGTGATTAATTATTTGCCATTTAGTGATCACTAACTAATCACAAAGTTTTGACCAATGACTATTTATTATTAGTTACTATTTATTATCAGTTGATTATGCCCCACTCTGATCTGTGGTTGTTAGGAAGAACGCCACATGTCGCATACTTTCACTTTCGAGATAGTGCCATTAAAAGTTTTGATCGCTAATTCGGAACATAGTACACCGGTTAAATTGCATCATTTTTTTGAGCCTGTCGAATTGGTTTTCACGACTTCTGTTTTGGTAAATACGCAAATTACTATACTCTGCAGCTCAGTTAATGCATAAACTCAAATTTTTTGAAACTGTGACATGCGGCATTTTTGCTTGCAACCACAGATATATCGACTGAAGCAGAATATAATTTTATTTAGCTTGAAGAAAATTAATAACACGTCGAGAGAGAGAGAGTCGATATTTTAGGGCACGATTCATTCCATCCCCGAATGAATCTTCGATGAATAGATTGAAAGGCTGGAGTCAAGCGAGTTGGATTGCGTCTAGCACAGAGGGTACTTGAAACTGATGTTACCTGGTCGTCAGATGGACCGATCGGCGAGTTAGAGGGCGTGGGCCCCGGGAAAAGGTGGATTCTACCGCGGACAGGATTCCCGTCACGATCAAAGACGCCGGGACGCTCTAATACCGAGAGGCGAAAAGGTCTGCTTGGTATTCGAGGCGCGAGTTTCGTCGGTGTAGGAGGGGTCGTGATTGAATCTACCGGGCCGGCCACGGTCCAAAGAAACACCCTGCCGGCATTTATATCCCGTGGGATACCCACCCCCGTCGTTCCTCGACTCGTTTCTGCCTCCGTCCCGTAAGCCACGACAGGAATAGTTTTATTATGGCATCGTTGACCATAACACGCGAGGACCTCCTGCAAGGATCAGCCCCCTCTCTCCCAACCCACCCTCGACACTCTTACTCCGCCTATGGGGTGTCCGGCGCCGTTTCAAACCGGTCCCCACCTTCTTTCGAAGAAACGTTTTCTAATGATCCTCCAAAAAAAGGAAGGATCCCCGACGTTTCTTTCTTTCAACTATCGTTACCTGTTTTTAACACCGATCCTAACAGCGCCGTCACCAATTATTTATTTTAGAATTGTTGAAATTATAAAGGCTCTTTCGTAGAACGTGATTGAATACATTTCGTAAATCAAACGTATCCTATTATGAAAAATAGGAAAAAGCCTGTCCATAAATAGAAATGAATAGTTTACAAACTTTAACGTCGTTTTTTAAGAGAACTGTTGACATGGGGCCCATAGTTCCTTCAAGGCTTTTGTTCCTCGCGATGAGCACTGTACGATGCAACAAAAAATTTCTGAATTGGTGAAATTATAAAGGCACTTTCGTAGGACATGACTGAATACATGTCGTCAATCAAACGTATCCTATTATAAAACATTATTTAAAAATAGGAAAAGGTCTGTACATAAATACAGTGGTCGAAATTTCCATAGTTCCATACTTATTTGTTGGCAATTTTGGTACATTCATAAAAAGATACATAGGCTCTAAGTATTTATGTCATATTAAGATGATTACAAAGACATCGGAATGGTTTCAAAATAGAATGTCTTCTCATTCAAGTGATAAAGTTAAAAAGTATGTATTTTTGATGAAGGGTTGTGCGAAATTTCTATAGTTCCACTCAATATAATACTTTATTTATTTTACAAAATCGACGTGTTTTATTTAATAATTGTATGTTAATATTGTATACTCCTACCATTTTTCAAAGTATAACTTGAAAAACTCGGTTAGTCATGCTTCTAATTAAGGTTTGTAACGTCGATACATCTATACTAGTCCACGCTTGTCTTATACTACTTTTAAGTTCTGCAACAGCAGCAAATTGTTTTCCATTTGCGTACATCTTTGCAAGATAGTATTTCCCAAAGGTACTCTATGGGGTTAAGGTCCGGAGGTCGGGCGGGCCACTGCATTAATTAAATATTTTTCGTTTCAAACCATTCCTTGCTGACTTTTGAAGTGGGGACGGCTGCATTATCTTGTTGGAATACATAGTCATCCGAACCCATTTCTTCCATGAACGGAATTAGAGCGTCTTCCAAAAGTTCTGTGTACTTTTCAGAATTCATTTTCGTCGATATCCAACACATCGGGGTCTTTGCGGAAAAGCTAAATGCAGCTCAAACCATGACACTTCCACCACCAAAATTTCGACTCATGGCAATGTCATGTGCTCTACTCAAATCGTGCCAATAGTACATAAAACCATCTGGTCCGTTTAAATTAAACTTTTTCTCATCCGTAAAAATTACTTTTTCCCCATTCCTCATTCCACGACATACGAGTTTTAGCAAAAGCGAGTCTTGCTTCTTTAAGATACTGCGTTAAAAGCGGTTTTCAAGCCTTTTTAGTCCATACGAAGCGCTTACTTTTCTTTAGAATTTCTTGAACACGTCTGAGATACTGGGAGATCGAAATCCGTTTTCATATGGCGTGCTGTTGCATTTTGATTTGATGCAGCACGTAAAATTAACCAAGTTGCCTCCGACTCAACTTTTTATTTCCACACTCCGGATGATTTGTACTGTATAAATTACCTAACTTAACAAAATTATTTATGACATGATGGGATTTGTTTATTTTTAAGGCAATTTTCCTGAAAATCCTCCACACTTAATAATTTACCCCGTGGCATGTTAAGAAAAATCGATATAACCTAAAAATATATCCTATTTTATAAAAATAAAAGTAAATCAAGTAAGTAAGTATAATTTTTATACACAGTACCCAGCACACAGTTCTCAGTACACAGTTTTATACACAGTACTCACACTGTTAAAGATAAAGGAATATATCAGCTGGACTATGGCAATTTCGCTGGAATTTTCAATAAAGTATCAAATATAACTGTAATAATCGGAACTATACGCAACAATCGAAATACCAATCAAGAAATTGATTGTGTAACCGAAGAAGTAATCACGTTCAGCCAGTAACAATGAAAAACTCAGTCGACAACGATCAAAAACAGGAAAATTTTTAGTGGAACTATGGAAATTTCGACCTCTGTAGGAATGAAACAGTTTACAAACTTTAACGTGGTTTTTTAAGAGAACTGTTGACATGGGGCCCATAGTTGTTTTGAGACTTTTGTTCCTCACGTTGAGCACTGTACAATGAAACAAGAAAAAAATTTCAGAATTGTTGAATTATAAAGACTCTTTCGTAGGACATGACTGAATACATTTCGTAAATCAAAAACGTATCCCTACCATAAAAAATAGGAAAAAGTCTGTACACAATTAGGAATTAAATAGTTTGCCATTTCTGGGTGTTGAGACCCATAGTTTCTTCGAGACTTTCGTTCCTCACAATGCAATAAATACGATGAACAACGAATACGACATTGTTGTACAATGCAACAAGAAAAACTTTGACCATGAAAAAAGTTCAGGAAGAGACCCAATTTCTGCAGATCAATAGAAAGAGGAACAGAACAGAATGAAATAGAGATAGAAATCGCGAGGCAAGGTGTGAAGCGTTCGGCCACGATTGCGAACGCTTTTATTCGCACATCCCGACTTCCAGCGTAGCTTGAATCGTTCTTCGCGCAATGTAATGCCATTTATTCGCGTATGTCCCGCGTCAGCGGATATGATACACTGCGCGGGGCTACCGGGCAATCCTGAAGAACCCTCTTTTGAAATATGCCTCGTCCCTCCCGCCGGCACCTCGCTGCGAATCCCTCTGGCCGAAGTCTGCGCGGCATCATATTGAATATGGGATCCCATAAGTCGGGCGATAATGCAATATGCCGACGTCAGGTCCCGGGGTTACCAGTCTACGGCCGATATGGAAGGAAGTTCACACGAGAACTCTCTATTAAATCCGGATTTACCGTCGTCTTTTCTCTACTGCCTCTCCCCACCCCTTGCCACTAACTTTTCGCTGCCGCGTTTTCGCCATCGAGCAGCGGATCGACGGAATTTAATGACTAGACTGCGAATTTTATTTGTTTCCAAGAAAAATGGAATGGTCAAACACAGAACTGTAAATATGGTTAGAAAAACTTGACGATGTTGTTATACATATTATTACAGATTTATTAAAATTATTTACCCTCATCCGTCCCTCGTTTACGCAACTTAATTAATTCCCTCGTGTGTCAAATTGGTACAATGGTTAAACATAATATATGTATAAACAATACTTTTTAAAAGCTATGCTCTTATATTAAAATGCAGTAAAAAGGAGAAAATAATTTTTTCCTGGTTCTCCATAAAATACCGAATCCGGTTAAATGATTAATAATATTTTTCCCCAAAATTTTAAGCAATTAGTTCAAAATTTCTTGTGTTATAAAATTAGTGTCGGAATAGATAGAAAATTTTTATATAAATTTAAATAAAATCACATGACATTAGTGACTATAAGTAAAAGAGTGGAACGCTAAGCTATGTATATTGACGTAATCTTCGTGGACGCTCCACGCTTTTATTTATAGTCACTCTAATGTCATGATTTTATTTAAATTTATGTTAAATTTTTCTATCCATCCCGACACTAATTTTATAACACAAGAAATTTTGAACTAATTGCTTAAAATTTTGGGGAAAAATATTATTAATCATTTAACCGGATTCGGTATTTTATGGAGAACCAGGAAAAAATTATTTTCTCCTTTTTACTGCATTTTAATATAAGCGTGGCTTTTAAAAAGTTTGTTTTTGTATATTTTACATTCTACTTTCTACAACCTATACACAATTTCAGCAAGATTGGACTATGGGAAGAGGTTTAAAATTCGATTACAAGATTTGACGCATACAACAACACGGCAAGTTAATATAAGCGTGGTAATAATAAAAATCACATGGAATGAAACGATAAATAGTTAACTTTGCTAATTATTCTATTGAGAAGAAAGTAGCAAATATCTGCACTATTGACAATACTAAATACTATATTTCATGTCAACCCCTTGCCGTATTTTAACGAATCACACAAGTCTGACAAATATGAATGTCATGTCTTTCTTTTTAAATGAAATGAAAGATCTTAATAATTTTTTAAGCATTAAAATAAATGTAGCCATATTAAAAATACAATTTTTCTTTTCTCTTCTACGACATTTTGCGGGATAAAGTCGTTTTAAACACTGTGACTGTAAAGAAAATATTATAGCAAGGTGTTAAAGCGATAAATTTGTAATAGCAGTTTATAATCGATGACCTAGCTGTAATAGTTTAGAATCTATGGCTGCTGCCAAGACATCCAAGGCAAGGCATGTTAACAAACAGAAGACAGTACCTCGCTGATTGTAAGCTCAGCAACACGCACATATGTATAATAAATCACTTTTATAAAAGCCCCACAAACAAATTAGGGTTAACAATATATTTTCATTAAAGTTGAGTACCTTACAATCGACTTGAACAATTTTTATTTCGCGTAAAAATCCGCAGTCCATTTTGTCTACGTTCACAGTAAACCGTTATCATGTCACACCTTTCAATCATTGAATAAGCCATAGCGGAATCTCGTTTGGAAACATACTGGTAGGATGTTTGAAAACATTCCATAGCATTGAAGGACCTTAGCATGTTTAATACAAGTCTCACTGGTGATAAACGTATTATGCTTCTATATTTTAGTTTTATACGTTTTTTCTGTCCGTGACCTTGAATGACCTTGAATAATTACAGTCACTGAATTCCTAATGAATGGGCTATCATTGTAGGTGTTTAAAAAAGGGTACTTCTATTTAAAAAAATAAAAGTGACCTTCATATATCTCTAAAAAAATTACGTAAAAACAACAATTTTTTGGTTGTATGAGCCCCATTTTACCATTCAACTTTGTCCTTTAGACATTCGACGTATCTTTAAAAACAACAAATAATATTTTTATCAGTTCAATTCCTTATAATCGACTTGAACAATTTTTATTTCGCGTAAAAATCCGCGCAGTCCATTGATTACGATCGTCGAGAGGGGGCAAGACCGATGGGAAGGAAATCCGAGGAAGAAAAGCAGCTTTCCGAGAATCGAACGGGAAAATTAGGTCCCCCATTCAGCGAGATGTGTCACGAGTAATTACGAACTGTCTCGATGCGAGTCAATAGGTAATTAAGCGGCTTCACGGTATGAAAAGGGCTGCGGCTGCCATTGAGCCCGCGCGTGGACACCCGAGGAGACGCTGGGATCGTTGGGGACGTAATTAGGTAGGTGAGATTCGAAGTTAATAGGCCGTGCCCGCGTCTCTTGGTAATTAATAAACGTTACCGTTATGGGTTACGGCTCGAGATCATTGATGGAGGTGCAGTGCACGTGTCTGAGCTGTTCGAAGGCTTTCAGTGTTGTCAGATGGTGGTAACTTTCCCGAGAAGCTCTTGAGAGTTTTAAAGCATCCGGAATTCCTACGGTGTTCTGAAGATGCCACAAATCTTCAGGGATCGCGAGGAGTATCGCAAGTTTCCAAAGGATTCGCGAATCTCAAGTATGGATCTCGACGGTCTCAAGTGTTCGGGAGATCTCGAGGGTGAAGATTTTGGCGGTCTTTGAATTTAGAAAAGCCTCAAAAGTATTAAAGTGTCCAATGAGTCTTTGGATTTTTATACATTGCACAAGTTGTACAAAATTCACGAATCCCAGAGATTCTGTGGATCTTGACAACCTCGATCATTATGGAAATTCTGAGGGTGAAGATTTTGACGGACCTTGAATGTATTAAAGTCTCAAAAGTGCAGTGTCCAAAATTTTTTGGATATTGTATAGATTACACAAGTTAAATAAAAATTCACGAATTCAAGGGATTTTGTGGATCTTGACAACCTTGATCATTATGGAGATCTTTAAAGTGAGGATGTTGGCTGTCTGAATTTTAGAAAAGCCTCAAAAGTATGAAGTGTCCAAAGAATTTTTGGATTTTTATACATAGCACAAGTTGTACTAAATTCATCTTGATCATTATGGCAGTGTTTGAATTTATAAAAGCCTCAAAAGTAAAATGGTCCAAAGAATTATTGGATTTTTATACATTGCACAAGTTGTACAAAATTCCCGAATCCAGGGGATTCTGTGGATCTACACAATCTCGATCATTATGGAGATCTCGAGAGTGAAGATATTGGCAGTCTTTGAATTCATCGAACCCTCAAAAGTACAAAGGGTAGAAGAGTTGGACTCTCGAAGCCCTCAAAACTTGATATCGTACACAGAACCATCGAAATGCCAGAAATAAATAGAGCTTCGAGAGTTTCGAGGATTTGGTAGGTTTGAAAAGCTTTGAGAAGCAGTATGTCCCGTGTGATCCCAAAAATCTCGAGAACCCTAACGACCCAACCGGATCTTTATGGCCTCGGAGGTTCTGAAACGCTCAGAGAGTTTTAAGAGTTCAAAGTGTTCTGACTGTTTTTAAAGGGTCTCGGAATGAGGTTTTAAGATTGCTCCGAAGGCTTTCGGTGTGTTGTCCTATGATTTACAGTTTGCCTACACAGCTTACAATCTTCTTCTGGACCTACAAACAATTTTTACTGCTCTCTTTATGTCCTGTGCATTTAATGTCCTCCTCACATTTTATTTATTTAGCGTCTCTGGAACATCTTGAACAACTCGAGAGTCTGTCTACTTCTAACATTGTGTTTGCTTCTATGTTTGCTTTTACCATATCGTCAAGTGTTACATTCATCTATCAAGCTGCAAATGATATGGGGAAACAATAGTGGTGATAAAACCACATTTAGCCGATCAAGATCGATTCATAGTTCATTCGGGAGATCGTTTGATGATATTAATTAAATCTTCAGATTGATGAACATCGTCACTTCTGTTGGATCACAGTCGATCGTCGGTCACCGGATTCGCTGTAATTTACGATCGTCGCAGCTGTGCCTCTTTTCTCATCGTAAATCCAACGTGGCTGTCGTCTTTATGGTTTACGGACTTCGACGAAAATTCAAGTGGAGCGAGGCATCCCCAAACCACTCTGATCCAAACGGCTGCGCATTCGTACCTACATCACCGGATTCCTGTTAGGAAGCTTCTTCTCATGTGACCACGATACACATTCAATATTGTAATTTTTTGGTGAAAAATAAAGAATATTAGTAACCACAGTTAATGGTACCCGAATATGGATAAGATATGAATAGAGAGAACTTGTGCTCAAACTATACAAATATGAAGTTTTGTATTAGCAGAATATACTCAGTTTAGATTTTCGCAAAATTTTGGCCTTCTGGCATGACGTTGAGTTGAACAAATGATTTTTCGAAAATTTTCGACCTTCTGGCCTGACGCTGAGTTGCACTACTGAATTTCGTGCCACCTCCTTCGATATCATGTGCTCCTAATACAAAACTCAATTTTCGTAGTTTTCGACAATTTTCGTCAATTTTTGAAAACCGCGAAAATTGAGTTTTGTATTAGGAGAAGGAGGCGAATGATAGCGAAGGAGGTGGCACGAAATTCAGTAGTACAACACAACGACAAGTCAGACGGTCGAAAAATTTTGCTTTTTAAAGTTTCTCTATTTTTGCAATTCCAAATCAGTGTAACTCAATAACGCGTTAAATAGGCATAAATTTTTGTCGAAATCAGTTGTATAACTCTAGGACTAGTCGGAGATTCGGGAAAATTGGTGGTTCAATAAATATATACGCAGATATGCTTCTTTATTACATTGTCTTTATTCACATTCATTTTAGATTCATACATAAAATGTTTGTATTGTGTGTGTGTGTACACACACATGTACATAACTTACATTATAATACTTATTTATGAGAAGACTTTTGACTGGCTCAGAGAGACTGACAATTTGTGTTGCAACCTCATGTATTTCACTAGCTGATCATTTCACTTCGATAGAGTCCACTATCGTACTAGGACATTTTCCATGAAGTTGGTAATCGAGAACTGTAGACAGGAAAATGTATTGAATGGAATGTCTCTACAGATTTCAAGTCTGTGGCGCCATAAAGCTAGCTCGGTCTCCTTTTTTCCTCTTGTCCCCCAATCGATCCACTCGCCAGCCACTTTCGATATTTCGCTCGTATTTTAGGCATTCCCTCGTAAGCAGCTGCTTTTCAATGTCCCGAGAGGGGTGGCTAAAGTCCAGGGAAAAGGTCGGACTACGACAGCCCTCTTTGTTCGGGAATGCTACGTGTTACATGGGCTTGTATGTTCCACTGAATCGCCAATTAACACGAACCCTGCCTATGCCCTTCAAACGCGTGCTCGTCTATGTGTTTCCTTGAGTAGTGGATTCGTAACAATTTTTATTTCCCTCATCCTTAGAATCCTTATCTACAAAACCCAATAACTCCGATACTTCATCCGCCCATACCATAAATTTGCATGTCCCAGCTGAATTGCCGACACTTCTTAACCCTAAACCCTAAACCGCATAATTTTAAACTATAAATCTGGCCCTGAGAATTACCAATTGAATTAGAGAGCTTATAAGTGGATCGGATGATAATAACATATGCCGTATAATATCTATATTTGTCTTTTTACGGCAACACATTCGGGAGTTTATTTGCCTCTTGTAGCTCTTCTGAATACAAACTATCAAATTAGCAGTTCAAATGTAGCAAGTACTTCACTTCCATGTTGCAGTACCTTATGAACTGATAGAGGTAGTTTATACCATGGATAAATTTTAATAAAATTTTTTTTTTATAGTTTAAAATTTTGCGGTTTAGGGTTTAGGGTTAAGAAGTGTCGGCAACTCAGCTGGGACATGCAAATTTATGGTATGGGCGGATGAAGTATCGGAGTTATTGGGTTTTGTAGATAAGGATTCTTGATTTCTTGTGACAGTTAACGATTTTCGCGCAGCACGTCAACAAAGTATGGTCCTTCACGAACATTTAAAAGAAAATTCCAATTGAATCGATGAAAAACTGAGTTGTCGGCAGATTTTTGTCCAAAAAGATCGGTTCCTCGCCCATTGTGCGTCGAGACGCGCAAAGGAGATCCCACCTTTATGCGGTGGTCCCAAGCTTTTGGCCGGCAGTAGTGTATGAATAAACAGGAAATGTTTATTTTGCATAAAATGAGCAATTCTGCTGACTACCGGTGCTCGAACCCTGATCGTTTCGCGGTCCCCTAACAGGTGGGCCTCGAATTCGTCGCGCACGAAGCTTATCTCCGGTCCAGTCTCACCTCCGCCTCCATGCTGATAAGGTTCCAGGTTAAATTCGAGCTGCCGGAGGCGAGCCGCCGAACTGATTTAAGGGCCCGACATCGGTATCCCGAGCAAGCATGGGCGATCGACCGCCTGGAGGGGTGAAAATCACCCTAACCGAGAGGCGTATGCCACCGGTAGATAGTCCGGCGTGATAAGCTAAATGCTCGCGTCCCCTATATTACAGCTTAGGCAGAGGCCGGGCCCGCCTCGAGCGTAAACCGAACGAACGCGCCTGGTCCACGGCCACCGGTGAGACAGATCGTTCTGGGAACGGGGCTTTACGCGCCGCTTCTGCTCCGGATTCGTGGCAGATAAACGCCAAAGCCCTCGTGTCGATACCTGAGCACCGAGCACGCTTTTTAGCTGGCTTTTAACGGCGGACGTACTCCGCGACTGCGACGCTCGCAACGACGCCGACGCGACGTGCCGACGTTACAGTGATGTACACTCCATCGCAGAAGTCGGACGACACTTGCTCTAAAATGGCCTCGTTTCGACGACAGCCGATGCTAGGTGCTCTCGTCGACGCATTGCGAACAAAGGCTTCTCACTTGGTCTGATCTGCAATCGTTCATGAAAACGGTTATTATTGTATGAAATACTGTCCCGATGTTCCATCATTTTGTCAACAAATTTCAATTTTTATGTTGATCATTTTTTTCACCATTTATACTTCTGTTCAGGTATCTATGTGGAATACAAATTATCTAGCTAAATTTCAACGAACTGGAGGGAATAATGTATAACAATATTTATCAGTTTTTAAGTTACACCTCATTTTTGTCGTAAATGCATAAAATCTACTTGTCAAAAGTAGACAGCGGATCTTTATGCAAAATAAAAATTTTCCACCTGAATCGCAACAAACCGGAGTCACATACAAATTTATTTTCTCTCTTAAGGTGTTCAATAGGTTGAAAATAATGTGAAGGTATTTTTAAATTCGTCCAATGTATTTAATGTTTTATATTACACCTGCCCACTGTTCTCATAAATGCATAAAATCCGCTGTCTAATGATAAGACAGGCGATTATAATTAACTTTGTAAATTTTTTCTTTTTAAATGCAATAGTATAACAAAGTGAGACAAGTTTAAAATACAATTATTCTCATCGCTCACAATAAATAGGACGATGAGCAGGGCACACCATTTAATTCAGAATCGATGAAACATGTTCCAAATTGATACAAGGGATGAATGATGATAAGAATAAAATAGCATTAAAAAAATTACCTCCATACATTTTCCGTACTTCTCCAGGACACGACATGTTTCGCCATAACTCGTTCTAGTCTTGACAGGCCCAATTATTCTTGCGGTATTCGTTACACTGCCTCTGATGTATTGCTTCTTATTTAATAACTACATTATACATATTTATTACCGCGACGTATTGTATCAAGCGTGGGACTGTGAACGTATTAAGACGATTAGCATCTCTGATTTCCACACAGATGATGAAGAACATAGCGGTTCATAAGTAACGAGAACTGTTATGCGAGCTAAAATTCAAGTCGACCATTGTTCAACAGAGCATGGTAACAACAATGAATCGAGAGAAATAAAAGGGAACAGCGAAACGTTTCGATTCAGCTGATACTTGTGATCGGGAGTGTACTTCGAAGGGAAAAGTAAGTACTTTCGCTTTATGAGGATTCCTTTGAAGGTGGTGCTCGAAGAGGGGGAACGTTTTGCGTGATTTCGAAAGTAGATTGAGTTGGATCTCGACGAGCCGGCTCTTTAATATGACACATTGAATCTTGTGTACTGGGAATTTCCAGGGAAAATGAAAATGCACAATTGCCACTCGAGAGTAGAGACGAAAGATGATGTCCTGAACCACTGTAAACAAATTTTATTACACCGTCGTAAATAGGACACGAATTTCTATGTAAAATTAGACCGAACACAATTTATTTCGATCAAAGAGCTTCTAGGGCACAAACAATATAAAAGTTTAATTACGTTTCACCATAATCTTTTAAGTTCCTGTAAATAATAATGGCCGAATTTTTGCGCTTCGTTCTTATTGCTCGGCTGCAGGAATAAACAATCTCGTCTACATTAATTTTTGAACTTTTTTACTAGCATTTGAAGCTTCGTCTACATTCACGATTAATTTTTTCACTTAATTCTGGAATGAAGTCCTTATTACCACGCTTATATTAGCTTGCCGGGTTGTCGTCGTCGTCGTTGTTGTTGTATTCGTCAAATCTTGTAATCGAATTTTAAACTACTTCCCGATGAGCTAGAGACTTGAAACTTTAAACATAGAACTCAGAACTGGATGACAATGCAATATTAACTAGAGGGTTATTGTTGCTCGCTCGCGAGTAGGGTTGTTTTTGCTCGCTCGCTTTGCTCGCTTGCGGATAGGACTGCTCTTGCGAAAGGGTTAGTGGTACGCATGGCTAGTAGTACCTATAGCTATTAATGTTTTTTTTTTTTATTTGGTGTGTGATTCTCCACGAGCCACACAAAGAACTTCCCGATTCGTTAGTTGCAGTATATTATTATCATTATTAAGTGTACGTTTTAAGAAGATTATACGTTTTCAGGGAAATTCAATAGTTTTCTACTTATCAAAATGCTTGCTATATGGCGTCGCATTAAACCAACATCGTATGCTCGTTGCTCGCTTGGTTCCTTGTTATAGCATACTAATGTTGCAAAATAAATTGTCTTAATTAGTTTTTCGCAAACGATACAACTCCTCATTATCCGGGTTTGCAGTATTGATCTTGGTTTTCTTCGATACTGTTAATTTAAATTGTCCCAAAATATATAAACCGCGGTCAATTTTGAAACTCTGCTCAGTGCTACATACAACATTTGTAAAGTTCGCCTTTCTGATTTTTTAAAATCGAAACATACTTTCTCGTGTGTTTGTCCCTGACTTTTACGAATCATAATCGCTTCAGCAGTATTTTTCCTCACTCGACATATTTACTTGATTCGATATTTTTATTATTGGTGTAAAATTTTGATCAATATTGGCATTTTTCATATAATCACGATAACGAGTTCTTACTTACACTCCTACTCTGGCCAATTGAAAATCTAACCACAATATAGACGGAATTTTAGTATTTTCTTGAAAAGTAATAAATTTTAATATTCCGCATGTGTGTGTGGTCCATTAACCAATCTCCATTAATTTTCAATTTAATCTCAGTTAATAATTCGTTTTGAACTGATTGTTTTTTTAAAGATTGTAATATAAATTTTTTTTGTATTTTCATCGATATTCTTTGAAAATGTATTCTCGGGAGTAGAGATGATTAACTCACTCTTGCATTGGGATAATTTTCGATTATTGTAAGCGGAAACATCATCGTAAGGTACAAAAAAAAATTTAAAAAAATTTTTTTTTTTAATTTCAAAAAAAATCGAAAAACAAATTTTTTGTGTATTTACGTTTGTTTCTTCGGTGGAAACTTTCCGTTCTCTCGTATAAATTGCATTGTTGAATGAACTACTTTCGAAAAAACTAAAAAAACTAAAAAACTACTTGACCAAAATGGACCAAAATCTAATCAGCTCTAAGTTACGACAGGGCACATCGATTGCATCATTCATCATCCTGATCGCGTTGTTACTTTTTCTGAAAACGTTAACGAAAAATTTGATTACATAGGAACGGCCATACGCGCACACACACACACACACACATACGAACATTTTGCAGAAAATAGTCTAAAATGACTGCAATGACCATGAAACGTGAAGATCTGCTAAAAAATCGATTTTCGATTTTCGGGGTCATTACAATAACTTCCCTATAAAATCGGGAAGTTAAAAAACAATCGGCCATCAACGTCTTCAATTGAACTCCACATCGCTAAATTAAAGGAAATGGTGACTGAAAATCGTCGTTTAAGTCTGAGAGAGAGATAGCCACTGAAATTTCTGTGTCTCACGAATCAATTCGTACCATTTTAAACGATTGTTTGGATAACGCACCATCTCACAAGGCTATCATTGTGAATGAATTTCTGGCCAAAAACTCAACAAATCTTATCGAGCAGCCATCGTATTCCCCTGATATGGCTCCGGCCGCCTTTTTTCTTTTTCCAAAACTCAAATTACCACTTCGAGGCACCCGTTTTCAGTCGATAAGTTGAATTCAAGAAATGCGTTTAAAAAATGTTTTGATGATTGGGTTATATTCGTTGGCATAAGTGTATTATTTCGAAAGGGGCCTACTTTGAAGGCGGTACAATAAATTTGGATGAAGAATACATATTTTGTGTTTCATTGACCAATTCCCGGTACTTTTTTCACAGAATGTATTAATCGTTGGCACGTCAAATTCTTAAAGAATTAACCCCTTGCCTTTCAATATCGTGTCCGACTCGTGATGAAGATTCAGAACAGAGTCTAATAAATATGTATAATATTAATTTCCTTTAAACCGAGGTGAAATTCCATTTTGGTTTTGTTGTTGGGGAACATGTAGGCACACTATAAGAAAAGTTCTAATCACTGAAACAGTAAAATGAATCGTAGAGCAAGGGGTTAATGGGAAAAGAAATAAGTGCTGGATAGAAAGAAATTCAAGAGTGAATTTTTAATAAATTCGGTCATTATTTTTGCAGTTCTTCAAATAGTCATTCTCTCTTCTATTTAATATAAATATTTAAGTCCCTTTTCGGAACACCCAGTATCCAAACCGAATCTTATTTCGTTCAATCGCAAGAGTTTCACTCAGCAAGATGCAAAATGTACCACACAAATACAAGCCTCCATGCGCCATGGTGGTCGAGCATGCAATCACCGTCGAGATTGAAAGATTGCCCCGATTCTTTCGAGCGGAACGTTATAATTTGTTGGTCCACTGTTACAAAAATCGCGGAGTATCGGGTATAGATATTGGATATCAGCTTTCAGCCGAATTAGGGTCTATAGTAGCTCGACGGAGGCGAAAGTACATCAATTTAGAGCTTTCTTCGCAACCGCAGGCCTGATTCTCCGGCCAAAGGGGCGTGTTTAACTCAATTTTCGCGTCGAAGGGGCACGCTTCGATTCAAACGCTGCCTCCTCAATTTATACCGCGCTGTCGCTGTCCCACGGGGCGCGAGAGGCACTTCCGGCACGGCCCTGGCTCAATTTCCGCCGAAGCTGCACCCTAAATTTCAGATAACGCCGCAACTTGTCCCCCGCGTATCCTGCCTGTGGCTGTTTCGTTCCTGGACCCGCATCTTTCTGACCATTCCCCGAAATCCACCTCCTCCAACTCCGCTAAAAAGAAATGACTACGATGACGGAGCCTTTAAACGAATCGGCATTTTGTATCCGAAATATTGAATACCGAAACTGTTGAGATGCATTTATAATAATTAGACTGCGGATCTTTATATAAAATAATAAAATATATAAGAAAAACTTTGGAAAAACCACGCTTATATTAAAATGCACCAAAAAGGAGAAAATAATTTTTTCCTAGTTCTCCATAAAATACCGAATCCAGTGAAATGATTAGTCATATTTTTCCCCAAAATTTTCAGCAATTAGTTAAAAATTTCTTCCGTTATGAAATTAGTGTCGGAATGTACGGATGTACGCATGGGTCATTCCATGCCAAATCGATCACTTTCTGCAGACACCATCGTCGATTTTATTCTAAATGAAATATGTTGTAGTCCATGCGAAATTAGGGGGGGTTTAAGTCATCATTTTGCCAGTTTCAAATTTTTTTAAAAATGGCAGGCTTTCAAAGTTTTCAATTGTTACCCATTTCGGCGAAAACGGGCCTCGCTTACGAATTTTTATCTCGGGAACTGTTTGTCCGATTGAGCTACATTTTTTGTTGTTTTATTCGGAAAGGATTGGGCTATTACAAAATAATTGTTTCAACCTCGAAAATAAACTTTTTAATGTCGAAAAATTTAGACAAATTCTTTTCTTACGTTTTTTTCGATGAGGGGCCGGAGTGATTTAAATTTTGAAAAAAATATTTTTATATTCCTTGAAGTTTCCCCTTTAAAATGAGCCCTTGAAAAACATGGTGTCGTTAAAATTGGCGTCACAATGAGCTGGTAAAGTACGCCGTGTACCCCCGTCGTCTATTCCGCTGGTCTTGAGAAAGTATACCAGCAGACTGTATACGACTAAATAACCCTATTTATACCTCGATAACAATACTAGTAACCTTTTTAATCATGACTTCATTTATAGATATTAGTTTTTATACGTATTTCATATGTTCTACAAAAAAGGATCGTTGTCTACAAAGAAGGATGTTGCTCAATGGAAACCACGAGAAGATGGTGGTGCTCTTCCATCGGGAAGGGATAAGGAAGGTTAATGGTAAGAAGTATGGATAGGATCATTGTGTGGGATGGACTTTAGGATTATGGAGAAAAATATAAGAAAAACTATATCATTACACTAAAAACAGAGCCATCATTATCGCATGAGCAAGTTTTGCATAGCAGTTCTTTATTCGATAATGGGGTAAAGCTATGAAAGCTTTAGTGCCTGTAACTGGTAATGCTGTTGCAAAGCAAGCTTGTAAACAATCAGCATTTTTGTTATTGTAAGCAAGAGTGGTTCCTAATATTGTTCTGGAGGTATAAATAGAGTTATTTAGTCGAATACAGTCTGCTGGTATCTTCTCAAGACCAGCGGAATAGACAACGGATCATTGGCGGTGCGCTCGACTCGCCTCTACCTGAAACGGGGTACACGGCGTACTTTACCTACCAGCTCATTGCGACGCCAATTTTAATGACACCATCTTTTTCAATGGCTCATTTTAAAGGGGAAACTTCAAGGAATATAACAATATTTTTTTCAAAATTTAAATCACTCCGGCCCCGCATCGAAGAAAACGTAAAAAAAGAATTTGTCTAAATTTTTCGAAATTATAAAGTTTATTTTCGAGGTTGAAACAATTATTTTGTAATAGCCCACTCTTTTCCGAATAAAACAAAAGAAATGTAGCTCAATCGGACGTAAGCGAGGCCCGTTTTCGCCGAAATGGGTAAAAATTGAAAACTTTGAAGGCCTGCCATTTCTAAAATAATTCGAAACCGGCAAAATGATGACTTAACCCCTCCCCCCCTAATTTCGCATGGACTTCAACATATTTCATTTAGAACAAAATCGACAATGGTCCTTGCAGAAAGTGATCGATTTGGCATGGAATGACCCGCATGCAACAACAATAAACATTGTTTGCATCGATTGCAAGTAATAGAAACTCAATTGAATAGTGCTTCTTCCCTTAGTGATTTTAAATAGAGGATGAATCATATATTGACATCTTCAATTTAAAAAATTTTTCGACAATTTTGAATTGCAGCCCAATAATAATTAATTAATTGGACTATCTTTTACGAGACATTAAAGTAAATTAATAATGTGGCTCCATTTTCTCTGTTGCAGGTGAGTCCAGTGATCTACAGCTTTATAACTAATGGGCAAAAGTGTAAGTGAGTCAACTGAAATTATACGGGAAGCAACAAGCTCCTAAAACATGTCGGAGCCAGAAAATCATTTAATTAAGATCAATAGATCAGGAGAATTGCTTATTTCGTACCAGCAGCGATAGTGCCGCAGATTCTTATACTCCTTCGAGCAGGCAACCCGCTCGGCTGGGGAGATAACTCGATTGCATACTCCAAGGAGTTCGAATCATGCCACTGTACTCGGGCGCCACCAGCGATGTCGTCTTATCGGATAACACTCGCAGAGGAGTTTCGAACAAAGTGGTACATACACTGCTGTGCAAAAAAAAGAAACACCCGGTCATATTTAATAGAAAATCGGAAAAACCCAAATAAGAACACGGTAAGTTTTGAAAAAGGATTCCGCTGTTTAATTGAATAGTTCTGAGAATTATATGTTATTGCGGATTATCTAATACTTTAAATGCAGCAAATCAATCATTTTACAATCCAATTTCTACATAAAGATATTGTTTGTCATTATACAATGGGTGTACAAAGTATTCGTACACCTTTTAAAAACTAATAACTTTTTTATACTTGTACCAAAGCACCTGATTTTTTATAATCAATTAGAAGCATTGGTTTACGAAATGATATGCAAAAAAGATTTTCCAGAAATTTTTAATTTACAAGGTTACATGCAAAAATAAAATAAGGGATTTTTAAAACTTTTTTATTGGGGCCCTTAAAGAAAATTTAAAATGTATGTTTTGTAGATCTAAAATAGTTACACACATGCTGAAAATTTCATCGAAATCGATTAACATACACGTGAGCTACAAGCGGTTAAAAATGGTGAAAATCGTAGTTTTATACGACTTTTCATCAATTTCTGCTTCAAATCCACAGAATCGTACATCTTTCGATGCGTGTCATTTTTTCCTACGTCAACCGATTTCGTTGAAATTTTCAGCATGTGTATAACTATTATAGATCTACGAAACATATATTTTAAATTTTCATTAGAGACCCAAATAAGAGTTTCAGAAAATGCCTTTTTTATTTTTGCATGTAACCTTGTAAATTATAATTTTTGGAAAATCTTTTTTGCATATCACTTCGTAAACCAATGCTCCTAATTGATTATAAAAAATGAGGTCGTTTGATACAATTATAAAAAAGTTATTAGTTTTTAAAAGGTGTACGAACACTTTGTACACCCACTGTATCTTATAATTATACTGGGTGCTTCTCCCTTTTGCACAGTAGTGTACATGTATGCAATTACATACATATACTATTGCAATATTCGCTTCAAGAATATTTCCTCATTTACATCTTCAAGATTTAACCTCTTGCCGCACTCGCCCGAGTTAAGTCGGGTTTAAGAAAACGATTTTTTTCCGCGCGCCCGAGTTAACTCGTGAGACCTGCAGTTTTGATTTTCTATATAAATTCAATCGAATGTACTCGTTAGACAGTGTTGCGCTTATTTCCCCTCACCCGAAGGAATGTTAAGCGAAGTAGGTGCAATTGCCTTTGTCTTTTTTGCATAAAACAACATTTTCTTGTGCTTTTTTTGCAAGATTTGTTAATGTCGTTTTGTATTTTAAGAAAATAGTGAATAAAAGAGTCGGTGTAAAAACGACCGCTTTTGAATTTTTAATTGGTGCGTTAAGGAGTTAACAGAACATAATTTCTTTTTAATTGAATACGCCGACAACTATTTCGCTCGAGAGGGTCGGCGTTCCCATTTCCTACAAACAGCAACGGCAATCTTTAATAACCGATATCTCCCGGGCTCTTCCGGGCCCTGACTCGACTCATTTAAATGATGCATAAAATATTTCCGCCAACAGCGAACGAACCTGATTTGCACGCGGGAGCGCGAACTCTCCGCTCCGTGCAATCTGAAACTACTTTCCGACTAAAGACAACGCGCCGCGCCCGTTGTATGCATAAGCAACGAGGCGGCTGAAGATTCGCTTTCATGAACAAAGTTCTGCTTGGATTTATGCGCGAGCCCCCTCCCCGCCGCCGGGCCTTTAATAAAATCTCGTCATATATTTTCATCGCTTTTATTTCATGAAAGATTCAAAGAGAGCCCTCCACCTGGAGAGCACGTTCTCGCGAATCGGACCAGAGTGATCGACCGAGTTCTGTTACCGACAGAGCGACCGGATCCTCCACTTCCGGTCCGCGTCCCGAGGACGACGCAAAAACGGAGATCGACCCGATTCCGCGCCAATTATTGGGATGGCAAGAAAGTAATTTCAGTGTTTAAGGTGAAATAGAGCCCAGTTTTTTTATTCAAGCAATGAACTTTAACGAATAAGATATTTTCCCTTTTGTTCGATGATCTTTTGTTCAGAAGAATAAATAAGAAAATATTTTATTGATTAAAGTTCGTCGTTTAAATAAAGAAATTCGGTTTTATTTCACCTTTAAATACCGAAATAACTTTCCTACCAACCAATAGTTTCGATCGGGAATCGACGATCACGGAAAAACACGTAATTTGCCGAATAACAGTCCCGATAATGGCGAATGGGCGAGAAGGACAGGAGAAGTGAAACGCGGGCCCGCTCCCCGAAACTTTTAATTAATTTCAGGAAGTCGACGGGGGCAGGAAGCCGATGATATTTGCACGAAACCGCGAACTCAGCGGCGAAGACGCACTCTCGACGAGTACCGCCCGAGCAGGATGCACAAGCAAGTGCATCTCGAGCATCCAGTCAACAGCGAGAGTCCTTCCTTAAACACTTAGCAAGCGTTTTAACCAGACTCGTTCGCCCCCTCCCAACTTCTCTCTTCTTCCCTGACTTCTTCCCCCCGTTCCACAGACGCGATTCTTTTCGTTGCTCGATTTTCTCGTTTTCCGCCGCCGCGCCGCGTTCTCGCGTCTGTTACCGTTTACAACTCGCCCGTTTCCTTTTTTCCGTTCATTTCCGCCAGTTTTTACTCCCCACCTAGCCCCACCTCTTTCGAGCCACCGCTTTCTCGAGGCTTCAGGTATTTCTAATTTTTTTCTTCTGTCCGTTCGACTGCGATTTAACGTTTGCCGTTTAACCGTTTCTTGGATAGCAGAACGTTTGCTTTTGGCTCATTTTATGAGCTGTTTCACTTGTCCGATCCGGATACCTATCGAGTTTCCTAGAGCATTCCGGTATTACATTCGATACGCGACCCGCTGCAGATTTTACCGAGATATATTTTACTAGATTAGATATTTATATGGAAATTTATACATCGAATTTAATGGTTTATGTCTCGAAAATGCTAATTTATTGGAGTACGGGAGAAAATTGGGCTCTTCATCACTTGAGATATCTACGTCTCATTCAGAAAGATTATATAATTGGACAAGCTCAAGATCTTAATGATCGCAGAAATTGATAATTTTACGTTACAATAATTAATTTATAAAGGATAATTTATAATATAAGGATTATAATAGATTTTCTCTTTAAATAAAGCGCTCGTTTAAAGAAGAGGTCATCTACCTTTTTGCTACAGAAAGATTACTACAAACTGTACAATATAGCCATTTTTAACATTAGGTTTTACGAAGCCCATCTAAATGACTAATATTCTTAATTTGCGATTATTAAGATGGTAAGTATGCTTCTCTGAGGAATTATTTGCCAAATTTATTTCTTTGGCTATATATTATTGGAAAAATGGCAAAAAATTTGGACAGACACATCCATGTTATGTTCACAAAATAATGTGAAATTTCTAGACCTCCGTAAACCTAGTGTTAAATAAGGTACTCGTTAAAGAAATAATTTGTCTAATTTCTTCAGAAAAAATTATAGTTATGACCGTTCACAGCTCTAATTAATAATTTTTAAAAAATTAGTTTTGATGATATCTCGTATAGACACATTAGTATTTCTGATATCCTCAATGAAACAGCTATTCAGTTAGTTTAATTACCACAAATTGAGTATTTAAATGATAAGTTGGATGTTGCCGGTCAAAAATGACTCCGGCACAGCACTCGGAGGGCTAAGAAGTTACTCCGACGCTCATCAAAATTTTGCTACAAAAAAATTACTACAAATCGTACAACATATGTACTCTTAAATAAGGTACTCGTTGAAAAAAAGAGTGGCCTAATTTTTTCAGCAAAAATTCCCAAAGATGACATACTTATCAGATCGTTAATTAAGCATGTCCCTTGCAGTAGTTCTAGAAAGAAGTTACTCCGACACTCATCAAAATTTTGCTACAAAAAAATTACTACAAATCGTACAACATATGTACTTTTAAATAAGATAATCACTGAAAAAAGGAGTCGTCTAATTTTTTCAGAAAAAATTCCCAAAGATCACGTATTTGCGGATCGTCAAGTGAGCATGACGCTTAATCCAGTGGCATTCGAGCACACCTTGGTAAGAGGTAATTCGTGCGACCGTAAGGGGCAATGGGGAAGCGGTAGGTGGAACCGGGAGGTTAAAGTGCACCATAAAAATTCATTCGTAACAATTTTCGGTAACGCTCGGCCGTTCGCAAAGCCGGTCACGCTCGGATCGTGGAAATCCTGTGGCCGGCGTTGAAGTGAAGCGACGGTCCGTTTATGATTGGTACGAGTCCCATGGCGGTCGTTTAACGAACGGGGGTGGAATCCCTCCTCTTCTTCTCCAGGCTCGCTTGTACACGTTTCCGCGGCAAAGGCAGCGTCGGCTTAATTCGGTCGTGCCGCGAGATATATTAATTAACGATGGGCTCGACTTGCAACCCAATTTAGAAACAAGCACCTTGTTTGCATACAAAGGAGCGTCATAGAGCGAGTTCGCACCCTCGATTCCGCACCGATACAAATGGCCCTCGCACTGCAAGATGGCCGTAAACGCAGCTGGATTAGACAGAGGGGTAGCAACATTACGAGAAAAGATTCGAACCGGAGGAAAAGGATGAACTTTTTTTAATGGGTTGGCTGGAGGGGGTTATTGGGCGATGATCGTAGGGTTCGAGCCTTCAAACTTTAAGCGTGAGGATAATGCTGAGTGACTTTATGTAGATTTGGAGTTTATAATGTACATACATTGATCACTGTGATCCTCCCCCCTCCCTGTAAAATTACAAAGATATTTAACTCTCTGAGGTAGCACTGGAAACTGCAATGAATGTCTTCTTTAATAAATCGTTAAACATTCAAGTATTTGTAAATACATTCATTTCATGAGAAAATTAAAAATGTTAAATGTAGACTACGGATTTTATGCATTGTTGACAAAAATGAGAAAATAAAATTAAAAGCAGTGAAAAGATCATAAGAATTTAAGAATACCAATATATTATTTTTATTTTCGCTGAAATTATTCAGGAATGAAATTTCTATTTGGTCCCTGTTTTTCCAATTGTCGCGTACAACTTTTATTTTCCATAATGTCTAGTCATGTGTAACAAAAATACAGTAGGTCCTCGATTAACCGGCTTGACCGGGAGACAAACAGCCCGGATAAATTAAGGCCCGATGGATAATCGAGACCCTAAGGACATAATTAAAATGTACACATTATTAGTATAAATTATAAATTTATTTTCCCTCGTAACGTAACCATATTTAAACGCATATTTGTTTATAATCGGGATCCGGTTAATCGAGGTCCTACTGTATTCTAAATGGGATGAAACGTCCATATTCTGAAGTCGAAATAATTTCTGGGTGAAATTTTTACCAAATTAATTCTAAAATCCTAGATTACACTGCTGAATGAAATTAAGACGTAGTCAAAGAGGTAATAGAAATTTGTAGCAACGTGTACGAAAACGAAAAAATTGGTTAAGTTGAAAAGTACACGTGAGAATTACGTAAACCTCGAGCCAGTTGCTTACATTAATTAGAATTTGTAATTGGACCTAACGAAGGCGGAAACTCGAAAAAACTGTTAGCAGGGAATGGAAAGAAAGGTGGAGCACCAGCGCTCCGACCATTAGAATAATCTGAATGTTCTGTAAACTGCGAGTGTTGCGAAGATACTGAGCAGGTTTATGCAAATTCGCGAGCTTTTAGAGGAGTTTGCGAAACTGGAAATTAAACTGGAAGATAGGTACATATATACAGCTTCGTTTAGGATTTTCCTGGCTCCGAGAAGTTTTTTCAGACATGGACAATGTCTACGCTGCTGGTGCTAACAGCGAAATGGAGACTGGAAGAAAACTGACTCTGGCACATTTCTCCAAGACATTTCACCTTGACTGTTATTTATTCAGCCAATGAGACCCGTGTTCTTTTCAGTCCCTCTTAACACTAAACCTACCACTACCGGTCGAATGTCCGGTCTTACATTTTTAATTTTATCATTATTCAAATTATGACGTTGCCTACATGGACGATTATTCGATAAATTTCTTTATCCAAGCACATACATATTGCAATAAAAATTGCACGAAATCTAAAGGTCGAGCCTTGTCATTTTTATGAGCTGAAACATTTTTTTTATATGTAACCATCTTAAACCCTTCTGGGTTTATTTCGCTTTACAGGAATAATATAAGTGAATAAAATAATATCCAAAACAGTAATTACACAATAAGAATACAATAATAATACAAGTAAATGCAGCTAAAACATTTTAATCGCTTTCAGTGCTCGGTAGTTTTAGTGTTAATCAAGTGTTAGCTCACGAAAAGTCCTAATTTTCCCTATCTTAGTATATGAACATTTCTGAATTAATTTCAGCGTTTTATAGAAACACTGAGCGGCGTCCACGTAGAAATTGGTTACATTGGCCCAAGAGACTGCAACTCGACTATTATTTATTTATCAAACGAAACCAGTGGCCTTTTCAATCCCTCTTAACACATTACCGACCATATTATATTAAGTATATTAAGTATATTAAGAACTTTCCTCATGACATTTGTTGTCTAAGGCAGGGTCCGCTAGATAGCCTTACTGATGAGTCCTCTAGCGGGCCTGGGACGAAACACTCCACCTTTGTTTTCCTCCAATAAAAATAGCATTTGGCATCTTGCTGATTCAAACCCGAATCGGAAGCGTTATATGGTTCGAACTCGGACTATAACGTTTCATGCCCCTCAAGCTATATTCATTTAATGTAGAAAATTGATCGAACCTGTGCGCCGAGAAAAATAATTACCATACATTACCGACCGGTCATTATTGCATAATTTTGAAAAATCTATGGTACATGGCCAAACACTTTTTAATGGAACCTTCAATAGCAACAGCAATTTTCATTGTGAAATAACAAGTCACCCTCAATAACGTATCTAATAGTTTCATTTAAGATTGCAATGTAAAAAAAAATTTTTATGCTTTCTTTTGGTACAGCACAATTATTGAAAATTCTATTAATAAGCTGCCGGTAGATAAAGTGTTAATCAAGTAGTAGTCTTAATTGTCCCTATTCTAGTACATGAACATTTCGGAATAAATTCCAGCGTTTTTACAGAAACACTGTGCGGCGTCCACGTTGGAATCGGTTCAATTTGGAGGTCGGGTACGCGTTACATACCTCGGCACGCCACGACAGGCCGCGTCAGTTCAATTACCATCGGCACGAAAAAAAGACCGTAACGCGACACGAACGCGTGTAATTCGAGACGCGCGGCTCGCTAAGGGGAAAGGGTTGCGAATTAAAAAATGCAATTTCTGCCTAACGAAAAATACGAGCTCGACGCCAGGAGCTGGGAGCGGTTTGCAGGGTCCGGATACGGAAAACGAGGGACCGGGAGAGAGAGAAAGAGAGAGAGAGAGAGAACGAGAAAGCCGTGTTTTGAAATTCCATTACCGAACGAGATGAGGTCAGTGTACGGGGCGATTCATTAGCAGCTATATTTTCTCGGCGTTTCTAGCCACGGTCAACCGAACGGGAAGGGGAGAATATTCTCCGCGGGCCATATTTCCTCCGACGCGACGTGGAAAAGGGAAAAGGGAAGAGGGTCAAGACACGCGCGCGCGACACCAGGAATTTAGATTGGCCTCTATTATTTTAGGAATCACCGGACATCGCGTTAATAAACGGACCGAACGACCACTGCGCTATGAAATACAGACATTCCGTCTTATTTATTTCCAATTTATTCCAGAACGATTGCCATGGTGTTCGGAATTCGACGGCAGTGTTTATCTAACTATTCGGCCCTGTTAAATCGTGAGGTATCGGTAATCCGCCTCCTTTAACGCAGTCGTTAGGCGTGTCGTGAGTTATTTGACAACGATCGAACGCCGTACAAGGCAGTCTTATTTCTTGTTATTATAGTTCCTCGGCTTCGAAGCCGACTTTACATGTACTTGCGCACTGTTTTCTTCGAACATTCTATTTTTGAAGCCGCGGTTTTACTATGAGGGATCATTACCTTCAGGGTTCAGCGTTTATGAACATGTTCGAACACAAAAACCAGCGCACGCTCCTCGGAAATAGTTGCTCGGAAAGTCCTGAGAGGAATCCCTGATCAGTAGACTGCGAATCCTTATGGAAAATAAAAATGTTCTGCATCAATTGTGAGAATCACGAATTAACTGAACATCTATTTCTTCTTCTACGAGGTGTAATTATAATTGAGAAGAATGTAACAATACACTTAAATAATTTTTATAGCTTCACTGCTCTGTATTTTACTTTCTTTTACGACTTTACAGTTTAGAATAATAAATTGTATCGCGGGTTAAAAATTTCACTATTTAACCCTCCGCGAGCAGGTATATTTTTTGTATCCTTCGTGGTGAACCAGGGTCGTTTATGTCCACGCCTAATTTTATACTGTTCTGACCGTTCAAAAAATTTTTAACCCCTTGCCCTACAATATCGTGTTAGACTCGTGATGAAGATTCTGAACAGAGTCTCATAACTATGCATGTTATTAATTTCCTTTAAACCAAAATGAAATTCTATTTTGGTTTTGTTAATGTACATAGTTATCGGAGAATATACAATAGATACAAATTTTCTCCTTTTTCAGCAAATTACGACCTTCAAAGAAAGTTCTCTGAAACCGTAAAATAAATCGTAGAGCAAGGGGTTAATATTTGAATTGTGTACTTTTTTGTTGGTACACCAAATATTTAAAGCATTAATGGAAACAAAAGAAATTCAAGAATGACCCCAGGGTGACTGGAACAATTACTCTACATTTTGAGACAAAAATAAAAGAAAAGAAAATTTTTTAAAATACCTAAATGTACGCAAATGCACAATGCGATCGGTAATAATATTGACTTTCCGCGACCAACGCGGCTGCACGCTCTGAGAACCGTACAGCTAAGAGGTTAAAGGGTTAATTAAAAGATCTTGGTTCTCCCCTCCCCGAGGCGGTGAAGGGATGGTCCAAGTTCCATTATCCGCAGGGAAGATGCCCGAGGGCCGGACGCGTTGAAATATGAATACTTTTGATTTCTTTCACCCTCCCAGGGGAAAGAGAATCCTTTCGGGCGCAGATGCCGACGCAGTCCGCGTCCAACCAGTTTCCAACTAGTCGTAAATACCTAGGACGATCCTGGGTGGAAGTGTTTTCCAGCGACTCTAAATCAAGGTCACCGGCGCGGCGGTGTCGTCGTCGCATCCTTCGCAGGTTTCTCGCCTGTGTCGTATGATTTACTACTTTCGACGGGATTAATAATTTCCAACCGAGGTAGCAGATGTCCCGACATTTTCGCACCCCATTCGCGTCTTCTCGCCGCCAAACGTTCCGCGGCCTCCTTTCACCCCCGTCGTTCCCCGCCCCACCAAACACCATGGATCTGTCACAGTCCCTATGACGAATCTCCAGCACCCCGGGATCCAGGGAACCGCCCCCGAAACCGCTCCCTTTGATATTTTTCACCTGAGACGCTGGAGGAACGACCGAAACCGGACAGGTAGACGTCCCGGGGATTGATACGCGGCCATTCTTCTTGCCCTCTTCGAATTTCTTACCGAGAAATTGGATTTCGGGATTAAACCCAGCTCGCGGAACGACTCCATTAAAAATGAAATGTGGGAATCCCAGCGACGCGACGGCGCACAGTGTGCAATATCGCCCGAACAGTAACAGATATTGTTTATATGAGTCATTATATCGTTAGTTAATAGTTCAAAGTATAAGAAATCATAAAAGTTAATGAAAATAACCGATTACAACATTATGGAATAATAGTTGTATGTCGATTTTTATTAGTTCAAATGATTTGAAAGATAATGAGAACATATTGTACCTGTCTCGAATGCGTACGCTTGGATGAGTTCTGTTTATTGAAAATGGTACTTCTCTGTGACTAAACAATGAGATTATAACGTTAATATGACATTCCTGATTCAGTATAAGAGCGTACAGAGCTTAAACATTACGATTTTGCGTAGAAAAGTCACATATTGACCAAATCTTAGTTTCATTTAATAAGTGAGAAACACGAGATAACACGACGGTTTTGCATGGAAATTATTACTGAATATGTCTATAATAATATGCAAAAAGGAAATTTTGTCGAAGTTTGCCCAAACAAAAGATACTCGTGTTTTAAGTGTGAGAGACTTGTCCTGGATTTATTACACTAACGTTTGTATCTGGCATAGATGCAATAAATCCAGTCAATAAGTATACTTAAAATATTATTTAAAAATTTCTACTAACAAGAGAGTATTTTTAATCTAATTATTCTAAATTATTCATGTTTGTAATGTAAACGTAATGTTATTAGATGCATCCTGTTACTGATTTGTGTTGCCGTTCGAGAATCCAAAGTTCTAAATTTCGATTTATAAATAACGTTTGTATAAGCTATAGAAACCTATGTTTTTCTAACGATAAGATAACATCGGTAGATATCGTGTGACACGGCTTCTAATTGCGCCTTTCGGTCCAGAGCAGATCACAATCGTGAGTCGCGGGTCGCAGTCGCTAGTCGATTGTAGATCCGTGTATCGTGCGTTACTTTAGGCACAATTTTGCTATGTTATAATTATGTATATATTTTATATACAGTAGCGGACAAAAGTGTAAGACCGCTCTAAACAAGACTATAACTTTTTTAATATTGTACTATACGATTTGAACTTTTTTGGGAAGCTAGAGCAATTAGTTTACTAAACGATGTGAAAAGAAATTTTTTCAAAAATTGCAATTGATCGGAATTGTTGAAAAATACTAAAAGTTGAATTTTTAACTTTTTTAAAAATTTTTAACTATTTTATAATAAATCGTGAAAATCTGCAATTTTTACCATCTTTAAACGTTTGTAGCTCATTGCAATGTCGACCGATTTTGATGAAATTTTCAGAATATGTTTAATTGACACAGATCTACAGAACGTATTTTCTAAATTTTCAATATAAGCCCACATAAATAAGTTAAAAATTCAACTTTTAGTATTTTTTCAAAAATTCCGATCAATTGCAATTTTTGAAAAAATTTCTTTTTACATCATTAAGTAAACTAATTGCTCTAGCTTCTCAAAAAAGTTCAAATCGTATAGTACAATATTAAAAAAGTTATAGTCTTCTTTAGAGCGGTCTCTTAAACTTTTGTCCGCTACTGTATGTTATAATTATATAATGTATTTTATATATGTTATATACTGTATTTTTGTACAAGATATTTATACACATAAAGGTGTTTCTTCGATATCTCTTATATCAAATGATATTAATTCCACATAGTTCTGCTTCAAACAAATAAACTATATGAATATTACTGTTTGAAGTGATTAATATCCTATCACTTGTTCTTCAATCGTCTTGTATTGTGTGATAATATGTTAAAATTTTAATACACAGAATCCAAAACTTCATTATTTTATTAATGAAAATTAATTAACGGTTAAGTTAAACATTAATCTGGTATTAGATTCTTAATCAGCAGCACAAATGGGGAAAAAACTATTTTATTATGTGTATAGGTTCAAAATTAGTAAATCTTTGGATTCTTATTAACGTCAGCTATGATATTAGGTTAGCTTTTGTTTCGTAATTCTTTTATTGTAGCATTATAATCTCATTCAGTGGCCATTCCTTTTGAACTGTATACATATTATTGGAAAGCTCTGAATTTTGCGATTAATTTGATATAAAATACTCGTGCTTAAAAAATATATATAAATAACTTTGCTTGATAAAATGTAGAGATAGCGAACCTAGTTGGCAACGTATTATTAACTTAATAAAGTTGAAAATGTAATATAACTTTTTCTAAATAAATTCATTAACGTAATCAGTAGTAATCACCGTTGTAACCAACATATTCTGTCAATGAATGACAAGTTTCTACAAATTGAATTTTCTGGAATTGGATTGTATTAATTCATCATAAAACAATGAATATTCAAAGAATTGACATTCTTAAGAGAAACAGTCAATTTCTATTCGGCTTCCTTTTGTTACAAATGATGCATGAAAATTTTTATTTTGCTTTTTTGTATAAGACTGTCTTGGAAGAGTTGTCATCATTGAAGAAAACGAGGACTCCAAAATAATGATAAAAAGATAAAAGAACTAAACACCATTTTATATGTACGTACAGTCAAGAAATTCATTAATTAAAGAGAAGCAGAAATTTGGTAAGAAACAAGAATTCAATTCAACAATGCATTTCCTTGGAGAACATGAATAATAACGTATCGAATTTTCAAGAAAAAAGGATTGAATGAGACGTTCTAATTCCCGACACATGAAAGGCGTCTTTTTTTTTAGGAATAATCAGTGAACTGGTTGCCCAACCGTGGATTAGTCGAGTCTTGTTCGTTCCCTTTTTAGTCGATCGACTCGCTCCGTGGAAATAATCATTCAGATGGCGTATCTTGTTAACACCGCTGGTAGCAGTCCCAACTTGGTCCCAGCGTTGACAATGAGGCTGATACCGATCTCCTCGGGGGGCGTGGGTGACAGTACGAATGACAAGCGTGTTACGCCGTTGTGAACAGGATTTAACACCGTCATCGGATCTCCGCCGCTGTGTTTCCTTCATTCCGACGTCGGATTTGTGTCTGCCCGATTAAACGGCACTGTTTCAAAAGATTCTTATGTAAACCGATCCATTTACGCTGCATCATACCGTATTATTAAACTTTATTTATCGATAACGTCACTTACGAGACTCTTCGAACGCGCAACACAACAATTTAATCTAAATTTAGTATTTGATATTAATATTTAAAACTGGTCTACACTCTTGAATTATTGATAAACTCGTAGCAGCGTATTATGCCTATCATATTTTTCTGTTTTCATTTAACCCCTTGCCGGATTTTAACGAGTCACACTCGTCATAAAATTTTAAACGAAGTCTGACAAATATGAATGTTACGCGTTTCTTTTTAAATGAAATAAAATTTGATTCGCTTGTAATTAATATTTCTGTGGTTGTCAGGAAGAACACCGCATGTCACAAACTTCCACTCTTTTGAGATTATTATTATTTATTTAATGCTTTAAAGCCCCCAAGTATGGTTTATGTACAGTCGGTGTACAAAGTATCCGTGCATCTTTTAAAAACGAATAAATTCTTCGAAATTGGACTCGGCAGCTTGAGTTTTTTTTGAGACGTTGGAAGGATTAGTTTACTAGCTAATTACCACGTTTTTATTTATGTAAATAATTTTCTTGTAATTGTTATTGGTCGCAATTACGAAGGGAGCAGTAAAGACCACGATTTAAAACATGTATTTTGTAAATCTAAGTAAGTTATGTACATATATGTACTAAATTTCATTGATGGTTGACGGATAAGAAAGCTATGGGCATTGTGAGATGTAAAAATCTTTGAATTTAGGGTTTGAAGTTCATTTAAATCGCAGATTCTTACGATTTCTGCTATTTTCAATCAATTATATTTCGTAACATCCTTGATCGAGATTTCGATTAAACTTTGTACAAGTATATAACTTACTTAAACCTACCAAAGGCGCCTTCTAAATTTTCATTACAGGTACAGATAAAAAATTTAAAAATCGTAACCTTCACTACTTCCTTCGCAATTGCGACCGATAACAATTTAAAAAAAAATTATTTACACATTAGCTAGTAGTCCTTCTAACGTCTGAAAAGAAACTCAAGCTGTTGGGTCCAATTTTGAAAAAGTAATTCATTTTTTTAACGTGTACGAATACTTTGTACACCGAGTGTAGCACACTTTTGAGATATTGCCCTTTAAAGTTTTGATCGCTAATGTTTTGACATAGGACATCGGTTAAATTGCATTATTTTTTTTGAGCCTTTCGCATTTATGTTTACGACTTTTTTCTGGTAAATACGTAAATCCTATACTATGATGCTCAATTAATGCATAAACTCAAAAGTTTTTTGAAATTGTGACATGCGCGGTGTTTTTCCTTGCAACCACATATTTAAGAATTAAAATAAATGTAGCCATAGAAAAGACATAAATTTTCTTTCCTTTTCTACGACATTTTTGTGGATGAAAACGTTTCAATCACTGCAACTGTAGAGAAAATGATACGGCGCGGGGTTAAAAGTTAAAATAGAGCAGTACACCGGCCCCAGTTCCCAGAATCACTCTGTAATCGATAACAACAAAATAGAATTCTGTTTTTTGGTAACATACGTGTGCAGCAGAGATCACATTCGAAGTTTTCACGAGTCCGACTCGATGTTACAGCGCAATGGGTGAAATCCAGTAAAAACTTGTTAACAATATATTGCGAAATATCTTTAGTTGTATATCATTCGATTCCCCCGCGATGAATTCCGGACTGTCAGCCGGTTTTTGCGCGATTTGAGGGAAAGAGGTGGCATTACGGGTACAGTGAACGCATTAGGATCGTTCTTACGACGTCGCTTGTGCATTATAATTTTTCTCGAGGCCCCATAGCCACTCTCTTACGGTTATAACCTTGCACTTTCCCGGGAACACGTGTAATTCGCGGTAGAGCCAGCCAGTTCTGTTTTCCTTGGAAATCTGAAATATTCCTTCGACGATCGGGCATCACTCGCGGGCAAGATTCTCCTCGGGGCAGGTACACGCGCGAAATGCCCAAGGATATGATTACCGTAGTAACCACCATAACTCTTCCATATGATCAAGAATCATTTATTAATTTTCCATCCCCGAGAGACAATTTCTGATGGCGATCGACCGATCGGAGCCCACCCACTGTAATTTCATCTATACATACGCAATCACAGTGCGTGTATAAACGTGCTCGATAATTTTTTTCTTCTTCCCCTTCCTCCAACCCTGTTCTCTCACCTGTCCAACCCCCCCCCCCCCTCTCTCTCTCTCACTCGTGTCGTTCTACCACCCCTCGTATGAACGCGTGCAAAGAAACAGACGAAAACGACGAAAACCGAGCTCCCAAGGACGGGAGCGAATACGTCTCGAGGTTATCGCCTTAAACCATACGTTCGATTTATTAATAGTAACGTGTGTAACGCGCGAACGTAATCAAGATGAAACCCGCGCGTTGTCGTTAATCATTTTTCACTCGGCAAATCGGGTGATGCATGGTTTTTGTGGATCGTCCAGATTGCAACAAAGTATAAATTGTATTTCGACTAATTTGCAATTATAATGAAATTGGACCGTAGCCGATCGGAAACAATAACTGTCTCCGGGCAATCTACATAAATTGCTATTTATTAATATATAAATAGTGCGATCGTTTACCTTTTTTGAGAAAGGATGAGATTAACTTTTTCAAGTGACATTCTATGGTTTTCTAGATGGTTTCTGGTCTGGTTTCTGGATTGTGTTCAGAGTTCTGCGTGGGAGGGTTGAGAAAATTATTAAGTTCCGCTTTATGTAGGTCGCGGAGAAGCCTTAGACTTCTTGTTGCATTAGTGTATTAGATCCACAGGAAATAAGTGTCATGCTAGTATTTAATATATTACCACCCGGATTCAATTTACATATATTAATCGGATTCAATTATTAATGGATATTTTATGTATCTATGTCACACTCAAATTTCTGTGCGAAGAAAACCTGAATGGAATTTTTCGGACATGATTTTTGGCAAATGTAATTCCTGAATTGTATTGTAATTCCTGAATATTATCCCAAATTGATTAAAAACGAGGCTATTTATGAAATTCATTTGTCGGGGTCTCATAGACCCCACCTTACTATTTATGTGTTATTAGACTTTACCTTGCGAGGGTTAATAGACTTCCGGTAGATCAAGGCAAGGAGTTGCTCCAAAAAAGTTGGGAATCACTGAATCAAGAAGACGAAATAACATAAAAAAGAACAAAAAATACGTCCATATTCAGCGAGTATAAGATTAATGTCTCGGATTTGAATGACGAGAGCCCGATCCTTCCGGACGTCTCGCCAAAAAACAATTCCTCGAAGTGACGCCGGTCGATTGCCGGTAATTTCAGCGTTGTGCCCACAATCATGTTCCCGAATAAAGACCTTTCTAAGAAGAAAGTTCCAAGGACAGCCGCGAGCGCGATCCGAGGCTACCGCCGCGCAAAAGCAGCTCCGAACGCGAACCTGAAGTGCGTGCCCGTTGAAATGACGCGCTGCAAACGCTGCGAACCTCGACGAGCCTGAGGAGAGAAAGGATATTTCAGCGAGAGAGGAGAGAGGAGGTAAGAGAGCAACGAAGGCAGGAGTCGGTCCAAGAGATGTGCAGGTTGTTCCCGATCTAGCGATGGCCTCTCGACTCTCGCTCTTGCACGGTGATTGGCAGAAAACTAAATCTGTTCATGCTCCGGAACACCTCAAATCGAAAACAGTGATTTTTAAGAATTTTTTTCGGAATAATTGTTGGACATTTGGGACTGAACCTTTTGGGGATGTAAACAGACAGTCTTGAAGTACGAGAGGCTCTTTTCAGTTCAATTCTTCTTATTATTACAGTGGGTAAAGAGAATTCGTACGCCCTTCAAAATAGGATAACTTTTTTATAATTGTACCAAACGACCTGATTTTTTATAATCAATTAGAAACATTCGTTTACGAAATGATATGCAGAAAAGATTTTCTAAAAATTATAATTTACAAGGTTACATGCAAAAATAAAAAAGGCATTTTTTAATTTTTTTATTTGGGCCCTTAAAGAAAATTTAAAATATATATTTTGTAGATCTATAGTATTGGGTTGGCAAATAAGTTCGTTCGGTTTTTTACATTGGTATAAATCACAAAAACCGAACGAACTTATTTGCCAACCCGATAGTTACACACATGCTGAAAATTTAACCGCACAAGCGGTTAAAAATGGTGAAACTCGTAGTTTTACACGACTTTTGATCAGTTTCTGTTTAAAATCCGCGGAATCGTACATCTTTCGATGCGTGCCGTGTTCTCCTGCGTCAACAGATTTCGATGAAATTTTCAGTATGTGTTTAACTAACATATATCTACAAAACATATATTTTAAATTTTCATTAAGGGCCCAAATAAAAAGGTTTTAAAAAATGCCTTTTTATTACTTTTGCATGTAACCATGTAAATTATAATTTTTGGAAAATCTTTTTTACATGTCATTTCGTAAATCAATGCTTCTAATTGATTATAAAAAATCAGGTCGTTTTGGTGTAATTATAAAAAAGTTATTAGTTTTTAAAAGGTGTACGAATACTTTGTAAGTGCACCCACTCACTGTATTATATTTATTGGACCGGACAGTGTGGTGTCTCTATCTGAAACAGATAAGAAAAAATTGTTTTCAATTTGTCTGACAATCGTAAGAATACGAAACTAAAATAGTGTGAACGAAGGAGGCCTTTGTTCAGCAATCGAGGTGTCCTACTGTACTATTCACAATTTTCCTTCGGATGCTTCTGATTTTAATGTGTTTTCGTATGGATTTAAGATGACTAGCCTAATCATATTTAGTTTCCCAGTTGCTCCAGATTTTAATACCGTCTAGCTTAATATTAGAGGGATTTTCAAGCTTAAGTTAAACTAGTCAGCAACGATAATTACACTGTCCAACAAATTTCAACTTTTTAAAAGTATTTCGATTCCCACTATGCAATTCTTATACAGTTTTCCGCGCTGATTCCGAATCTGGTTTTAATTTTTTTCCTATACGTCCAGTTTTTGAGAAAATGGAGTTTAAGAAAAAGACATATTTTTCAACTTTAAACAAATATTGCGATGTTATTGTAAAAGATATTGAATTGTTCTTTACAGCAAAAGATTCTGTAGACTTTCCCGAATACAGTGATATCCAATATTAATACATTATGATTGTTTAAACATGTTTAAACAATGATTAAAGACGGAGATGCACCACTTTTGCACCAATTTTTGCGGATATTTTCGAATTTATCTCAAAAAATAAGGATCCAGCGAAAAATTGAACTATACCACGCGAAAGAGCAGATTTTTATCTTGAGATACCCCCCTGTGAAGTTTGCATGGTCGACGTTTTCTTCGAACCAGAAAGCAAAATATCTTCGCCCGACATGAGTTGTCACCAGTGGCGCTCACCACCAGAACGGTCGTTCGCCGCTCCGTATCCCGTCGCTGCGCCGTATCCCGTCCCGAGCGCCACTGGCGGAAACTCATGTCGCGCGAAGATATTTTGCTTTCTGGTTCGAAAAAAACGCTGACCATGCAAACTTCACAGGGGGGTTTCTCAAGATAAAAGTCTGCTCTTTCGCGTGGTATAGTTCAATTTTTCGCTGGACCCTTATTTTTTGAGATAAATTCGAAAATATCCGCAAAAATTGGTGCAAAAGTGGTGCATCTCCGTCTTTAATCATTGTTTAAACATGTTTAAACAATCATAATGTATTAATATTGGATATCACTGTATTCGGGAAAGTCTACAGAATCTTTTGCTGTAAAGAACAATTCAATATCTTTTATAATAACATCGCAACATTTGTTTAAAGTTGAAAAATATGTCTTTTTTTAAACTCCATTTTCCCAAAAACTGGACGTATAGGAAAAAAATTAAAACCAGATTCGGAATCAGCGCGGAAAACTCTACAAGAATCGCATAGTGGGAATCGAAATACTTTTTGGCTGTTGGACAGTGTTATTTAAATATCAACGCACACTGTAAACAGTTTAGAAATTGGGTTTGAGCAAACAAGATTACTATCTCATTGGGTTAGCACGACAGTAACTGAAACTACATAAATTATAAATGAAAGGTTAATGAGTATTCGAACCGGAGCTAGCATCCTCAGTGATAGTAATCACATGGATCTGGACTAAACCAATCATACGAGTAGATTAGTAGTAAATAAGCACTTGGTGTTTCCAGCGTTAGAAACTATTTATGAATCTACGGTCCGATTCCGCTTGTTTAAAGTAGTCTAGTCTGATCCAACTTGCTTAGATGCACTGAAACTTCTTCGGTCAAATCCAGTTTAGCCTGAAATTCTTTAGAACAGTATGATCAGATCCAGTCTAGTCGAGTCCAGTTTAATTTAGTTTCGTTTAGTCTAGCCTCGTCCAGTTTACCCTCGCGTGATCCAGTTTCGCCCCATTAATCATGCGGTTCAGACATTAATCTCCCTGGACGTTACTGGAACATAAAATAACAATTTCCTCTCTAGCAGTCTCCGTGGATTAAAAATTTATTACTCGGGCCACTAGTTTGCATGTTTCGACCCTGATGTGTGCAAAGAAAAATTCTTTATTGAACAGATCGACAGCAACTGTTCAAACCGTCTCCGAAAATTTGGAAAAACCTATACTAGAAATGTAAAATTCTCTATTAAACAGGTTCACAATTATTTACCGCTCAATTTCCACGCGAAGAATTATAAGAACACCACAAGATGACAACACATTAACCACCGCAAGGTAATGTTGGACCCCAGAGACCCCAGCTTCAGATTTCTGGAAGAATGTTTATATGAATAAAATTAAATCTGTTTGTTTATTTTTTATCCTGTGTTATTCTTCATCCCAAATTTATTAAAACGAGGCTATTTATGAAATTCATTTGTCGGGGTCTAAGAGACTTCACCTTGCTCTATTTATGTGTTATTAGACCTTACCTTGCGAGGGTTAAAAATAAAAGCGTCGAACTCTCTACTATACAGTCGGTGTACAAAGTATTCGTGCACATTAAAAAAAGGAATTACTTTTTCAAAATTGGACCCAACAGCTTGAGTTTCTTTTCAGACGTTAGAAGAATTAGTTTACTTAGCTAATGAGTAAATAATTTTTTTTTATTGTTATTGGTCGCGCGCAATTGCGAAGGAAATAGTAAAGGTCACGGTTTTTAAATTTTTTATCTGTACCTGTAATGAAAATTTAGAAGGCGCCTTTGGTAGGTCTACGTAAGTTATATACTTGTACAAAGTTTCATCGAAATCGATCAAGGATGTTACGAAATATAATTGATTGAAAATAGCAAAAATCGTAAGAATCTGCGATTTAAATGAATCGCAAACCGTAAATTCAAAGATTTTTACATCTCACAATGCCCATAGCTTTTTTATCCGTCAACCATCAATGAAACTTTGTACGTATATTGGGTATGGGAATAAGTTTCCGCCCCTTTTTGTTGAAAAGAAACGTATAAACAATTCCCATAGCGTGAAAACGTTTTCCAACAGTAGATCGATCGACATTTAATTCAATTGACAGTTCTGCAAGTGTTTGACGTGGATTTCCATCAAGTAATGCTGGGAAATCTGTTACTTCGAATATTTTGGCACGCCATCGCAATCTTTGCCCTTGCGTCGAAATCTTGTATTTGATGGAGCATCGTCCCCGTAAATATATAATAAATATATATAGTAAGTATATTGTATATAACACCTTTCTTTAAAACAAAATAATGCAACATGACTTCCCGCAAATGCTGCTTACTTGCAACAAAAGTCGACATTTTTCACGCGAAAAATTGACTGCTGTTCACGCTCGAAACAATTGCCACTAACTGCGTTTTGAAGCTTAGACATACATAGACCTTTCAAAAACATGTATGTACTACGTTCCATCAAATACGCGATCGGTACTTAAGTACAACGACATCTCCAAAAGGGCGGAAACTTATTCCCATACCCAATATACATATACATATGTATACATATACAGGGTGTCCCAGACCACCCATACCACCCATTTATAATGTCGAAAATAGGTTATTATCAAAAATTCAGTGTTTCGTTTATAAATCAGATGCGCTCTATCAAATGGTGATATTTTTAACTTCCGGTTTCGGAATGGAGCATGATATTTTTTATTACGGATTCGGATTCTATGCGATAAAACAAGAAACTTTTGTCTGAAACATTTTTTCAAGAAATGTCATTTTATGTCCTTTATGTAATCTTCAAAATGAGTCTTGGCGAAATAATGTTTTCATTATCTGTGTCGTATAGCCCAATTTTTTTATTCAAGCAATGAACTTTAATCAATAAAATATTTTCCACTTTGTTCGATGAACTTTTGCCATCTTTCTGGCATCTTTCTGGGTTATGCCAAGACCAGATAGTGAAAACATTATTACTTAAAGGACATAAAATGACATTTTTTGAAAACATGTTTCCGGAAAAAGTTTCTTGTTTTTTCGCATAGAATCCGAATGCGTAATAAAAAATACCATGTTCTATTTGAAAAATGTAACTTCCGGTCTCAATCACCTATTTCCGGCCGAAACAGAAAGTTACAAATATCACCATTTGATAGAGCGCATCTGATTTACAAAAGAAACACTGAATTTTTTAAAATAATCCTGTACATATAGGGTGTCCCATAACTGGTGGTACAACCGAGTAGGGGGTGATTTTACGTGAAAAATTGAATCGAAAATGTAGAATAGAATTTTTTCATATGACGCTGTTATGTATAGAACAAGACACTTATTGGATAACGGAATAACGGGTATACATTTCACAATTGTTGTGTTCGTCTTTACATTCACCTTACTTGTATATCGCACGCACCGCATATATCGTTCGTATTTGGAGCTCATGCGTAGACTGCCGGTAATCGCGATTCGAATCCCGGTGTCATCCTAATTGTATAGATCCGCTCATTATCCGACTTTTCGGTGACGCCGACTAGGGCGCGATCTAGTGTGGCTGTTGTTTATCTAACAGACGCTTTCTCAGACGCCATTCTTGTTCGTAAGCGTTGTCAATGGATCGATGGACAGATTTTCTATTTACACTACTTACAGACAGATTTAATTAAATTTTCAAGCTTATTTTTTCGAAAATAAAACGTCGTATGAAAAAATTTGATTCTACATTTTCGATTAAATTTTTCACGTAGGATCACCCCCTACTCGGTTGTACCACCCGTTACGGGACACCCTGTATAACTTACTTAGATTTACAAAATACATGTTTTAAATGTTCATTACGGGCACAGATAAAAAATTAAAAAATCGTGGTCTTTACTGTTCCCTTCGTAATTGCGACCAATAACAATTACAAAAAAATTATTTACACATCAGCTAGTATGCTAACCCTTCTAACGACTCAAAAAAACGCAAGCTGCTGAGTCCAATTTTGAAAAGTTTATTCGTTTTTAAAAGGTGTACGAATACTTTGTACACCGACAGTAGCTCACTGTCATTTCTTGCTCACACCATAGAAAAGGATCAGATGGTAGCACGTTAATTAAACCTGATTGTGCTCTTTCAAATTATTCGGTTGACAATTAAACTTCAACAATTCTTCCAATTTCTCTATCGATCCCCATAGCGTCTCTACACCATGATCTCCAACATGGCCCGGAGGTACCCGAATAAATCGATTTTCCAATAGGCGTTTCACAAATTAATAACCACCATCGGCGAGCACATTTCGGATCCTCGAAAAAAGCTCGTTCGAGGTGAATTGCCTTTTGATAAATCACCGAGCAATCCCGTGGGGCAATCACGGCTGGAGGCGGGATAAGTCGTTCAGGATTATCGACGTCCTGGGGAAGAAATTCCGCAGGATGTTTCGGATCGGATCGGATCGAATCGAATCGGAGTGGAACGTTTTGTCATAGGATCGTGGCGAGGCAATGCGAGACGACGCGAAGCGTGTTGAGGCCATCACTATCCGGAGCGAGGCGCGCGGGTAATAGAGGCCAGGTAGGCGGGTCGGCGCGCACGAAAAGTAGGGCCCCGCGGCTCCGGGGGAACGTTTTTCTCTAAATTACAGCTCCGCTCGACTCGTTCGCTCGCCGGCGAGCCTTTCCCGCGAGCGAGCGAGCGAGTAAGCGGGTGAACAAGCGAGTAAGCGAGCGAGCGAACAACCGAGCAAGTAAGCGAGCGAACAAGCGAGTAAGCGAGCGAGCCACACTCGGGCTCTCGTCCAGCCACTACCTGAATTCTCGATTTCTCTGCCGCAATCTCTGAAATCCGTAAACGAACGAGCACGGTTGGCGGCCACGGCATGGCGCCATTGTGGCCGCGTCACTGACCTTCTGCTTAATTGAGGAGTCCCCGCTTCTTAATTCCGGACCGTGAATCAAGCCCCTCCCTCCCTCCACCAACCCAGTCACGAATTTTTCAACCGAACTACCCCGGAGTCAATCTGCCCAAAATTGTGCACACAATTCGCATCTTTGTTGATTAGACGGTCTTGCAGACGGACCTGTATTAGCGACTTCCTGATCTGTAGAATCGGATCTTAATGTTATTTTTGTAACAGGGTAGAAAATTATGGGGCGGTTCGGGTTCTTCCTTAACGATCCCAGTCCCGAACTTTTTCACAAAATTATCCTGGAATCGATTTGCACAAAATTACAGCATAAAAAGCATAAAAAGAAATGAACGTCGAATGATCTCAATATCATTTTAAAAAGAAATCAATACGAAGTGCCTCTGAAGATCATTTAAAAGAGAAATTAATATCGAGATCAATATCTCTCCAAACATGATTCAGAAAAGAAATGAAAGTCGAGTGATCTCAATATTGTTTTAAAAAGAAATCAATATCAAGTTGTCCTTTAAACATCATTTAAAAGGAAATGAATACCGAGTGACCTCTAAATATCATTCGAAAAAAAGAAATCAATATCGGCTGACCTCTAAACGTCACTCAGAAACGAAATCGATACTCGATGTGTGTTAATGACTAACTTCACGCTTAAAGATTCATAGAAAATTTAACATATTCATTGTTCTTGCTCGTAAAAGCTGCAATCTTTTAATCTTGAGAATAACACTCGCACGATACTAAATTGCAATCTATAATACTCGCCTCGATAGAATTCATTTCAATACTGACGATCACCTTTAAGTTGGAATGTTGTTGAAAGAGTCGCCGCCCAAACATTAAAACTAACGAAACATCACGCGTACATAGCGGGTACGCTAATAACATTAATTAGAATGAATGAGCTGGAATTTTTTCCGTTTCGATTTCGTCCTCGTTTTCGGTCAAATCGACCACCGTGCGCCCGTCCCGAAGGAAATGTTCGTACACGCGAACGGTAAACCGCGGATTTTATGCGTTTATGGGGCTACGATGTCGACCGTTTTATGGTTGCAGTTCTTGCCGGTGTCCCTCGCATTCTGCGAACACTCTCGAGGCGGTTTGTTTTATTAGATACTTGCAAAAACGTACGTTCTTGGTGATTAGCTTTAGAAAGTAGTATGGTACTATAAACAGCAATCTTTAGTTAGCATGCACAAATTCGCCATTTTACTTTATGGCTTGCATTCCCCTTTTGCGGGGAAAGGTTCGCTTCCTTCTTGAGCTGCTGTCTTTTTCTGATGTTGGGTCGTCTCTGTCATTCAACTTTTATTATATTGTATAGCTTCTTTTTCAAACCACAATTTCATTTTAGAATTTTCTAACGCATCCCCATAAGCCTTTCCTAAAAAATGGTGAATCAAATTATGGTAAAAATATACATATAATACTCCCTCTGTCCCATAATAATAGTACCACATGAATATTTAAACGGAAATTATGGCAGCTGTAAGTTATATTGTAGCGCAAAATTGCGAAACCTTCAATCAAAATCATTGTTTCATGACATCTGTCATTTGTTTTGACACATCTTTCAATTTTTACGATAACCTAATTATTACGATTTATAACTACTTTTTCTAATTTCATCAGCTAAGCGATCCTACCTACGAGTTTAAAATGCAGTAACGAAATTATTGAAAAATACAGAAACTATCTGAACACTGCAAATAAAAATTCGGAGTAATATTTTTAATTTATTGTTTAATGTAATCTGGTTTTTTGATAATAATAGAAGTTGCTACCTATATTTATCTTCTTTTGCTACTATTATTATGGGACAAATTAAATTCATCATCTGCTACTATTATTATAGGACAGAGGGAGTATACAGGGTATCTCAGCTGAAGCAGGCTACCTAAATATCTCCTTTATTTTTAATGGCACAAAAAATATATTTATAGCATAATTTAAATGGTATCGAAGGGGGAATATCATAGAAGAACAATTCTTTTTGTCCGGTTATTTTCTCATAACGGTGAAAACGTCATCGTTACTTTTTTTCGGGAAAACTTTTTTATCCCTTCTTGTTAGTGACTTAAGCATATTCAAATGTATTTGTTCAACCGCTATAAGATGGAATAAAAAGAAAGTTTTCTCGATAAAAAAATAATGATGATTTTGAAAAAACTATGAAAAAATAACCGGACAAAAGAAATTGTTCTTCTATGATATTCCTTCTTCGATACCATTTAAATTATACCATAAATATTTTTAGTGTCATTAAAAATAAAGGAGATATTTAGCTGGGACACCCTGTATAATTCACCATAACTATGGCGAATCGCATTTAGTTAAAATGTGTACGATCTAGAAGTAATAATCATTGTGACCTAACTCTGCAGTATCAACATGGATCACAGTCGCCAGGTCAGGGGAAAAAGTTACCCTCTCTCTGCCAGTATCTGATTAGTCACGTGACATAGCGACACGTGACCAGCCGTGTCGGAAGCGTGGAGGAATAGCGTCGTAGAAGGGGCAGGTAGAGTGGGGAGACAAGTCCTTAATCTCTGACATGGATTCTATGGAATTTTTTGATCCAATTGTTTGACAGTCGACGCGTTAAGGATGTTCTGGAGGTATATAAAAACCCAACAAAATTTTTGAAAATTTGACAAGATATATATAATTCTTACTAAATTAATGCAATAACTAAAGTTTGGGTTCGATTCAGTGCGCCATTTAAGAATTATAGCAACTTAAAGTTTGCACATTCTAACACGTCTTCTTATGGAGAATTCATGAAATTCCACTTAAAACCCAATTTAAACCTTGAAAAAACGCAACTAGAAACTCCAGTTCTTTTATATGTAGTAAAAATTATATGATTAATTATGTTCAAAATTTATTAGGATTCACTAAACAGTTACAGAGCAAAAAAATCATAAACTGTTACAAAACGTCTTTATCGTGATGTCTCTCACTACCATGGAAACGCGACAAGTGTAGACCACTGAATATAGCTACAGAGGGTACAGTATTCGCAAAAGTTTAATGCAAAATATACTCATGAATTGCTTTCATTGCCAATATATTGATGGATTTCGAATTTCTTGTACTTTTGTCTCCCATTGTACTTTCAGAATATTCAACATAGTAGATTTGACATTAGTAGCTGAAGTTGCTACATCAGCTCGTAGCAAGAGTTAATTTTTCTTCAAAAAGGATAGCGATAGAATTACTTCTCCGAACAAATATTATATAAGAGAAGAAGAGAGAAGGCAACACGTATAACGTATAAACATATTTATAAACATTCATAAACATATTTAAACGACTACTTTTAATACAAGGAATCTCCTGATTGGTGAAAGGAGACTCTCTTCCATTCTGTGTTTTTACATTCCTAATAAACAATCTATTAATTAACAAGCGAATCAGCCGGACAGAAACCTATGGAAAGAGTAAGAGAGATCCATAAAATAAATAATAAAATAATCGCAGACGACACGGGGACCACCGTGCCAATCACGTCAATTAGGAAAGACGTTTCTGGAAGCAGATATCCTTAGATACCTGTGAAACGGTACGCATGTCCCCGCGGCATTTAATTACACCATACTATTGAATCTCTAACGCTTATCGATCGAGGTAATGGCGTTTCAGCTACAGAATCCTTAACGCGTCGATGGCAACCATTCATTAAACAGTATACCAGTGGTTTGAGTCCGTGCGCGCGCGCGTATGCGAATACCGGGGACGATCTTTCACGGGAATGAGCTAAATCAGGTGGTCACTATGATTCTGTCCGTGCATGGACAGCGGTTTTTCACGAGATGTCTCGATGTTTATTGGACGAGATAGGTAAACCGGATCGCGCGACCGCCCCGCGCCCCGGCCTATCTGCCAGGAATGAAAATAGAGAAATGATCGTGAACGCCCCAGGACAAGGTTCACTGGGCGCAAATTTCCATCGTCCTGCCATGCCGCTCCACGGAAATTCCGGTGCCACCTCTTCGGCTACTATACTCCCTTCCACATAAACGAACATGATGAATGCGCCACAGTCGCGAACTTGTGGAAATTCTTTATCGATCGCAGCACAGGGATTCACTCCAATAGTACCATCGTTCATTCATAAGCAAAGTGACACGAGTTAAAAAATACTTTTTAAAAACCACGCTTATATTAAAATGCACTGAAAAGGAGAAAATAATTTTTATATTGACCTAATCTTCGTGGGCGCTCCACGCTTTTATTTATAGTCACTGATGTCTAAAAGAATTATTTTCTCCTTCTTAGTGCATTTTAATACAGGGTGTCCCAAAATTCGTGAACTTCCCGAAAGGAGGCGATTCCTGAGACCATTTCAAGCGACATTGTTTACGAGTTATTAACGAAAAACACGGACCAATCAGAGCACGACCAAGACGCGAATTGCCACAGTAAGCCCGCCGCGCCAACTGTCTATTGGCGGAGTGGAGTGGGAACGCAAAGTGGAGTAGGGAGCGCCGGCGCGCGGAGTGGGGATCGCTGAACGCGATCACATACTACCGAGTGTCGCGCCTCGAGGTGTGACGGTTAATATTAAAATTTTTTTCTCTTGAAAACGCACAGTTTTTTTCAAAATTTGTTTTTTAATATTACATTGTCATCCAGTTTTGAGCTATTTTCAAAGTTTCAAGTCTCTAGCTCATCGGGAAGTGATTTAAAATTCGATTGCAAGATTTGACGCATACAACAACAACGACGACAACTCGGCCAGCTAATATAAGCGCGGTAAAAAGAAAATTTTACAGGAGAGCCATTCGAAAATTAGCTTTTCCAGTTTTTTAATTGGAAACGAACATGATGAATGCGCCTTAATAAAAGTTGTCTCAAATGACCTCAGAAACATTATTAAAGAAAGGAAAACGTTCTTGAATGTCCCCCATATTTTATAATAAATGCAAAAAATGTTTATTTTCCATGAAGATCCTATTGATAAAAAACACAGAGGAAGAAAGAATCTAAATCGTCAAATGAGCTCGCAAAACAAATGGAAACAGGCAAAGTTACTGACTACAATTGGGCAAGATGCACAAATTTTGAACAAAAAGTCCGTGCAACAACCTAATAATTTTCATATCCCTGTCACCGAAAAACGAGAACGAAAAATGAAAGTTCTTTGGGACACTGTTCTCAGCACTTCGAGCAAGAATAACGTGTACCCTAATTCCAGGTTACGTCAATTGCTCTTGTCACTCTTCTGAAAAGAATATGAATAAGTCGTGGGACTGTGGCCTTCGATCTCCGCGTCCTCGACCATAATTCCTGAAAGATCAGCCTGAATCCCCATCGTCGATCCTCATTCGTTTCTCGGTGAGAAAGATACATTGTACGCAATGATTGTCGAAAGTACTCGTACATGCCGAGAGCAAGAAAGAAAGAGAGAGAAAAAGAGGAGAAAAAGAGAGAAGAGTGAAGTGGAGGGGCAACGAAACAGGTAGAGAAACTGATGGGCACTTGGACCAGGGCACCGGTGCCCCATTCGCCGCGAATGAACTCACGTAGGTTCGAGTATGCCCATCCGCAACCCATCAGGAGATGGATTCCAACCTACAATCTGCATAATTCCCCAGCTTGGATTTCCTTATCCTTTCGCGTTGGTTCGCTCGCGCCCAATGGAACTCGGCTTCCATTAACGGCTCCTTTTTTTCGCCGTTCCTTCCTTGATGAGGGGACCTTGAGGGCTCCTCGAGGTTCGTTCGCGCGTGAAACGTATTGTTTACAGCGGGGTCTGCGCTCGACGGGCCCCTCCACTTCTACTACTGCGTTGCCAGCCACTTTTATGGCTCTCCACCAAGAATTCGTGGCCCGCGAATCGCCTTTCGATGAGAATCAGACAATTTCGCCGAGAACCACCAGATTCGCCAGAAGTGTCGTCGAGGTCCATTCGGTCCACTCGAGTCCTGGTTCATTTAATTTCGCGCAGTCTGCTTTTATCACCACATCACGATTTATCGTACAGTCGGAACATTGATTTACGTAAATACAGGTAGCCCTCCTACAACACACGGCATCCTATAACACGGTTTCGCTCTAACACGATAAGAAAATTGCGAAAACCTTTGTACAACACTGTACTTGTACAGCACTGGATACAATGATTTTTGTTTAACATATTTAAAAACTAAATTACCTTAAAATAATGACACGTGTTGATTGATGAAAAATTTAAAACGGAACTGCAAAATTGTCTGTCTTCATACCATGAAATCTACAATGACCTTGTAAGAACCAGCAAGCAAACCAAAATTACAGATAAATGAAGAAGAAGGTTCAGAAAGAGTGAAGGTGATATCGTTCAACCGAAAAAACGTTGCTTGTATGAAATTGAAAAAAAAGCTTGTTTTTAATAGGTTTTCGGAACGTAACCCCCTTTTTTGTACTGACTTTGGGTCTCGTATAACACGGTTGCACACAACACGGCATTTTCTAGGAACCTATCTACCGTGTTATAGGAGGGTTACCTGTATACAGTAAATCTAGGTGCACGGTAGTGCATCAGCCAAGTTCTCGCACTACCTCCTTTTACACGAAACAACTTTTTTAGAGTTTTTTAGAGGCTTATAACTCGGCAATGGAGGCAGATGGAGAGATGTAATTTCGTACACTTGTTAAATGCTATCATGTCTCAATATTGACAAAACATTAATCTTCCAACATTAGTAGGTTCCGAGATATGGACCTCAGAAATCGCTAAATTTGTCACTACCTGACTGACTGACTCACTGACTGACTGACAGATCATCAAAACCTTTTGGGTACTTCCCATTGACCTACAAGCTTGAAATTTGATACCTAGGACCACCATAACAAAAACTCAAAGGAATAATTATAAAAATTTGAAATTTTGCACCTTTAAGGGGGGTGTATCGAAAAAAAGCATTACGAAATAGGTACGTAGGATAGAACCTAGCAGCATAACATACAAAAGTATACTAGTCCAGTCAATGAATGCTCATAAGGGGGCGTAGAGGGAAATGGAAGGAACACAATTTTTAACTTTGGGACTTTTGTTTGGACTAGTTAGGAGGTAAACATACTAAAAGTCCCTACTTCTCGGAGGTGAGCGGGATACAGGGATACAGGAGGCACGTAGAAGTCACCTTTTTCGGTTTTCCGCTTATATCTCGGAAACTATGTGTCCTAGCGATAAGACCATCCAATACAAAATTAAAGCTGACAAAATGTGCTATAAGATTGATTGCATTCAGTTTTTCGCTATCTCCCATAGTTCCCGAGATATCCGAGCTCAAAGTTACTTATTGTGAAAAAGAAATTTTTGCCTTATTTAACTAGGTAACTCTTCAGCACAATTAGTGAACTTTGACCGCGGATATCTCGAAAACTATGCGAGATAGCGAAAAACTGAATCGAATCAATCTTGTGGCGCATTTTGTCAGCTTTAATTTTGTATGGAATGGTTTTATCGTTAGGACGCATAGTTTCCGAGATACACGCGGAAAACCGAAAAAGGGAACCTTCTACGTGCCCCCCTGCACCCCGCTCACCTTCTAGGAGTGGGGACTTTTAGTATGTTTACCTACTCACTAGTCCAAACAAAGACCCAAAGTTAAAAATTGTGTTCCTTCCATTTCCCTCTACAACTTTTCGTTGACTGGACTAAACGTTTTATGTATTAGCTTCGAAGTCGCAATAAATACTGATGAAAAAAACAATCGCTCGAACGTAAACAAAAGAAACTGCACCGAACATCGTTAATCTTCGATACATTGAATTTGGATTTTGTCATGCAGATTAGAAAAGGATTTTTTTTCTTTGATACCTACTTGATATTAATGAAATTTCAACAAATCGATGAAGTCCCAACAATATTTTCTTTGATCTCACAACTTTTTACGGCCATAGGAACTTGGCTCCTGTTTACAGGATGTTTTTGTTGGGATCCTCTATAGACGCGACAGCCTCGGGGGGATTTGGTCGCATCTATCGTATAGGGTAGCTATTTTTTATCTCCAAAGGCCGAGTCAAACGTAGAGAAGGACAGCGCGTGTAAAGGGAAACGTTCATCGTCAATTAAACCACTAAATACAGTTGAAATTGTAACGTGTTTGATATCACTTTGCATTAGAAAAATTCCACGAATGTGTTGGTGAAAGTTCCACATAAAAAAATAATGAAAAATAAAGAAGATTAAATATTGATGTTATATTGTGATGACGCACGGGCGTTTGAACTGTGCCGGCGACTGCGACTCTTCGCGTCGCGTTAGTAGTGGTTCACGCAGATATACCGAGCCGAGATCAGGATACAAAGTTGGGGGGGGGGGGGGATATTCTTGGTCGCATCTATCGTATAGAAATTGTTGCGTCTATAGAGGATTTACTGTACAATAGGACCTCGATTATTATCTGAATCTCCGATGTCTGGAATACGCCAACGTGCTATAATATTTATTCTACAAATTAACCATTTTTCGACAATTAGCAATTTAAAAAAAAACATTGTTTACACATTAACTAGAAAAATAATCCTTCTAACATCTAGAGAAAATACTCGAGCCTTATGATCCTATTTTTTCACAAAGTCATTCGTTTTCGAAAGATGCACGAATACTTTTTACACCCACTGCACAACCACAACACTGCGCTGTGATTCTCAAGAAAATTATAATGGCCGTTTGAAGAAATTCGAGTACACTGTCCGAATGCTACTTAAAAAGCACACCAAGTTCGGAATTCAAAATATTCAACACGTGCCTCTTAAAAAATTCTGAAAATTGCCTAGTAATCAGAACGATCAACAGCCTTGCTCGATCCGCTGAAACCCGTGCAAGGAGTCGATGTCGTCGCGAAGTGCATCGGTAAACACGGTGCAACATGCTCGCCGGTTTCCCTAGGTTTCAAGATGTCGGTGTCTGGCGTCTATCCAGAAAAGAGCAGCGACAGGGACGTAGCACGGCGGAGGGAAGGAGCGGAGGGTGCAGGAGGACCTCCGCGCGTCCCGTTTACAAATATTGAAACAAGCGGGTTCGAGCAGCTACTATTGACGGAGTGTTAGGGGCCCCGTTCGCCGTATTCCCTTTCAAGAGACTGTTTCGCGTGTGTTATCCTCGGTGAGCCTCGCGGCCGCGGGAAGTCGTAATGAGCGGGAGAACGCTCGTGGGAAACGAGGGAGGGCCCCGCGTCGCTCGCATAAGCGCGGGAAAGAATGAAAGCGCACGCGTGTCCCGATGCGATGCGATGCGATGATGAGACCCGCCGGGTCTCCGGCACCGAAGATTAAAACGAAACACTTTGTTGCGACGCGGCTGAATTTCCGCCAGGGAAATAGATAGAGGATCCGGCCGAACGGTGTGTGGTCTCTCGCGTCAAGATGGAAAAACCTCGAGGAGGATCGGCGGAAGACAATGCAGGGTCAGTCACCTCTGTTGGGTGGCTGGGCATTTACAGTCCCGGTAATATGGGTTTATGTAATAGTTTTACCTGCGAGATAAACTACGAACTCTTGTATTTTGTAGCGGAATATTGGCTGCAGAGTCACACATACAGGGTCTGTCCGGAAAGTAATGCAACCACATTTAAAAAAAAAATCTATTAAACATATGGGTACAAACCTTTAAACTTCGAAGTAGGATGGAAGGCGTTTTTTGGAACCTCTCGTAGTACCCTCGTCACAGCCTCTTTGACGCGTTCCACGCTTTCAAAATGGCATCCTTTTAGCGCATTTTCAATTTTTGGAAACAAGAACAAGTAGGCGGGAGACAAGTCAGGACTGTACGGGGGTTGAGGAAGTGTTGTGATCCAACTAAGAAGTACCGTTTACTGTTTTCCCCGTAATCTGCGGAAAAGTTTTGGTTGGAAGTGCTTGACGAGGCTGCGACGAGGGTACTACGAGAGGCTCCAGATAACGCCTTCCAGGGAGCATACGAAGCATGGAAATCGCGCTGGAAAAAATGTGTCGACGCCCAAGGATCCTACTTTGAAGAATTTTAAAGGTTTGTACTCATATGTTCAATAGATTGAAAAAAAATGTGGTTCCATTACTTTCCGGACAGACCCTGTACTATGCCGTCAGTGTACTAACAAGGGAAGGACCCCAAGTGTCCGATTTTTTGTGAGACGATGGTATATGGATCCCTAATGATGGCTGCGAAATATTAGGTGTAGTTACTCAATAGCTTTAAAGATATAAACATTTAAACTTTCATACCTTGTTGATAGACCATGATTTGCAGCTCAAGCTTTCGAAGTTCAATTGTTTATAGTTTATACCTTTAACCTTCCGTCGGGCGCAACCGATCTGGGAGGCACAACGCGATCATTTAGGTACGTATTAGGTACCTCGAAAACAGTCACCCTCACCCTTAGGGAGGGCCCAAAAGGGTGACCCTACGAGTATAGACCTGACCAAGTGCACTATTTCCCTAACAGCAGTTGTATCAAGGAAAGTAATTAGGTGTTTATCATGTTTTTTTAATGTGGGCCCGTCAAGCACATTGCGCCCGAACTCGGCGGTCCAGATATTGCGCCCGACGGAAGGTTAAAACTATCGAGTAACTACACCTAATATTTTGCAGACATCATTAGGGATCCATATGCCATATCGTCTCAGAAAAGATTATCAAAATCGAAGTCGGGCACTTGGGGTCCTTCCCTTGTAAGCGTGAGGCATGTAAAACGGGCTACCTAAACAATCTGGTTGCTGTTGGTGATAGGAAAAAATGTGTCAAAGCTTGGTTTCAAGGGTGGCATAATTCCACGTTAATTTTTGCAGCTGAACGTTTTTTAAGTTACAGTAATGTAGTAGATTATTGCATAAGTTCGTGCCCAATTTTCATAGATGTAGCAAACTGTGCTGCACGGCGGAGTGTAAGAAAAATATAGTTACCATTCTTTTCTAATTGTAGAGAAGAATGGTGATTATGTGATTGACTAATAAAGCTGTATTCTTTAAAATTTAACCATTGAATTATATTTTCAAACCGGGCATGTGAACTTATGCAATTATCTGATACTTTTTAGGTATTGAGTTAGAAAGAAAGTTCGTAGCGTTTTCAAGTTGAGAATCCAAGATAAAATTAAGGTATTTATTCACATATGTTTATTCAATAACACGAGAAGTTACCTCGATAATGGCAAAAAGTAATAGAACAGAATGAAGAATATGTTATTGAATAAATCTATGAATAAGTATCTGAAGTTTAGCTTTCAATTTTAATTTACAAACGCTACGAACTTTCGTTCCAACCCAACACTATCCGAGTGTCTTAAGACGCCTACAGTGTATGTACTACGATTCAAAGTAATTCAAGGTCGTCGAAGGTCAACTGCGATGGAAAATGTTTTACTTGCACTTGTTTTTAAGAGTTTCGGATGCACGCTACATCTTTTCTAGAATTGCTGGACTGATATTGATAAGAATCAGCGTGTCTTCCGACCCCTGATGACCTAGCTGCAATGCTTTCGAGACGTGGGGAATATAATCCTAAGAGGACATGCCCGAAAGCATCAACAGTAATAACCATTGTGCATTTAGTCGTGCGAATTTTGTACCGTGAGATCTTCGTGAAGTTATAAGTGGAATTATACGAACAACTACAAATAAATCTGGTATGAATGTTTTGTTCAAGTTCGCTCGGATTTGAATAACGCACTGGAATGTTTTATGAAGGAACGAGATTTTTTTGAGTTATTTATGAGTGCACACTCTACGACAGATTTATTAGAAAATATTTTCAACCCGTTGCAGCTTCACCGTGCAGTCTGTCCGCTTCATTTTTCACGCGAGAAGAATTTTTAGTATTTCCGGTTGAACATTGGGGAGGAATCGAAGAAGTGCATCCGAGCGGAAAGGAATTTCGAGACATATGTTACCTGTCTTATAAAATACGCTCTATGATCTCGCTCGACGATCTCTCAGTTAGATTCAATACCCTCGCGCAGTAAATAAGTTATAGCAGCTCAGTTATCCAGCGGTTTAACAAATAACATGAACCGTACAAACAGCATTAACGCGTGCAAACAGCATAAAGAGGTATGAGTCATTTACGCCACCAGTTGATAGTATTTACCCAGTCGCATTTGTTCCACTTTGCTGTGCTACATGCTTCCTCCATGGAAGCAGCTATCCCTTTAGCGAAGGGCAATCAAATAACATTATTTGTTTACCGAAAATATTAAAAGTCAAATTTAAAATATTGGAATTCAGTATTCTATTTAATTCTTCAATTAATACCAAGTGACGAGTTAATTCGCCGTGAGATCAAATAAAAATAAAAATGGCTAAAACTCTGAACGAACACAATTTTTTTATTTTTGTGAAATAAAATAAAATAAAATAGTCACTTTTGGTGCTCTACAAATACAGTGTTAAATACAGTAGAACTTCGATTATCCGTGCTAATTAGTGGAACATGATTGTTCGGATAATACAACAATTACATTCTTTATTATTACAACTATTAGTTAGGTTATCAATTCTTGAGATGAAATAAAAAATAAAAATGGCTGAAAATCTGAATAAACACAGCTTTGCTCTTTTCGTAAAATAAAATAAAATAGTCACCTTTGATGCTCCATAAATCCAGTGTTAAATATAATATTGTGCTTCGGTTATCTCAGCTAGGTTATCAATTTCTTGAGATGAAATAAAAAATAAATATGGCTAAAAATCAGAATAACTTTTTATAAAATAGTCATTTTTGGTGCTCCATAAATCCAGTGTTAAATATTGCAGTTCGGTTATCAGCGGAGCTATCAATTCGTGAGATCAAAAAATTCGTGAAGAAAGTAAAAGAGAGTTTTTCGCGCAGCTGCCAGGCGGAGAAAAATCAGGGCACGATGCATCTGGAATTAGTTATTCCATCGATGAGCATGATGCCTGCCCTCGATTTCCCTTTACTCCGTGGCCGCGAGGTAATTTCCAACAGGCAGACGTTCAAGCGGAAAATGATGCCGAAACAATCTGAAACCACTGCTCCAGAACCGTCCTCGATTCACCGAACACTCTCGGAACACGACTGGTTCGATGATCGCGTGTTTCCGGTGGCCGTTCTCTCCCGCCGCGATAATGATCTCCAATTATCTCGAAGGATTACCGCGAACGGGACACCGGACGGTTCCACGAATCGAAAACGTAAAGCACGCGAAACGTAAATGACGAAATTAAGGAATCGCGGCAGGGAATGCTCGCCGTGCATAGTTAGCCGCGGACGGAAACCAGTTTCGCGCGACGAAAAATAACACGTGTCCCTCTGAACATGAACTGCTGCGTAGTAGTAACATCGTTGCAATACAGGTGCGCTCAACAGGCGTAGAAATAGGAATACAAAAGCCTTCAGAAAAATTCTTGAGCACTATAATCGGAAACGGAGAATCGTAAAACGTTCCATTTCTGTGGAGTGCTAAAGACACGGTTACGCGAATTTAATTTCTCAGTGCCGGGAAAGTGGAGCAAAAAATCTAAAAAACATTTCTTGACGTGTGTCCGAGTGCCAGTTACACGGCAGATTCACTTTAGAATTTTCACATAAATGCTTGTAATCTGTGTATAATAGGTCATACATTTCACCTACATGTCTCTGTCAGAATTTATTTGAAATGGAAAAATATCATCGTCAATCAGATGTTTTATCAGAAATCAAACAAGGCTTTACTAACAATTTCATTTTTCCTTGTAAATCGCCTTTCACTGAAGGTTAATGTTTGCCACGTCAAGTCTATCTGTCTATTCATTTGATTTTCTAGAATTCTTTTTAAAATTTATACCAGCCCGAATGGTTGCTTAAGATTTTCAGACGGCCTGTACACGTGCAGAAGTAAACGGAGGATGTTGCAGAACTATTGTTAGAAAATGACTAAATTGAAGAGTTAACCGTTCCCTTCCTGCAAGACATCGCTTGGGACCAGAGTTGGACAAAAAAATCAACGATTGACGACTAACTTCATCAATCGATTGATCCAATCGTCGATTTTTCGATGATTTCTTCTTTTAACCAACGATTGACAATTCACTTCATCAATCGATTGATCCAATCGTCGATTTTTCGATGATCTCTTTTTTTAACCAACGACTGACGATTCACTTCATCAATCGATTGAATCAATCGTCGATTTTTCAATGATCACCTTTTTTATTCGTACAGATTAATCAATCCATCTTGATTAAAATTTTAATTGATTAATGCCCAACTCTGCTCAAGACCTACATCTAAATACCCAGAGTTCCGCTATTTTAATTTCTCACAGACAAAATTCGGGAGGAAAAAATTTGAAAAAATTACCGAACGTGTATAAAGCTATGGGCTACGTATCAGATTTATTTCAGAATTTTTCTGAATTGCTGTCGGACACGATAAATCTTTCCATGTGCAATTTCGTACGTTCCCGAAGGTATAACGTAATACGAAGTGTAATACGAATGGCTTTCGCTTATGATTTTGGCGCGGCCTGTACGCGGCAGAAGGAAACGGAGGAAAACGTAGGCAATCGCGATGAGGAGGTTGTAACGAGCGTCCCGCGACGCAGCTGCGGATTCATAGCCGAACGCGTCGCGCGAAGCACACGCCTGCTACCACCTGTTTTGGTTGGTAACAGGTGCCGAGGAACGCGGCCACGACGGACGTACGGACGAGCAACGGACGCTCGCGGGAGCTCACGCGAGCAAGAACACACATCATCGTCGTTAAACAGGCTTTTAATTGCTCCACCACCTACCGATCAGCCGTGATCTAATGAAGTTCCGAACGCGTTTTTCATGCGCGCGCCACCCGACCAGATTAATCCCCGGCGATCTGCAACAAGAGCTCGACGAACAGGAACGCGGAGGTATTTCTCGGTTTCGCAAACGACCGGGACGATGATCGAACTGCTGACACCGAAACCAGTCGAACATACGCTATCGATTAACGCGTACGCCGGTAGCGTTTACCTCGCTCTGGCCAGCCTTCGTCGTCGCACGATTTCATTAAATGCTACGTTAAGTAGCACCTTTATCGATCATCGCGTGTCGCGAGCTGTTCCCAGGCGAGAACTATGACGGCTACTCGACTTTTCTCTCTGCAATTAGATTAGATAAGGATACTATCTCTTACTTTTCTCCGAGGTTGCGTCGCGGATCAATGGACAGAAGAATTTTATTTTTTGCGATATGATCGGGAGAGATATGTGAATGCTCTTTGTGCAGCGTGATTCTCCCGAGCATGTTTGTATGTGTTTTGATAACTAGACTGCGGATTTTTGGCATTTACGACAAGAATGGGTACGTACAATTTAAAACAGTGGACCTATTCAAAAGATTTAAGGCCACCAGTGTATAAGTTTCACGTTAATAAGACCCAACAAAAACATCCTGTAAACAGGAGCCAAGTTCCTATGGCCGTAAAAAGTTGTGAGATCAAAGAAAATACGGCCAAGTTCGTTAGCTTAAAAATACCTCTTACAATGCTGAAAAAAAGCGTTTCTAAAAATTAGTTTAAAAGAACGCTGTTTAATCTTTAAAAAGTTACATGGAGGGGGCTAAATTATTCAAACTTAGCCGCTACCTAACACCTTTTATGGCCATTGGTTTAAAACGTAACGGCCAAGTTTGAATAATTTAGCCCTCCATGTAACTCTTTAAAAATTAAATAGCGTTCTTTTAAACTAATCTTTACAAACGCTTTTTTCAGTATTGCAAGAGGTATTTCTAAGCTAACGAACTTGGCCGTATTTTGTTTGATCTCGGAACTTTTTACGGCCATAGGAACTTGGCTCCTGTTTACAAGATGTTTTTGTTGGGATTTCATCAATTTTTGTTGAATTTTAGATATCAACTGCCAATGACAAAGGCCAATATGAATAGCTAAAGTCCAAATGACAAAGTAGAGGACAGGGAAAAGAAATCTAAACAACGCACCGACGATCAAAGAAAGAAAATCCTTTTCTAATCTGCAAGACAAAGTCCAAATTCAATCTATCGAAGATTAACAGTCTGCCGGCGACGCTCGGATCCGTTTGCCCCCCCGCCGCTATAGACGATGCTCGGTGCAGTTCCTTTTGTTTACGTTAGAGCTATTGTTTTTTTCATAAGTATTTGTTGCGACTTCGAAGCTAATAAAACGTACACTTCTGTATGTTATGCTGCTATGTTCTATCCTACGTACCCAGTTTGTAAAGTTTTTTTTCAATACAACCCCTTTAAGGTGTAAAATTTCAAACTTTGATAATTACTCCTTTCAGTGTTTGTTAGGGTTGACCTATGTACGAAATTTCAAGCTTGTAGGTCAATGGGAAATACCCAAAAGGTTTTGATGATCTGTCAGTCAGTCAGTGACAAATTTAGCGATTTCTGAGGTCCTATATCTCGGAACCTACTAATGTTGGAAGATTAATGTTTTGTCAATATTGAGACATGATAGCATTTAACAAGTGTACGAAAGTACATCTCTCCATCTGCCTCCAGTGTCGAGTTATAAGCCTCTAAAAAACGGCTAAGTTGTTTCGTGTAAAAGGAGGTAGTGCGAGAACTTGGCTGGTGCACTACCGTGCACCTAGATAATTAACACTAAAGCTACTGAGCCTTAAAAGTAACTGGTACATGTTCCCCTACAAAAATGACAAGATTGATTTTATTTAGACTTTGTGCGGTCATTATTGGAATACTTGCTCTACTAAAGATATCTACAAAACATTTTTATTATTTCAATAATTTAAAAATAAAAAATTTGGAACTGGCAATTTGTGTTAAAAGAAGAAATTTTTGTTTGTCACCTGTGTCTTGCAATCAATGCAAACATTTTTTATTTTGCATAAGGATCCGCAGTATACATATACACGTTTATACCAGTCAATTTATGTTGAATGTCCCGAGGGAAAGTCTAAATGCAATAAATATACTGTTGTATTTGGAAGAGTCTACAGTATCGTTTTATGCGAGAAACATTTATATAACTTTCGCGGTTGAAGCACAAAAGATTCTTAAAGTCTGAGAAAGAAATGGCCAAAGACTTTTTCAATTGTGAACGATCACGTCAGCTCCAGTAATAGTCCAGTCAATGAATGCTCATAAGGGGGGCGTAGAGGGAAATGAAAGGAACACAATTTTTAACTTTGGGACTTTGTTTGGACTAGTTAGGAGGTAAACATACTCCAGTGCCTACTCCTAGGAGGTGAGCGGGCTACAGGGGGACACGTAGAAGTCACCTTTTTTCTAGCGATAATACCATTCAATACAAAATTAAAACTGACAAAATATGCTATAAGATTGATTCGATTCAGTTTTTCGCGATCTCGCATAGTTTCCGCGCTCAAAGTTCACTAATTGAGAAAAAGAAATTTTTGCCTTACATCTTTTGCCTTACTTGACCAGCTAACTTTTCAGCACAATTAGTGAACTTTGAGCGCGCGGATATCTCGGAAACTATGCGGGATAGCGAAAAACTGAATTGAATCAATCTTGTGACACATTTTGTCAGCTCTAATTCTGTATGGAATGGTCTTATCGCTAGGACACATAGTTTCCGAGATACACGCGGAAAACCGAAAAAGGGGACCTTCTACGTGCCCCCTGCACCCCGCTCACCTTCTAGGAGTGGGGACTTTTAGTATGTTTACCTCCTCACTAGTCCAAACAAAGACCCAAAGTTAAGAATTGTGTTCCTTCCATTTCCCTCTACAACTTTTCGTTGACTGGATTATAATGTCGTCTTATAATTTCGTGTGGGATTATAATGTAACAGTTTTCTTTTTGATACAGCATAATTATTGAAAATCTTATGAATAGGTTTCCTGTAGGAAATGTGTTAATATAAAATTACTTAAGATAAGGTAAACGTAAAAATTAACGAAGGGACTCCTCATCTCTGGTCGGATGTAATAATCTATTTACCTCAAGCATTTTTGTTATTGTCTAGAATTAAGGAGGATATTTTTGTCAATTCTGCGACATTGATTAAAATAGTTACAGTGATTCACATAATAAATTCACTGTGTGCTTTACATGATCGGTAAAATTCAGAGTTTTCAGGACTGAGATAAACAGTCAGTCGATGATGTAATGAAGACCCAAAGCCTTCCAAACGGGATTTTCATCACAGTGTCAGGGGGAGATGTATTTCTCAGCGCGGAGACACGAGTTGCCGGCACGGCTAGGAAGGAATCCATGGAATTAAATCGTTTGAAAGCGAGTGTCCCGCTCGCGGGGATTACCCGGTCGTCGAAAATGGAGTTCCACGGGTCTCCGGGCTCGGGAATGTATTTACGTTGCCGCGGGCGTCATTAATAAAGATTTACTCGGTAAGCGAAGGTGTTCGAGAATCAGCGGACCTTCACGGATTAGAATCGAGGAGTCTCGTGCTGTTACTTCGTAAGCGAATCACGTTCGGGGAACAGGTTGTTCGGCGATCGCGACGGGACTCGATATGTGCTCGATTGGAAATCTACTGGGGCCAAAATTCAATTTCGAACCATTTACACATTTGCCATAATGTGCTGCCAGCTCTCTAAATTATATTTCTCAGCGAAATGTTAAGCAATACTTATAACATGAACATAGCGAATTGTAAAGAGTGGGTCAAACAATTTTCAAGAATGTAATAATTATATTGCGGATCTTTGTGGAAAATAAAAATTTTCTGCATCAATTGCAAGAGATGAGAGCCAGTTACTCGTTTAATTCTGTTTTGAATAATTTGAATACCTTGAGAATATCAATAGCCTTCAATTGTCTTAATTTGTTTCCTGTTTTATATTCCACCAACCCATTTCGAAGAATTCTAATTTCCACAGGTCATTTTAGAAATATCACAATGGAAGAGAAAAATTTTGTTGCAAGAATTATAAATAAAAATAGTGTTCGGTGTCGATCGACGATCGGAATCACCGAGATCCGGAACCGCTCAGACGTGAGCGCGTGAGGAACACGAGAAGGAGTTTTACTCGAGGAATTAGGCGGTTATTAATGAACCTGGCTTGATTCACAAGTAACTTTGAACTTTATTTTAACGATGTGGTCGCCAGAAGATCGCGAACCGTAACAGAAAGAATCGGAATAGCGGAACTGTAGTAAAAGAGTGCGATTTAGAAAACTGATAGTCGTGGTCGAAAGACGATTCACCGCGAGGACCGAAGAGCGCCCTTTTAAATGCTCTTCGAGCGACAGGCGGGGTCGCACGCGATTGGATCATAATCGATCGCAGGATCCTCGAAGACGACGGTTCGGGATTCAAATTGAGGATGTTTACCGGTGACGAGTGTCGATAAACACACCGTGGCCTAGCGAAACGGTAACGGTTGATCGCTACTCGACTCTAAATATTGTAGTCGCAGCAAAACATATCGAACGTCGATCGACAGTCGGCGTAACGACTAATAAATCCTCAATTTGAATCCCGAACAAATAGTATTCGTTCCTGTCAATATGCACTTTGTTTCATTCGAGCATTTCAAGTTTCTTTATAGTCTGCGAATAGGTGAGATTCATAAATGCATGATGATTCACAGCTGTTATTAATTTATTATGAGTAGACTGCGGATCTTTATGCGAAATAAAAAATGTTCGCATTGATTGCAAGACACAGAAGCCAAATAGAAATTCCTTTCTTCTTTTAATCGTCTTATTTAGCTGAAATTAATACACTAATTTCTTTAAATCTTCTTAAAGGTCTTTGCACACTACACCGTCACGGCAGGTAACGGCAACGGACCGCTAGGCCGTTTTGGGTCTCTCCTCTGTATTTCAATGGGGATGCGGACAATAGGCCGCATCGCCGCAGCAGGTAGACGGGATAGAGAGGCAACGTATCGGGACGGGAAAAAGTGCGCACACGATATCGGCAAGCGCCGACAGTTCACTTTCTTCTATATAGTTTCCATGGAGGTGCGCGCACTAGACTGGCACCGACACGACGCGCAACGTCTTGGCAAAAGGGACATTCTCGGCGAGAATGTTTTGCCGGCCGCTCGATGTGGTGTTCGAACGGAAAACGACTAAACGAATAAAATGAAGATCGCAAACAATAGAATTGGTTCGTTGATTTCGTATATTTGTCAATTCATGACAATTTTAGTTATACTATAGTTAGTTATTTAAAGTTTTAAATATTTATAAAAGAAATTTTACTCGCATAACATAAAAATACTGCCAATTTTGCGATGATTGTTATCTAGACGCCATAAACAATAGTCTCTTTTTAATTTGATAAAAAAATCATTTATAAAAAGTTCATATTTTATCACAAGGAATGCAGTAATCGTTGGATTTCACAAAAGTTATTCGGGAAATCTAGTTAATTGAAAATATTAAATTTGCATTTATCGATGATAGACATTATCATTGATTGATACATATCCATTATAACGGACAACAATTCTTTTTGGTCATATGGAACCGCTATCGATGATGGAAATAATTTTTGGCTATTAGTATTAGTAATCATTGTCGAGGACAGAAATTTTATTGGGCTACTAATTACACTAGTTTACAAAATGAAATTGATTTCATGTACATTTAGGAGAGTACACGGTGGGAGATTTCACCAATAAATTAAGACCATTGAGCGATGCTATCAAGGGTTTTACATATCGTTCCTCGCGAGAGAAACGGATCCCAAAACCAACCGAAGACAGAGCAAGAGCCAAAACTATTACTAAAATATTCTAAAGAATAAAGAGAGTTGGGTTCTTTCGTATGTTTTTTGCAATCAAAAATGTGTTGTTTTATTCAAAACGAAATAAGTTTTCGCTGTAGCAGTGGCATCAACGTGAGAACAAAAGAAACCATTGCCGGCATGGCCACTTGTCGAAAAATGAATATATTCAGAAAATGTGGGATTTGGATTTATTCACTCAATCGCTAATAACTGTATCATTTTTCGGCCGATTTACTTCTGGTTGGTGTTATTTTTTACTTTACGTATATATATAAAGAGAAAGCGGACGTTTTTGTTGGTTTCTATTGCCACAGAATAAGCTTAAAAATTTAATTTTTTTAAAAATCTGGACTATTTTCATCAATATCTTTTGAACCGCTTAACCAATTAAAGATGCCACTATACATATTTACTCATCATTTCAATGTCTTTCATTTGGTACCAAGAACGACCAAATCGGACACATCTAGCTCCAGGTATGGTTTTTAAAGTGAAAAGGAGTGAACAAATTGAAAAAATCAAAATATCTTAAAAGCTGTTCCGTAAAAAGAATGTTCACCTTTATTTTCGAATTCAGCAGGAGAAAATCCATAGGAAAAGTTACCTCTCATCAAATGTACATAAAATCAATTTCATTTTGTAAACTAGTGTTATGCGAGAGTCAGAATAGATCCAAGTCAAGATCCTGTTTGTGGATATATCCGAAATGGCACATTGATATGGAAAAGAAAAGAAACGACTCGCGCGAGCTTCGAAAATTTTCTTTTCATCCCTCTAATAAAATCGTAGTCGTTACAGTAAAATAAGAAGCGATTGCGTAGGCAGTGCCAATGCTGGCCACTCGAAAGTAACTGCGCCCAAACCCCGGTAATCCGCAATAACCAAATCACTACAGCGTGTCTTTACAATACAGTCATAGAGCAATAAAAACTCGACCGTACGCCCCAACATTATTACTATTGTCGGACTTGCACCCGGACCGTCTACCTGCGTATAGTGAACTGGTGCCCTACCGTTGAACCTACAGAGGTGTCTTGGCAAAATATCTTCGCTCGACACGAGTTGCCGCCAGCGCAGTGGTGTTCACCACTAGAACGGTCTGGATAAGGTCGTTCGATGGGTTACGCTACGGCCAGTTACGGCGCGGCGAACGCCCGCGCCAGTGGTGAGCGCCACTGAAAGTGTCGTTCAGTGACGTTGCGGTGCCGATCAGTAGTGTACGGAAAAGACCACCACCGCGGTGCCTTTTTGACCGCGCGGTCCGTTGCCGTTACCTGCCGTGACGGTATAGTGTGCAAAGACCTTAATTCGTCCACCGCTTTAAATTGTACATGTCCATTTTCGTCATAAATGCATAAAATCCGCAGTCTAATTATGAGAAGCCAGTAAATATTTACCATTTTAACTTTGATGATTTCCCAACCGAATCGATTGGACTACGTAGTCGTTTAACACGAGGTGCAAGAGCATTTCACTTTCGAAACAGCGTTACATAAAGATCGACCCTACAACCATAGATCTCAAGAACCAGCCAACCTGGTAGATCAACAAGATCAATAGCGCCCGAATCTGTATCGCGCGTTCGAAACGATTAGAGTCGCGGCGTGCATACGCGGTCCAAGCTGCCAGATTTATTTTCCATCATGGCGGAGCTATCATTCTTGCGAGATCAGCTTCTAATCTTAAACACGGCGGATCGTTGAATACATAATTTAGAAGGCCTCCGTGCTGGCATTTAAACGGTGATTTACGAACTACCGAAGTCTGGGCGATTAATCTGGCCACCACTCGTTTATCTTGACACTTAAACAGAGAGAGGAGCAATAAACTCTCGATACACAGGAGATGCGAGAAGGGTCCGGAACTTTCAGAGAATGCTGGAGCAACTTGGTCAACGAGCCTAAATAATTCTATGACTAATCCCGTGTTATTCGTTCGTGTCAGAAGACGATTTCGAAAAATTAGCGGATTAGACCTACAAAGGTTAATTAAAGACTGGGGAACGTCGGTGGAAGAATTTTTGACACTTCATGTTCATCTTAGAGGATCGTCCTTTGCCGATTGTAAAAATTTCTGCAGCACTAGTATATCTGATTTTTGTGAACATTTACTTTTCTTACAATGAATTAACACATTTGGAAGAAATACGAATATGTAATTGCATTATTTTCTGTGCTACGAGAATGAATGAACTTTCAATCACTCCATACTTTTTCAACGCTAAAAATAATTGACTTATATTGCCTTAGAGACATATACATACTAATAAGACAACACTTATTCAGATTTTGTGTGATCTTTAAGATATGTATGAATAAATAAATTTATTCAATTATGGTCCCACGAAAGTATAATTCGAACGATTGTAAACTAATTGGCTTGTAGTTCTAGAGCTAATATCAAATTGGCACTAAATCAATATTTCAATGCAACAGAAAAATAAAAAATTAATTCCAAACCTGCCACCCGAAGATTCTTTCAAACAAAATGATTGTCTTATTATTAAATTGAATTGATGTCTTGTTATTTTGATGAATACCTTCTTTAAAAATGATGAGAACTACGACAAGATGAGACACGATTAAAAATGTACCAAGAAATTGACAAATTTGTTGCAAACTGAGATGAACATAAATCATTTCGAATCCAAGAAATCGCACAGAGGCCGGCCCATCAACATCTGTAATAATTCCATCAACGTCGAATGGCACGCGCAATAAAATCGCGAAATCGATCGACGAGGATCGAAAAATAAATCGCGGATTTCGCCGAAGCGTGGAAGAATGAGCGATCGATCAATCTCTGGCATGACACGCACACATTTGCAGCTCGTTAACACGTCGTGGGCCCCGCTACCGAAGGAGGCAGCGAGCGGTTGATCTTGATGATCGGCCGATGATGGGAGAGAGATCCTCGCGCGAGGACGACCTTAAACGTGCACGCCTTCGGGAGCCTTGCGAAATTTCAGCGCGGCGAGCACGCGCCCCATTGCACCGCATGTGCATAGACGCGCGCGGATTCATCTGCATAACAGTTAATAATTCCGGTGCACGGTACCGGTTACGCCTGGATCCCACCGATCCTCTTTCGTCTCTCTTTCTCTCCGTTGATATCCTTCCACCTCATCTTCCGGGGCAGAAGCGAGCGAAGCTCAACCGGGTTCATCACGGACAATCGTGCGCCACCTGTTTCGCCCGCGTGTAATGGACGGCTGCATTACTACGGTCACAAGAACTGCAGCGGTCGGTGCAATACAGCGTCACGGTGCATCGAGCCCCCTTGGGAAGTTTGCGTTCTTTGCCCCTGTTGCCACGAACGCGGTGACAACGCCGATTTTTATGCGATTTTTCGGGGAAAATCATTTATGCAAAATAATTGATGCAGAATTTATGCAGAATCGATGCAGATGATCTAGACTGCGGGTCTAGGAAAAATCGAAGGTGAAGGAAAATCTATTTTTAACCGACTTCGAAAAAGGAGGAGGTTACTTAATTCGATCTGTATGTGCCTTTTTTTCGCTTTTTTTTCTATGTATGTTCACGTTCACCGATTACGCAGAGATGGATGGACCAATCGGAACGAAACCTTTTGCATCTTGTAGAGTATGTTCCCGGGATGGTCCCGTGCAAAAAAATGTTACATTTTTTTATTAGTTACGATTTTATTTGCGAAAATGTAGGGTGGTGATACCGTTGTGAACTTCGCTGAATGTTAGATATTAGGAACAGTAACGACGCACAGTGGTCCCAAAGCCCGAAAACGTGGCCAAAACCTAAAAAATTAACTGCCACCTAGGTAAGTTTTAATTATGGGGTTGGTTATTCTAAGAGTGTTTCTACTTGGGGGTAAACGGCAAGAAGGTCGCATTTTATTACCTGACCAACAATCGCAGTCCGAACTTTGCTTTTATTAGACAGTGCTTTCATACTCTTCCAAGCCTCAGTGCGAATTTTAAGTATACAGTATACAAATTGTATTGTATCGTATTGATTTTAATTGTGCATTATGAATGCTGTTTGTGAAGATAAGTTGCATAGTTTTTAGTGCCAAATGTTTATTATTAACTGGTAACTATGTATGCAAAAGAGAACGTAAAAGTGAAGGCGTAAATTTTAAAGATGTAGAGTGGAAGTTATGGATCACGGCAAATCACGCCCTAAAACTTGTTTAAGCATCTGCTTTATACTATTATCTTGCAAATGACACAAAAATGAACGGCAGATTTTGACAGATTTGTTCGTACGACGATTTTTTGTAATTCAGAGTAGGTATTCTGTGAGCTTTGAAAGGGTAAATTGAAAACATTCACGTTCCTGGATTAGATTGAAAATTTGTGATGTAATGTTTTCATGCTGATTACGAATCTGAACTTAGAATTTCGAAAAAAAAATGGCCGATCCAATATGGCGGTCGGCTATTTGAAAAAATGATTCGATTTCTATAAAAATTGGCAGTACAATTTTTTTTTTGGATCTCTGATTACGATTCTGAACTTAGAATTTCGAAAAACAAAATGGCCGATCCCATATGGCGGAATGGTATTTGAAAAAATGATTCGATTTCTATAAAAATTGGTAATACGATGTTTTCTGGATCTCTGATTACGAATTTGAATTGAAAAATTTGATGGACCAAAAAAAAAATTAAAAGAAAAAAATAAATTTGATTTTTACCAATTTTTGTAAAAAAATCGAGTCATACTTTCCAATACCCGTCCGCCATATGGGATCGGCCATCTTGTTTTTCGAAATTTTAAGTTCAGAATCGTAATCAGAGATTCAGAAAACATCGTATTACCAATTTTTACAGAAATCGAATAATTTTTTCAAATACCCATCCGCCATATGGAATCGGCCATGTTGTTTTTCGAAATTCTAAGTTCAGATTCGTAATCAGCGACCTTGAAAACATTACATCACAAATTTTCAATTTAATCGAAGAACGTCTTGAGGTTTTAGCCACGTTTTCGGGTTTTGGGACCACTGTGCGACGCGACGTCGTTACCGTTATCGATTGCGGCTTTCAGATATTTATAAATTACAATTTGGAATGTGACGGCTGACAGAGATAAAAAGTGTGAAAAAAGTGTGAAATAAAAAAAATTTTATAAAAAAAAATTAAACCGACTTCGGAAAAACGCACTAAAAAGTATAAAATAATTTCCATTTAATTTATGTAAATACAATTAAAAATTTTCCGAATGACAGATGTTGCTGATTTCGTAATTTCCAGTGTCGAAAATTTTCAATTTTGCGCCGCCTCCGAAAAGATTGTATTGTATTTAAGTTCGTGTGTATTTACATAAATTAAATGGAAATTATTTTATACTTTTTAGTGCGTTTTTCCGAAGTCGGTTTAATTTTTTTTTATAAAATTTTTTTTATCTCGTTTAACACTTATTGTTTGACGATTATTGCGATTGTAAAGGTGTTTTCATGGGAATTGATTGAATACATTTTTTGACTCCAGTATAAATTATAGTAAATTTATATCTCCTAAACGCATATAGGCTTTTTAAAATTTTTTTTTTGAAATATCGCATTGTCATCCAGTTCTGAGCTGTGTTTAAAATTTCAAGTCTCTAGTTCATCGGGGAGTTAGTTTAAAATCAATTTCAAAATTTGTACCGAACAGACAGAGACAGACAAACAGACGGACAAGAAAGCGAGCTAATAAAAACGTGGTAAAATCGCACAAAATATAAATAAATTTAATCTTTTTATCTTTATAATACCATACACACATTAGTCACTTTTAATGGTCGGTAGGTATAGTGTTAATCGGCTTGAAAAGTCAAAAATAATGTAACAGTGTCGTTAAATACCTCTATCGTTTCTTCAAGTTTTGTATTAGACTTGTATTATACTAATTATAATATTAGACTACTTAATCAAATGATGTTAATGTGATTACAATTCGGTGTTTAATCAAGTGCGAACTTTATGGAGAATGAAAATTGTCTTCGTCGATTGTAAGAAATAGGAGCTAAATAGGAATTTCATTGTCTTTTGAATGACTTGAATAAGATGATAATAATACATTGACTTTCTGAAATTCTTTAAATCTTTTCATTGTTTTCAATTTCACCTATACTCATGTTTAGCATAAATTAATAAAATCTCATTAGAAGAATTTGAACATACGGTTATATCATGTTCAACCTATTGAACAATTTATCGAAATTCAGGCAGAAGATCCGCTGTCAAGTCAGGCACATCGCAATTGATTTGCATTCGTGGCGTTGATCAAAGAGCACAATCACTGTGCACAGAAAAACATAACAATCTTCGAGTAGTAACGGTGAAAATGGACGGCCAGTGTGCAATCAGCGATTGACCGTCGTTTCTCGCACGTCGGTGCCATCAGCCGGGAAAGTGTTAAATGATTAATGCCGGTAGGACATCCTCGAACCGCGCCGTTAGTTGCGCAACACCTCGTAAAATCATCGGAGCTCATTTTTCAAGATTATTTGTCGGTAATGATGTTAAAGCGACGCGGAAATGGCGGAGGCGACGTGCAATATTTTAAGCGTCCGTACAAAAAGGAAGGATCCCGCGAGGGAACGGTTTCGGGGTTGCGGGCGATTGATATAATTCGCACAAAAAATCGATTCAGCACGGCCGATGGCCACCGGAATCACGCGATGAAGACATTTCTCGGGCTCGGCGTTCCTGGAAGAACACCCGAAAGAAAAAGGGAGGACAAGCAGCCCGGCCCGAGAACCGGGTGCCTCGTCGCGCTCTCCCTGTATCGTTACCAGCTGAATTAAATTAGGCGGCCAATTTGAAGCCAGTTACGATCGATATAAAACGTCCTCAATCTCTTTTTAATCGATCGAACAACGAGACGGTCAATTTTACAATGAACCGGGCACCCGTTCACGCCGCCGGCTTTCTCTGGATCGACGAGCCTGAGAAACATTCTTGCGAGGCGAACACGTTGGTTTTCGGTAATCGAGCCGATTCCTCGTCGCATAGTGGTCGGAAATCGCCAAAACGTGGTCAAAATACAGAGAAGCACAGTAATATTCGGACACTTTTAAAAGGACGATAACCTTTTTAATATCAGATGTTTTTGAAAAGTTGGAACAATTAATTTACTACATGGCGAAAAATAATGGTCAAAATAATGTAAGAAAAAATGTCTACTGCAAGTCTGAACAAGAATATTGAGGAATATACAACGTCTGGTATGCATCTTCAAAATCTGTGCATCAAACTTAATCTTCATACATTATAAACACGATTACTTTTTTAATATCAGATTTTTTGGGAAGTTGGAACAATTATTTTACTACATGACGTGAAAAGAAATTTTGCAAAAATTGCAACTGGTCGAAATGGTCAAAATAATTTAAGAAAATATATCTACTACAAGTCTGAACGAGAATATTGAGGAATATACAACGCCTGTATCCATCTTTAAAATCCGTGCATCGAACTTTATCTTCATACATTATAAACACGATAACCTTTTTAATATCAGATTTTTTGACAGGTTAGAACAATTATTTTACTACATGACTTGAAAAGAAATTTTGCAAAAATTGGTATTCATCTTTAAAATCTGTGCATCAAACTTTATCTTCATGCATTATAAACACTAATTAATATAAATCCGATATTATTATTATTATGCATAGTACTTACATTCATCAACTACATCCATGGTACACGGAAACAAAATACACTTAACATTCACTTGAAATACTCCACCCTTGCTTCTTGACACCGTAGTTCCCTGTACGAAAACTGCGTGACGAATGAACGCGATATTCGTATCCCCTCCATTTTGCAGGTATACATGGCACGACCTTTTCACCGTGGTTTTCCTATAGAGTCATTATCTGAGTATCCAATAATTTTGGCCATGTGTTAGCGCTTTCCTCGATCGTCGCAACAAAAAATCCCATCCGGATCGGTCCTCGGAGTGGGGTTTGCACCGAAGTATAAGTGGTAACGAAATTTGAAGCAGTTGCGGTTTCGTCCGAGGCATCGAATTGCGGTGTGAAATTGATTTGTTCCGAGAAGATGTGGCAGGTAGAGAAATAATTAAATAATTGTTGCATAAGCCGAACGTAATGCGCTCAAAAATTGGGCGTGTAAATTATTCCGAGAAGACAATTCTGTAGCCACCAAGGCATCTCGAAATCTGTATTTTCCTGAGTTTCGATTTATTTATTGAATCCTTTCGTTTTGCGTTTTAGAAAAATATTTTAAGGCAGACACGAGAGAGAACAAGCATTAATATTCGGACGCTCAAGAAAAAAAAAAACTTTTTTACAATTAGTTTTTACAATTAGTTTGTAAGCTCACATAAAAAAAAGTTGCAAAATACAACCTTTAGTATTTTCTCTGCAATTCCGACAACTTGCAAGTATTTTTCAAAAATTTTCTCCACGTTGTGCAGCAAACTAATTGTTCTAACTTCTCAAAATATAGTTCAAATCGTATGGTCCAATATTTAAAAACTTATCGTCTTTTTAAGAGTGTCCGAATATTAGTGGGAGTCACTATGCATATAACAAGTAATAAGATTCGATTAACAATAAGATTAGAATTGTTTTTGAAACGCCAAGTAACAGCAGTTCAATATCGTTAACGGAAATACTGAGCCGTGTTCAGAGAATCTAAGATCCCTCTGAATTACAACTACATATATTTCACGAATTAATAAACACTCGACAAACACTTAATGGCAGAGGACTTTTAATCATAATTTCAAGGCTCGTACTTCTGTGTGTTTCTAAATTAATCTCGAGAAAGCGACTTGCTATTAACATTCACAACGTTACGGTAATACTTCGTAAAGTAGCTGCACATGTATCTTGTAACAACTCTAGGTAGTCCGACGTAATTCTCGTATCGATGATTTGTAACGCGAAAGGGCAGAGTTCGCAAGAATGGCATAAATACCCGAAGTATACTTAGAAACTTCTGTCTGTGGTTAATTGTTACGTACCATTAATGGTTATTAGCCGACGCTTAACCCATGAAGTTCATCGAAATTGAAACCGAAGCCAAGTTCTTGTGGCTTCTCGGAGATTTCGCTGGATCTTCGATCCTTACATATTATACCAGGTGGTCCCGTGGATCTTGATCAGAATTCATCGGCGTAAAACAGCTTACACGCTTCCTGAATTACCACAAGATTAAAAGTCTTGTTTAAAAACGTGGTAAAAAAGAGCACAATTCTTTAATTCTTTTAAGCGAAATTCTTTATCGAGGCATTCAATCAGCAACTCTTTTAATCAGGCCCTTAAATTCCTTGGAACATATTTCCTACAATTTGTACTCTTTTTTTTGTTTAACACTACACTACCCAGCTCTAAGGAGATGTATGACCGAATTAGTGAAGTGGCTCATCGTAGGAAGGGATGGGTAGAGTGGGAAACAAGTCCTAATCTGACGATTCTGCTTTTGTGAAATCTGAATCCCAACAAAAACATCCTGTAAATAGGAGCCAAGTTTTTACGGCCGTAAAAAGTTGCGAGATCAAACAAAATACGGCCAAGTTCGTTAGCTTAGAAATACCTCTTGCAGTACTGAAAAAAGCGTTTGTAAAAATTAGTTTAAAAGAACGCTATTTAATTTTTCAAGAGTTACATGGAGGGGGCTAAATTATTCAAACTTGGCCGTTACTTTTTAAACCAATGGACATAAAAGGTGTTAAGTAGCGGCCAAGTTTGAATAATTTAGCCCTCCATGTAACTCTTTAAAGATTAAATAGCCTTCTTTTAAACTAATTTTTACAAACGCTTTTTACAGTATTGCAAGAGGTATTTCAAAGCTGACGAACTTGGCCGTATTTTGTTCGACTTCACAACTTTTTACGGCCGTAAGAACTTGGCTCCTGTTTACAGGATATTTTTGTTGGGATTTCATCAATTTTTGTTGAAATTTCATCAATTATCAAGTAGGTATTACTCTTATCCCTGAGTCATTAAATCCTAAACAGTCCCAATGGCAAAGTAGAGGACAGGGAAAAAATCTAAACAACGCAGCAACGATCAAAGAAAAAAATCCTTTTCTAATCTACAAGACAAAAACCAAATTCAAAGTATCGAAGATTAACACTCTGCCGGCGACGCTTTTTGATCAGTATTTGTTGCGATTTCGAAGCTAATACATAAAACGTATACTTACGTATATGTTATGCTGCAATGTTCTCTATCCTACGTATCTATTTCGTAATGCTTCTTTTTCATAATACAACCCCTTTAAGGTGTAAAATTCAAACTTTGATAATTATTCCTTTGAGTCTTTGTTATGGTGGATCTATGTACCAAATTTCAAGCTTGTAGTTCAATGGGAAGTAGCCAAAAGGTTTTGATGATCTGTCAGTCAGTCAGTAACAAATTTAGCGATTTTTTAGGTCCTATATCTCGGAACCTACTAATGTTGGAAGATTAATGTTTTGTCAATATTGAGACATGATAGCATTTAACAAGTGTACGAAATTACATCTCTTCATCTGCCTCCAGTGCCGTGTTATAAGCCTCTAAAAAAGGGCCAAGTTGTTTCGTGTAAAAGGAGGTAGTGCGAGAACTTGGCTGGTGCACTACCGTGCACATAGATAAATTAAATCCTGATATCATTATAAAGAAATATACACTACTGTGCAAAAGAAAGAAGCACCCGGCCATATTAAATAGAAAAGCGTATAACATCAAATAAAAACACAGTAAGTTTTGAAAAAGGATTCCGCTGTTTACTTGAATAGTTTTGAGAATATGTGTTATTGCAGATTATCTGATACTTTGAATGCAATAAATCAATCATTGTACAATACAATATCTACATAAAGATATTGTCTCTCTGTCATTATATCTTATAATTATACTGGATGGTTCTTTCTTTTTGCACAGTAGTGTATAATAATAACAGGATTTGATTTATTCAGATTTCACAGAAGCAGAGTCATCAGATTAGGACTTGTCCCCCTCTCCACCCTTCCCCTTCTACGATTAGTCACGTGACAATTCCCAATTTCGAGTCAGCTCCCCTGATCTGTCGACTCAGATTTGAAGCCTACTAAAAAGTTTCTCAAGAAAATATTTCTACAATTTCACGACTTGTAAAACAAGAATAACTGAAATCCGCCGTTCTGAATGGCTCGGTAGTTCAATGGTTACGTATGAAATGGAATTGTTCGATCATGACTCCTGATCGAAATTTAACAAACGCCCGGTACATTAATTGAAGAAATGCTATTCAATAAAGCAAATTATCACCGTGGTCTCTCGCTCCCTTAATTAATAGCGAATTCTAAGTACGGGCCCATATTTATGCATCTCTTTTGGCGCTATACAGGTAAATATCGTGCCGCAGCACACCACCCATAAATAAAGGGGCCGGCGAAGAGGGGCAAGATATCCGTTTAATTGGTTAGCAATAAATACAAGAATCGCTCTGTCCATTACGAACTGCAATCAGTCGGTAAAAAATAGGCTATCAAAGGCATGCCAGGCCCCGGAGAAATATGTATCTCGAGCAACCATGATGAAATTTGCTTGTTCAGAGTGCCGAAGGGTGGGGGGAAGATCTCTCATTCCTACCTCCGGGGCAGCGGCCAGGTAAAATGCATAATTTAAATAGTAAATAGCGTAGTCTGTTCTTAAACCTTCGCACAAAAATAAAACAACACATCTTTGTTCGCATTCCGGTCGTGCAGCATCTGCAATTAATCTCTAATTCGACCGATATGGAAAATAATACGGTGCGGTGTAATAGTTTATTTATTAAAATACATCTTAATCCGTTTTCTTTCTCTCGCACGCTGGCCAATCTGCCAGATATTTCTCGTGATAAGAGTAATAGGGTTCGAGATTACTGTAGCATTAAGCGATAGCGATCGGTACACTCCTATTATTACCTGGAAAAATCGAATGAGAGAATCATTTCTCGAACGGGAGAACAATTTTTCAAGTGGGAAAACTGTTTGGTTGCTCAGAAGAATGGACACTGTATATGATATAATAAATAGTATTCAATGCGAATCATTATTCTCATCACTGTTAAATGAAATAAAAATTTCTTTTACATGTAATTAAACGAAAACCCAGCACAAAGAAGAATTTCATGAGAAATTTATTCTTGAACAGAACTTTTTATGATCAAGTTTAGGTTGATATTTCTGAACGAAAACTTTCCTTTGCGCCGTGTTCGATAAACGTAATTGAGAAGTTGATATAAAAACAGAGACGTGTAATTTTATTGTTACGAACATGCATTTACCGAGACTGCAATTGATTCGACGTATAAATGAATCGGTTTATAAAATAAATTTCTGCAGGAGCAGTTCCAACAAATGTCTGCAATGATTGCGAAAGCAGGATTCTAAAATGGAGCACTTTGATCTCTCGGATACGTCTAACGTCAATTTAATCGTGCTCTCTGCCACAGTGATTATTGGAGTCTACAATGTTTCTCCTTGAAATGCTACTCAGCCGTGTTCCTTCAGCATTGATTGAAACGGAACACGTCGGAATCTGAGAAGATGCTGGACGATGATTAAGCGATTGAACCGCAGCGGTCGATGGGAAAGCCTGTATCATTATACGATCCTAGAATCCGCCGGAAAAAGACTAGTTCCAGTCTGGTTACGTAAGAATTTCCTAGTTCTAACCGCTCGGTGAACTACAACATATTCGAGGCGATCCAGTTTGCCCGACTGCCATTAAAAATTGCAGTCTGGCTCGAGTGCTTTCAAATTAGTGGTACGGGAATTCGTTTTCGAATATTTTTTTCTTTTGTGACCGCTGGCTTTCGTTCTCCGTAGATGATTTAATACCGTGCCCGTTAAATGAGCATGGTCCGAGTGTTCGTCTTACTTCCTCGATGGAAAGTATAACAGGTATCGTAATGATATACCAGCAGAATATCGCTGAATTATAAGAAAAGGAGAAAATGATGAGAAGCTGATTGGAATAACTTCAATGCGCGTATTATATGCGATTCAGTTATAAAAAGCAGCAATTTTCATGGAGAAATCCTCTTTCTTGTGTTAATCTTTTGATAATATCTTAAATAACTGTTCGTATTAAATATTTAACAATAAACGTGATTTTAATACGAATACTCCAGAATTTTTATATAGTATAATTTCATAATATGTCGGTGAAATTACATGAAATCTTCTTCCCTTAAAGAAAATGTTCATACATTGCAAATTTGAATGTACTTGGTAAATATTAAACACTGAACAGGGACTATAACAAGATACCAAAAACATATAAAAAGTTGAATGCACAAAATATGCAATTTCAAAAGATTAAATCAAATTGCAGCAACATACTCGCATATACCCAACAGTATCATGCGTATTATGCTGAATAAAACCATTTGCTTCTTCAATTGAGCCAAACCATGAATATTATTCATCATTTCCCAAATGATTTATTCAAGCAATATCCACGTCCGGTACGAGCTCGTCGCAAAAGAAAGAACGAGATCGAGGCAGTCTAATCGAAACATACCGTGTGTGCAGATTTCAAACGAAACCCCAAAAACGAATATCGGACGCAAACGAATCCGAACATGTCGCGGAATAAAAACCCGAAGAAACCAACCATAAAAATCTGCGTGATGCCCCAGCTGACGAAGAAGCCGCTCTCGGTGAGCATCCCCAAAAGCGACGGTGTCTCGCGTGCAAACTGTCCCCCGGTGGCGATCGGGTACCGCGAGCGATGGTCGGATCCCGTGGACGGTCCATCCTGGTCAGAATGCCTTCAGGGTGACCAGGAAGGGAAGGAGGGGGATCCCGAGGGGAGACGGGGAAGCTATTCGTCCTGACGCACGCATACATCGAAGTACCGCGAGTAGAGTGCGCGCGTACTTCGAACGGGGGTCTCTCGGCGAGGCGTCGGGCCCCGACACGCCACACGTATTAGAAACGAATATAAATATATCGGGAGAGAGTGAGAGAGACAGAGACGAAAAGAGCAAGAGGGTGAAGCGAGCGAGGGGAGGCAGGGAGGGAGGGTATGGGTTGGTGGGGGCAGGCGAGCCGGCATTGGCGGCGTGGAAGTTACACGCACGGACGTCCGCGGCGTTACGAGAGAGAACGGGCCCCTGATCCCCCTACCCTAGAACGGACCCCTGGTCCCCCTACCCTAGAGCGGGGTCCGCTCGTACCCCGCTCTTCTCCGGCCGCCCTGAGCCCCGGAGTACGCTCAGTGTCCGCTCGGCCTCAGCACGCCCGAGTGGAAAACCCGGGACGCCGCTTCTAGAAGCTTTTTGTCGCGGCCGAACCGCTCGCGGGACCGTTCTTCCGCGCCGTCAAACCACCGGTGCCCACAACGGTCCGTGATCGAACGTCGGGCCCTTAAATTTCGGCCGAAACCCCTTCGAATCGCGCGCGTTCGAACAGTTTCTCGCGCATCGTCCTCGGAAGAAACGGTCCACCTGGCGAGGCGACAAGCGGATAGTCGTCCTCTCCTTCGTGGTCGTCTCTCCTCGGTTCCGGTCCGCCGATCCCGGGATCAGCGAGCCTCGAAGCGGTATCGCTTCTCTCGTCAACATTGACAGCGGATGGTACAGTGCTCCGGCAAGATGACGGCCCTCGAACGTAACCGCGCGTTCCTTTCCGGAGCCGAGTGATGAGCGGACGTCGCGTGTCAACGGGCTGACGTGAAGCGGATTCGCCCGTCGAGCGGATAGAGGTGTATTCCGGTTCGGTGGCATCGCGATCCGCGTCGTGGGATCTACGGATCTCATCGTGTGTCTAGTTCGGTGTTTCTCGCGAGTGGGAGGCCCCGAGAGATCGGGAGTACCGATCGACCGGTGGAACGTTATCGGCTTCGGTCCCCCTTTGTGCTTCGGCGTACGCGCCGCGTATTAAAACGTTAATCTCCGACTGTACTACCGGTTATACGTACAGATTGGCCTCTCCTCCCCGTCTTCGTCCCTTGCCGGCTTTCTCTCTCCTGGATCCCTGTTGTGTCTCTTTCTCTCCCGCCCCCCCTTCGGCTACCCCTTCGATCCTCTTTCTCCTCTGGTTCTCGCCTGTTCCATTCTCTCTCACTCTTTCTCGTCTTCCTCTCTCTCTTCCCCTCTGTTCTCTCCGCCCCTCCACACCCCTTGTTCTCGTCCTCGCAGCGTCCTGTCCTCTCGAGCGTGTGTTTCGCGAGCGCGTGCCGATCGGCGGAGATGCGGCGCGCAATCGTCAATCGGGCCCAGCTCGCGCGAGCCCGGTCCCCCGTGGCCGCCGCCGCCTAACGGGCAAGCAGCACCACCGACATCCAGATCTCTTCTTTATCGATCGGTCGCGATGACGACTTCCTCCACGAGCAGCCGGCCAGCCGCGAGCGTGACGAGCCCCGGAACGATCGAGAGATCGACGCGACGGGCTCCGGGGACCGGGTGGACCACGATCTTATCGCTACGCGGCGATCGAGCCGAAGGACGCAGCGACGATCGGCTGGCGATCGCCGGATCGGGCCCCGCCGAGGCTTAATGCGCCTGGATTAAACGCGAGAGACGAACGCGCGCGCAAAGAGGAACGACGGACAGCGATCGCCGGATAAAGAGCGCCGATATCGCCGGGACAAAAAGACCAGGTACACACCACCGTGAACCGGCCGGATGATCAGCGCTGATGCGCCGTGAAAGTCACGGCCGAGGCGCGGAGACACTCGGACACCATTGAAGAGCGGACCCCGCGAATGACAGGGCCGAATCGCTGAAAGGATGTCGAGCCTCGCGAGGAGACGGAAGACGTCGCTGCTGGGGTCGAAGCGATGGTGGCAGGGCGGCTGCTGGGCCACCAGAAGCCATCAGGAAGCCTACCTGCGCAAGCTCTACGCTAGAAAGAACGACCAGGGCAAACCCATAGAGGAGGACACCTCCGCTCGCAGGGATATTCATAGCAATTGGACTCCGGGTACTGTCTACGAATTGCCCGCCGCCGATGAACACTATTTAGACGCGTTCCTCAGGAGCCGCGAGGACGAGCACGTGGCCGACGACGTTATCGGATGTCCTGCGTTAGCTACCGCCCGGGCCAGTCCCACCGAGAAGTGCGTCGAGTTCCTGAACGGCGCCCACGATGCCGCGGCCGCGGCCTTCGAGCACGAGCGAGGCGGGCTCGTAGAGCCGGAATGCAACCGCGCCGCAGAGTGCAGCTCCCTGCATTCGGGTTACGATGTCGCGGCCGCTGCAGCCGTCGCCGCCTCCTCAGAGTGAGTTCCACGTTGATCTCGTTTCTCCATCGCCCGCGGGTTTTTCTTCCGAGCGATCTGTCTGCGACCGGCGCGCGGATCCGCCTCTTCTTTCTTTCTTTGCGCGATGAAAGTTCACCACCGATGACGCAGTGCCTATCCGCTCCCAGAGGCGTTGGTTGCCTCCTTTTGTTCGCGGTGCAGTGAGTCGGTGAATCCGAGCGGCCGGTGATTCTTCACTCGAGGATCGTCTCAGATTTGTGATTCCTCCTACGACCTTGGTCGCGCTTTCGAGTGCTTGGTAATTCGGGGTTGGTGCGATTCTGGGTTCAAGGTCGCGCTTGTCGAACAGTGGCAGGAAGTATGTTGCCCGCCTTGTTAGCAGCGTTGGTCCGTGAGGAAAATACTGTTTCTGTGTTTTTGGTATCTGTTTGTAATGTTTAAAAATGTGGATGCGCGAACTACTCGACTTATTGAAAAATTGCTTAGGCATCGTGGCAGTGTTTCATGGCTTTATGGGAATAACCTAGTGGTGATGCAGAAATGATACGGCTTATTTAAAAACTACTCGGGTAGTATTATGTAAAATAGTCCCGGTATAAAATAACACAAGAAATTCACGGTACACGTGTGCACCTGGAGTCTTAAATGCGAATATGGTGCGTGTATGCACCTGGAGGCTTTAAGGATTAAGGCAAGGTGGTCGAAGCGTCTTACGTCGACTTCGATTAAACTCTGCGAGACCTGTTGGGAAACGTTACTTTTTGCTAAATCGTCGAATGTCGACAGACTCAATTTCATTTATTTTCTGGAATTCGTAACGGAGAAATCTTGATCGAAATCGGTTTCTCACGAGGGATCGCACGACACCGCGCTTCTTTCTTTTAAGTGACGCCATTTTGTTCGTGTACCCTCCTTTTTCATGGGAATGAGCTCAGGCTCCCAAGAGAACCATGCCGACTATAATCCACCTTGGAATCGGCGACAAAGACATTGAGCGAGCGCATGCATCACGGAAGCCCGTTTTCTTTTTCTTCGACGCGACGCGACGCGTGGAAAGTGTGCACGCGCCATTGCACGAGAGAATTTCTATCAGAAAAATCGCGAAAGCTTTCTAAATAGCATAATCTACGTAATAACGCTATGAAAGTTGGAACTTTCTTTAAATATATCCAGCATTCCTCGTAGAAGCCATAATTTTGAATAATAGTTTCTGTCGCAACAATTTCTAGATTAATTCGGCACCATCGATCATTCGTTCACTCGGTATAATCTGCTCGTGGATAAACAAGTTTTCCTCGAGTCAATGGCCAACTACGGCTTCCAGACAAAAGCATTCCACCATAGTAAATCAATAAACAACCACCGCGATTATATCGTTTCTCCTTCGACAAAAACATCGAACACAACGAACCAACCGATCCACATAACTCCGGTCGAACCGCCAACGAACGCGAGCACCTTCGCCTTCAATCGACCTTGAATAAAAGCGATTACGGTCTCGCCAGAAAAACGAAAAAGATCGAAAGTGTGTTTCGAGCGCAGATTGCTGCTGGCGCGTCGAAATCGATCTTCTTTTTCGAACACTCGAATTTGCAATGCTGAAGTAAATCGGTGGCCTCCGTTGGAAAAACGTTCGTGTCATTATATCTCGACTAAGCGATGGTTAATCGATTTTTAAATTCCGACACGTTATTTACGGGGTTGCTCGGTCTCGGAACCGTAGGGCTTGATAAGTAAAGTGATGCCTTGGTCATTCCTCGGTGTGCAATCAGCCGTGGCACTGCTCCAGTCGGTCGCGTCTCGTGGAAATTGAATTTCTTGCCGCGCGGTTCGACGTCGACGCCGACTACGCCCGTAATGACAGGCCGTTCTCTAAATTGTAACGCTCGCACTTTCCACCTCGAGCCAATAGATCTCGGCCGCCATTCACAACTCTGAGAGAGTGCAATCCACGATCGGACTTCTTACGAATAACTTTTTCTTGTTCAATCTTCCAAACTAACTGATAGCAGGAAAACTTTACAGAGAAGACACGCGTCTTCTTCGAATCGAAGGGATGAAACCACCCTCTCAAGTTCAACACACCTCTTAATTAAAATATTAAATGAAGTTCAACTTCTTAATATTATACAGTGAATATTCAAAGTATTTGTACACCTTTTAAAAACTAATAACCTTTTTATAATTGTACTAAACGACCTGATTTTTTATAATCAATTAGATGCATTCGTTTACGAAATGATATGCAAAAATGATAATTTACAAGGTTGCACGCAAAAATAGAAAAAAAGCATTTTTTTAAATCTTTTATTTGGGCCTCTAATGAAAATTTAAAATAGATGTTTGGTAGATCTATGTTAGTTAAACACATGCTGAAAATTTTATTGAAATCGATTGAGATACACACGAGCTACAAGCGGTTAAAAATGAGTTTTACGCGACTTTTGATCAGTTTCTGCTTAAAATCAACAGAATCGTACATCTTTCGATGCGTGTCGTTTTTTCCTGCGTCAATCGATTTCGATGAAATTCTCAGTATGTGTATAACTAACGTAGATCTACAAAACATATATTTTAAATTTTCTTTCAGGGCCCAAATAAAAAAGTTTTAAAAAATGCCTTTTTTATTTTTCCATGTAACCTTGTAAACTTTGATTTTTGGAAAATCATTTTGCATATCATTTCGTAAACCAATGCTCCTAATTGATTAGAGAAAATCAGGTCGTTTACTACAATTATAAAAAAGTTATTCAGTTTTAAAGAGTGTACGAATACTTTCTACACCCACTATATGCATATACAGTAAGGAGCATAACTGATTCCACACACTTTAAATCAGAATAACTTTTATATGAATGGAACAAACGACTTCAATGTCTCTGTAAGGCTAGAAGAATTAGTTCAATAATTGTGCATTTGATCGGAATTTTGAAAAACAATACTAAAAATTGAGTTTTACGACTTTTTTAGCTGGCCCAATAACGAAAATTTAAAAGATGTGTTTTGTCTACTGGTATAAATTATATATGCTCCGAAAGCTTCATTGAAATTGGTTAATTGGTTTACGAATTATAAACGATCAAAAGTGGTAAAAAGACCGAAAATCTTGAAGAATTGCAATTCTTACCACTTTTGATCGTTTATAATTCGCAAACCAATTAACTAATTTCAATGAGATTTTTAGAGCGTATATAATTCATACCAGTAGACCAGACACATCCTTTGAATTTTCGTTATTGGCCCCCAGCTAAAAGAGTTGTAAAAATCAATTGTTACTATTGTTTTTCACAGTTCCGTCCAAATGCATTTTGTCAATATATTTTTTACACATCATTTACTAAACTAATTCTTCTAGCCGTACAAGGAAATTGAAGTCGTTTGGTCCATTTATAAAAATGTTGTTTTGATTTAAAGTGTGTGGAACCAGTTATGATCCTTACTGTAAATTCTTACCGACAGAGGAAAATTTGTATAACAAAAATTGTGTCGTTCCTATCTTGGAAGAAAATACTGGTACTACGAGAAACCAAAAAGTTTATCAAAGATATTAGCATTTTTATCAAAGTTATTCGAACAAACAATAGTTCCAACAAATCATAAGTGATAAAGAATTTAATGAAAATATGTACTGCCAAGATTCACTCGTTCTTTTTATTCATCTATTTGCACGAAATAATTTTTTTCGTTAGTTTTACTGTCTCTACGTAGTGCAGCTTTTTACGATTCCATTACCAACATCAAGATTAAAATTTAAAAAATATATTCAGCTCGGTATTTCATACAGAAAAATTATTTATTTTTCGAACATATTTCTTTTTTTTGTGTGAGAGGAACAAATTTCTTCGATCATGCCTACATAATTAAAGAATACCAATGATACATCGATCATCACTTCTTATGGCGTCGGTGATCGTCGCATAAATCAGAATATAATTTCGACTATTTTCTCGCTTGTTTACGGTTCGGGGATTCCTGAACCGAATCGAAATTATCTTTTCCGTTTCCTCGGAATTACGAATGCAAATGAGAGTGAAATTTATCGGCTCCCGTGGGAATGGAATCCCTTCGGATCCCTCGGGAAGGGGTTCAAGCATATTAATATGCAGTATGCATCGCGCTGACACAAATTGAGCTCCGCGAGGCAGGATTTTCGAAGACCTCTTTTTAAAAGAATTTGTTTACGAAGACCTGCCGAAACGAAGAACAAAAATTTATTCGTGTTCCCATATTCGTGAGTTGTGAAATTCGAATTATATGATAAAATAAAATAAGGATCCCATAAGTTAACTTATCGTACTAATTTGTGCACGTCATAATAGCGTAAAGATTTATCTCTCAATTGTGAATTCTGATAGAAATGTAACGGAAAAAACTTGTTCGCAGAGCGATATTGAATCGTTTAACTGTATGAACTACTCGCGTCATGATTCGGTGATTTCAAGAGGAGGATGTAGTCAATTGTTGAGCTAATTGTAACAATAAGTGATTACCCGCAATCAGCCTCATTACTGGTTGTATCTGTAATAATGAAGCGTTCCGTATAATTCATAGCACAGAAGTTATCGTGGATCCTCGAAGTCGAAAACGTAGATAAATCTGTATTGGGGTTTACGACCTTCAATGCAATTAAACTCGCTAAGTATAATCCTGACGAAAGATGATGTAACATTCCTTCCAGCACTAAATGAATCGTTTTGTGTCGCAATTTTTATCGGATTCGTTGAAACCGGTGAAAGATAAAACATCGTCGCGTGTCAGTTTATTATTCACGTAACTGTCTAGGAACATACGAATCTTCTTTTTATTCAACGAATGTCTTCTTTTCATACAGTACTTTCTGGGACATATGCCTCCAAACGAGGACAAATATTTTTTTAGTAATGCAGCATGACAGTCTCGGTTAACGTTGGTGTCCACAGGTTTCCTTAAACAGAAATCGCTGAAGTTTTACGACGCATAGAGGCTGTTCTATAAAAAGGAGAAGATGATCATAAATTAAGTCGTAATGCATACTTCGGACGCATTATCCCGAAAGATCAAAGTTCAGAAAGAGACGCAAAAAATCTCCAATCGACAGGATAATTCCTTGATTCGTAAAAAATTCCAACAGGATAATTCCCTGATTCGCGATTAAGTGTGTCATCACATTCAGGATATGTAAACTAATATGTACATACTAGATTAATCGTACTCCGCAATAAGTCTTACCAACAGTTACAATTAGATCAATAACAGGAACACCTACTCGAATCTCAAAAATAGGGGCAACAGAAAGCAAAGATAATAAATTAGTGTCGGAAAAGTGATCACGAGACTAAATCATTAGAAAACTGAATGTAAAGGTTCAGTCAACCAGCTGTTCTTCTCCCTAAACAATCCATCAGCCCATTGTTCAAATTCTTCATTGTATCCACCCCATTGGGTAGAAACAATAGGAGCGGAACCAATCAAGCCAACCCCCAACCGATGAACACTTCATATACTGTATCTAGGAGCTGTGAAAAGAGGATTCGGTGGGGAATTTCCGAAATTGGGGACTGGGAGACAGGATTTCAATTTTACATGACGGGGATGAGGAAAATAGACTGCTAGCTCTATGTAATTCTTTTAGGGAGCCTAATCATTATAATCTAATTATAATCTAATCATTTAGTTTATAATAATGCTGTATATTGATTGTTCACAATAATACGTTCATATTGCCACTGTAACTGAGCTGCAGGAGAGCTGCAGGAGCCTCATCTAGTTGATGCTAATTAATGTAGTAGATTTAGTAAAGCTAGTAAAGATAGTAGCTTAATACCCTAATCCATGTTTAGTTTTTAGGTCTGCCGCAACCTGCGATCTCAGCGATGATGCTAATTAATCTAGTAGATCTAGTAGAGCTAGTGAAGCTAGCAGCTTAATGATCTCGCCCATGTTCAGTTTGTATATCCCCGGCAATCTGCGATCTCCGCACTATAGAAAATGGTTTAGCTACCAGTTTCGCGCAGTTATCAGTTCAGCTAGTAAAGTTAGTAGAGCTAGTAAAGCTAGTGAGGCTAGCAGCTTAATCCTCTCGCCCATGTTCAGTTTGTATATCCCCGGCAACTTGCGATCTCCACGCTATAGAAAATGTTTTAGCTACCAATTTTGCGCAGTTATTAGTTAAGCTAGCAGAATTAGTAGAGTTAGTGGAGTTAGTAGAGCTAATAGAGCTAGGAGAGCTAGCAGAGCAAGTACAGCTAGGAGAGCAAGTAGAGCTAGCAGAGCTAGTAGAGGTAACAGAGCTAGCAAATATACAGTAGAGCTAGCAGCTTAGTTCCCCTGCCTCAGTTGAATATATATGTAGATCCTCGGCAACTTACGATCTCCGTGCGATAGAAAATATTTTTATAACCAATTTCGCACGGTTATTAGTTAATCTAGTTAATTTAGTAGATATCTAGTTGATGTAGTGGATCTAGTAGAGCCGGCAGGTGGACCCGCTTGCCCCCGTTTGGTTTGTTGCTCTCCACCAACGATCTCCGAGTGATAGAAGTTAAAGGTGTATCGAATGGTAGTAAGATGAGCCCAATTCTGGTTCCAGGAAAGTGTGCAGAAGCTGCAGGTGTCCCAGGGAGGAGCATCAGCGGACTTCGACGGAGGCGGGCGGTCCCTCGGGACTCGGCCTCGGTCCCGGCCCGCCGATGGCCATGGCGATGGCTTTCCAGAGCGGGGCCGCCGGTTCTTCTCACCAGGAACCCTTCAAGAGCCCCGTGCAACCGGCCCCGCCGGGTCTCGCCCTCCAGGAGGCACTGATGCATCATCAGAGGCACTCGCAGAGCGACGATGACAGCGGATGCGCGCTCGAGGAGTACACGTGGGTGCCGCCCGGTCTCAGGCCCGACCAGGTAACAAACAACCTTCTCCACCCCGCCGTGACTCGAATAACGATGCACACCGTCCCGATGTCCAGACGATTTTTTTCACCTGACGCATCGTGACCCGTACCTCCAACGATCTACTCTCCCTTGACCCCGACCATAAATACCGGGCAGCCTCCCGTATCCGAATTAAGCGATTAACACGTCCGCCAACGTTGCTCCTTCTGCTCACGGTCTTCGTACATGAAGATAAAGGCTGCTCGATTTAATTTGATACGGTACATCTTTCACCCCTTGCGAAGAGCTGCTTCGGATGATTTCATTTACGGTCTCCATTTTATAGATTTTGGGACCTAATCCTTTTTGAGATCAACATTGAATACATATAGCTTATAACTAGATCGTGGATATTATGCATTTACGATAGAAATCGATCAAATGCAAAAACAGTGAAATCATTACAAAAATTTTGGAACTAAATGTCTACGTGGATTCTATACTTTTCAAATAAACAATGTTTATTGGGCATAATGGTCCGCATTTTAACGTTTATCGTTGTACATATGCAGTAAAAAGAAGAATGTGGAATGTTTGTGGCCAAATAATATTTCCACTGGACTTGATTCTATCATTCACAGAAATGCATTTATGGGCATTCCAGTCGTCCCTAACCCCAGTACGCATACGAATGAATCAATCTACGGAATAAATTCCCACAGAAGCACTTTTACGTGTCGCGTAATCGTAAAACCAGGAATCCGAAATCATTTTATGCTTCCACTGATAAAGAATAAGCAAATACCTTGACGGATCCTGATCCACGACAGTTTCTATTTCGGATTCTCGAAAGCGTGTTCGTACAGTAGGAATTTTATTAGATTTTAATGAACACTATCGGGACAGCGAACGTGATTTACCGTCGTTCTAGAACTCGGTGGTCTTAACGACACGACATCTCGAATATGTCAGCGTCCTTCGATTGAAATGGGTACGGAGTATCGGTGAAATGTCAAGTTCCGACAGAAGTCCACGATAGGCGTTTATGGTCGATAAAGAAGAAAAAACGCGAAGATTCCGCGTGCGCGTGTTACGAAACTATCCGAGAGTCTCAGGACCCGAAGAAGTGGGCGCGCCCCTGATACGCTATGTGCCATACGCGGTTGACTCTAGATTTGCATAAAGGTTTGCTTTCTCTCCGCCTGATTTGCCAGAACGGTTATAACAGATGGATGCTTGCGCATTTTCGAGAATCGCGGGGATCTCCTGGGACAACCCCCGCGAATATTTTACCCTTTCGATGCGATGAGCACATCGCATCAATACATCGACTGATAAATAACGTCCGTTTTGCAGTTCTGTTGTACATCAATTTTATGTACATTTAATTTAATTTATTATCAGATTGACCAAGTACGAAGTATCATTATAATTTCTTCCCAAAAACGAAAATTGTTTAGAACTAGACTTAATAGAAATACTATTTTTTTTTTACATGCATTTTTACATTTATTAGCAACGTCTGCGACTTCTTCTTTTCAAAATGATCCTTGAACTTGAGAAAAATTTCAGCAAATAATTTTTATAGGTGTGTAAAAATATTTTTTATACTTTATTCATTTATATCTAATTTAAAGATGCTTTCGGCGCTACCGTTTCGATCAATTAATAAATACAGCAATTTTGCAAAAAACTTTTGTTCTTTCCTAACGTTTTGGAAACGTGAAAATGTCTTTTCAATGTTCAATTTTACATAGCTAAAGTTATTATAGCAAGTACGTATCAATACCATTTTTCATCAATTTCAATTCACCTATTCTTTTTACTATATTATGTATATATTTTTTTTCTTGTAGAAGCAAATTCTACCTTTGAAGAAGGTTCAAAACGGAACCGAAACATTAGGAAAGAACAAAAGTTTTTTGTAAAATTGCTATATTTATTAATTGATCGGAACGGTAGCGCCGAAAGCATCTTTAAATTAGAGATTCAACATTTCCGATAGATAATTAGGGATTATTTTATTCATTTATCTTCAAAATCTGTAATGTATAATAATTCCATAAACTGAAGGAAAATGCTACCTGTTGCTAGACTCTTTTGTAGAATGAAATTAATAGAATGGTCCTTGTACGTCTTCGGTATTAATTCTGTGATTTATGAGACGCAGAATTGAAATTGTAATATTTATTAATAAAAACTGCAACATTTAATTTAGAAAAGTATAAGTACCTTTTAATTCTCCATTTTAATGAATCTATGGGTGCGTTCCGTTTCACGCATAATGCGCATAGACTGCATATAAAACCGTTCCGTTTCATTCAATGCGCGCATCAGAGCGCACAGAATTCCCCAGATTCCCACCGCTTCTCTCGCATCAACCGTGCATCAGCTACGAGAATTCAGAAGTGATGCGTTTGATGCGTAGCCGATACATTAGCGGTAGATTTGAAAAAAGCAGATGCAGGTAAAGCACATTGTGAAACAAAGCACAATTTGTAAAGAAAGCAACCAAGTATTGACCTTGTTGCTTGACAAGGAAAGTGCTGTGAGGGTTACTCAAGGTATAAAATATTATATATACAATCAATATATTTTTTACATAACATGTAATTATAAATAAATTAACTCCAAAACAAAATTTACAAAAATATCTTCCAATTCATCTTTGTTGTCACTGATATCGGTAGTATCACTCAAATCACTACAATTGTTCAATTCTTCTTTTTCAATGTCTTTATTTAACAAGTTTTGTCACCCATGTAAGCAGCCATTTTTGATTCGCATCAAATGCATGGAAAAGCGTTCCGTTCCCAAGCGCGCATCGTGCGCATTAACGAAACGGAACGATGTCAATGCGCGCATCGCATTGAATGCGATCTATGCGTCTGATGCGTGATGCAACGAATGGATTCATTTCCAATGAATTTTAACTGACTCTAAGTTTAATTCAGTGAACTATTTCTTATTCGCAATTTAATGTTTTAGACAGGTCGTTCCGGGACGAAAAACGAATTTACACCCGTGATACGAGCGTTAAAAAACGCATCCTGAACATTAGGCGTGTCCAATTAATACTGGAAAAAAGCTGATTAATTCTTTCCGTTTACTGGAAACATCCTGTACTAAACCGTAAATCAAGGACCATTAAAATGCTAAAAGGATTCGATCGGCGAGTTGAAGTTGAAACGCTCCGGCGCGACGTAACAAGGACTAATTGAATCGGAAACGCGATAGCTCAGTTTCAAGATATCCGCTGATAGGTGTAGTTCGAAAGACGGAATCGAAGCGCGCCGAGGAGGCTTATTTATCGGCATTGTGATCCTCGATATTCATCATTCATGAATAATTCAGAGATGAAATGCTTACAGTTACACGGGACACGTGACGGAGAAGTTCTCCTGCGAACAAAACAGTGGAACGGGTCCGGCTCGTTTTATTTCGCTTACGGGACCGTCGTTTAACCCGAATCGCGTTCCACGCTTTCGACTTGCGTACTTACATACATATGTGCGTGCGTATATCGAGCACGCTTTCGAAACGGAAAGGCCCACTGGCGTCGATACCATTCGAATCACTCCGACTGACCCCGCCGAAAAATTCCAAAGACACTCTCAGACATCGCTGTAGATGAACAACTCCAGTGTAAAGCTAGACAAACTTTTATTTTGCTTCCGAGTTTTATTTTTGACTTTGTACGATTCCGGAATATTTCGGTAGAAAACCCAACTACCTAGGTGTGTATTCTAGTTTACTATAATTTCTTCAATACCCTTCTACGCTTTCTGAAATTGTGATAAAACCACTTTAAATATCTTAACCCTTTGCACTCGAAGCAATTTCAATTCGAAAATCAAACTCATTTCTTTCAACTCGGATCATTTTTATTTTATGTAATCTTTTTTACATTATACACATGAAATTTAACCATGTTTCTCATGTAACAGTTGAGCTCTTCACGATTGATAGAAAACAGACGAATTTAATAATATTAAAACTGTTTTGAATAATGGTGTGGCCACTTTTACTGGCGCCTCAGAGTCGCCATTCGACTGCAAAGGGTTAAGCGATTTTATTTGCACAAGTAAGGAAAAGAAAAATTTTTCCGCTTGTGCCAGAATTCGCAAGAAGTAGAATTGGTTGGCCACTATTTTATGTATCAAATAAAAATTAATTTCGACTCCTAATCATTTTACACAGTTGACAGCTTTCCAATATTCCTAAATTCTTGTAGTGTTTTCACTGTTTTAAGCCTCGACTACTAATTTACGTTATAAATGCATAAAATTCGTAGTCTAACGGTTAGGTATTACAGCCATATTATGACAATTGTTACTTTGGACAGTGCCGTAACGAGGACGTGGCGAAAAAGGCGCCCGCCACGGGCGCAACCGGGTTTGGGGCGCAAAACAAAGGATACCGACCCGGTTGAGGGTCGCTTGGACGCTTTACAAATCTTGCAGAAAAATTACAAACTCTCATTACAAAACACGTATCCAAATCTAGACATAGCATTATATAAGGGTTTTCATAATAATGCCTGTAACAACAGCTTTCTGCAAACGTTCGTTTGGCAAATTAAAAATTGTAAAATCGTACCTTCGTTCTTCTATTGGACAAGAGCGATTAACAAACTTGTCTATAATATCAATTGAAAAAGATGTTGCCAAAACATTAAATTATGGCGATATAATAAATGTGTTTGGAAATGGAAAAACGAGAAAAATTATTTTATAAAATATGCTGAACTGTTTTATGTTTTTATTATATTATTTTAACATAAAGCTATGTTTTGTATTTCTTTTATTTCGTCGTCATTGAATATGAATAAAAATTTGTTCTTATTTAGGTTATAGATTATTTATTCAAACAAATACCTTGACAAATACATTATTCTACAGGGTGAGTCTGAAGAAACAGAACACCTAAATATCTGCGTTACTTTTCGTTGTACAAAAAAACTTCTTAGGACAAAGTTACACTGTTTGAAAGGCCACATGTAACGGTGCAAGGGAAAAAATTTTCAAGGTCATTATTTTATGAGATTTCAAGGTCATCGATGTTTTTTTTAAATGAAATGATATATCTTCGTTAACGTAATGTTGTAGCTGACAAAATAACTATTTCATCCATGTAACACAATATGACCTACAAATGACCTTCAAACCAGACAAATGGAATAAATAAAATTCAACTTGTAAGATTCATTTGCTTTATTTCTGTTACGCAAAATGTTCAAAAATATCCCCTTGAGCTGCTATACATTCAAATGTATCGCAATAAACAACATAATAACAGATTCGGTGTTGACAAGAAGACATTTATGATATACCTTCGCCTATGCGTTCGTACAGAATCGTGTTTATCAGCTACTAATTACTCTGAAGACCTTCTTGCTATCAGGTTTCCACTGTTTCTAAGATTTCTAATCTATCAGTTTATCAATGAACGTTTTGCAGTGCGTTACTCGAAGGAAGATAAGATTGATACGATTTTCATTTATGGAGAAAGTCGACAGTGTCCGTCAATGTTTGGTGCGGATTTTTAAACAACCAAATAATTGGGCCCCACTTTATCACCGAAACATTAAATGCAGAAAAATACATTGCATTTTTACGAGAATCGTTACCAATTCTCCTGGAAAGTACACCCTTGGACATTCGTGAAGATATGTGGTATCAACATGACAGATGTCCAACCCATTCTTCCCGTGTTGTAACACAATTCTTTAATATGTAACACGTTTTCAAATCGTTGGATTGGACGTAACGGACACGTATTATGGCCAGCTCGCTCACCAGATCTTACACCCCTTGATTTCTATCTATGGGGAAAACTGGAAGACGATGTTTATCATGAACCACCAACCACTGTAGACGACATGAAAGAAAGAATCGTCAGGGCTTGTGCGTCGATTCCCTCAGAAATGAATTACACAGCAGTACATTCTGTAACTTCACGGCTAAATGAATGTATAGCAGCTCGAGGGAATATTTTTCAACATTTTGCGTAACAGAAACAAAGCAAACGAATCTTACACGTTCAATTTCATTTATTCCATTTTTCTGGTTTGAAAGTCATTTGTAGGTCATATTGTGTTACATGGAAGAATTCATTATTTTGTCAGCTACAACATTACGTTAACGAAGATATATCATTTCATTTTAAAAAAAACATCGATGACCTTGAAATCTCATAAAAAATGACCTTGAAAATTTCAAAATTCAAACAGTATAACTTTGTCCTTAGAAGGTTTTTTGTACAACGAAAAGTAACGGAGATATTTAGGTGTTCTGTTTCTTCGGACTCACCCTGTATACAGGGTGTCCCACATAGATAGGAACACCTAAATATCTTTCGTATTTACAGTCCTATCAGAAAACTTCAAAAGGACAAAGTGACACTATTGCAGGGGGCAAATATAATGGTAAAGAAAACATTTTTTTATGTCGTGTTTTTTAATGAAATTTGAAGGTCAACTTCATTTTTTTAAATGGAATGAGATATTTTTTAATACATCAATCGATGCAGCTGGACATTTGTTATAAAAAAGTACTAACCCATGTATGTCGAAAAATTAGTAATTCAGAAGATATTTCAATTTAAATAACTCTAAAAACACCATTACTGTTGTACTAAGACGTTACACAAGTAAGTAAACACTAACGTCTTAGTACACGACAAGAATGGTATTTTAGAGTTATTTAAATTGAAATTTCTCCTGAACTATTAACTTTTCGACATACATAGGTTAGTACTTTTTTATAACGAATGTCCAGCTGCATTGATTGATGTATTAAAAAATACCTCATTCCATGTAAAAAAACATCGGTGACCTTGAAATTTCATTAAAAAACACTACATAGAAAAATGTTTCCTTTACCATTATATTTGCCCCCTGCAATAGTGTCACTTTGTCCTCTGAAGTTTTTTGATAGGACTGTAAATACGAAAGATATTTAGGTGTTCCCATTCATGTGGGACACCCTGTATACAGGCAACTCATTTTCGTGAGATTAATAGTATTTAATATATTGCATTTTTAGTAAAATTTAACTTGTTACATTAAAATTTATAATTTTTTGTCATTATTGGGTTACGGGGAGGCGCAAGTTAGACACTTGCCACAGGCGCTTCATGCCCTCGTTACGGCACTGACTTTGGATACGGTCAATATCACATCAACAACAAATCTTTAAAGAACTCGGAAACAAATTGTCAGCTCAACTTGAAAATTTGTGCCGATCCGCGTCTCGATAAAAGCAATCCCTTGGCACAAGAAAAGTTGAAAAATGAAACGGCCTGAAAAGAGTCGTTACTAGAGTCACTCTGTGTAATTTTCTCGTGGACGAGGAGAAAACGGATAATGAGAATGGGTTCGCCTACACGTTGTCGCAGGTACACCTGTACTTCAGCGCGCTACCGGAAGACAAGATCCCGTACGCGGGTAGTGCCGGCGAGCGGGAGCGGGTGAAGCAGCTGCTGCAACAGCTACCGCCGCACGACAACGAAGCTCGGTACTGCAGCGGTCTGGCTGAGGAGGAGAAGCGGGAGCTGAGGGTGTTTGCAGCTCAGCGGAAACGCGAGGCTCTCGGCCGGGGCCACGCGAGCCAGCTCGAGAGGCCCCACGGGGCCGGGTGCCGCGAGTGCAGCAGGCCCATCGCCGCCGGAGAGATGGCGGTCGCCGCGAGTCGGGCCGGGCCCTCCGCCCTCTGGCATCCGGCCTGCTTCGTCTGTTGCGTCTGTAGGCAGCTGCTCGTCGACCTGATATACTTCTGGCGGGACGGCCGACTCTACTGCGGCCGACACCACGCGGAAACCCTGAAGCCCCGGTGCTGTGCCTGCGACGAGATCATTCTCGCCGACGAGTGCACCGAGGCCGAGGGACGGGCCTGGCACATGAGGCACTTCGCCTGCCTCGAGTGTGATCGACAGGTAATCCCCAGTGTCACTCACCTGACTCCATGTCCGCAATCTTCATCCATGCCCAAGACCTCGCTTCGACACTGACATGCACTCCTTCAAAGTCCTTCGCGAAATGGAACTAAACCGTAAATCAAGCACCATTAAAACGCTAAAAGGATTCGATCGGCTAGTTAAAACGCCCCGGCGTTACAAGGACTAATTGAATCGGAAACGCGATAGCTCAGTTTCGAGATATCCGCTGATATGTAGGTGTAGGTCGAAAAATGAGAACAGTGTCACTCAGCTGACTTTATGTCCGCAATCTTCATCCATTTCCAAGACCTCGCCTCGACATTGACATGTATTCCTTTAAAGTCCTCCGCGAAATGGAACTAAACCGTAAATCAAGGACTATTAAAACGCTAAAAGGATTCGGTCGGCTAGTTAAAACGCTCCGGCGCACAGTGGGTCAAATCGACGTTCTAGCTGTTCACGCCTATTTCACCATTAGTTGAATATACAGGGTGTCCCAAAATTCCTGAACATACTGGAAATGGGAGGTTCCTGAGACCATTTGAAGCGACAGTTTCCTTTGCAAACATGTTATCCGCGGCTTTGTTTAGGAGTTATTAACGAAAAACACGGACCAATCACAGCGCGACCTAGACACGAGTTGGCACAGTCGTCCAATCGACAGTTGGCGTGCCGCGCCGCACAGTGGGCTGGATTGAGAAATTTAGTGACATTTTGTTATAACTCTTGAACCATAAGAGATATCGGGATGAAATTTGCACTAAAATTCATTAAAAAAATAGTCAACTTTAATTGTTAACAAATAAAATTTTTTCTATTTTGTTAAACAGTAATTGTTAATTAATTTTCATTGATTTTTTGTATTAAAATAAAATTGTTTAAGTACAATCTTCCAAACTATTTTTTACTCTTACTAAATATGTATTTTATATTTACATTTCATACATGTAATGTTTTATAGAATACGTAAAATATAAATTTCAGAAATCTTTTTATAATCAACGCATACAAAATGTACCGAGGAGGTAAAAACGCCTCACAAGCGTGTCAAAAGATATTTTTATAATAATTTATAATAATTATAATTGATTATTTCAATTCAGTTGTTTTAAAATCATGTTCATTCTATATATTACAACCTTTGTTATTGCGTATTATTTCATGTTTATAAAAGATAAAAATATGAACAAAAATATAACAAATATAAAAGATAAGCCAATTAATCTTAGCAAAACGTTTCTAAATTGATGTTAATAGGTAAACTTTTGGTCAATTTGTTTAGTTTAATTAATTATTAAATCTGCAGCTTCTGGATATTTGCAGGCATAAAAACTGAGATTAAAATTATTACATTCAACAAATATTGTCACATATAAAATGTAATCTAATTAACATACTACTTTATCTGCATAGATAATATAATAATAGTATGTAAAGTGTGAAGTACGTTTTGATTTGTTGCTGTTCTTGAAATTTTCCGGATTTTGTATTCCTTCAAAGTCCTTCGCGAAATGGAACTAAACCGTAAAACAAGGACTATTAAACCGCTAAAAGGATTCAGTCGGCTAGTTAAAACGCACCGGCGTTACAAGGACTAATTGAATCGGAAACGCGATAGCTCAGTTTCGAGATATCCGCTGATAGGTGTAGTTCGAAAAATGGGATCAGTGTCACTCACCTGACTCCATGTCCGCAATCTTCATCCATGCCCAAGACCTCGCTTCGACACTGACATGCATTCCTTCAAAGTCCTCCGCGAAATGGAAGCAGAACTGAAATCGATCAGGACCTTGTTAGACAGTGAAAGGATAAGGTAGTCATGACGTGATCGCTAGTCTACAGGTTTTTCGCACTCCTGGATGAGTACCAGTTGCAATTAGTTTCACTGAACTTCCATTCATCAGTCTACGCTCGACACTTTTATTTCCCGGTCAGCCCATTAATCGATACCTACGTTAAATACTGATTGATACATGAATAGAGACACGGACGTAGTCCCGGATTATTGCGGAGGGGCGCAATAGCGGTACTAGCACGTGCAATCGCGATACACTACCGACCAAAAGTTTCGGAACATGTTTCACTACCACCGTGTTGTACACGGTGAATCGAGCCGAATAACTGCTTCCCCCTTTTCTTAGCTTATTTGAACACTGCGATCACTGTATTCAAATTGAAATGTTTTCATTTTGTGCATCGAGAAACTTTTGAAATGAACCACGTGCTACTTTGACAGATTTTGTTGAACATCGCATTAAAAAAATGAAGAAGTCTATTCGTTCGTTTTCATTATACATTCAAAATTCAGTAATCAAAAAAGTAATTGGTTTTAAAAATCATTAATTATCACTGCAGAATATCTTTCCAATAATGAATTTCATTCGTATAAAATTTAATATTCCGTAATCGGGAACAAAATCAAAGTTTGAAGAAGGATCTATCTTATTCGTTTGAAGGGATGAATTTTAACGAGGGGTTTAATCAACACGATGACTTTTGACCCGACAGGGAGACAATACTTTTGGCCGGCAGTGTATGTCAGCGATTCGTTTAGCGAGTTCGCAGACACGATAAGAAGCTTTTGTCTGGTCCACACGGAAGAGATGCAGCGCGCGTCCGGGTAGCTGCGTATGACATTTATCGACACCTACATTCGATGAATTATTGCGCGCGAGTTGTTCGCCACGGACAGCCGTCGCAGCATATAGAGGGGATGGGCTCTGAGACTGACAGCTAAATCGTTCACGGGTAAATGACTCTCCGCGGACCTCGGCGTAAATAATTGTCGCGTTCGCAAAAACCGTAGACGCGTTCGCAGCGCCCACAGCGATGCCTGCATTGCAGGGAGTTGCCACCTTCGGCGCCATTAAAGCTATTTGAACAGGACTATCATTTTCTACAATAAAAAGTCCTCGGGGCCAACAAAACTCGCGATCACCTTCCAGAAGCAATTTTACCGAGGAAAAACCATAGTTATAATTAGATTGCGGATGTGTATACTGTTCTGACATCTTCCATTGCCTTTTTATGAAATCCTGTCCGTCATAGTAGCTGCCCACCCAACTCTTGAAGCTCCTGACGCATATAACTACGTTTATGAAACTTATTAAAATAATTAACTCTTGTATGGTGAACCTCTAATGCTAGAGTACTCTGATTTGTACGCGTTCCAATGAAAATGTAAATTGTCCAAACTAATCCTTGTACTCTGTTATAACAAACCAGATATTCATTATTTAAAATGATTTATAGCAGTCTACTTATTCTATATACAGCTTCAAACTTGTTTATACATTTCAATTAACCACTCAAGCAGGCTGGTGCTCAGTGCAGAGGTCCTCGAGTGCCACAAAGCAGTGTCAGTAATCTTATGAGGTCTTCATAAAAGAGTTAATGGACTTTGATTAGTGGATCACTGGGACTTCTAAGTTAGGTCTCAATCTATCCTCCAAACACATAGACATAGATATTAGTGAAGCCAGTGGCAGTCAATTGATTTGACTTAGCGGCTCTTGGAGACCTTTAGCTTGGGTACCAGAGGTTCTTCAGACCTACAGACCAAAGTTAGTGATCTCATGAAACTTTGGAGTGACAACTGACTTGAATTAGGGTCTCGGGGACCTCTGATTAAGTCTCCGCCCTCCAGGGATCCTTGAAACAGTCCAAAGTTGATGATCTCATGAATCCCTGAAGGTCTCAGGACCCTTAACTTTCATCCAAATCTTCAAGACCTGGACCTGCGGATCTAGGAATCGTGGGTTACTCGATCCCGCCATGGGATAGCATGGTTCCCAGGAAGAAGGGCCCAACGATCCTGATGTTTGCATTGTTTTTCCAGCTGGGGGGCCAGAGGTACGTGATGAGGGAAGGACGGCCGTATTGTCTGCGATGCTTCGACGCCTCGTTCGCCGAGTACTGCGACAGCTGCGGCGAACCGATCGGCGTCGATCAGGGGCAAATGTCGCACGAGGGTCAGCACTGGCACGCGACCGAGGCCTGCTTCTGCTGCGCCACTTGCCGGGCCTCCCTCCTCGGACGACCGTTCCTGCCTCGAAGAGGTGCCATTTATTGCAGCATAGCGTGCAGCAAGGGAGAACCGCCGACGACACCGAGCGACTCGTCCGCTGGCGCGCCACCGCCACCATCTTTCCTCAGGTACACACGCTGAAACCTGTATCGTGGACATTCTTCGGCCCCCTTTGCCACGATGTCCCTGAATAATGTCTTCCTACCTCGCAGATGACCGTAATCTCACGATTCACCGCATATCTGATTCTATTATCATGATCGTAGCATTATGAATTGGCACGTAGATTAGGAATCCTACTAATTTAGCTTGTTCAGTAATAGTTCTCCCATCTGGCCCACAGATACAGCGCGATCGGGATCTGATAAACTCAGCGTATACAAAAAAAAATGAATCGCATTAAATAGACCTTCTTAGTCCCCAAGATGTCCCTAAACGATGTACACGCACCTCGAGCATCCTTGTAACATTGCTCGCCGCGTTATGAATTATCGCAGGGATTAAGGAATCCTTCAAACTGTCAGGCGAACAGTGTCCCCAGGTTTCCCGCAGAACTAACATGGTAAAGATTCGTTCCATCATGTTCTCTACACGATACTGTTATTAAACCAGATCTCGACTTTCGAGTACATGTAGGCACTTACTTCAAAGAGTATCCACTATGTCATGAATTATTACGAATGCGTCGTGTTGGTTAATTAGTTACCGGTTCGGCTGCAGATATCATAACGAAGAACTGGTTTCGTGATATTAATGTCGATCAGCCTCAAACGAAAACGCTTTACGACCTAGCTTGACTGAAGTCTTCGGACTTCAAAGTTTCGAACACCGTCGTCTAGATAGCAAACTAGTTTAGGAAGCTGAAACTTCACGCAGAGTAGAGGACGAGGTGTTAACTGTCCGCAGTCGCGACACCCTTTATTTGCTCAGGTGCTGGACACGAATCCAACGATATGGTCCTGCAGGATTAGCACCTTATTGTTTCGTTACATCTAACTGTACTTGCTCTTGGTTGAACAACCTAATCGAATCATCGTAAGTTAGAGAATTGAACGAAACGACCCTGCAATGTCGTCCTAGAGTTAAGGGGATAGACTCTCGTTTCCAAGATTGGAAGGGGTGCTGGTTGCCCCTTCTCATTTCTCGATGTTACAATGATGGGGGTTTTTAGTAGTCAAAAGCGCTAGATACAAGATCAGTCTAGGCCGCAATCGACCTCAAAAGTCCTATTTTTACGTTTACGAGGCGTATTATGCATTATTCGGCAACATGCGCAGCTGTATGCTTCCAACTTGACTTTTAAGGCCGATTGCGGCCCAGATTGATCTTTTATCTAGCGCTTTACACTACTGAAACTATCTTTACATTATCGAGAAATGAAAAGGCGCATCCCGTACCCTTGCAATCGTGGAAACGAATCTATCCTGTTAAGGGGGTAGACTCGTTTTTCCAGGATTGAAAAATCGTTTTCCAAAGATAGGAGTTTTCAGTAGTCAAAAGCGCTAGATAAAAGATCAATCTAGGCCGCAGTCGTCCTCAAGAAGTTCTCTTTATATGCTTACGAGGCGTAGTTTGCATTATTCGGAAGCATAAAGCTGCGACAGCTACATGCTACCAAATAATGCAAATTACACCTCGTAAACATAAAAATAGGACTTTTCAGGGCGATTGCGGCCTAGATTGATCTTTTATCTAATATTTCTGATTACTGAAAACCTCCGTCTTTGGGTTATCGAGAAATGAGAAGGCGCATCCCACACCCTTGCAATCCTAGAAACGAGTCTAGAAACCCTTAAGCATCAGAAAACACCGATGGCAACTCTTCGGCGTCCATTGACATCCTTTTTAGAATCCTTTTTAGATGTCGACCTCTTCGGTTTCCTACGACCCCACGATGTAGTCGTAGAGTTAAACATCGGGAAACATCAACCCTTATGAGAGTACATATTTGTCTTCGGCCCCGACAACTCTGATTGTCGTTGCCTTCGCGACTCCCTTATTGACCTAACGGATTACCATTCGACTTTCCAGAACTGGTCGAAGACCGCCACCAACCAGCGAGGGTTCGTCGAGTCCACCGCCGCCTCCACCGCCACCCCCGCCGCCGGGATCAAGGCACACCCTTGGATCACCGCGCAATTCACCCCGAATGACCAGGAAGCATCATCAAACGTCCGCTTCCCTGGCGACGACACCGACGCAGAGCACGGTCAGCCCAGAATTCACGGTCGACGGGTTCCCTTCGAGCGGCTCAAGGACAGGTGGCCTTGACCGGGTACTACTCGAGAGGAATCTCGAGAGACTGCTCCAGGAGCGTAGTTCTCATCCGGAGGAAAATCGCAGCGAATTGGGAAGGTAAATTGATTTGTCCTGGGGCGAATCGGGTCCCTTTTTCTTTCGGCCGAGGCTATTACATGTCCGAAACTATAGGCTGATCGAAAAGAGGTCCTTCGATCTACTGACGCCGAAAATGTCCTCCAACCCTTGCACGGCAGACGCTCTTAACGCTTACGCGGCTACCACAACTAAATCCATTGTGATCTTTACACAATGCATTTTTTATATAAATACCAATCCACTTCTTTGAGATCAACATTCATCTTTTTTTCTTGGATCCAACAGAAATGGAATTTCAACTGACTAATGATGACCACACATACACGTCAAATAATAGTCATTTCAAGTATTGAATGTGATTATTATTCGCTTGTTTAAGTCGAAATAGAATTCTATTTTCCTGCTATAAATAGACTGTAGACCTTCAATAGACTGTGAATCCTTTCTTTAATGATTTTAACCAGCTGAGGCTAAGCATTCAAGTTCACAACTTGAAATTCCACTTCCTCAGTTTTGTCATAAACACATAAAATCCATAGTCCACTGAAAAGCAGAATAATTTGTAATTCTAATAGCGTAGGGTGCACGCGTCTCGCGTGGCTTGAACGTATTCTAGAATTGATCGAAACGTGATCAACTATTTAACTGATAAATGTGTTCCAGGCTAATGCAAGCAAGGGATCGAGAACCGCTAAGATGCGTGCAGAATTGCGCTCCGTCGCACGCGTCGAGCATGCCGGAGCTGCCGCCGCCTCCTCGACCGTCGTCGGGGGCGTCGGCGTCGGCGTCGGCGTCGTCTACATCGACCAGCGCTGTGGCCGGCATCGCGACTACTTTGGCCCAGGACTCGGCGACGTCTCCGACGAATCTGGTTGTCAACCAAACGGATCCCCCGACGCCGACGTCGCGACGCGTGCGGTTCCAGGGGGATCTCGACGTGAACGATCACGCGGTGTCGTCCTCCCGCGTCACCCTCTCGCCCTCCAACGAGAGAAATTCCTCCTCCTCGCCGTCGCCGTCCCCGGCGTCCTTGTCCAGGTCGAATGTCTCGCGATCGAGAAGCTTACAGCCGGAGGAAGTCGCCGGCTCGTCGTCCTGGGGTGCGTAAACTTCACTGTTTTGCATACGATAAGACGCCCACGTCCCGATCCCGTGGTTATGCGAATATCGGGGCGCCATCCGTATGGATATTGGACTCGCGGGCGCACGTTTTATTTCGGTTTAACAGCTCGCCGTAAAGTAGACGAATCATAGCGATCGCGGGGATCTTTGTGACGGGAGAGAACTTTTTGATATGCCCGTTGCATCTTAGAAAACGTCAAGGAAATTTTTATAGTCGACAAATTTTAATCGTGTTGCTGTAAGGAGTTTTTCAATATCAATTTACAGAAAGATCCGTAATCTAGCGATGATTTATGTAGTGGTAGCTGTAAGGAACACCTCCAAATTTTTGAGATGCAAAAATTAAAGACAATATCTATCAATTTGCAGAATAAATATTACGATGCGAAATTTTGCAGTGGAACATTAAATCTGCCTTTGAAAAATATTAAATATGCTGTGCGAGAATATAGTATGTCAACTATAAAATAGCATGTGGATATTAAAGTATAGCAAGAGAGAATATTATTTTGGGTAAAATTGTAGTTTTACTGTGATCGCAGGTATGGCAGGGGGATCGAGATCGAGGATCGAAGGCGAGGACGAAGACGCGGAGAGCTGCTGTTCAACTTGCAGCTCTTCCAGCAGCTCGGACGAGGCGCAGGCGTATGCTCTTCCACCTAGAAGAGCTTACGGTGGTGTGAGAATCTCCTACGTGCCGAACGATGCCGTGGCCTGCGCGAGGAAGCGCGGGCCAACTTCGACGACGCCGACGAATCCAGCACAAAAGGACACTGAAAAGTGCATCGTGTCTTGATGACGTCTCCGAGAACCTAAGACTACTGTTCTACTGTACGTGCCACTGATGAATGCGCTTTTGCAACGAGGAAAAACGTGTTCTTACACCACTGCCTTTTGCTGCCAATCGACCGTGCTCTTGCCAGCGTTCTGCCGAGGATTCTCTGCCTGAGCTTTCCGCGAAAAACGACGATTTATACGCCTACAGATTGGGATAATCGATCTCCAATAGGAAATTCACAATTATTGATAAACGCGAAATTTTCATTGTCTCCGTTAATTATAAAAAACGGTTAGGTCTTCATAATGAATCTGGAATATCTCATTTGTTTCTGATAACAGGAAGCAATCAGGTCATTTTAACTAATACTTGTCAAGGTCGCCTATAATATACTATGACCTTCACGTGACCTTGAATGCCGTTTAAACCTGGATGACCTTCAATGTTTCCCTTTTCGAACCAAATAGCGTTTTTCTTTAGCATTTCTCCCTATTATCGAAAGGAATTGAGATATTCGAAATCGTTGACGAAGAATATTCAACAGAGCCCTACGACGAAGACAGAGCATTGATTAAGAAGGCGGTTCGCAAGCAAACGTCACTGGTGTAAGAGCAGTTTTCTGTCGCTGTGCATTGGAGCCAGGCGGCGCGATGTATTAACATTATAATTTATATTATAATTCGAGTCTCGATTGGACGCAGCGAAGAACGGAGAAAACGCGAGGGTGTAGAGGAAGAGAAAGAAAACGCCGAAGTTCCTAACCAATTTTTTCGCTGTGTCCAACGCGCCCGAGATTCGACATCTTCCCGCTCGATGGACTCACACATGGAATACTCATTTCTGTAAATAGTGGATGTACTTCCGAATGGGCCGGCCGACGGACACCGGACGTCCGCGGCGCGGTCTCACGCTTCTCCTTCTATTTTTTATTACACCTCCGTCGATGTAATTTGATAATGATAACGTTATATTTTAATACCACTGTCATTCCCCCTGCGACGCGAGAGTTCACCCCCTCTATCTTTTCTTTCCACATCCGGCACGGGCTCGGATTGCTCCGTGGGGCACTGGCTCCGTAGAAATCGGGAGCGACGAGGCCGCGCCCCCCGACGTAACTCCTCCTTCTCTGACGTCGTTTGCCCCCGAAAAACGCCCCCGGGAGCAATCTGGAAGCTCGTTACGCCCGTGCCTGCGCTGTACGCTGACAGAACAAGATATTCGAACGCCAATGACTTTTGTTATCAATGTGGACAGAGTTTTTAACCCACTTAAGTGGACTATTGGACTCTATTGGAATTCACTTTTAGATGAACTTTTATTTTGTTACTACGTTTGCGACGCTGCAAAGCAAAATTGAACATTCATAATTTACTACACGATGAAACAAGTTGTTGAAGCAAATAAAAATAAATTAATTAATGAATATCTTCGATTGGCTTTTGTCGGAATTAAATTTTCAAGTTTGCTTGAACAGTTACAGTTGCTGGAGTTGTTGCATTTTTCAAGTCCATTCTGAAAGTTCGATTAAGGGTTAACGCAGCGTATCACTGGCATAAAATGGTCGCGTTAGCAACCAATTGATAAAGACTGACTGAGGTGTCGATATTTTGTTCTCGCATCGTATGTCTTCGCCCGAATATTCGGAAACCTGAAGAACTCCGCGCCGCGCGACGTTTCCGCCGCGGCATCGCAGTGTCGCGTTACGCTTGTAAGTACAAACGACAGTTTTTCAACGATGTAGACAATCTGAGGAAGTGTTCGGGAAATAAATCGAGATGATGTCGATCGATATTGTGTGTGTGTTTCAATCGAATCGTTCTCCCATGCATGGCACTTTTTGGTTCGACCATTTAGTTTGTAAGTAGTTCGTGCGTTCTATCGTGTATTTTTGTACAGACTTTATTCGCAGATTTAATGTGCAATAATAAATTGTTTGATAGTATTCCTCTGACGAATCGTTTATTTAAAAAGCACATTCGAGGATTCGTAGGAAATCCTGCATTGACGGTAAACGTAGATGTGATTAAAACACATCAAAACTGAAATCTAAATCAAGTTTTATTTTTAACGAAGATATTTATTTTTAATGAAGAATCTATTTTTTTGTATGTTTTTATTAAAAGATTTCTTTAACGAAGGCAGTCAATTTTTAATTCTCCTCATGCTACCCTGGTCGGAAAGAATGAGAACCGGTTTCCGGCAATTACACAAGACAATTGGTACATAATTAAAAGAACATCTGCAGTCTGGTCGTTAAAACGGTGCCGTTCTGCGACGACCATACGGGAACTGCAAGGTAATTTTTAAATTAATTACACTTAATAGAATCGTTGTGGCAATGACTTTTTCGAAAACTGTTCATTCATCGCGAGAGGCGCGCTGAACCGAATGAAATGATACCACTGATCTCCATAAATTTTAATGACGTGACGTAAATCTTGAAAGAACGAATAAAAGACATTTCAAGGTTAATTAAGACTTTTTCCACTGTAATTTTATTTTTTTCCCGTAACCAGGAATTATTATAATTTCGCAAGGCGGAGCTTTTTACACTAAAAAGTGGAAAGGAAATTAATAAACCAGAAATTCAATTTTTGTAGAAGTTAGCAAATAAAAATCGCGTCAAAAGCTGTTGTATAGGATCATAAAGGTGATAAAAAGTTTGAATTCTTTACAAAAATTGTTACGTTCTACAAAATGATTTCTATGGCTACTAAATAACGCTGAACCACTGACATCTATATTCTATCGCCGATTTCTCAATAATATGTTTCTCTAGCGATACTTTCTGCATAAATAGAACTCCAACTAAATTCTTGGCAAGAACTTTCAGGCGTAAAATATGCTGAAAAAATTTCAAAACCAATTTTCTAGCATCGAGCAGCTAATTATGTAGTCAATATCATCGAATTTCGCTCAAGAGTCAACTTTCTACCATGTTCAAGTCGAAACGGTACCTCCTTCTGCGAAGGAATCATATAACAAGCATTCCGTGGCAATAAAAACGGCGAGCGGAATTTTCACAGTAGGAAACTGACCACGAGAAAGCATTTCCCGTCTCTTGAAATACAACGAAGACGTGTTATGAGTGGCAGTAGGCGAATGCACAGGGTCCGTCAGGGAAACGTTGTTATCTCTTCCGATATCATTACCAGAGCCAATTTTATTATACCATCAAGACGTCCGTTCATCATTTTGTCCGTCAACTATATTACAGAAGTGTTACCTTGTTATGAAACTTCAAAGACGTTCTTTCCAAAACAAAGGCTTCCAAATCGCCATGATGTAAGAGTGAAATTAACACTTTACCAAAAGTACCAAAAGGAAGCATAGAAATTTTCTTTTACAATTTTCAATAACTGTGCTGTTTCAAAAGAAAGCATAGAAATTTTCTTTTACAATTTTCAATAATTGTGCTGTACCAAAATAAAGCATAAAAATATTCTTTTACAAATTCCAATAATTGTGCTGTACCAAAAGAAAGCATAAAAATTTTCTTTTACAATTTTCGATAATTGTGCTGTACCAAAAGAAAACATAAAAATTTTACAATTTTCAATAATTGTGCTGCACCAAAAGAAAGCGTAAAAATTTTCTTTTACATTGCAGTCTTCAATGAAACAGTTAACTGACGTTATCAAGGGTGACTCGTCAGGTCACAATAAAAATTGCTGTTGCTATTGAAAGTTCCATTAAAAAGTGTTTAGCCATGTACCATAGATTTGTCAAAATTATGCAATAATCACACCGGTTGATAATGTGTTAAAAATTTAAGATTAAATGTAAATTACTACACAACTATGATATGGATAATAATATAAGAACAAAGCCTACTCTACTTGAAAAAATAAGTAAGGACAAAATAGTTAAACATTTTATTTGAGACCACGTTCAACATGCTAATCATGTATGCACAATCAGTAGATACGGAGTGCCATGCACAGACACGTTAACCGATTTCTGTGCAAAAGCAATCGAGTCTTACGAATTTATTCTCCTCAAAAAATACCTCCAATAAACGGCTTAAAAATCATTCTGACTTTCCGATTAAAAAATTTTAATTATTTAGTTAACACACAGTCATTTTGGACTTTTTGTAAAAATCCAGTTGAGACGCTGTAATCTTGGATAAAATCACTGTTCATTTATTTGTTTTATGCCGTATACATTGATACACGTGTATGTAATGGCAAATTCTAAAGTTAGTGATTCTGGTTTTAAAAAATCTCCAGGAAATATAATGCAATACAAAAATCTGTGACCTTTTACATAAAAATTGAGAGAGACATATACTTTCTCTTTTATTAATTAATACATACGTCTCTAATATCTTCGTTTTAAAAGAATGTCCAAAGTATGCCATAACCAGAAGAGAATGTAATAAAAATGGCTGGAGCCTTTTCCTTAGAAATTGAAACGGAAACATACATTCTCGAATATCTTTGTTTTGAAAAATGTCCAAAAAGGTGCAGTATTCTTTACCATAAGCGGAAAAGAATGTAATAAAAATGGCTGGAGCCTTTTCCTCAGAGATTAAAACAGAAACACACATTCTCTGAATGATTTCGGTAGAAGCAATTAAAATACATACGTATAATATCCTCGTTTTAAAAAATGTCCAATAGATGCTGTTACCACAACCAGAAAAGAATGTAATAAATAGACTGCGGATCTTTATGCAATATAAAAATTGTCTTCATCAATTGCAAGACACAGAAGCCATATAAAACTTTCTTTCTATTTTCAACAATTTTAATAAATCGAGAATAACATATGGGCGTTCTTAAATTGTCTTAATGCTTTTACTGTTTTAAATTAAATCCACCAATTTTTGTCGTAAATTTATAAAATCCGCAGTCTAGTAATAAAAATGATTGAAATTGGAACAGAATATACATATATTCATGAACATATATTCTCGGAATGATTTCGGTATAACATCTTCCTTTTAGAAAAATGTTCACAGGATGGTTTATAATAAGAATGGTTGGGGCTTTCTCCTTAGAAGTTAGAAGAAAAACATGCTTTCTTGGGACGATTTCGATAAAATTAATGAATGCATACGTATGTTTACCTTGTCTAAAATAATTGCCACCACTCTTCGGTCGAAGAGGGAGCAAAAAAGCTAGCAGAGGTTTCGCGCGGCCGAGTCTATCGTTGGAAAAAAAATGAAAACGCACGGGCGAGTGGCGAAAAGAGCGAAAGTGGTTTCTCCCGGGGGCCAGACGTTTGTTACGCTACTATCTCCCGCGGTCGTCTTTTAGCCTCGTAAAGTCTCTCTCTTTCTTTCTCCCTCTCTCTCTCTCTCTCTCCCCCTCTCTCTCTCTCTCTCTCTCTCTCAGGATTTGCTTTCTCCAGAGAGCTCGCGCGCGCGCGTGTTTCACGGAGATCTTGTCTATGACGGATCGTCGGAGGAATCGGAGGAACGAGCCACGCCGTCCATTAGAGAACCACGAGAGACCACTTTTCCAATCGAGGATCCTCCGGCCGCGTTACGAAAGATCGGCATTAGCATATAGGCACGCAACGCCCACTCACGTATCGTACATTTTCTGTATTGACTAATCGCCGAACGTGCCAGAAGCAATTCAAAGGATGCGAGCCCGAGCGAAGACCGAGAATGACGCGATTATGTCACGTTAACCCCGGTGTACCGCGGACAGGTACCCCGGCGTTACATAAGCATAAATTCTCATGGTTGGATAGAGAGACTTCTTATTGTGACCTGATTAGAACGATACTCTCGCCGGGGGCCACGATTAATTCTGTTTTTCTGGTTTTTATAGCAACCTGGAGAAACAGTAGTGTCTTCATCTCGTGTTTAATATTATTATTAAATAGTTCAATGTTTGTGCAAACGTAGATTATCAACAGAAACGAGAATCGAGGATAATTACCAATTCAAATGAAAGAAAGACGTCGTTCAAAATTATTCAATTTTGTGCTGAATTATCGCGAAAAAATTTGAACTAAAACTTCGTCAAGAACCTAATACATGAAGCGACTTCTCTTCGAACAGCTGACAATTAAAATCAATTTCCAAAAGTTCAATTTGGATGATATTTTCAAAATGTTGAATTCCTTATTTAGATGACGATTACATCGCTGCTCCGGAAGTATAATGACGCAACTGTAAATTGTGTTGGCAGGCTCAAAAATGCATTTACTAGATGTTTGTAAATCGACATATAATGTAACTCGAGGCTGGTATTTATTATTTTATAAATTGAAATAACTTAAAAGTTGCAATAATAACCCTCAATGTCTATAAACTACTCTCATAGAAGAATTAAACCGAATCTATAGGCCATTCTATTAAGACCAATTGGAATTATTTTTCTTTTGCTTGTCCTGTAAAATTTCAATTTTTGCAGTTGTGTCATTATACTTCCGGAACAGCGACATGATCTAAATAAGGAAGATGGTTATAATTGTCAGCTGTTCAAAGAGAAGTTGCATCGACGTATTAGATTCTTGACGGAATATTATTGTTAAAATTTTTTAGCAACAATTTAATTACACTAGCATTGCAATAATTTAGTTATACAGTAGAATTAGGAAAGATCTAATAAGGTAAAATGTAATTATTATAAACGTAAAGCATACAACAGAGTGCAATGGAATTAGTGACGATCGGGCCAATTACTGTGAAAGTATTTTAAGACCGAGATGATTTGTGTAAAGAAAGCAAATTCTTTCGAGTCTCCAAATAAAGATCACATTTGTCATAGTTAGTTCTCGAGTCGGGACAAATAGTAGCGTCGCTCGCGACGACGCGGCAGTCGACGTTTTAATTAGTACCGTTGAATATCGTTTATTGTTCCTGCGAGGCAAAATTGCATGGCGAATATTAAAGTCGCGTAGTACGCGAACTAGGCCGTGGTTACGCAACTATAACGCGTAAATGCGGCACCGGCTGCTGACTCGTACCTGTCGTACACGCCTGAAAGAGAACGCACTCTCGCGTGGATGCTCGTTTTCACGGAATCCTCCTGGAACGCGTAACGCAGGCTACTGTAAACCGATGTGGAATCTTCCCGGACCGAATAACCGATTTTTTAATTCTAGACGCGCTCGGAACCTCTGCAATTTTTCTCGACATTAACCGTTCCGTACAAAATATGACGGAGATGTAAATTGCTTTACAAAAATGATAAGATCTCTGTAATAATTGTAAAGCAAAAAATGTGAAACCGGTCGTGGTACGGTTGGTACAATTTTCTCAAAGAAAAATTTGATCTTTGAAAATGGACATTTTTGGTTCCTGAATTAGGTCCCTTAAACACCCACCAATTTTTTAAAGTATGTCTGTCAAGTAGTAATTGTGGTACACATTGATCTCGTTGCATTGCATTGAACAACTGCGAATTTAGTTTGATTGTCACGAATAATAAAATGATGTTCTGGAGATGCTAGATTGAGATATATCTCGTTTGTATATCTATTGGCTTGACAAGAAAGTAATTTCGGTATTTTAAGGTGAGATAGAGTCCAATTTTTTTTATTCAAGAAATCAACATTAATGAATAACATATTTTCCCTTCTGTTCGATGATCTTTTGCCAAAAAGGATAAATAAGAAAATATTTTATCTAAGTTTTTATCAAGTTCTCGCACTACCTCCTTTTATATGAAACGACTTAGCCGTTTTTTAGATGCTTAAAACTCGGCACTGGAGGCAGATGGACAGATGTAATTTCGTACACTTGTTAAATGCTATCATGTCACAATATTGACAAAACATTAATCCCCCAACATTAGTAGGTTCCGAGATGTAGAACCTCAAAATTGCTAAATTTGTCACTAACTGACTGACTGACTGGCTAACTGACAGAACATTAAAACCTTTTGGGTAATTCCCATTGACCTACAAGCTTGAAATTTGGTACCTAGGTCCACCATAACAAACACACAAAGAAATAATTATAAAAATTTGAAATTTTGCACCTTAAAGGGGTTGTATGGAAAAAAAAACATTACGAAATAGGTACGTAGGATAGAACATAGCAGCATTACATACGTAAGTATACTAGTCCAGTCAACGGAAAGTTGTAGAGGGAAATGGAAGTAACACAATTTTTAACTCTGGGTCTTTGATTGGACTAGTGAGGAGGTAAACATACTGAAAGTCCTCACTCCTAGAAGGTGAGCGGGGTGCAGGGGGGGGCACGTAGAAGGTATATTTCCGCGTATATCTCGGAAACTATGCGTCCTAGCGATAAGACCATTCCATACAAAATTAAAACTGACAAAATGTACCACAAGATTGATTCAATTCAGTTTTTCGCTATCAAAGTTCACTAATTATATATATAGTTTATAGTTTTATATATATAGTTTCCGAGATATCCGCGCTCAAAGTTCACTAATTGTGCTGAAGCTAGTCAAGTAAGGCAAAACACGTGAGGCAAAAATTTCTTTTTCACAATAAGTAACTTTGAGATCGGATATCTCGGAAACTATGCGAGATAGCGAAAAACTGAATGCAATCAATCTTATAGCATATTTTGTCAGCTTTAATTTTGTATTGGAAGGTATTATCGCTAGGACACGTAGTTTCCGAGATATAAGCGGAAAACCGAAAAAGGTGACTTTTACGTGCCTCCCTGTAGCCCGCTCACCTCCTAGGAGTAGGCACTGGAGTATGTTTACCTCCTAACTAGTTCAAACAAAGTCCCAAAGTTAAAAATTGTGTTCCTTCCCTCTACGCCCCCCTTATGAGCATTCATTGACTGGACTAATAAGTATACGTTTTATTAGCTTCGAAGTCGCAACAAATACTGATGAAAAAAACAATCGCTCAAACGTAAACAAAAGAAACTGCATCGAGCATCGTTTATAGCGGCGGGGGGGTAAACGGATCCGAGCGGTGACGGCGGAGTGTTAATCTTCGATACATTGAATTTGGATTTTGTCTTGTAGATTAGAAAAGTATTTTTTTTCTTTGATACGTACTTGATAATTGATGAAATTTCAACAAAAATTGATGAAATCCCAAGAAAAACATACTGTAAACAGGAGCCAAGTTCCTATAGCTGTAAAAAGTTGTGAGATCAAATAAAGTACGGCCATGTTCGTTAGCTTAGAAATACCTCTTGCAATACTGAAACAATCGTTTGTAGAAATTAGTTTAAAAGAACGCTATTGAATTTTTAAAGAGTTACATGGAGGGCTAAATTATTCAAACTTGGCCGTTACTTTTTAAACCAATGGCCATAAAAGGTGTTAGGTAGCGGCCAAGTTTGAATAATTTAGCCCTCCATGTAACTCTTTAAAGATTAAATAGCGTTCTTTTAAACTAATTTCTACAGACACTTGTTTCAGTATTGCAAGAGGTATTTCTAAGCTAACGAACCTGGCCGTATTTTCTTTGACCTCACAACTTTTTAAGGCCATAGGAACTTGGCTCCTGTTTACAGTATGTTTTTGGTGGGTTGATTAAACTTCATCGCCTGAATAAAGAAATTCGGTTTTATTTGACCTTAAAATACCGAAAGTACTTTCTTGTTAACCCAATATTATAATAGATAAATGATGAATTCTGTTTAACCCTCGCATGACGATGGCTGAGTCTGCGGTGACCCACAACATTCGTGTTCATTAGAGTCGCCAGATTATGACTTGTCTTCCCCACTCTACCTTCCCCTTCTACGACGCTAATCTCCCATTCTTCCGCCCGATCACATGACGCGTTACATTTCTGTCACGTGAATAATCCGGTGCTGGCAGAGGGAGGGTAATTTTTTCACCTCATTTGGTGTGGATCTCGACTACCTCTCTCTGACTGTTGTACGGTGGCTGGGTCACGCGAGGATCAATTTAAAAAATTTGTCTTATGAATGAACGAACAGACTATGTTTTGCAACCGCCTCCCCGCAAGGGAAACCAGTAGCTAAATCACTATGATTGCGAAACTAATTTGAGCAGTTTCATTGAGTACCCCGATACGTCGGAATTTTGCCATTTTGCCCGGGCAATATACTTGCCCCACATTAATTTGTCGGAAAAGGTATAACAAGTGCGCGTGCGACTATACAAGTCGCTAGTGGTCAACGATAACGAATGTCCCCGGAGGGACACGGTGTCCAGGCGACCATAATTTTCAGCGCCGCGCACGCAACCGCTTGCTATTCTATATACATTTGGCACCTCGGCTAATGACTAATGACGACACTGTCACGGCAACATATGCCACGGACGGAATCAAAAATTCATTCCCCTCCACGTTGCCACACTGGGCATTCCTTACGGCCCTCCGCGGCACGCAACCACAACGATTTATGTAACACGTCCACGGAATCGCTATCTGACCGAGAAATCTTATTCGAGACATCGCTATGGATAGATCGATCGCAATCGAACCGTGCGCAAGATTGAAACGATCTCTTGTTAACATCGTGAAGTTCCTTTTGCCGTAGAAAAAGACGTAACTCGCAATCGCGGAAAAACGAATCGCTGCGATTCAATCTAGAACCATCAACAATTAAAATAGTTGGCGATGACTTAACGTCTTATGGAAATTGTAAGAGCACACTTCTTTGAATTACTGAAATCATTTCACGGTTACAAAACGGTTTCTTGTTGAGATTTCTGATCGAGGGGTCCGCTGCAAGAGGGGCACTCGTATCGTAATTTATGTAGTAAATCATTATTTTCAGTAGAAATCTTAATGTTGGGCTACACATTTTTTATGTAAACCATATGGCTGTAAAGTGTGAAATAATGGCTAGACACGGCTAATCAGAATTATTAAAAATCACATTGTCAATGAAACTTGTTCTCTGGCCAATGTTAATATTTTTATATGACAAACAACAAGAAGGAAATTTTAAAAGCACTTCTTCTAGACACCTTTTGACCTTTCCAGTGCTCCTAATTAAAGATTAGATTGAAAGAACATTATTACGATACATTATTTTCAACATATTAAGATTAGCAATGATACAAATTTTATTTTGCACAAAGATACGCAGTCGGATCATCTAGGATCGTAAAATCAGAAACATCTGCTTCGTAATCGTCAAGTATGTCAACTTGAGATTTATCAGACTGAAAATAAAGTATAGCTTGTAACCAGGCTGACAAGATTACAAACTGAAGAAATGGGTGAAATGCAATTAAGTATGATAATTTTTGGTAGCACGTCGGTGCCATTCGAGGGTAAAGAGTTAAATATAAAACCGCAAGAAGACGCATGTTCGAGAACTCGTTTTTTCGGAACGGTCGCAGCGGGGAGCCCTCTTTAGCACTCGGTATAAAGAAACTCGAGTACCAAGGTATCCGGCACGTTCTTCAAGGGGTACAATTACTCACAACGCTTCCGGCATCGCGGTCATTACCAAAGAATCAAAGGCACGTCGCCGATCGGACGTTCCGTGGGATGCGCGGCTCGCCCTCGAGTAAATTAAACGGTCTTGTTGCTCGTCGCGGCTGTCGATGATTAAAATGAAATTAGATCTCGGGGGACCCCGCGACGGTATTCTATGGGGCCGATTAATATCCAGAGCGAATCGCCGCGGCCTGATGTACGAGCATACAGTGGCTCGCGCAAGTATTCGAACGCCCTTCAAAAGAGAATAACTCTTTCGAAATTGGATCAAAGAATCTTACTTTTTTTTAGACTTACGTAAAAGATCTTTAAAAGATTACTAGACACTTATTTTAAGCATATTTTGATTTTTAAATTACTGGCTGGAATAAAATGTTTTAAAAAGTGCCGGATTTATTTTCCCATGTAATTCCTACCAATTGCGATTTTGTCAAAATCTTTTTCGCAAGTAAACCAACACTTCTAATTGTTAAAAAATATATAAAAAAACTTTATTAAAAGCCACGCTTATATTAAAATGCACTAAAAAGGAAAAAATAATGTTTTTAGGCATTACTAGTGACTATAAATAAAAGCGTGGAGCGCTAAACTATATTGACGTAATCTTCATGGGCCGCTCCACGCTTTTATTTATAGTCACTAATGTCTAAAAAAATTATTTTCTCCTTTTCAGCGCATTTTAATATAAGCGTGGTTTTTAAACAGTTTTTTTAAATATATTTTTTCATTTTCTACTTTTCAGTCTTCTTTAAATGGAACGCAAGATATAGTAATACTGGTATGAAATAGTAAGATATAGAAATGCAAGATATGGAAATACGCGAGGTAGAATGGGGGTATGACTCCGAGAGACGACGTCTCTTGACGGAGTCCGAAATTGTGGGCCAGTGGAGTGGGGATGAGTCGGAGTGGGAACTCGTAGTGGAGTAGGGAGCGCTGGCGCGCGGAATGGGGATCGCTGAACGCGATGATGACATACTACCGAGCGTCGCACGGCGAAGTGTGACGGTTAATATTAAAATTTTTTTCTTTTAGACGCACAGTATTTTTTTTAAATTTGTTTTTTAATATTGCATTGTCATCCAGTTCTGAGCTATGTTTAAAGTTTCAAGTCTCTAGCTCATCGGGAAGTGGTTTTAAATTCGATTACAAGATTTGACGCATACAACAACAACAACAACAACAACGACACTCGGCAAGCTAATGTAAGCGTGGTAATAAAAAAAGTCCGGTCATTAGGTCCGATTTCAAGAAAATTATACTGTTTTAAACGGCGTACGGACACTTTCGTGAGCCACTGTACACACATATCTCATTTTACGCGGCCGGTTTAAATTACGGGGAGGTGGTTGAATGGAATCGCAGTTTCCCGTTAACCGGAGTCTGATTCACGCAAGAGTCATTCGCGAGTCACTCGCCCCTGTGCAGAAAGAGAACGCGTTCCACGGCGGGTACGCTGGGTTACCGGCACGGACCCGGCGGGTACACTGATGCCTCGATAACTAGTCTGTTCGAGTCCGAGCACCTGCTAGAATCGGCTGATTTTTACCCATCATCTCCAGGAGGTATTCTATGAATGTTTTAACAAATCGATTTTCTCATTTTTCAAACGAGATAGCTTTGATTATTTATTTGTAAAATTCTATGGTTGGAGTTCTACGAGTAACGAAATGAATTATGGTACCATGCCACAGATAAGTGCCGTCCACAACCTCGCAGTTTACTTGAAACGTTCGAGTAAAAACGCAATTACTCGAGGATAATAAAATTAATTCATTTAAAAATTCATAATCTACTTGTACTAAATGGTTTCCATATTTCTTTTGTGAAGGTGGTACCATAGAGGTGCAGCAATTTTGTAAAGAAGAAGAAACATACAAATGTTGCTTAACACTTTTTGCTTTATCCACATTCTTCTAATTCCAATTCTGTAAGTCCATCCTTTTAATTCCTGTCTTTAACTACATTCTTTTATAAGAATAAATTGTGGCACTCTCAAGGTGACCTAGAACCGTAAAAAGGTAAATAGAGCACCTCCTTGGAGGTTCTCTGGAGGACCCTACTGAAATCCAACCTTGTTCTCTCTCAACTTGTTCTCTTTCTAGCTCTGTCGCGCCGAGTCTCTGAAGGATGCGAGGAACGTTACGGATTCGCGGCGCCGCGCCGCGCCGCCGCAAGCTCCTAAAGCTGCAACAGTGATCGAGGCAAGACTGTACCTAGTAGTTTCACTGATCCTGGAACATCCGCGACCGGCAAACGCCCAAATGATAGCGGGCGGAGCGTGCAACGGACTGCCGATGGTAACGGGACCGTGGAACTCGTTCGTACGATCGGAGATTACGAATGCAAGGAATTCCAACGTATGCCCTGATATTCCTGTTTCGAGCCGGAAAAAATCAAACTTGCGAACACTGTCGTTACAAAGCCGGTAACAGTTACTGCGCTACATCAGTGAAAGCAACGGGGCCGTTCAAGCTCTATGTCCAAGTGCAACCGATATTTCTAATATTTTTGTTTCGAGTCGATTCTAAACATAGATTACCAGGTGAACGCTTCAATTCGCCACCGTCACATCTGGAATTCTTTTTCTCCTATGCACCAGCCATCTTGAATGCAACAGGAAAATAGAGAAAAGTATAGGCCGAGGAAGAAATACGAAGACAATAGCGCGGAACAATCGCTGGATGATCAGCTGCATCGGTTTTCACCGTTATCGGCTGAGAATGCGGAACCATCAGAATGTGGAATCCCCTGCGGCGCCCATCTTGGATCCAGGACTATGGAGAAAGATGTCTGAATAGAAGGACGGTGACAACAGTTCATATTTCTTGTTGCTCACGCTCATTTACTGGCTCGTAAAGACCTCTAAAACAAAATCCACCTCGATGCGACTCCATTTTGCTTTTTACTTTGCAAACCATTAGCGAGGACAGTACAATTGTCTCATTCTCGTTGCTCGTTTTTCCAGCTTATTTGTTCCTCTAACAAATCCATTCTTTCTCTTCTGACCTTCGTTTAGTAGCTTATTTATGAAGCTCTGTACAAATTTAAAACATGACATCAATTTTAATTCAATGCGACTTCGTTTTGCTTTTTATTCTGCAAACCATTAGCGAAGTTAAATGATCCAGCATTACTTGAGATATTTCTGTGTCTCATTATCAATCCCGATAAATGAAAAAAGATTTTGAAAGAAATCTGTTTTGTGGAGGTTCGGAAATTTTCGTAGTTTATGTCCAGGCTAACGAAACATAATATTATATAAATTGAAATAACAATAAAAAACACCCTGGCGGAACCCCGCTAAGGGTTAGCTTAATTACGTCTGATAAATTCTGCTCGTAAAATCCCATCTTAAATTGTATTTTGCAGCGTTGATCGTAGAATGCGAGCCACGAGAGCCCACGTGTTCGGGATCGGTGACTCTACCGAGGATTTCATCATCATCGGAAGGAACGCGGCGGGTCGCGGGCGAATCTCGGCTTTGCCAGAAAATCACATCGACAAAATTTTACCTGACCACCGCCGCTCCCCGACGATTTCACGGATGCCGAGCGTGTCAGAGGCTCAATCGCGAAGTTAATCATACGCGACACAAGTAGGCCGGCCGCGCAAAAACAAACGATCCGCGTGCGCGCAAACGCGAAATCCATATAATTGCTGGCGCGGCTGCTGCTGCTGCTGCTGCCGGCTCGTAAAGTATTCCAGCAAATCCGACATACATTCCGGCTTGGTATCCCGCTTACGTTTCACCTCGGCATGGAATGCAGTCACCTTGCGGCAGGTGTACCCGAACGTCCTCAAACGTTCCAGCGGCGTACTTTCCCCGGTACGAACACCGAAGATTCGTCTCGAACGATCGGTTACCGATCCCGACGCGTCCCCGCTGAAATCTTGCTGGATGATTACCAAGTTCACCGTCCACAAGCTGTCCTTTGACACGAGAAATATTCTACATTCAGAATATTAACCCGTTATGTTTTATTTTACAGCTACAGCAATCGAAACTTCTTTCTCATTCATCATAATGCTATAAGAAAAACAAAATTGATGTCTACTGCACGGCTATATTTTCTCTAATGGCTAGATAACGGTAACAGAAGAATAAAACTTTACTGTGGACTAAAAGAACTCAACACTTTACCTACCGGAAGCCTATTAATAGGATTTTTAATAATTATGCTGTACCAAAAGACAGCATGGAAATTTTCTTTTACATTGCAATCTTAGATGAAACTATTAGATGACGTTATTGACGGTGACTTGTTAGTTCATAATGAAAATTACTGTTGCTATTGAAGGTTCCATTAATAAGTGTTTAATCATGTAACATAGATTTTTCAAAATTATACAATAATCACCGGTCGGTAATGTGTTAACACTAAACGTACCACGACCGGTCAAATGACCGGTTATAGATTTTTTAATTTCACTATTAATGAAATTCTGAAAATGCTTTCATAAGCAATGACTTAATAAATATCTTTATTAAAGCACTAATAGTTGTGGTCCTCAGCAAGAACGCCGCATGTCATATAATTTCACTTTCGAGATATTGCCGTTCAAAGTTTTGGTCACTGATGCTTTGCCATAAGATATCGGTTCAATTGCATTATGTTTTTAAGCCTTTCGAATTCATTTTGATGACTTTCTTTCTGATAAAGACGAAAATCCTATACTATAGATCTCAATTAATGCATAAACTGAAATTTTTTGAAATTGTGACATGCGGCGTTTTTCCTGGCAACCACAGATATTATTAAATTTTTAAATGCTTTCGGCGCAACGGTTCGATCGTTTATTACGAATTATAAAGCAATTTTGCTAACTGTCAAACAAAATCGATGTTTCGATCCTAGTTTGGATCTTTTTCAAGATTTATTTGAATCGCGTCTGTATTAGTCTGTAAAGTAAATATGTTATAATAATTTTAAAAAACAGAACTATTGAATGATTGAATATAAGAAATATTGTTCATAAAGACACATTCATTTGCTTTTGGGAAAATAAATGTATGATAAATGTGTAACACGTGTGTTACGTGCGTCGGACATGCTTGTTGTCAAGATACTGATGTACGAACGTATTTGAAACCGATCTAGGTTATATCAATCGATATAAGGCGGTAAATTTGGAAAGTCATAATATGTTCTTAAATCCACTCTTACGAATATACCTTGATGGTAAATCGTTATTAACATTCCACTTTTATTGGAATCAGTTACATACAGTTAATTGTATGTGAGAAACAACTGGTTCAAAATTTTTTTTATATAAATTAAGATCTTGACAAAAGTAAAGTTCATTGGAAAATTCATCATAGAACATTACTGGTTTAGTAATGTTGCGTAATATTCATGTATCTTAGGTGTCTCATACCTAAGGTTTACGCTGCGATGTTTAATCATATGAATAGTTTCTAATAGTAACCTTTGATGTAAATTTTGTTCTTTGTCAATAATTTTGACATTCTCAAAATCAAATTTATGATCCATTTCAAGTGAATGTGTCGTCACAGCCGTATGTTGTGGTGGAAGTAAGAAAATATTATGCTTGTGTTCTGTGATAAGAGTTTTTAAATTTCTGGACGTTTGTCCAATATATACTTGACTACAACCCAAGCAAGGTATTGAGTATACAATATTGCAACTTTCTAAATGTGGTAGCTTGTCTTTAACAGGTGGAAATAAGGTTTTAAGATCATTTGGAATTCTGAAGATCGTATGAATTCCTACTCTTCGTAATATCCTTTTTATGTCATTCGAGATGTTCTCAACATAAGGTATAACAACGGTATTTTTCCAATTGATTGGACCAGTTCTTTTAAATCTATCTTCTTTTCGTTTCAAACTGGGATCAAAACGTTGATTTTGTTTGACAATTAGTTTTGTCTTTATAATTCGTAATAAACGATCGAACCGTTGCGCCGAAAGCATTTAAAAATTTATTAACAGCAAATACGATCGATAGAGGAAACATATTTACAGATATTATAATGAGAATCACGCAAAGTCTAAATAAATTAACTCTTGTAATTTTTATAAGTCAACTACGTGCCTATTGCTTTTATAGCTTTTATAACTATATGTATAGTCTCATAATTGATGGCACATTTTGTCGAGCTAGATAGAATATACATGTTTATGTACGATGTACATTTTTATTTTGGCTCGTAACGAAAATTTGAAAAATACGTTTCGTAGATTCATGTAATTCACATACATACTGACAATTTCATCCGAATTGGTTGATTGGTTTACGAGTTATATACGATTAAAAATCGTGAGAATGGTCCGGAACATTATATAGTTCTAAAAATGGTCCACCGTCCGAGGTTAAGATGTTTGATAGCAAATGAATAAACTGAAATAGATCTCCCACGATTGGGAAGCGGTGGTATATGGCGAAATTCAGAAACGTCTGGGCCATTGGTGGAAATCGGTTGCGTACGGGTACCCGTGAAAAGGACCGATCAGACCGGATAATTCCAGGTTAGATATGCCGCGAGCCGAACTAACGGGTCCACGGAGCTCGTTTACGCGACCTCTGGACGGTCATCCCGTGGCTAAATGCGCGAGAGGCTTTCTCCGTGGCTTGGAATGCGGCCTCTCCCTCTGACCGGCTCTCCGGCTCTCCGACTTGCTTCGAGGACAAGAGGTACATCGGCCTCCGCGTTCTCTCCCTCCAACGGATCGGTTCTTCGGGATCGACACGCCCGGAAAATCCGGCTTTCCTCTGGCAAATAAGGGATGAGGTCGATATCTCTGCTGTTACCGATCAGCGCCGATACAGTTTTTGTTTACCGCAGGTGCGACTAGTTTCTAAACTGTTCGGAATAAAAATTTTAAGGAATTCTGGAGCGGACTCGTGGTTGTTACGAAGCCACCGGGAAGCAGAGTTGGGCAAAAATGTAATCAACTTCAATTGTTAATCGCAATTAACAATTAAACTCCTACTTTAGTCGTTAATTGCGGTTAACGATTACATTCTTTTCAATTGTAGTCGTCAATCGAAATGAGATACGGAATCAAAACTGTATGCATACTAAAAAATATGTAAACTGAGTTTTTGTCGAGATATATTTCTGTCAATTCTCCAAATTCCGCTCTCTGTCTCTCTCTCTCCCTCTATTACAATTCATGGATAGACCGTGTGGCGATTAACTTCAACAATTGATTAAATTAGTCTCCGATTCTTCAACGATTTCTTTTTTTATTCTCATGATTGACGAGTAACTTCATCAATCAATTGAATCAATCGTCGATCTTTCAATGATTACCTTTTTTAATCGTACACATCAATAAATCAATCTTGATTAAAATTTCAATCGATTAATGCCCAACTCTGCCTGGAAGGAACGTGGACCTGACTGCGAACCTTTATGCAAAATAAAAAATTTCTCTGATCTTTTAATTGTCTTATTAAACTGAAACTGATACACGAGTGCCATTATCTACGACCAGGTACCATTTAATACATTTTAACTGAACTGCCTCTAGCTTCTCAAACATGAAACTACTCTATAATGGTTTCATGTACTATTATTACAATTAAAGCACAGTTGTACACTTTATTGGACGGTTGTCAGAAAAGCACATTGAAAAAATGCGCGTACGGTACATGAAAATATTCACGGAGTCCGGGACAATGTTGTTTTCTCTCACGATACCTCTTTTTGAGCACAATGTGCTATTAATCGAACGTGGCCTACTCCCACAGGTGAGCTCCTCCTACTTCAGCATCGACAGACTGCTAACTACCCAATAAAATACATGCTTCGGGTTACTTTCCAAAGGAAGCTTTTGGCATACTGTGTGTGTTCACAGGCGGGTCTACAGCCCAAAATATTTCAAAAATTTGTTAGAAAGTTTTGTGTTCTAGAAGATTGGAAATAGTAACGAAATTGGATTGTGGTAGAAAAATTTACATATATTGGGTATGGGAATAAGTTTCCGCCCCTTTTTGTTGAAAAGAAACGTATAAACAATTCCCATAGCGTGAAAACGTTTTCCGACAGTAGATCGATCGAGGTTTAATTCAATTGACACTTCTGCAAGTGTTTGACGTGGATTTCCATCAAGTAATGTTGAGAAATCTGTATCTTCGAATTTTTTGGCACACCTTCGCAATCTTTGTATTTGATGGAGCATCGTCCCCGTAAATATATAATAAATATATATAACACCTTTCTTTAAAACAAAATAATGCAACATGACTTGCCGCAAATGCTGCTTACTTGCAACAAAAGTCGACATTTTTCGCGCGAAAAATTGACTGCTGTTCACGCTCGAAACAATTGCCACTAACTGCGTTTTGAAGCTTAGCCATAGACCTTTCAAAAACATGTACTACGTTCCATAAAATACGCGATCGGTACTTAAGTACAACGACATCTCCAAAAGGGCGGAAACTTATTCCCATACCTAATAATTTGAAGCAGTTCGTAGAGCAAATTCGATTAATATAGCAACGTCTATCCACAAAGTGCAAAACAAGATTTTAAAAAACAATTCATCATGTACAAACAAAGTAATCTAACATGTGTAGTTTTTCAATACAAAGGCTATAGACATCAACAAATTTTTGGCAACGAAAAAATTCTTCTGTGACAGATGTCTGACAGCGGACGTCCTCTACTACTAACGCACGTTCACCCTCGTGTGTTTGCTTTCCGAGACGCAGAACAAGAAAAGTCCCGCAGTGAATTTAAATATTTAATATAGGATTAGCACGAACGAATGCGATTCGAACGAGCATACGCAGCTTTATAAAAATAAAATAACACGAATGCTTGTTCAAACATGTTACACAAGATTACTCGCGCTATTCCTCCTTCTACGTGCTGCGTATCGTTTTCAAACATTTCCATTCTACGATTAGTATGTGCATATCGCTCCAGTAAACATCAGCTCGCAGAACCACAGCTTATAGGTGACTCAGTAATTAAGCGTTTCCAGCGCGACAGCTCGCGAAATATCATCGATGCATGGAGCTGGGTCGAGCTTGAGAATGGATCATTCACCTAGCGCACGTGTTGGTATACGAGCGTGTGCTGGAGGGATTGGTTTGCATGGATTTATGTCAAACTATGAATAACACGCGATGACAAAACAATTACATGGAGTCACTTGCCGCAAAAGGGTTCATTAAAAAATGAGAACTTCGGTGCTAGCCGATCAGAGAGAATTTGTAATTGGACTCGGATTAGTCCGTCAAACTATTTACAGTGGATAACAAAAGTAAGTTAATACTCATATTTTCAATAATGAAATCACGATAACAGTAATATTTATTCACTTACAAAAATAAACAAGCTGATTACATATTTAATGGTAATGTTGAAAACAAAATTTGTCACGATAATCACAGTGATCTGAAGATTTATCAAGATATTCATCTTTCTATACTAAATATACAAAATTTGGTGTGCCAAATTTATGCGCTGATTGCGAATCTGCCCTTAATTTTTCTCCTGGACGAACAGTTCTTTCTTTTTTCTTTATTAAAACGAACAGTTCTTGAGAAACAAGACTTCGAAAAAAAAAAAATATTTTTCAACTTTAAACAAATATAGTGATGGTATTATACAAGATATTGAATTGTTCTTTACAGCAAAAGATTCTGAAGACTTTCCCGAATACAGTGATATCTAATACTAATACATTATGAATGTTTAAACATGTTTAAACAATCATTAAAGAGAGACACCACTTTTGCAGCAACTTTCCAGGATATTTTTGAATTTATCTCAAAAAATAAGGGTTCAGCGGAAAATTGAACTATACCACGCGATAGAACAGACTTTTATCTTGGGAAATCACCCTTTGAAGTTTGCAACGTCGACGTTTTTTCCCGAACCAGAAAGCAAAATATCTTCACTCGGCATGAGTTGACGATTTATGTTGAGATCGCGCTAGTGGTGAGCGCCACTGGCGGTAACTTATTGTTAATGTTGTAATGGCGATGATTTGGCGATGATTAGATATCACTGTATTCGGGAAAGTCTACAGAATCTTTTACTGTAAAGAACAATTCAATATCTTTCATAATACCATCACAATATTTTTTAAAGTTGAAAAATATTTTCTTTTTTTCGAAGCCTTGTTTCTTAAGAACTGTTCGTCCAGGAGAAAAATTAAGGGCAGATTCGCAATCAGCGCATAAAACTCTATAAGTACCACCATCACAATGCAAAACGATACTTTAACTTACTTTTGGCACACCAAATTTTGTATATTTAGTATACATAGAAAGATCAATATCTTGATAACTCTTCAGATCACTGTGATTATCATGATAAATTTAGTTTTCAACATTACCATTAAATATGTAATCAGCTTGTTTATTTTTGTAAGTGAATAAATATTACTGTTATCGCGATTTCATTATTGAAAATATGAGTATTAACTTACTTTTGTTATCCACTGTATATAAGAACGATTTGTAAAGGTATTGGATAATTGCAGAAGATAAATCTGATTTTCAGAAAGATCAAGACGTTTTCGAAAATTTGAGAGTTCAAATCATCTAGTACTATGTATCAATGTCACATAAAAATGTTCCTCTGTCACTACATTGGTACTTCTAACTACAGTAACTCCGTGCACAAGAAGACTGGGTTAATTATATAGAAAACAGTATTATCAATTAACCCCCCGAGCGCTGTGCCGGAGTCATTTTTAACCGGGAACATCCAAATTGTCATTTGTCAGTGGGTAACGAAAGTATTCGAACGCCTTTTAAGACAGAATAACTTTTATATAATTGTACCAAACGACCTGATTTTTTATAATCAATTAGAAGTATTGGTTTATGAAATGATATGCAAAACAGATTTTCCTAAAATTATAATTTACAAGGTTACATGCAAAAATAAAATAGGCATTTTTTAAAACCTTTTTATTTGGGCCCCCTTAATGAAAATTTAAAATATATGTTTTGTAGATCTATGTTAGTTATACATATGCTGAAAATTTCATAAAAATCGATTCGCATACACATGAGCTACAAGCGATTAAAAATGTTGAAAATTGTAGTTTTGCGCAACTTTTGATCAGCTTCTGCTTAAAATCCACAATATTGTACAATACATCTTTCGTTGCGTGTCGTTTTTTCCTGCGTCAACCGATTTCGATGAAATTTTCAGCATGTGTATAACTAACATAGATCTACATAAACAAATATTTTAAATTTTCATTAAGGGCCCAAATAAAAAAGTTTTAAAAAATGCCTTTTTTATTTTTGCATATAACCTTGTAAATTATAATTTAAGCAAAATCTTCTTTGCACATCATTTCATAAACCAATACTTCTAATTGATTATAAAAAATCAGGTCGTTTGGTACAATTATAAGAAAGTAATTTTGTTTTAAAGGGCGTTCGAATACTTTCGTTACCCACTGTAAGTACTGAATTTGTGGCAATTAAACTAAGTGAGTAGCTGTTTCATTGGGGATATCGGAAAGACTAATGTGTCCACACGAGATATGGTCAAAAGTAAATGTTTAAAAATTATTAATTAGAATTACAAAGCAATTTTGCTAATTGTCAAACAAAATCAACGTTTCGATCCTAGTTTGGATCTTTTCAAAGATTTATTTGAATCGCGTCTGTAAAGTAAATATGTTATAATAATTTTAAAAAACAGAACTATTGAATGATTATATTGAATAATTGAATAATCATTCAATAGTTCTGTTTTTTAAAATTATTATAACATATTTGAATCGCGTCTGTAAAGTAAAATTATTATAACATATTTACTTTACAGACGCAAAAAAGATCCAAACTAGGATCGAAACGTTGATTTTGTTTGACAATTAGCAAAATTGCTTTATAATTCGTAATAAACGATCGAACCATTGCGCCGAAAGCATTTAAAAATGTATTAACAGCAAATACGATCGATAGAAGAAACATATTTATTAATTAGAGCTGTGAACGGTCTTAAGCATTACCAATTATAGTATAGCTATCAAAATCGTCCATTGTCCGAGGGTTAAATGAATGCAAAGCGTCCTTACTTTTAGTTGTCCGGAGTCCCTCTAGAATTAGCTGCTTATAATTAAACTGCGTGCCTCCACGCATAGGATCCGCGAATTCATAAAATGCAAGAGAACCTGTAAGCAAACAGAAATGAATATTACTTCTATTCTTGAAATATTCCAGAGAACAGAATAAATTTCTCGTTGCAATTTTCGCGAGACAAAGAATTTGCATGCAGATTCGAAATCTACTGTCTATCGCGAGATCGCGGTCGAGAGTCAGATATGGCGTTGGAAAACCACATGGACGATTGGATACCGATCTGTACGGCTGCTCATGTTCTGGTTGCTATGATATTTCCGAACGGGCCATGCTGTATCCCGGCCCGATATAATCCAGCTTAATAGCGGGGAGCAAAGCGAAACGATCGCGCGGTAGATTTGCTCGGCAATCTGCACGCCGCCCAAGGCGCGAATTAACACTGCACAGGCCGTGCTTGAGGCCGCGTGTCCGACCGCTGCCCGCTTTCCATTCCGATCGAGCGGATTTTGCTCAGCGCAGCCGCGATTTAAAAAGAAACCAGCTCCGGCATAAATACGATCGACGATAATGCAGCCGCGCGAGAGCACGCTTACTACAAACGCGTGGTGTACCGATTCAATGAAATTTCGTTTCCGCTCGGCGTAACGACGCTATCGGAATACCGATTCGACGCGAAGGCTGAGTTGCATAAATATCCGCGACCAGAAAACGCAAACTCGTTGAGCAACCGGCGAATTTCGCGCGACGTCCTCGCGCGCCGCCATGCGCCATTTCAAAACAATTCGGATCTCCGCTCGATTCGATCCACGAACGCCCCAAATCGATTGTAAACACTTCTCTGTCCGACCTTCTCGCTTTATCAGATTTTTGCGAACCACTGTGGATTTTTATACAACATAAAGATTGTCTACATTCGGTGCTTTTCTTAATTATTTTAATACGCCGAAGACCAGATATTGATTTAGATCCATTTAATCCTACTATTTTAAAGTTTACTGAATTTTGTAACAAATGTTTAAGCCCACACTCATTTAAATTGGTTCGGATGCAAGATATTTGTTTCAGGGTCAAATCAAGGTCATGTACCAATATCGGATTTGTTCCAATCAAGTTTCAATCAATGTGTGATAAAATAAAATTTACATAACCACTGAAATTTCAAAATTGAAAATATGTGGCTACCAAATCTATGATCTGATACAAATTCAAGGCTTCAATTAGTTTTAAATGATGTACAGAAAGAAACATCAATTAGTCGAAGAGGGAATGCTACGTTTCTGGCAGAAACCATGACGCATGTCAAGTTCGAATAATTGTTACCGAACAGCCCATATGCTGGCAACTATAAGGGGCGAACATTATCCGCGCGATATATGCAAGTGCGCGGTTATGATCTCCCTTCCCTTTTCTCCCCACGTCACATATTATTTCACCATCTCGAGAGCATTCGGATTTCATACTTCGCGAACGGATTCATAAAGTCAAGAATCTTGTACACAATGCCTACGGTACGAGCAACAGGTGCAACGCATTCCCCGATCAACAAGTATTCGCATGAAATGGTATAATCTGATTCGAGACTGTGATTTCTATTGAGACATGCTACAACGAACTGTGTGCTATACTTCCATTACGGAATTATAGATTATGTTTTCAAGTTTGCATTGCAAGCAGGGTCTCGAATTAGTATTCCTGTTTAAATCCGTGCATTCGATGGTAATTTTGATATAGACCAGATAAGGGTAAGAAACGTTCTATATCCTTGGAGCGCCTTGGATTGCCCCCTGGGGCAATGCTTTGAAGCAAACGATGTCAGAATGGGAGCAGATTTATAATCTATCCTATTGTTTTGAGCAAATCGACATGTAAGAGGTAAACACAAACTATTATAACTTTGAAACAATTTGAATTTCACATTGTACTACAGTAATTCTTCGATCGAAGTCCCAACACCCGTGTTTTGAACGGACTTCAATAGTGTAGGGAGGCTATTTTTTATGACAGCGTGTACCGCGCCGAGACTTCAATCGACGAGCCGAACATAGAGAAGGACAGAATGAAATAGGATCGCGTGGCCGAAGCGTGTCGCCGTCGCCGGCACAGTTTAAAGGCCCGCGTTGTCCCTGTCCTTCCTTGCTCCCGAAACTTTCACCGTCGATTAAACCACTAAATACAGTTGAAATTGTATCGTGTTTGGTGTCATGTTAATCAGAGGAACGCCAGGAATAAGCTAGTAAAAGTCCCATAAACCGATAATGAAAATTAAGAAGTTTGAGAATTCGATTCACTCGAGTCGATATGTGGGACTTTGACCTACACTCAGTAGGACCTTTCGTCCAAATCGGAGACAAAATCAAAGAACTTTCGATAGAAATGAGGTAGAGCGATGAATTGTTTTTTAAATTAAAGCTGAAACTTTGCAGAATATGGTAAAAATAGGGAGATTATGGTACGAACGTTTTTTAACCTTGAGAAAATTCGTTAAACATGTAGAATTTCAAGAAATCGATTTTGCAATATCCTGAGGTCGTAGGCAAATTTTGAAACCAGATTTGAAATCAGCGTGAAAAAATCTACCAGAAATGATGTGTCGCATGTTAAAAAAAAAATTTTCCCGCGCATGGTTTTGGAAAAATCACAATTTTCTTGAAGTTGTGCAAGTTTAACGAATTCTTTCAAGGTTAAAAAACGTTCGCACCACAATCTCCATAATTATCCCATATTCTGCAAAGTTTCAGCTTTTATTTAAAAAAAATTTCATCGCTCTATCTCATTTCTATCGAAAGTTCTTTATTTTGACACAGATTTCGTCGGTTTAGCCCATTGTGCGGCGCGGCGTTGGCCGGCAGTGGAGTGAGAGTAGGCACTGGACTTCGATCGCACAGGCGACCCAGGACATCGATTGAAGAATTACTGTACATTCCGATAAACACGATGCACCCTTAACACATTACCGACCGGTGATTATTGCACAATTTTGAAAAATCTATGGTACATGACTAAACATTTTTTAATGGAACCTTCAGTAGCAACAGGAATTTTTATTGTGAACTAATATGTCACTCTCTCTAACGTCATCTAATAGTTAAATGTAAGATTGCTATGTAAAAGAAAATTTCTATGCTTTCTTTTGGTACAGCACAATTATTGAAAATCCTATTAATAGGCTTCCGGTAAGTAAAGTGTTAAGTTATTAGGAATGTTACTGTACTGAAAACAAATTCAAAAAACAAATTTATATTGTGATTTATAATATTCCTTACATGTATACTTTCATCATAATAAAGATTTTTAATGTTCGAACTGCTCCGAAGCCCCTCCCAGTCACAGTGGGCGTACCCCTAGTAAGAGTAGGCGTGGCTCCGCTGCTCTCGGAACCCGAACAGCGCCCCACAGGGCAACCGGTACCATAGCTTTGTGCATACCGCAGCATTTTCGAACCAAGTACATCAAGACCCGGTTAATTGTCGCTTTCTAACCCACCATCTCAAGACCAAGTCCGTTGAAGCGTGCCTCGTATCCAATAAACTTTCTACATCCGCTCTGAACGTTCTTCTCTGTATCGCAAGCGATTTAAACGATCTCCATCTTCTTCTCATGTTATTCGCCACAGATAAGTGTCGCGAAGGAGCCCCGGACCTGCGACGCATTGCTGGACCTTGCTGTGTAGCGTCATACCGTGCGCTGTGAATTCGTGGCGAATCGGTGTGACCCGAATGTCGTCCGATCTGCCTGTCAGAGGGAGCCAGAGCACAAGAAGACGTCAAGTTCCACGGCACACGGGAGAGGTTGTTGTGGAGGGGGTACAGGTAGAGTTAGTGGGCAGGGGGTCGGAGGGGAGCTGGCAGGTATTCAGAGGCGAACGAGCGAGCAGAGCCAGGCTCAAGAAAGCAGGCAAACAGGCGCAGGCGGCCCGGTAATGGGCGGGGGGCAAACGTAAGGGGCCGCGGGAGCGTAAAGTGAGTTTTCGCTCGCGGCTGCTTTGCAATGCCAGGCAGTCGAGGTGAGTCGAGTCGAGTCGAGCGGAGCCGAGCCGAGAGCCAGTCAGTCTTGGACGTGGCCCCGTCGCATCCTTCTCGCTGCAGGATCCCTCGTGCCCGACCGCAACCACCTGTCGAAATCGACCCGATCTTATCTCGGACCGTTTCCACGAACGCTCCTCCTCGATACCTCGAAATGGCCGCGTTTTCTCGAAGCCCCCGTGCCCGGAGATCGCCGGCCCAGTGAATCATCGATCGATCCCCGTGAGGATCGGATCCATCGAATTGTGACTCTGTTCGCTGATTTTTCTCGGCTCGTTTATCTCTCTCTCTCTCTCTCTCCTACAACGACCATGTACTCGAACTAAGATACGTACTGTATCACGGTGAACAGTGATATTTTGTGTGTGCGTGAACGGGAGGATCAGCTGTGGCTGTTACGGAGAACGATATTCAACAGGTAGGAGCAGCTTTTCTTTTTCTCGCGTCAGAGACGTCGCCGGACGGTTTAATGAGCGCTCTTTCTTACCGGCTGCTAGAAACTACGCTCCTGATCATCTAACGCAGTGAAAATTCGAATGGTCCCACTTCCCAATGATACTTTCTACCCACTCGAATTTCAGTCGAAAGTCTCTTCTCGCTAGTTTTTACTTTTTCGTTCGGGATACTCGCTCTGGTTGTTTCGATCCTTCTTGTTAGAGACTATGCTTTTGCTTTTAGAAATTCGTATTAAATTAACCAGATCAGTTCTAGTAACAAATTATGCCTAGACACAAACAATTCTGTTAAACCGTTCAGTGAAATGTAGTTGGAACTGTTTTGGTACAGTACGAACTTTAAACGTCGTTGCAGTTAGTTGAAATTTAGAATCACAGATAAGAAATTGCAGTGCATGCCTTGTTTTGAAATCATTGATACAGTCGACTGTGCCCGAGTATTATTTGATCTGGAATATCGAAATCGTTATTCAACTACTCAGCTTCTAGCGACTGATAATCGGTAGTTTTAGGAACATCAAGAGGTCTAACTTCCAAGTACCTCCACAGATGTGTCAAAAAATGAAATAATGTAAAATGATTTAGAATAACTGCAGTGTGTGTGTTTAATCAAGCACTCGGTATACAAACACAAATGCACCGGTGTGTAGACTAAAGTTAACACCAAGGACAATTAGAAGTCCGCGATCGAGATCGATGTCGTCGACGCGGTAGAAAACCGAAAGCGTCCGCGAAATTGAATGACGTGAAAATTCAACCGATCGTTCTGAATAAAATCATTGTCCAACGAATCACGCGCGATGACACTGGCAATCAATTCCCGTCGCGAGACACGGACGCAGACTTGTTCAACCGATTACGACGACGATTGTTTTTGTTTTCCTTTTTCATCGAGCAACGCTTCCTGCATCCACCGCGCGTCATACTTATATTCTCTTGTATCCTGCAGGTAATATCACGTGTGGCGTAATAGCTCATTATACGTAGAATGCCGGTGAGAGGAAACTTAATGATAGTAACGTCATCGGCGTTCCTCGCCTCTTCGTTTTTCTTAATTACGAGCCGAGAGATTGCGCCTTTCGTGTGCCGCACAACACGCACTCTACGAGCACTCAGCCGTCCGTACTCCCACTTTTCGATTGTCTTTTTTCTGTGTGGGACAGCGCCGATTAACTATGCACGCCATATAGTCCAGTCAATGAATGCTCATAGGGGAGGCGTAGAGGGAAATGGAAGGAACACAATTTTTAACTTTGGGCCTTTGTTTGGACTAGTCAGGAGGTAAACATACTAAAAGTCCCTACTCCTGGGAGGTGAGCGAGCTACAGGGGGGCACGTAGAAGTCACCTTTTTCGGTTTTCCACTTATATCTCGGAAACTATGTGTCCTAGCGATAATACCATTCCATACAAAATTAAAGCTGACAAAATGTGCTATAAGATTGATTCCATTCAGTTTTACGCTATCTCGCATAGTTTCCGAGATATCCGAGCTCAAAGTTACTTATTGTGAAAAAGAAATTTTTGCCTCACGTGTTTTGCCTTACTTGACTAGCTTCAGCACAATTAGTGAACTTCGAGCGCGGATATCCCGGAAACTATGCGAGATAGCGAAAAACTGAATTAAATCAATCTTGTGGCACATTTTGTCAGCTTTAATTTTATATAGAATGGTCTTATCGCTAGGACGCATAGTTTCCGAAATATACGCGGAAAACCGAAAAAGTGGACCTTCTCCGTGCCCGCCTGCACCCCGCTCACCTTCTAGGAGTGGGGACTTTTAGTATGTTTACCTCCTAACTAGTCCAAACAAAGACCCAAAGTTAAAAATTGTGTTCCTTCCGTTTCCCTCTACAACTTTTCGTTGACTGGACTAATACGAGAAAGAAGCGTTTGTTGCTCGAGATTTTAAAACAAGTTCTGAATTCAAATCGATTCGAATGAAGGTCTAAAGCAACCAAGGAGCTTTAGTCTGTTTTTCACATATTTGGAGCATGGCTACAAAGCTTCTGAATGTTTTGTGGCCGTCTGAATCAGTGGTAATCTAAATCTGTAATCGATCTGAACGTCAGACATCTGCGACAGGTTGCCATGCATATATTAAAATATATTTTGTGTTTCAATAATGACATGATTAACAAGTGTAAGCACCTTACCGAGTCTTACTTACCGAGTCAACCAACGTCTATGAAATTCATAAAACATTTGCCTCTTCCTTGAAGTGAGTGAAATTAAGCAATGTAGACTGGGCAGGCTCTCTGGGTCCAGAAGAATGCTCCACGGGGCAATATGTATCTGGCATTCCCCGCCTCCCGGAAACAAAAAAAGGACAATATGTTACAGATTTGTATAATCTATGAATGAAACGTATGAAGAATTTATACAACAATGGAAATAGAGAGTCCTCGCACGAATCTACACAAGAACATTTATCTATGAAATCTTGCTTACTCTATCACGAGCTTTTCGGAGCCAGAAAAATGACTTGATCCAGGCTCTGCAAACGCCGTGACGCGGCCCTGAATCGAACCACGAGCGAATTCTCGGTGCTCCATCCCATTTTCAGCCTCTGATGTTCTTGTCTATAGTAGAAAGTAAGAGGCGCACTCTCCTCGTGTTCTCCCCATTGTGCCCGGTTTGTCGCGCAGTCGGCATTGTCTCCATCGTTTTTCCCTCGCGCAGGGAAAATACTTCTGCCTTTGGTCGCGTTCCTATCGTACGTTATTCCAGTTGATCGCGTCGTTCCAATCGCGCGGTATAATGCCGCGGGATCGCGTAATATCCTCCCGAGGAAGAGAGCGCGCAACAAGCCCAGTGGGAACGAGACGAGAATCCGAATGAAACGAGAGAGCCTCGTTTTCCACGACACACACGTCGAAGGAGAGCGTGCTCGTTTTAACGGTCGCAGTTTCGCTTCCTTCTTAGCCCGGTCACGCGGCGAATTCCCATTTTCTCATCTCTCGCCCCAGCGCGATCTCCCCATCAATGAGAACGATCAGTCACCACCGTGACACGTTTAGAAACGCCGTCCTTTTTTCCGTCTCCTTTTCCTCTCCGAAGAAACGTTTCCTCTTTCCATTATACTTTTGCCATTGTTCCGCGGACTCGAACGCGACCCATTTCGATACAGCTGCACACGTATATGGGTATCAAGGTGACGTCGCATTGTTCTGTATCTGTTTTCTTCTCTACGTTTCACTACCTTTTTTTCGGTATTGATTAACTCTGCACCGACATTTTCTAGAAAACGCGGGTACATATCGAGATTAAATTTATTGTCTTGTTTTTTCATGTGTGTTTACCAGAAGTAATCTAACTAACTTGTCCTTATTCTTGAAGTTTTATTAAACGATGAAAGATAATGGAAATTTTTCTGCCAGTAACGTCGGAATGTACCTGTTCAGTTCAATAGCTCAAAAACGTCTTCGATCATCCCAGAGATGCGTTAGAAAACATCGTTGACACAATTTCTTCTCAAATCTGGTGTTTCTTTTTTCCATGGATCATTTCGTGTAGTTCGAGCGGACGCTACAATTTGTTTTGACATTCGGCGAGCATAAGCCAGCACTAGTCCAGTCAATGAATGCTCATAAGGGGAGCGTAGAGGGAAATGGAAGGAACACAATTTTTAACTTTGCGACTTCGTTTGGACTAGTTAGGAGGTAAACATACTAAAAGTCCCCACTCGTAGGAGGTGAGCGGGCTACAGGGGGGCACGTAGATGTCACCTTTCTCGGTTTTCCGCTTATATCTCGGAAACTATGTGTCCTAGCGATAATATTATACTATTCCATACAAAATTAAAGCTGACGAAATGTGCTATAAGATTGATTCGATTCAGTTTTTCGCTATCTCGCATAGTTTCCAAGATATCCGCGCTCAAAGTTCACGAATTGTGAAAAAGAAATTTTTGCCTTATTTGACTAGCTAACTCTTCAGCACAATTAGTGAACTTGAAGCGCGGATATCTCGGAAACTATGCGAGATAGCGAAAAACTGAATTGAATCAATCTTGTGGCACATTTTGTCAGCTTGAATTTTGTATGGAATGGTCTTATCGCTAGGACGCATAGTTTCCGAGATATACGCGGGAAACCGAAAAAGGGGACCTTCTACGTGGCCCCCCTGCACCCCGCTCACCTTCTAGGAATGGGGACTTTTAGTATGTTTACCTCCTAACTAGTCCAAACAAAAAGCCAATGTTAAAAATTGTGTTCCTTCCATTTCCCTCTACAACTTTTCGTTGACCGAACTACACAGCATCGCGCTGAAACGTAGAAGGTAAACAGTGACGTTCGAGAAAGTTTAGCGTCCGATCAGCCGCGTGCTTATTTTCTTATGAAAGTACGTTTTTCTGTTCTTATTAGAACCGATGTTGCGTTTCAAGTTCGTCGATGTTTTTCAATGTTTTGCGAGCAGATGCCAGTGGCTGGGAACACGCCACCGTGACGATTTTCCGAGAGAGGGAGAAACGTTTCTCGAGATCACGCATGAGATCGATCGGCGGCATTTAGAGCGCGGATAATAAGTGAGCGAGCAAGAACATCGGTAAGGACAACGACATCGGTGTTCTGTGGAATGTCAACTCGTTTTCCACGAGCCGTCGAAGGCGGATCGTTTTCCCTACGTAGCCGAGCCCGCTCTCCCACCTCGTTCTGCTCTTACCTCACCTTCTTCAGCATGGCGTTGGCTATCCGAGTCGGAGCTCCACGCACAAGTGAGCCGTTCATCGACACCGATAGAAATCGCCGTGTGCCCTCGGCTGGAATGTCAATTAAACCCCTCCATCGCTCGATGAAAACTGTTCTCCACAGACCCACGCGGAGAATATCTCGAAAATAATACCCGAACAAACAACCGACAAATCTCTGAAAACGTAACTCCACTGAAATCAGATATCACGTGCATCGTTCACACTCACTTCAGTTTTATGAACGATCGTTTAGCGAATTCGAGATTGAATCGCGATCGACGCATGTACCATTAATTTCAACACTTTCACTAATGGATACATGTTAACCATTAATCGATTGCGTGCGTGGCCGTTTCATTTGCTAGCTTTGTACCAATTTCTGTTCATAGTGTTTCTACTTGTTGGTAATAAGATTTTCAGTGACTGTCGAGAAAGGATACTGGGAATATCTTGTTGTTGCTAAAGAAATGATTCAGGCTTTTCCGCTGTGAATCACCGACTTTTGAGAACGATGAGACAGCCTCCGACTGGACCAGGACACAAGGACCCACGCACAGATTGTTACGAACAAATCGAGGCTACGGGAAAAAACAATTAGGGCCACCAAAGGCCAAGTCATCCTGGGCAAACGAATGAGAAATTCGGCCGACGTCGAACCCCCGATCATTCCTCGCGCGGTCCGCGATCCACGAGCGCAGGATCGGCCTCCATGTTTACGAAAACACGAGCGGAATGCCGTGCAGCGAGGATCGTGTGCGCGTGCGCGATTAGCATCTCGGCGGATCGCGCGAACCGTTGGCTTCTCGGAATTTTTCGTCGCCTCTCGAAAACCGTAGAAAGCCGCTTTCTGATGAGATAACGTCTATTTTTGCGAGCCACGGAATCCCAGGGACAGAGGTAGCGAGAGATTTTTCCATCGAGCTTTGGCTTCCACTCGAATTCCCTCCCCACCGTGCACCCCCCTGGCAATTTCGTAACGTCATCAGGCGAGGGAGCCGTTTAAGAACAAGTGGAAGACTGTGTCGTTGGAGATCGGCTGGATCGGGATTCCGCAGAATGTCAGGTTTCCACGAGGCGAGAAAAAAATCCACCCTATACGCGCGCGCGCGTTGCAACTCCGCCGTTGCACCTCTCCGCCTCGCTTCTGAGCTCCTCGTACTCCCACTATCTGTTTTTCATCTGCACGCGAGTGAATTGCACCTCCCAGGTAGGCGATCTCCGCGTACTTCGCCGATGAGGCTAGGCTGAGGCCATTCTGAGGCCGCGCTCGCTCGCGCGCGCGCTGAGGCCACGCTCAGATTCCTCGGAAGGAGATCCGCTCCCGGCCTGTCGCAACCTCTCTGCGTAGAAACGTTGTCGCAACCGTTCACGAATATGTTAATCTACGTCGAACTCACCCGCGGATTTAATAGCTTGCCCTTTAATCCTTCGATCTATACTTTCAAATTTTAGGCCGGCGAAATCTCCCGGCTATTCCCACATTCCATTTACCCGCACGGCGCACAGTGGGAACTTTCGACCAAACTCGATTCAAAATCAAAGAACTTTCGATAGAAATGAGGTAGAGCGATGAAATTTTTTTTAAGTTAAAGCTGAAACTTGGCAGAATATGGGAAAAATAGGGAGATTATGGTACGAACGTTTTTTAACCTTGAGAAAATTCGTTAAATTTTCACAATTTCAAGAAAATGTGGTTTCTCCGTTACCACGGGCGGAAAATTTGTTTTTTGACATGCTATATATTAGGGCTGTAACTTTCCTTCGAAGTCGAAGATTTCGAAGCTTCGAATTTCGTCTTGCCTTTCTTTTCATTTTGTCCGCGATATCCGATTTCACCGAATTTAATAAAACTCATTAAAAGTTTGTTTGCAAAGTATTATTTTTCAAGTACATTCGTGATATAATCCCGAAATTTATTAATAGAGTGCAATCTTTTAACTTTAATTTAATTACGAAAAGTCCAAACGGGAAGTTCAGTGTCATTCACCGGTGACTGAAAGTTAATATTTTTATTCATAAAAAATCGTGACATGGTATGAAACTCATAAGTTAGAACTTCATCCGTTTCGAAGACTTTGAAATTTCGAGCACTTGGAAGACTTCGAAGCTTCGTTCCTTCGAAACTTTGAAGTTCCTTTCGTTCCTTCGAATCCTTCGAAGCTTCGGGAAAGTTACAGCCCTACTATTATATCATTTCCCGTAGATTTTTTCACGCTGATATCAAATCTGGTCTCAAAATTTGTCTACGACCTCAGGATTTTGCAAGAAATCGATTTTTGTGAACAGAAATTATGTAATCATTTTTCGTTGAAATGATTTGATAACCCACTAGTTTGAAGGTATATTGTATTATCATATATAAAACACAATATAATTAAACATAATGAAGTATTCGAACGTTTATTTGACGTATATCACTTGACGCGCGCGCGCGCGAACAGTCACGCGACGTATCATCGCTGCGATTGTCGCTGGCACTCCTTGTAGGCTATGTGTGACCGTAATGTAATTTAACTTAGATATCTATTTTCCATGATTATATTTTCATTTACACGAAAGTAAGGTAAGTATTTAATCTTTTTAACTTATTTCTCATCAACGAATTCTTTAACTTCCGGTGATAAAAATAAGGATAAGGTATCACCAGAAGTTAAAGAATTCGTTGATAAGAAGTTAAAAAGATTAAATACTTACCTTACTTCCTGTGTAAATGAAAATATAATCATGGAAAATAGATATCTAATTTAAATTACATTACAGTCACACATTCACTTCAAATTTGAATTAAAAACCAGTTTGTTGACACAAGTACTCGCTCATTCACAAAACAGCGCTTAAAAGTCTCTAAATGAAGCTCCTTGAAAACCTCTTTATGCCTTTAAACATACAGAACGTACAAATTCACGTTTTATTCTTTTCATGCAAGCAACACAATGCTGACAGTTGTCGAGTTTCATGCACTGTGCTCGACAGCCTGATATAATTGTTCTCATCCGCTTATCTCGATGCGCACGAGTCCTTCGCCTTTGTCTCTTCCGAATTCTCATGTCCAGCTCCTCGATTTCGTGTTCCGACCTTCGTTTCGGACGATTCCCCGAAAACTTTCCCTGTTTCTGTTCGCTCAATGTCGTCCTTAAACCTTGCGCGTGAACATGGAGGTCGGTCCTTATTTTCGTTTCGCAGTGTCGAAGAGGTGGAAGCGAGAAAGGAGGAAGTCGCGTGCGAGTCACGGTGTCGTCCTTCCGTTCGAAGGACCGTTATTCGCCTCTGCGATGATTGATCGATAGTATTTGCGGTCGTCGGTATTTCAAGACGGATATTAAATTCAGGAAATTATACGTTTCGATGGAACGCTGTAATTTTGCCAGCCATTCATTAATACTTATCATTGCGACGCTTTTTCCGATTCGATTGCAGCCAAAGGTTAGCACGCGCACGCATTCTTGCGGCAAAAGGTTCATTTCATTAAAAAATACCGCACATAATCGTGCAAATCAAAAATATAACGGAACTACGTTAAACTATGTTAAATCCTTCAATTGAATCTTTCCAGTTGTAAAAATGATAAGAGCAGTTACGATTACATAATAATTACGCAGTTAAATAAATCCGTTTATGTAAATATCTTTATGCTTTCAGTAATAGAGTAAAATAAAAAATCTGAAGCGAGCCGTTCCGTCTCGAAACTTTTGCATCTCATTATCTTCTCGAGCAGATGCAGAAAGCGAGTAAAAAATAATTCACGTGTTATCGATCGCAGGAATTTCACGCAACGACCGTTTACACTAACTTTGCAGTCCGCTAACAAGGAAGTGTAATTAATGTTCGGTTAAACGAAGGAGTATTCCTGTTTTCGAGAATGAGGTTACAATAACCACATCGCCAATTATATAACAAGTGTTTCACTCCTTCCCATTAACGAGTATAAATAACGGGCACGGTAATGTTAGGCATGCACTTTCTAAAAATTTTGTAAATTGCTTTTACAACACCGTCTCTAATATTCTATTAGTCGAAACGGAGTGGTGCGCGGGACGGGACGTGAGCGACCATTTCGTGAATACATATTAAGCATTCGAACGGTGTCGCAGGTGGCTCGACGGTTTATGCAAGATCATAAGCTCGCGCGAAGTAATAATTTATGCAATCTTAACCAATCGAGTTGCCAAAGAGCAAGTTTCCACGAGCCTCGAAAACTGGCCTTGAATTCGTAGAGCACGCGTCTCGATTACGCCAACTTTCAGCACCATCGATACCAAGATGGCGTCCGAGGAGGCGAGAAATGCTCTGGTTCTTTCCTTTCGTTTCCGAGCTAAATGTACAAACAGATATTCAAACAATATTCCTTCAAACGTGGGAAAACGAAGAAATTGTTTCGCACCGTACCAGTTGAATTACCAATCGTATAATAAGCAATGTTAGTTTTACAAAAGTCTAAATAATATTTCTTAAATCATCTCTGTACGATTTAAGGGTTCTATCAAATTTGAAGATATTGAAATCATGATTCTCTTCGCAATAACCGTATCGACGAAAATCGACGAGTGAATAGTATAAAGAATATGTATACAAAGTTGGAGCCTATCGCGGTAAAATGCAAATGGAATGCTATTCTAACGAATAAATAATTCTCCGAGGACATTCTCCGGAACTTTCCTCTGTGAATATTTTAATCGTACGACGCGTTTGGATATTCAGGAGAATTTTTTGCGGGCAAAAAGATAAACGACGGTAAAACGTTCTGAGGAAGACGGACGAGGTAAGAATTCGCTTTTTCTTGTTCCAGGCTGGCCTCACCGAGGCGGAAGAAGTTAATCAACGAGGGGTGCCCATGCCGAGCGTCAGGAAAAATCAGCAGGAGGGTCTCAGGCGCGCGAGAGGAAAATTCCCAGAGGGAACAAGCACGAGGTGTTCAGTGAAAAAGTAGTGTTTGTGAGCGTGGACGACGCTGGACGATCGTACGAGAGCAAGTTACCGCCTGAAAATGTCATCGAAAACGTGTTCCACGGTAGTCGCGGGACTGATCCTGCTGGTATTGATGGTGATATCGTACAGGGAAGTGCAAGGACACGTCGCCTTGACTTTTCCACGGGCGAGGAAGTACGACTTGGACTTTCTGGACAACTCCAGGACACCGGGACCATGTGGAATGCCTCGTGGTGAGTCCTACGTTCTACTAATATTTGTGTAGGTTTCGAGATGCAAATAATTACAATGTACACACACTATCGTAACGAGCCTTGCCTTTCACGCCGCTACGCGGGAATGCTCTCCGTACAGTATTTATCACAGAACCGCTTAAAATAAGTATGTTAGGTGTACAGCGCACCCAGGGCTCGTGAAAAATGACGACCGAAATTAAAGGAAAGGTTCTCGATATTTAACCTGACCCAGCTTCGTGGAAAAATCGTGGACAATGATCTACCGAGGCTCATTTCGTAGGGTGAAATCTCTACTTTCACTTCCTTAATTTGTTTTTTCCCGGAGATACCTCTGCATTAGGAATTTGATGAAAACAAATTCAAATGTGTCCCACACTTTAAGATTGAAGCTAACTGTTTACGACGATGCCATAAAATCTTATGCGTGATATTTTATTACCATTTTATTGCGGTTTAAAGTATAACTGTTGCGCCAGCGCTCCAATAATCAAAGTGAAATGAAATAATAATGGTAATAAACAGAAAAGAAGGTTGAGGAGACAAATTCAAAAATTTGGTCCACTCAGAAAACATTGTTTTGCTCGAAGATTTGCGTACGTATTTGGTCAGAGTTATGAAGAACAACTACGCTATTATTTTTCTCGGAGTGACTGTTCTGTGCAAACCTTGGCCTCTTTGGAGTCAGTCCGTGACAAGGCTGAATTGGTTTGTTATTAGTGCACGATACAGAGACATCGACTCTTCTAATAAACTACTGGCCTGCAATACGCTACCATATCTATGACACTGAACTGGCGTTACTCTACAAACTACTATGCTAATAGTTTATCGACAGCCCGTATATGTCAACGAAACTGATCGTTACACCATAATCGACTATTGGAGTACGTACGCACGCGTTGTATCGGCAGTAATGTTGTCACTATTTTCGTATGAACACCTGCTGTTATTAACCCCTTTCTGTTCTAATTTCTTTGCGGCTACAACGATTAGAGCGTCTTTAACAAATGTTACAGAAAAGAAAAGAGAATTTACTACTAGACTGCGGATCTTTATGCAAAATAAAAATATTTTGCGACAATTGTGGGCAATTGGACTTGAATCAAAATTCATTTAATCGGTCAATAGATCTTTTACATTGAAAACATCACAAGAATATTCTTAGATTCTTCGAATCTTGTACTGTTTTTATATTTCACCCAGACAATTTCTTGATAAATGCATAACAATCCGCAGTCTATTTATTACATTAAAATTTGATTTCCTCTAAAAAGAAAAGCGTAACCTTTATATTTGTTCTACTTTGTCAAAATCATTAACACGAGTCTGACACGTTATAGTGTGGCAGGGGGTTAATTCGTTTAGTACTTTAGATAATATTGCATAAAGCTAATAGAACTTCATTGATGAATATCAAAATAGTTTAACACGTTCGCTGCCAACAATGAGTTTATCTCGTAGATCGAAGTTTGTGTTTATCGCAAAAACCGACTACGATATAACTCGTATAATTAATAAAACAATTAAAAATTATCTAAATTCAATATCTTTCCCATAAATACATGTTTTGTATTCTTATTTTACAATGAATTAATTAAAATTTGTTGACGGCATTTTTCCTTCTTTTGCGTTTTTCTCGAAACTACATTTTTTTACAACTGGTGTAACAAATACCTCGGAAACTATACGTTCGATTTACTTCAAAATTGATACACATAATTCAATAACATTATCTATCGCCAATTGTTTATAACAATCGTTTAAAGTTTGATTTTTTTGGTAAAAATTGAATGTTCATTTTTACTTCGCTCGCATTTGTACAAAAATGGGTTTTTCTTGAAATCCCTATGCTTTGCGATAGATACTTTATCAAGGAACAATAAAATCATGAGTTTTTTAGTTTCTGATAATCGTGGGCGCTCACAATCCTCCTAACGGAGGAGTACTGCAAGACAACGGATAACTCGGCCATTTTTTAATATCTTTTAATGAAATTTACACAATATGTCCTTTAAAATATGCCCTAATCATATATAATACATGCACTCAGCAAATTAAGTCTCCATACACCCTTTAAAACAGAATAACTTTTTGTAATTGTACCAAACGATCTGATTATTTGTAAGCAATTAGAAGCATTGGTTTACTAGATGATGTGCAAAACAGATTTTACAAAAATTACAATTACCTAATCAGGTTACATGCAAAAATAAATATAGCATTTTTTAAAACTTTTTTATTTGGGTCCCTAATGAAAATTTAAAATATATGTTTTGTAGATCTACAGTCAGCGGCAATATTAAATGGACACCCTTAAAAATCGCATAACGTTTTAAAAATTGGTCCAAAGGACTTGAATTTTTTCAAGATGTTAGACCGGCTAGTTCGCTAGAGAATAAGTAAACAAAAATTTATTACGATTGCAATTGTTAGGAATTATACAAAATTTTAAAAAATGATGTTTTGTCAACTCTTTTATCTGGGCCTGTAACGATAGTTTAAAAAATGCGTTTAATTTATATGCATACTGAAAATTTCATCAAAATCGGTCAACATTGCATTGAGCTACATACGTTTAAAGATGACAGCTTAAGGGTGAAAGTCGCAGATTTTCAGCCTTGCCAGGGCATTTCGCCCTTACGATTTCGATGAAATTTTCAGTATGCATATAAATTACCGAAATCTGTAAAACGCATTTTTTAAATTATCGTTACAGGCCCAGATAAAAAAGTTGACAAAACATCATTTTTTTAAATTTTGTATGATTCCTACCAATTAAAATCTTAATAAATTTGTCTTTACTTATTCTCTAGCGAACTAGCCGGTCTAACATCTTAAAAAAATTCAAGTCCTTTGAAGTAATTTCTAAAAAGTTATGCGATTTTTAAGGGTGTACACTTAATATTGCAGCTGACTGTATGTTAGTTATACACATGCTGAAAATTTCATCGAAATCGGTTGACGCAGAAAAAGACGACACACATCGAATTTGATCTCGTATTTTCACCATTTTTAACCGCTTGAAAAATTTTCAACAGGAGTGTAACTACTATAAATCTACAAAAAACATATATTTTAAATTTTTATTAAGGACCCAAATAAAAAAGTTTTAAAAAGTGGCTTTTTTATTTTAGCACGCAACCTTGTAAATTGTAATGTTTAGAAAATATTTTTTGCACATCATTCAGTAAACCAATGCTTCTAATTGCTTACAAAACATCAGGTCATTTGGTATAATTATAAAATAGTTATTCTGTTTTTTAAAGGGTGTGCGGTGACTTATTTTACCGAGTGTATAACCCAGACCAATCTTATGAATTTTTTAGATTATACGACCATTGATAAACATTCAAACTTCTTGCTAGCTTAGTTGAATCGTTTGTATTTGAGAGATCATAGTAATAGCATCGTAGTATAGCATCACAGCAGTTTTTCCATATTTAAAACCTGTATTTTACCTTTGTTAAGAGGAATTATAGTATACATTTTTGTTTATTAATAGATAAATACAGTCACAAGCAGAAAATCCGTATGATCCATTGATTGTAGTCAGTAACTTTGTAAAATATAATACTTAATCTTGTTTGAATATTTGTGATTCTTTAAATAAGACTGTAATAACACATTTTTGTTATTTCATTAAATATAATAAACTTTATTCATTCAAAAATTATGGATTACTCTTGTTTGAATGCTTGAATAGCCAGTTTTCAATTATTATTCATTATTCATACGATTTTTCAGACATTTCCGGTGGTGTGACAAGAAAATGTTTCCTACAAAAACTAATCAGTACACAGTCTTTTACAAATCTCAGTACAAAAAATTTCAAAAAAAATTTTTTCTAATCAAAAATTGAGGTCACCTTCATTATTTATTTATAACTATATATTTTTTATTCAATAATGTTATAGCTGACGCCAAGACGAATCCAACGACCTATTTAATGTGGTGTTTATGTTTTGAAATAATGGTGAAATAGGTGTGAACTGCTATCGATCTGGCCCACTGTGCGACGTACCCCTTAATGTGACGATTACACCCTTAACACTTCGTGGACAAATACTGACTTACACGATGTCTCAACCACTAATTTGTACTGATTACTTGGAGCTAATAGGAAAGAACAGCTTTTCACGCCCGATACATACATACATGCAATTGTAGCAATTTTTTGCCAGCGTTCCCATGTCGTCCCCCAGCTGTACACCTCGGAGAGGGAACGAGTCGGTGAAACTCGAGACGTCGCGACGTCGACAGGTAGAAAAACAACGGCGAATCCCGTTCGATAGTGTTACCGACGGAGCAGGTATCTCCGGATGTTGCCGGATCGTCACACGATCCGTGGAACGCGAACCGGAAACTACCGATGGAATTTTCGCGGTCGACTCCGAGGATGGCGTCGTTAGTCGATCGCCGGGATGCCGGAGAGGGTGGCCAGAGGGGGGAAGCGAGGAGGTGAGGGACTTCTATGGGAAAACGACATTAACACGAAGACACGTTCCCGGTGGGGATAGCCCGCTAGTCTGATTCGAGGCGACTTTCACCGGCTCGCGCGAAGGGAACTCGAACCTCGGTGCCCGGCCATTACCTTCCACGTCTTGCCTCCACTATGCACGTACGGTGCACCGTGCACTTTTTTCCACATGCCTGCGTTCGCCGGGAATATGTGAACTTTGGATGCACGCGTATACCCGTGTGGATCGAGTCGCTCGCGGAGCCGCGCGCGTGAAATGACGTTGTTTGAAAAGACTGCCTTTTCGACGCGGCCCTGGCGTAAATCTTCCGATCCGAGAAGATACCGGTACATACAGTCGCTCGCAAAAGCTGCGCGTCACAAATTTCATGGATTATACACCCATCCTTTCAATACATTCTTCATTAAACATGAAATAAAATGTGAAACTGTTTTAGAGTCATTTAGAGTGCAATAAATGATCGACAACTTTCGCTACATATATAAATCCACACCGAACCGATTTCAAGTGAATGCTAGCCCATCAACTCCGCATATCTATCCTCTATGTTACCTTGGCTCTAAGATCTAGCGGTTACGTATGCGGACATTTCTAATGCGCTTTTTGCGTAATTGCTACCGGTTTAAACTGAGCAACGCATGACTAACCGAACATTTAGATTGTCAATAAATTTCTTACAAGATAACCAATCCATTTTTACGGGCCCCGTGTCGTTCCGGCAGACAAAGAATGGCTCGCATATTTTAAGTTCCACGTAACTCCATCTCCGTACAGTTCTCGTAACGCTGAGATCGTCTTCTCCTGTATTGGCGCGCGAGAAATTCCATCGTTGACCACTCAAGATAAAGGCGTCCCGAAAAAGTTCACGGGATATCAAAAAAATTAATCGCTCCGATCGAGTTGAAGGGGCACCGAGCACCGGCTCCTAAAAGCTCTCGGTGTTATCGAATACCTTCTGTCTCGCCTGTTCCCTACCCTCTGGTTTAAGAGATGTAGGATCCTATTAACTAACCACCTCTTCTTAATTTCCACATTCTCCATAATCTCGTCATATATCACTCGGGAACCAGCACTAAGCCCTCAACATAGCAGGACGTAAACCATTCCCCGCGCGTCGTAAAAAGGAACGCGTGGTCTCGGCACATCCACCTGTGTCACCCGAAACCAGGCGCACGAACACACAACCATAACCGCTCACGCACTCGACCAACGGTGTCCGTGAATGTCGTCGTACATAGTAATTTTTTTACGGCCCTACGAATCGGATGTTACCGCGTCGATGCCGCACGGCATATTCCCCGGTAATTTAATAGTCGACGCCGCGCCGGCCCGTGACAGACCCAAACAATTTTCGCATAAATCTGCGCGAGATCGCCGCGAGGGTGCTACATCATCTTATTAAGTCCGAAGCTATTATCATATTTATTATCCATATCTCTACCGCAGCTCGATGGTCAAACAGCTAGTTAACCCAGACATTTACAACTACTATGGATCGGTGTAGAACTGTCAGAAGTTGTTTTTTTACTCTCGGATGAACAAATCTCTGAAGGACTTTTTTTACAGATTCCCGAGCTTACTTCTTTGTAATCAATGTTTTTATCCAGGGGTTAATCTTGAAACTTCTATGAAACTATGTCCCTCTATGAAACTTCAAAAATACGTGGAGCTAAATTTAAGGTTTAATAAAAATTCATAGCTGCAGTATATATCCTGCTGGTGATAACAAGGAGGTTGAAAAATCCATACAAATATTTTCGACTTGAACGTTTCGTTTAGGATACAATGAAACGGTGACGAAAAATCGTACACCAATTTTATGAAGACAGTTTTAGTGGCGAAAGAAAATTGTCTAGACTCCTTGAATATGCATGGATCTGTAAAACGACGAAGAAAAAATCCCCTTCGATTTTGCAGCCGCTTATCGATACAAAAGTGTTTTGAGCAATGGAGAAAAGTAAATGTTTTGTGCGAGAAGTAACTTTGTAAAGACCTAACGATCAGCTCCGTGCACGAAGTAGAAAACTTGTTTCCTTTCCGAAGGCGAGGAGAGGGCAATAGTCCTTAAAAGGCAGGATCGGTCGCGGAACACAAGCTCCGGAGGACTTCCGGAAATTAATTATGCTCCATGGCACTCTTGATTGCTTCCGGAATCGAGTACGATCCGAGAAAAACCACGATAGATCCTTATCGCGAAACAGTCGGTGGATCGAGGATGCTAACTACCACCACCTTCCGAGTTACGTAGAAATTTGTTTTCGTAACGACTGATATAATTCGCGATACGAACGCATACCCGACGTGTTCCCCCATTCGCGATGATTTATATCGCCTCATTTCCGTGTAAGTAGTTTCCGCGACCGGGAAAAATACATTTTCGGAGCCGGCTTGTTTCTCGGCAACGATTTGTTCCTTCAAGCAGCTTACGAATTTATTGGTACGAGATGCAAGTTGCGTTTAAATGCAAGTTGAAACAGTTCTCCCAATTAGCTCGTCGGAATGCAGATCCACCCCAGAATCCATTTTCATAATAAAGATCACAGAATTGATTCGCTCTTACACAATTCTTATGTTTTTAAAGTAATACAATGTATCCCGTGGGCGAGACCACGGTGAACTTGCATTTGAGCATGTTTCCGGCGATTGTTATAAATTATCGCGTCTCATTATCGTAATGAATATTAACATCTCATTGTTTGTTCGATGAGCCTGAGAAATTACAAATTTCCGTTTCTCGAACCCATTCCGCTCGTACGTTGCATCATAATCGTTCGCGTAGAACGCGTTGCGCAATATACAGGGTGTTTCCGAAACGGTGGCACAATCGGAAAGGGGTTGACTCCGTTCGAGTGAATAAACCGGAAAAACGGAGCAAATTTGCACACACGTTGTGCATCGTGCATTTCCTACAAAAATTCGAAAGTGTTTTTAACCGACTTCGAAAAAGAAGGAGGTTACTCAATTCGATCTGATGTGCCTTTTTTCGCTTTTTTATCTATGTATGTTCACCGATTACGCCGAGATGGATGGACCAATCGGAACGACACCTTTTGCATCTTGTAGAGCATGTCCCCGGGGTGGTCCCGTGAAGAAAAATTTTTATTTTTATTTTTATTCCTTACGATTTTATTTGCGATAGTGTAGAATGGTGATGCGACGTCGTTACCGTTATTGATTGCGGCTTTCAGATATTTATTAATTACGATTTGGAATGTGACGGATGACAGGGAAAGACGTTTTTGTAAATCTCAGACGGAGATTTGTGAATATTCAGACGCAAGATATTTTTGATCCTACATTTCATGTATGTTCACCGATTACTCCGAGATGGATGAACCAATCAGTGTAGGGTATATCAGGTATATTTCCCGATTGGTCCCTTGATAAAAAGTGTGAAATAAAAAAATTGTATAAAAAAAAATTAAATCGACTTCGAAAAAACGCACTAAAAAGTATAAAATAATTTCCATTTAATTTATGCGAATACACACGAACTTAAATACAATACAATCTTTTCGGGAGCGGCGCAAAATTGAAAATTTTCGACACTGGAAATTACGAAAATCCTTAAATTCTTCTATGTACATGCTTTCACATGTTAATGTATCTTCTCTTCCCACCTACTGGTTTCCAAGTCCACCATATTCCAATGAAATCATAATCAGCAACATCTGTCATTTGGAAAATTTTCAATTTTGCACCGCCTCCGAAAAGATTGTATTGTATTTAAGTTCGTGTGTATTCACATAAATTAAATGGAAATTATTTTATACTTTTTAGTGCGTTTTTTCAAAGTCGGTTTAATTTTTTTTATACAATTTTTTTATTTTTACTGGTACTATCATTAAAAAATAAACTTCTAAGTATAAATCAACGTTGTTGAAAAATTGATTAGGGAGCCCTCAATTCTTAATCCTTCATTTGTAAAAGTCATCACCCCGGTAGGGGAAATATTAACTCTAGCCTTTCGAGGCCACATAGATCGTCACTATAACAACATCTAATTATAATAAATACCAGGAGATGAGTACGCAGTTTCCTTTTTCTCCAATGATGATCCAGTTCTCCAATGAAAATAATTGCAATAAGAACCATGTTCAAGAATCTAAAAAAAGACAGGAATAACGATATAATGCTGTTGAAATAAATATATAAATTGTATTCGCGTGAAAACAAGTTAATACTACTTGGCTATTTATTTGCCGACAAGCTAGTACTAATCTGAACTTTAATGAAGGTGCTTTCATGTTTCAGGGGATATCAAGACTACATTACTGTCCGGTAGTAATTTCAACGTCACCTGGCATCTGGCTTATCCCCATCGTGTGAGTAGACTCGCATTTGTTATTTTGCGCAGCTATCCTACTACGACGCGATGAGTTTTTCATCTCGTGACGGAACGGATTAACGATCAACTTTCGCATCTCGTTAATTCGCCTCCGTCTTATCGCGTACGAGACACCGCACCGCTTTTACTCGAGGCGATTAATTGAATCGGTTGGTGAATTTCGTTAGCCGATGGCAAAAAAAGAGAGCTGCGAAATTGTTCCAGCGCAACCGGTCGGTTAATTCCTACGCGTGTGCACGTGCTTCGCACGCCGCGTCGCTGGAAGACCGTTAATGCGTGCGCGAGCAGCCACGCGGAAAAATATCTAGAAAACCGGGGCTGGATGAAAAACACGAATTGTACAACCGGATACGCGAGAGTCGAATAAAACCACATTTGATCATTTCGTCGTATTTCCCCCTCTCGTGTACCGCAACACATTCCCATGGAAATGCTAGCCTCTTCCACTATTTGTATACAAACGGAACTCTTTTTTAGCTGGCTTAACCTTGAGCAATAGAACTCACGAAAACACTACATGTCCTTACTGTATTTACAAAAAGTACTTCTATCCTAACCTTTCTCACTATTTTGTATATAAACAGAACTCATTTTTTTTTAATAAGTTCATGGTGGGCTTGACGCAATGTCAAGGTTCACAAAATATTAATTTAAAATACCACAATTGACTCATCCTGCTAATAATATTTACACGAAATTAGTACAATGGAATTTATAAATATAATGCACAACACCCCGTCAATTATTCATACAGAGTGGGTGTACAAAGTATTCGTACTATTTCGTACACCTTTTAAAAACGAATAACTTTTTCAGGATTGGACCCAACAGCTTGAGTTTTTTTCAGACGTGTCATCGACACGGTCGGGTGGACTGTAGTACATAGTAGGCTTTTGTCTATACGTATAACTCCACACAATCAAATTTTGCAAAAATTATAACAGCTTATATCTCAATAACTATTTGTTTGCGACATGCAAACGAAAGGCTCCATTCAAACTTTTTCTCTTCTGGATGAGTGGAAGGGGGTGATGTAGAAAACAAGTTTACCAACCATTTTCTTTGTTCTAAACAATTTTGCGGCAAGTTTCTCTTACAGATGTCCACCGTTCTACAGATATAAATTCACCCCTAGAACGGATGACCATTACTTTTTATACACCCTGTACAAAGTTTCATCGAAATCGATCAAGGTTGTTATGAAATATAATTGTTGGAGAATAGCAAAAATTGTAAGAATCTGCGATTTAAATGAATCGCAAACCCTAAAGTCAATGATTTTTACATCTCGTACAATTTCCACAGCTTTTTTATGCGTCAACCGATTTCAATGAAACTTTGTACATGTATATAACTGACTTAGAATTACAAAAAACATGTTTTAAAGTTTCATTACAGGCGCAGATAAAAAATTTAAAAATCGTGACCTTTACTTTTTCCTCCGTAATTGCGACCAATAACAATTCAAAGGAAAATTAAGCTGAAAGAAATTCAAGCTGTTACGTCCAATTTTGATAAAGTTATTCGTTTTTAAAATATGTAAATATGTCTGCTCTTGGCATAACCCAGAAAGATGTCAGAAAGATGGCAAAAGTTCATCGAACAAAATGGAAACTATTTTATTGATTAAAGCTCATTGCTTGAATAAAAAAATTGGTCTATATGACACAGATAATGAAAACATTATTTCGCCAAGACTCATTTTGAAGGTTACATAAAGGACATAAAATGACATTTCTTGAAAAAATGTTTCAGACAAAAGTTTCTTGTTTTATTGCATAGAATTCGAATCCGTAATAAAAAATACCACGTTCCATTTGAAAAATGTAACTTCCGATTTCAATCACCTATCTCCGGCCGAAATCGGAAGTTAAATATCACCATTTGATAAAGCGCATCTGATTTATAAAAGAAACACTTTGAATTTTTGAAAATAACGTATTTTCGAGATTATAAATGGGTGGTACGGGTGGTCTGGGACACCCTGTATATTAGCTGTGAATACTGTCTGACGTGTATTAAGGATGTTCTGGAGGTATATAAAAACGCAACAAAATTTTTAAAAATTTGACAAAATATAATTCTTACTAAATTAATGCAATTACCAAAGTTTGAGTTCGATTCACTGCACCGTTTAAGAATTATAGCAACTTAAAGTTTGCACATTTTAACACGTCTTCTTATGGAGAATTCATAAAATTCCACTTCAAACCCTATTTAAACCTTGAAAAAACGCAACTAGAACCTCCAGTTTTTTTATATGTAGTAAAAGTTATGTAATTAATTATGTTCAAAATTTATTAGGATTCCCTAAACAGTTACGGAGCAAAAAAATTATAAACTGTTACAAAACGTCAAATTTATCGTGTTGTCTCTTTGCTAGCATGAAAACGCAACAAGTGTAGACTGAATATAGCTACAGAGGGTACAGTATTCGCAAAAGTTTAATGCAAAAAGAAAAAGCGAAAAAAATGCACATACAGATCGAATTGAGTAACCTCCTCCTTTTTCGAAGTCGGTTAAAAATTGTATACTCGTGCTCCCTTTGCCAATATATTGATGGATTTCGAATTTCTTGTACTTTTGTCTCCCATTGTACCTCCAGAACATCCTTAATTACATACATCGTCGCAGTATTCGAATTTTCTTCGTAAGAGTCTTTGACTCTATCGACGTATCCCATTTCCATTACTTCAGGCTTACGAGTGGACAGCTATTTAGCTATTACGACAATGTGTGTCAGCTTATAAATTTCAAACACATTGTCTATACACTTTACACGCGGCTCGGAGATAATTGCATAAACTCACTGGGATAATACTCTCCGGTAGATTATACTTTATAATCCCGCGAGAAAAGTAGTTAATTTCGTTTTGCACTTACCGGTAGGAGACATCCCCCGTAGAGCCCGGAGCGTCCCTAACCTAAAACGCAGCGGGTACGAACTAAATTCATATTCTTCGCGTTGCGTCGCGTCGCCGCGAGTCATCGTGAAAGACATCACGAATTTGTCCGCGCGTGGTCTACGAAAGGGAAAGAAAAGGCAGAGGCTGAGCTCAGCCTACGCTTGCTGGACGTCGCTCAAGGTGACGCTTGTTGAATAATTCAGAAGCGAAGCTCGGCATGCGTCCGCGGGTACACTCGGCGACGCGTACCTTACGTAGATTGCTAGGTCGGAAAGAAGGTGGTAAGGGATAAGTCGTTTTGCATGTGGATGCGTGCGCGATCCAAGAGAAAGAGAAAGATAGAGACCGTACCTGTCAGTGCACACGTTGGTATGTCGGGTACCGTAACTCGGCAGTCGCCAATGACTCGGATCGAAGCCAAACCTCTCGGGCCCCGTTGCTTGGAAAAGTCATCGAGCCGTGAAGAAAGGATTGAAATTGTTCGAAGGAATTCGCGGATAATTGCGCCATAAAGAACTCGCGAATAACGCTAAAACGAAAATTCGCGTTTCAACTACTGGCGTCAGTCGTCGAAACAATAGACACGTCCCTCATTGTTTGATGGGAAATGACTAATGGGTAGATGAGCTTTTTACAGCGGAAGAATTGAATGCTTGTGTTTTCTAACCAGTATCGTTATGTCTTTCGCGTCTGCTCGAGGAGAACGAGTTTTCCTGTATTCTTATAATCAGCTGGGTTATAGCCGTTATAGGTTATGAGTAGAATATTATTAAACCTTAGCACTCGAGGGGTGACACCACAAATATTGTTATACCATTATTCAAAATATTGTTTACTTTCTGAAAAAAGAACTCAAACTGTTCGGTCCAAGTTTGAGAAAGTTATTCGTTTTTAAAATGTGTACTGTGTACACCGACTGTAAATATTGTATTAAGTGTTCTATTTTTTTTTTCATATCCATAAAATAAACAGTCATATAGAATCATATTGTCATCATATAAAATGTCATATAGAATGGAATTATTCTAGCTGGGAAGAAATGTTTAATTTTCGAGTTAAAACAGCTCCGAGTGCAAAGAGTTAATAAAACGGGCTACAATAGTACACTTTCTTTTTCATTGAATATAAAGAATTGACAGGCAGGTTGAATCAAACGAACATACGTACTGCAAGTTTTCCTCTGTTTAGCAACCGCAACTGGTTTGAAACGGCGTAGCCGTAGCATAGGCGTCCGACGAATTCTGCGGACGAAAATATCCGCGGCATGAGAAAAATTCGACAATAACACCGGGGCCGCGTGCAGGTGTGTACGCTGTGCGAAGCAGTACCACTCCGCGAAACCTGGAAACCGCCTCTTCCCTTTCTCCGCGCGTTTCGAGTGGCGGCGCAATCGTCGCTCGAAAACATTTCAAACTCTCTCGCGGTAGATCATTATACGACCGGCAGACTTTCATCAAAAGTGACAAGCATCTCCAGCGAACGGATTCCACTCCGCCGGCAAATGCGTCTCGCGCATTGTATTCTATAACACCGGTCGTTGTAACGTGTTCCGCATCTTAGGAAATGTTAAGCACGAGTGAAACTTACGCGTTCCAGCGATTACCGCCGCGGATGACGCTACAATGTGCTCGCGCAGTTATGACCCGGCGCGGGAAAGTCTGCTTCGAAATTTGAATTAACTGGGACATTCCAATGATTATTCTTTACTCTATATCTATGTACAGTAGCGGACAAAAGTTTAAGACCGCTTTAAAGAAGACGATAACTTTTTTAATATTGTACTATACGATTTGAACTCTTTTGGGAAGCTAGAGCAATTAGTTTACTAAAGGATGTGAAAAGAAATTTTTTCAAAAATTGCAATTGATCGAAATTGTATAGAAAATACTAAAAGTTACATTTCACACCTTTTTTATGTGGGCCTATATTGAAAATAAAACAAAATACTTTTTGTAGATCTGTGTCAATTAAACATATTCTGAAAATTTCGTCAAAATCGGTCGACGTTGCAATGAGCTACAAATGTTTGAAGATGGTAAAAATGCAGATTTTCACGATTTATTGCCGAAAATATTGAAAATCTGCAATTTTTACCATCTTTAAACGTTTGTAGCTCATTGCAACGTCGACCGATTTTGACGAAATTTTCAGAATATGTTTAATTGACACAGATCTACAAAACGTATTTTTTAAATTTTCAATATAGGCCCACATAAAAAAGTTAAAAATTCAACTTTTAGTATTTTTTCAACAATTCCGATCAATTGCAATTTTTGAAAAAATTTCTTTTCACTAATTGCTCACTGATCAACGCCCAGGCTAAACCCTTGGACCTAGAAAGCTGAAATTTTGCACAGAGGTATCCTTTATGATCTATACAAGGGATAAGAAAGGATATCTCGATATTCAACCCCCAAGGGGGTGAAAAGGGGTTGCAACGTTTGTATGAGGAATATTTTATTTCTGGTCGGATTTACTTCATACTTGGTCTTAATGCTCTTTGATATAATTAATCAAACACCTATTTCGGCATTTTAAAAAATTGAACCCCTAAGGGTGTGAAAAGGGGTTTTGAAATCTAAGATGGCGAGATGACATATAATTAAAACTCTATAGGGGTGAATGGGGGGTTAAAAGGTTTTATTAAGCCGCGGGCGAAAACTAGTTTTTTAATAAAAGGCATGACTATTATCATATGCATATTTCTATGATTCCGATATAAATTGTGAGCATGCAAGAATATAAAAATGTATCTATTTGTTAACGGAAATATTAAAGCAGTTACAAAAACAAATTAAATCTATAGAAGTTGCAATCATTGTAGCCGTGAAGAATCATTGTTAGTGTCCTTTCTCCAAAAGAGAAAAATAACTTTGTCCCATGAGATTACTGCTTGGTTCGTTTATGTAGAGCGATTTGAATCATTTTAATTAAAAGGACAGGAATTAAAGTGGACTTTTTCGATAACGGTTTTTTTTGCGTCCTCAACGATCACTCATGTAGGTTGACAGCCTGAAAGTAATTATAGGTTATCTTTCACTGGAAGGAACATCGTACGGTTCTGTTCACGGAACGTGACGCATAAAAGAAGTATGATATTGTTCCCAAGCACGACTCGATTAATAACGGTCCTCCTGTTCGTCGCATCTATATTGAAGGTGTCGGAAGAACGCGGTCGATGACTGAATTGATCGGTAACTGTTATGGGAGCGTTCGCTTGCGAATTCTATCGTACGTTCTAAAAAATTTCACCAATATTTATTTTACAGTTGCACTGATTAGAACGTCTTTGTCGTGCATCATTTCTTAGAAGAAGAAAGTTTACATTTATGCCTGTACAGTAAGGAGCATAACTGATTCCACACACTTTAAATCAGAACAACTTTTTTATGAATGGACCAAACGACTTCAATTTCTCTGTAAGGCTAGCAGAATTAGTTTAGTAAATGATGTGTAAAAAATATGTTTTGAAAAAATGCATTTGGACGGAATTGTGAAAAACAATAGTAAAAGTTGATTTTTACAACTTTTTTAGCTGGGCCAATAACGAAAATTAAAAACATGTGTCTAGTCAACTGGTATAAATTATATACGCTCTGAAAATTTCATTGAAATTAGTTAATTGGTTTGCGAATTATAAACGATCAAAAGTGGTAATAATTGCAATTTTTCAAGATTTTCGGCCTTCTTGCGCCACTTTTGAACGATTATAACTCGTAAACCAATTAACCAATTTCAATGAAATTTTCGGAGCGTATATAATTTATACAAGTGGACCAAACAAATTTTCGTTACTGGCCCAGCTAAAAAAGTCGTAAAAATCAATTTTTAGTATTGTTTTTCACAATTCCCCCCGACCAAATGCATTTTTTCAACTTATTTATTAGACGTCATTTACTAAACTAATTCTTCTAGCCTTACAGAGAAGTTGAAGTCGTTTGGTCCATTCATATAAAAGTTATTCTGATTTATAGTGCGTGGAATCAGTTATACTCTTTAATATTCGCCAATGACTGTCAACAACCAAACCGAATTTTATTTTGGTTGGTAATGGATCAAACATGTTTTTAACGCGATGCCGACTGCATTAACTTGTCCACTGTTTGATGCTAAATAGGAAACGCACCGCAAAGGAACCCAAGAGTGTGTTGCCGCGCGCAATTCCACAGTCTCCCATTTCCAATTCGTTGAACTTCTCACGAAGGCGGGAATTTCGTAACGGCAGAGTTGCGACTTCTCTCGGGACGTCGCGTCGTCGTATTTGGTGGAAAAAGCTTGCAACTCCTTTTTTCGTCGGCGTGACTGATCGAGCCTCAGGCCGGTTTCTATGCCGTGGATTCCGCGATAAGCTCGCTCGATAGTCGATACCGCTATCCGAGTCCGATCGATGTCTCAACGTCCTCTTGACCGTTTCTCGCTTCCGACGCGAGCCTGGCGAACGAAACCGCGCGGAAGTTCACTCATTGGAACTAAAACGATTCCGTCCGTAACCTGGCTACGTTTCCAAACACAACGGCATTAACCCGATCCTGTAATCGCACGGAGTCGCGTGGCCCGTGTTCGCGATATGCGATGTACGTTTACTTTATAATTGGACCTCCGCTCGTTATTTTCTCCTGGCATTGTCTACGTCGGCATTTTTTTAAATTGGCCGATCTTGTTGTTTCGAACTTTCATCACCGGGTAGTAAAACTTTATGATTCGAAATATTCTTGTTACGCAACGCGGTGTGTTTTATGAACTTTTAGTATACATTTTCTAGAAAGATGCGATAGACGAGATTACGTTCAATTTTTGTTTCTCTGAGTTTACCAATTGTGGAAACTTTCGATTTCGGAATTTTGAAAGTTTCCTATCTCTTCTACTGATCGGTGTTTGTGTTTCAGGGAGGATTTCGGCTACAAATCCTGGACGCTCTTGATAGGCCGCTGGTCGATCTAACACCCGTCACGAAGAACAGCGAATTCGTGGAAGATGACGCCACGTGAGTTTACTAATATTATTCATTGTCTGGATAATCTCTTCGAGTTTATCATAACGATGACAAACATGGATATCCTAATTTTCAGGGCGCAGAGTTACGCCATACAGTTGCCCCAGAATTTCACTTGCACAGACTGTACGATTCGACTTCTTCGAGAAGCTGAGGAGTGGGGTGCGAACTACAGATTCTGGTCCTGTGCCGACATCGATGTAAGCGAATAAGCTTGATAATGCTTGATGGGAATGTTCGATTAGTCAGAAGTGTTGAGAGCACATTCCAACGCCGATCTATAATTTGTGTGTATTAGATCATCGATAGGAAGGCCTACAGGGAAGATTGCAGCGGTCACGGCCGATATCTTCTGGCTCGGTGCAGATGTGATCGGCTGTATCATGGTAGTAGGTGCGAATTTAAGGAGGAATGCCTGGATGACTCGGACTGCGGTATTCAGGGCACGTGCATCGACAATGGCGGCACGACCGCGCCCACCAAGCACTGTTACTGCAACATTGGATGGTTCGGTCCTGGTTGCGCGAAGAGTAAGTTTCACCGAGCGAGGACTTCGAGGACAGGCGTCTAGGAAAATGAAATTCAACGAACATTCCTGCATTGCGCATCCATAATTAGTCAGCCAACATTGTGTTCTCCGTACCATAAGACGCAACGTTTATTCTCCCTGAAGTCCTCTCTCTCCAGTTTGCCTCAAGTGAAATTGCTTAGCATTTTCTACATCTTCGCATTGTTAGCGTCCCGAGCCGCTCTCTATTCAGTCTACAAACTTCTTTCAGAGTCCCCAATTAAGACAATCGACGTGGACCTCGACGCTTACACGACGAGGAAGTTCTCCGACAACTTTACCTTCTACTGGCGTATACTCAAGGAGAGCAAAGAACTCGAGGGCGTTATGGTTGTAAACGGCACGAGCTGGGTCGGCGTTGGCTGGCGACCAAACGACTTGTCACCGGCGTGTCGAGCTTTCCCCGAGATTCAAGAAAAACCAAAAGGAGAACCGCTCCCACAGCCAGAGCCGAAATCGGAACCGGAACCCGAGTCCGAGCCGAAGGCTGAACCAAAACCGGAACCCGAGCCTGAACCTGAGCCCGAGGCGGGAACGGAACGGTCCGGTGCCAAAAGGAGATCAGCCAAAGCTCATGATCTTACTTCGCTGGCTGCAACTCCTCGATCCGACGCTGACGTCACTGTGGAGACTAGCGTGACTTATCGCGTCAGCACAAAGCAAGGCGAATATCTTTTAGTTCTTCTTCTTAACGGTTTTGCCACAACGAGCGTGCATAATAGTCTTTTTTTTTAACGTGGCGCGATGCGAACAATACTTTTGTATGAGATCATCCGAAGAATCGTGCCATTGTTGCATTCTATGTGTATAAACGTCTGCGTTTTGCCTAGGCCAGGGGCGGCCAACCTGCGGCGCATTGAATCCTTGCGCCTCTATTTATTCTTTTGAAATAGGTGCCATAAATGAATCCATCTTCATATTTTCAACACCTGAGAGCTCTCAGTTAAATTTATACAGCCTCCTTCCTCATCAATTCGTCGCAATTTTTTGACAGTTTACAATTATAGGATAGGAATTAGAGTGTTCATGACAGCGATCGCCCTCTCGTCCAAAAGATCATTTTTCACTATTGTAGATTGGTGCTCCAATGAACGTGTGTCTTTTCAACTGGCTTGAGTTAATTAATTTAGTTGCATGATTGAGTTATCCCTTTTCCGCCCCTAACCGAAGCAGATCGTACCCCTATTCCTACTTTCCAACCCCAACAATGAACGTAAGAAGGTAGAAAAAGTGCTCGAGTTGTATGGCGCATCTGAACTCGTATGTGAAAAAAATTTACGCATGGTATATGCAGAAGGTTGGCCACTCCTGGTCTAGGCCAAATGTTTATACATGGAATGTAGTACATTACTGATTAAAAGTAAATGCAATTGCACGCTCGTATAATGTATAGCTTATGATTAAGAACGATGTTCAATATTCATGTTCGATATTTCTGCAGGGCGTAAAAAGAGGTCTCCAGACTCTGTGGCACCCTCGGCAAATGGTACGTATCGACGCTTCAAAGAAATTTACCAATTAAGGACTCCCTACGCTTCCCGTAATATTATACAGTAGCAACAAGTAGTTAGCGTTTGAATAAGTAGTAGTATATTTGGCGTCCTTATTCGAGTTCGAGACACTGCGCACCAGGTGGTGGTCCGTAAGAGGTATAAGCAGTAGGTAGTTGCACGACGATCGATGCTTTGTTGCACAGGGGAACCCGTCGCCGAGCCGAGCACTGTTGACAGCACCAACACCACGCCCGAACCTATATCAGAGCCAAAGTCCGAACCAGAGCCAAAATCTGAGCCTGAACCTAAATCTGAACCCGAACCGAAGTCCGAACCCGAACCAAAGTCCGAACCTGAACCCAAGTCTGAACCTGAACCGAAGTCCGAACCCGAGCCGAAATCAGAGCCGAAGCCAAAGTCTGACGCAGAGCTGGTATCCGTTTCAAAATCTGTCTCGTCGCCGGAGTCTCGATCTCAATTAAAATCAATTTCGAAACCGCAAGCAAGAGCCTACTCGGAACCCAAGACTGAACCCGAACCGAAATCAGAGCCCGAGCCTAAATCGGAGCCGGAGCCGGAGCCGAAATCAGTACCTGAACCTAAATCCGAGCCAGAGCCTACATCAGAACCCGAACCCAAGTCCGAGCCGGAGCCTACATCAGAACCCGAACCCAAGTCCGAGCCAGAACCTGTATCAGAACCCGAACCTAAGTCCGAGCCAGAACCTAAATCTGAACCTGAACCCAAGTCGGAACCAGAACCGAAATCCGAGCCCGAACCCAAGTCAGAACCAGAACCAAAGTCTGAACCGGAACCCAGTTCCGAACCAGAGCCAAAGTCTGAACCGGAACCCAACTCCGAGCCACATCCAAAGTCAGAGCCGGAGCCAAAGTCTGAACCCACCTCGGAACCGGAGCCGATTTTGGGCCTCCGAACGAGCGCTACAAAAGGTAACGAACTAATCAGCCGAGTCGACGCTTCTTTCCTCATTCACTGACATTGCGCTTTCACAATTCACCTAGGGTTACGAGGCACATTTTATTGGAACATCCTGTACATAGTCAATGTCGATTAATATTTATTCACACACTCACACCACAGAGAACTATTTCTTCGTATTACACTGTCCAACAGCCCAAAAGTATTTTGATTCCCACTATGCGATTCTTGTAGAGTTTTTCGCGCTGATTCCGAATCTGCCCTTAATTTTTCTCCTATACGCACAGTTTTTGAGACAATTGAGTTTTAAGAAAACACATATTTTTCAACTTTGAATAAATATTGCGATGTTATTATAAAAGATATTGAATTGTTCTTTACAGTAAAAGATCCTGCAGACTTTCCCGAATCCAGTGATACCCAATACTAATACATTATGATTGTTTAAACATGTTTAAACAAGCATTAAAGACGGAGAGACACCACTTTTGCACTAATTTTTGAGGTTATTTTTCAATTTATCTCAAAAAATAAGGGTCCAGCGGAAAATCAGACTACACCACGTGAAAGAACAGACTTTTTTCTTGACAAACCACCCTTTCAAGTTTGTGTAGTCGACGTTTTTTTCGAACCAGAAAGCAAAATATCTTCGCCCGACATGAGTTGCCGCCAGTGGCGCTTACCGCTAGAACAGGCGTTCCATGTCGAGCAAAAATATTTTGCTTCCATGGTTCGAAAAAAACGTCGACTACACAAACTTGAAAGGGTGGTTTCTCAAGAAAAAAAGTCTGTTCTTTCACGTGGTGTAGTCCGATTTTCGGCTGGGCCCTTATTCTTTGAGATAAATTGAAAAATAACCTCAAAAATTAGTGCAAAAGTGGTGTCTCTCTGTCTTTAATGCTTGTTTAAACATGTTTAAACAATCATAATGTATTAATATTGGATATCACTCTATTCGGGAAAGTCTGCAGAATCTTTTACTGTAAAGAACAAGTCAATATCTTTTATAATACCATCACAATATTTATTCAAAGTTCAAAAATATGTCTTTCTTTAAAACTCAATTTTCTCAAAAACTGTGCATATAGGAGAAAAATTAAGGACAGATTTGGAATCAGCGCGAAAAACCCTATAAGAATTGCATAGTGGGAATCGAAATACTTTTTGGCTGTTGGGGATAGTGTTATTAGCAACCGACAGTCGGTGTACAAAGTATTCGTACATCTTTTAAAAACGAATAAATTTTTCAAAATTGGTCTCAGCAGCTTGAGTTTTTTTGAGACATTAGAGGGGTTAGTTTACTAGCTAATGTGTAAATAATTTTTTTGTAACTGTTATTGGTCGCAATTACGAAGGGAACAGTAAAAATTTTTAAATTTTTTATCTGTGCCTGTAATGAAAATTCAATACATGTATTTTGTAAATCTAAGTAAGTTATATATATGTACAAAGTTTCTCATTGAAATTGGCTGACGGATAAAAAAGCTATGGGCATTGTAAGATGTAAAAATCTTTGAATTTACGGTTTGCGATTCATTTAAATCGCAGATTCTTACGATTTTTGCTATTTTCAATCAATTATATATTTCGTAACACATCCTTGATCGATTTCGATGAAACTTTGTACAAGTATATAACTGACTTAGACCTACCAGAGGCGCCTTATAAATTTTCATTACAGATACAGATAAAAAATTTAGAAATCGTGACCTTTACTATTTCCTTCGCAATTGCGACCAATAATAACTTTTTTAAAAAAGTTATTTACACATTAACTAGTAAACTAATCCTTCTAACGTCTGAAAAGAAACTCGAGCTGTTGGGTCCAATTTTGAAAAAGTAATTCGTTTTTTTAATGTGTACGAATACTTTGTACACCGACTGTAAATATCTGTACACACTTCCCAGTATCTAATGAGTTTGACTTTCCTTGAAACGCAAGGAGTCAACAAAACGTACAGCAATCCAGTAGCATTTCTAGCAGATAAGAAGTAACGTATACCATCTATTAATAACGTATCCACGTAATCAGTAGTACTAACACGACGTACGAACACACTCGTTCATGGAAAATAGGTAATAGTAGAATTTTAAATAAGTCGACGTGATTTGTATTCGTCTTGGTATATCTGCTTCCTTTGCCGCTTTCGCATTAATATCTCACTCAGTAATGGTTCTCTGACTGTACAGTTGCCATCCTGTAATTCACTATACTGTACAAGTATTGACGATATACCTATTATACTCATGTATTCTATGTATACAATTCCACAGACAAATACTATGGGTGTCGATAATTATACCGACCTAATGACCAATGACCAGCAGTCGAGGTTTCTAGTAAAGAAAATAATTACTTAGTACCACATAATCATCAAACCTCTGGCAGAAAGTATTCGACCTTTAATCACACTGTCCAACACCGAATTTGTTCCCTAATTACTGTTGGGTCCTGCTTATAGAGTTTTTCTCGCTGGTTCCGAATCTGTTCTTAATTTTTCTCCTATACGCACAGTTTTTGAGAAACATGACTTTGAAAAAAACACATTTTTCCACTTTAAACAAATATTCTGGTGTTATTATAAAAGATATTGAATTGTTCTTTATAGCAAAAGATTCTGTAGACTTTCCCGAATACAGCGATATCCAATATTGATACATTATGATTGTTTAAACATGTTTAAACAATCACTAAAGGCGGAGAGACACCAATTTTGCACCAATTTTTGGGGATATTTTTCAATTGTTTTCAATCCATGTTCCTCAAAAACTGTGCGTATAGAGTATAGGAGAAGAATTAAGGACAGATTCGGAATCAGCGCAAAAAAGTCTATAGGAAGGGCCCAACCGTAATTAGGGAACATAAAAAACGTTGAAATTTGTTGGACAGTGTCATTGGAATGCATCGTTAGTACTGTAAAAATATTTAATATAAAATTTTTAGACAAAAAGTATTTCGATATTTTCCAATATACAATACCGTTCTGACCTAACATATTTAAGTCGTATTCGTTAAGGGGGTAGATTGATTAATGCAAAGGTGGGGTTTTCCAGTAGTCAAAAGCGCTAGATAAAAGATCAATCTAGGCCGCAATCGCCCTCAGAAGTCCTACTTTACGTTTACGAGGCATAATTTGCACTATTCGGTTTATGAAAATAGCTACTTGCGCAGCTTCATACTTCCGAATAATGCAATTTACGCCTCGTAAACGTAAAAATAGGAAATTTGGGGGTGACTGCGGCCTAGATTGATTGTTTATCTAGCGCTTTTGGTTACTGAAAAAAACCCATCTTTGAATAAAGACTCTTAAGAATAAAATACTATTTTACATTTTTATTATACGCCCAAATAATCGAATATTAACTGCCAGGAGTGTCAGCCATGATTTCAAAAGCATAAGCGCGGTCCGCTCTCATTATAAGCTCTTCGACAGACCCGAGAGTTTCACGTACAACTCGAGAATGCTGTCTCGAATAATTTAAGTCATCGTAAAAAGTAACTGTACCTCGAGCCAGTCATCGCTTAATCGTTCGGGACATGATCGTCCGGCTTATTTTAATCTGACCTGGTTGTTCGCGATCGAAGCGATCCTGCCTGGACCGGTGCACAAGTACACGCCGAAACACGACTTCAACCCCATGGACTGTACCGACATCATAATCGGATCGGCCCGAGGAAATAGTCACAGGGTAGCCGACTATTACACCAGGGACAGATCCACGCCCAGGAAGGACGACTTTTGGGGTGGCAGGGACACGCTGACCGCCGCCATGGGATTCGAAAAGGATGGTGTCACCACGATACTATTCAGACGGAAACTAGCTGCGAACGAGCCGACCGACCATGAAATCATCGACGCGAACATGCACGTGATATGGGCCAAGGGTCAGGAACCCGGAAAGTATGTCCACAACCCGCCCAGTGGCATTGAGAAGGCCAAGGTCAGCATGAAGGACTTCTACAAACCCGATGAGCTGAAGTATCACGGCCACGGGTCGCAGAGGGGAGCCCTCAGCCTCAACTTCTTCGGTAAATCGAGCCATTGGTCTTCTTATTATTAGTTTTAAGCGAAGAAGTATTAATGAAATGTACTTCCAGTATTAACGAAGTTGCCAAGGAGCGAGATAGATTTTCAAAATTAAAGAATCAAACAGTGCCGGATTAAGGGGGTAGTATACCCTCGGATTGTAACTAGAAAGGGACTAGAATCTTACTAGATTTTGAGTCGAAATATGGGTTTGCGCGCTTCGGTTGTTTGATCTTATTTGAGAAGATTTTGGGCTGGGTGAGTGCTCATTCTAAAGAGGAAGGTTCATCACACTGCGCTCTGGTCATGATTTTAACGAGAGTATGTTTATATCTAATAATATAAGGGCCCAAAGTAGAGAAAAAATCTAGGAAAAAACCCGCAGATTTCAATGCATTTTACTGTCTCTAGAAGACTTTTTGACTGCTATGATGACCAGAGCGCACTGTGATGAACCTTCCTCTTTAGAATGAGCCCTCACCCAGCCCAAAATCTGCTCAAATAAGGTCAAACAACTAAAGCGCGCAAACCCATATTTCGACATGGTTTCGACCCAAAATCTAGTAGATTCTAGTTGCTTTCTAGTTACAATCCGAAAACGACTACCCCCTTGAGCCCTGTAGTAGAAGTAACAAATGCTACGGCCCCCGCGCTTCTCCGTGCCCCGTACCATACAAAACAGGGCCGCCGCGCGCGGTTGGGCAGGCTGTGCCCCGCGCACGCTTCATCGAAGAGGCGTCGATGCCAGGGGGCACAAAAATATTTTGGATAAAGAAAAAGGTCATTCATTGTGTTTCTTTAAAAAGGGTGCGCTACGTTTGCACACGAGCGGCTCCGATACAAAGCTTAGTGCCCCGTGATAACATTTGCTACGGGCCCCACGCTGGCTTCATCCGACACTGGAATGAAATGATATCTTCCTTTTCGTAATGCATTGAATGTTAACTTTCATATTAATTTGTCTAAATGTTTTCAGAGGAGAAGAACAGGCCAGAGATGACCGATGGCGATACAGACACGCCAGTTAGAACTTGCCATGGCGAATGGCACTATCCCAAACAATGTTCACCAGAAAATCGCACTTGTGAATACTCCATACAGTGGACATATAAAAGTCGAAAGGTAACGCGATCATTGCAATAAACATTTAAAAAATTGTACCATTAAGAACTGCATAAATAACGGCAATAATCTTACAGGATGAATTGTCATTCGTTATCTCCACGACACACACAGACAGCTGGACCGGTGTTGGCTTCTCTGACGACGGAAAAATGGTACCGTCTCTAATAGCTTAAAGATACTCTAAGCGCGTGAAATCCACAGTCTCCACAATCTCTAATTCATCTTGTTCGTTTTCCAGTCACAAACGGATGCGGTGTTGGGCTGGATCGACAACAAATCAGGTCGTGCATTCTTGATGGACACCTGGATCAGTGGATACAGTGCGCCATTGCTCGATCCATCCCAGGATATTTACAACACAGGTGGCAGTATAGCGGACGGTGTTACAACCCTGAGATTCTCGAGGAAACGAGTAACGAAGGACAACAGGGACCTCTCGTTCACCGACGATCACTGTTTGTACATGATGTACCCCGTAAAGGGTGGCATTTTCCACGCTGTTAGTAAGAAGATACGCAAACACGAAGCTATACCTGTCGTTTCATCCGAGAGAATATGCATCAAATCCTGCGGCGACGAAGGTTGGTATCACCTTCAACGTTTTAATGAGAGACATTTAATTTATCTTTACTAAAAGATAGCTTCGTTACCGCAGATCTGGAAGACATGACCACACCCGCACCCCCAAGGCTACATTACAATGTAGAAGTGAAACTGGTAAACTTGGGCGACGGTTTTACAGCACCAACGCCTGGCAGCTCCGATTTCGAAGTGATTTCGAACACGATAGCCGACAGCTTCGGTCCAATTGTCGAGAAACTACCTGGTTATTATGAGATTCGGCTAGACGAGTTGCACAAGTAAGTTCTGAGCGTTGCGTGACTGTGAAATGGTCGGAGTTTTAATTGTTCTATTAATTTCTCGAAGGGATGTGGAACAGAACGGCGTTATCGCGCGTATGGATTTAATATTGGACAAGAATGAAATTAAGGGCAGGTCACTGAAGCCTATGGACACCAGCGCGGCCGCAGAAAAGGCATTGAAAGAAGCTCTCGTCAGTGGGAAAGTCGGCGCACTCAGCGTGGACCCGCAATATCTGGTCATCAAGGCACCTCGAGGTGTGTAGAAGATAATACCCAACTTTTAAAAATAGAGAACAACTTTGAAAATTGCTTAGTAGAATGATTAAAGCAGTGCATACATTAGCAGACCCCTCCGGGTCATTCCATGCCAAATCGATCACTTTCTGCAGGCACCATCGTTGATTTTCTTCGAAATGAAATATGTTGCAGTCCATGCGAAATTGGGGGGGGGGGGTTTAAGTCATCATTTTGCCGGTTTCGAGTTTTTTTGGAAATGGCAGGCCTTCAAAGTTTTCAATTTTTGCCCATTTCGGCGAAAACGGGCCTCGCTTATGAATTTTTATCTCGGGAACTGTTTGTCCGATTGTACTACATTTTTTTTTGTTTTATTCGGAAAGGATTGGGCTATTACAAAATAATTTTTTCAACCACGAAAATAAACTTTATAATGTCGAAAAATTTAAATAAATTCTTTTTTTACGTTTTTTTCGATGAGGGGCCGGAGTGATTTCAATTTTGAAACTAGAGGGTTATTGTTGCTCGCTCGCTTCGCTCGCTCGCGAGTAGGGTTGTTTTTGCTCGCTCGCTTTGCGAGCTCGCGGATAGGACTGCTCTTGCGAAAAGGTTAGTGGTACGCATGGCTAGTAGTACCTATAGCTATTAATGTTTTTTTTTTATTTGGTGTGTGACTCTCCACGAGCCACACAAAGAACTTCCCGATTCGTTAGTTGCAGTATATTATTATCATTATTAAGTGTATGTTTTAAGATGATTACAATACAACATAATAGTTTTCTACTTATCAAAATGTTTGCTATATGGCGTCGCATTAAACCAACACCGTATGCTCGTTGCTCGCTTGGTTCCTTGTTATAGCATACTAATGTTGCAAAATAAATTCTCTTAATTAGTTTTTCGCAAACGATACAACTCCTCATTATCCGGGTTTGCAGTATTTATCTTGGTTTTCTTCGATACTGTTAATTTAAATTGTCCCAAAATATATAAACCGCGCTCAATTTTGAAACTCTGCTCAGTGCTACATACAACATTTGTAAAGTTCGCCTTTCTGATTTTTTAAAATCCAAACATACTTTCTCGTATGTTTGTCCCTGACTTTTATGAATCGTAATCGCTTCAGCAGGAACCACTGGAAATTGACTACGTGTGATTTGATATTTTTCCTCACTCGACATATTTACTTGATTCGATATTTTTATTGTTGGTGTAAAATTTTGATCAATATTTGCATTTTTCATATAATCACGATAACGAGTTCTTACTTTCACTCCTACTCTGGCCAATTGAAAATCTAACCACAATATAGACGGAATTTTAGTATTTTCTTGTGTAGAGAGCGGTTCGTTATAATATTTAATCTTGCAGCCCGATAGTAAAAGAAGAACAGAGAGAATTTAGCGTTAGACTATTACGAGGTGAACAGACAAAGAGAATGTACTGGTTACTTGAGGACTGATCCGTTTATTTTGACGGTGCGAGCTATACTGCCCGAGTAAGGACAATACAGACAGAACGAGAATGTACAAAATATAGATCGACATATACATTTAAATTAGAGCGAGCACAGGTGACGAGAAAACAAAACAAGTATAGCGCGAAATACAAACTACACAACGATACGCCTTCGCGTTAACATCTTGAAAAGTAATAAATTTTAATATTCCGCATGTGTGCTCCATTAAACAATCCGTTTTCAACATCAATGTTATTAATAATTATCATATAGTTTATATTAATTTTCAATTTAACCTCAGTTAATAATTCGTTTTGAACTGATTGTTTTTTAAAAGATTGTAATATAAATTTTTTTTTGTACTTTCATCGATATTCTTTGAAAATGTATTCTTGGGAGTAGAGATGATTAACTCACTCTTGCATTGGGATAATTTTCGATTATTGTAAGCGGAAACATCATCGTAAGGTACAAAAAAAATTGAAAAAAAATTTTTTTTTTAAATTTTAAAAAAATTGAAAAAAAAATTTTTTGTGTAATTACGTTTGTTTCTTCGGTGGAAACTATCCGTTCTCTCGTATAAATTGCATCGTTGAATGAACTTCTTTCGAAAAAACTAAAAAACTACTTGACCAAAATGGGCCAAGATCTAATCAGCTCTAAGTTACAGCGGGGCACATCGATTGCATCATTCATCATCCTGATGGCGTTGTTACTTTTTCTGAAAACGTTAACGAAAAATTTGATTACATAGAAACGGCCATACGCGCGCGCGCGGGCGCGCACACACACACACATACGAACATTTTGCTGAAAATAGTCTAAAATGACTGCAATGACCATGAAACGTGAAGATCTGCTAAAAAATCGATTTTCGATTTTCGGGGTCATTACAATAACTTCCCTATAAAATCGGGAAGTTAAAAAATATGGTTATATTCCTTGAAGTTTCCCCTTTAAAATGAGCCCTTGAAAAAGATGGTGTCATTAAAATTGGCGTCACAATGAGCTGGTGAAGTACGCCGTGTACCCCGGTTCAAGTAGAGGCGAGTCGAGCGTACCACCAATGATCCGTTGTCTATTCCGCTGGTCTTGAGAATATACCAGCAGACTGTATTCGACTAAATAACCCTATTTGTACCTCGAGAACAATATTAGGAACCACTCCTGGTTACAATAACAAACATGCTGATTGTTTACAGGCTTGCTTTGCAACAGCATTACCAATTACAGGCACTAGAAGCTTTCATAGCTTTACCGCATTATCGAATAAAGAACTGCTATGCAGAACTTGCTCATGCGATAATGATGGCTCTGTTTTTAGTGTAATGAAATAGTTTTTCTTATATTTTTCTCCATAATCCTAAAGTCCATCCCATACAATGATCCTATCCATACTTCTTACTATAAACCCTCCTTATCCCTTCCCCATGGAAGAGCACCACCACCTTCTCGTGGTTTGCATTGAGCAACGTCCTTCTTTGTAGACAACGATCCTTTTTTGTAGAACATATGAAATTCGTATAAAAACTAATATCTATAAATGAAGTCATGATTAAAAATGTTACTAGTATTGTTCTCGAGGTATAAATAGGGTTATTTAGTCGAATACAGTCTGCTGGTATATTCTCAAGACCAGCGGAATAGACAACGGATCATTGGTGGTACGCTCGACTCGCCTCTACTTGAACCGGGGTACACGGCGTACTTTACCAGCTCATTGTGACGCCAATTTTAATGATACCATCTTTTTTAAGGGTTCATTTTAAAGGGGAAACTTCAAGGAATATAACCATATTTTTCTCATAATTTAAATCACTCCGGTCCCTCATCGAAAAAAACGTAAAAAAAGAATTTGTTTGAATTTTTCGACATTATAAAGTTTATTTTCGAGGTTGAAAAAATTATTTCGTAATAGCCCAATCCTTCCCGAATAAAACAGAAAAAAATGTAGTTCAATCGGACAAACAGTTCCCGAGATAAAAATTCGTAAGCGAGGCCCCTTTTCGCCGAAATGGGAAAAAATTGAAAACTTTGGAGACCTGCCATTTCCAAAAAAATTCGAAACCGGCAAAATTACAACTTAACCCCCCCCCCCTAATTTCACATGGACTGCAACATATTTCATTTAGAACAAAATCGACGATGGTGCCTTCAGAAAGTGATCGATTTGGCATGGAATGACCCCTTCGAAAGGAAAATTCTAAGATTTTCTTGTAATATTGTATTTAATTCCATTATATCTTTCCCTATTATTACAACAAACTTAACAAAGCGAGCTTAGTAGTGACAAGCTGATGTGTTCATACATCTCTGGCTTCATACAATGTATTTATAATTATGTGTATAATATTAAATACGTAAGTGATATAAGGCATCGATCCAACAATGGATAATTCTTTTTTGTTTTTGGTCACCAGTGAACGACTTAATTGGAGAAGACGCGGACGAAGGATCGTCATTTACGTCGGATCTGTTCCTCGATCCGACCAAGCTGTACATTCTTGTCGGTTGCGTGGCTGCGTTGCTTGCCCTGATCCTATTACAAGCGAGCTGCACTCTCTACAGATCGTCCCGAAGACGAACAACGAAGGTACATGACAAATTCTACCGTGAACGTTTTCCACCGTCTCTCTTTCTACGTAGCCGTCCTCTCTTCGCTGTTCTCTGCTCGTGTCCCTCGATTACTTCTCACCCTCTATTTTTTCTTTGTTTCTCTGTGTATTGTGTGCATCTAACTCTTTTTATAACGACTGTAGTACTGTGTCGGTAAGAGCAGTGCTGGTTTTCGAACCTGCGCGTGTCAGAATCTAAGAAGCCGGACCCGTTTCTTGTTGGACCTGTTCAGTAGTAGCGTTTCTAGACTATCGAGATAGCTTTTGTACGAGAGTTTTGCCTGCTCTCTGTTTTCCGTGTTGTTCAGTGTAGGCAGCGTTTGCGACGAAGGCGAGCCAACGTCGATAGAAGAGGGGAAAATAGTTCACGATCTAGTTACATCATAGACATTTTTGTTCTGTTGTGATTTTTGAGTATACGATTCATAGACATATAGAGATAGACTGCGCCGTCTTATGGGCGAGTTGAAGCCCACAATGGCGGCGCGCGGTACAAAGAGTGAGAGAGAGAGCATTAGCCGGGGTCCATAGCGCTCTCTTTCTATATGATGTGTCGACACATCAATTAGAAAGAGAGCGCTATGGACCCCGGCTAATGCTCTCTCTCTCTCGCACGCCGCCATTGTGGACTTCAGCGCTTCGTTCAGGCCGCGCAGTCTATCTCTATATGTCTATGATACGATTGAAGGAAACGAGTCGCTTTTGTCTCGACGAGACAGCTATCGCTAACGGCTCTGGCACACACGGTGAAAACTGTAGACACCCCGCTCTTAGTGAACCCGAAAACGATCTTCTGCTTCGCTTGTGTTGCATGATCCGCGCTCTCCGCGACCATCACGTGGTAAAGAGGGTGTACTCGCTGCCTCTGGCTTCCTCCGACGCTCCCAACCCGATTCATCGCACGAACGCGACGCGGTACCATCGACAAAACGGCGATCACCACCATCACCATCACCATCATCTTCGGCATCATCACCAACACGCTCCATACGATATGCAACGTCCTAATCCCAGCTGGTAGAAGCTTCACACTCGGTACACGATCGACGCGCTAATATTACTCATCGTACGCTCGTTTGCTCACTAATCCAGGTATAATTCTATACTGGTTCTCTTGCTATTGTCTCTGTCGCTCTTCTCTCTCTCTCTCTCTCCCTCTCTCTCTCTCACTTTCTCTCTCTCTCATCAGATGTTTATTTTCCCTAATTTATCCAGCACTCCGTTTCAGACGCGAGCAGACCGACCATCTCTTTAGCCGCAATTTCGCACGGTTCTGCGAGCTGCAGCAGGCTACAAGTGATTGCGAGCAATAGCATACCGAGAGCCTACCTCATGACTAGACTGCGGAAGTTTATGCGATTTGCAATTTTTCCAGACGATTTTTAAGAAGGAGGAACCAAGTAAAATATTATTTTCAGTGGTAGTAGCCTTTGTAGATCTGAAATATGTCTGAAAAATTTTCAGAAGCCATGAATGCATAAAGATCCGCAGTCTACTCATGACACGCGTGCAGACGACTTGTAGAGAAAATATGCTAAATATCCTAGAAAACAGGATTCCCGAGTTTCTACTCCGTCTGCTACAGTCGTAAACTTTAGACATCTGTGCCCATGCTGATGGTTACAATCAGGTCGACATCAGTCTGTGTATACAAAACCGAATGTTTCTCGTGCGATGCACCGGATGCGAAGTATAGTGGATGGAAGAGCAGTCACTTTGAATCTACAGTTTTGTTCTTGCATCCATTATGTTCGCAAATAGAAGCGTTCCGAAACTGTCGACTGACAAAGTCAAAGCTATGTCCACGCTGAAGCAACAAGCAGCTTCTTGTTAATGTCCCATGTTTCTTCGAAGAAATTCTTGATGGTTTGTAAACGATGTTCCTACAGTATATTTCTACATTATTGTCCGATTCACGAGCATATGTTAAAATGTCTAGAATAGTAAAATGGGACAAGGATGTCAGCATCAAGTTAATCAAAAAGTACAGAGAAGAAAAATTCAGAAAATGCAAAAGAAGATGAGTGGAGGTTCTTCTCTACATCGATGTAGTAGGCTCGGCTTATTAAAATGATAAAAAGAAGAATGAGATCTAGAACGTGCAGCCTTGAAATCGAACGAAAGCGTTGTTTCAGCGTGGACAAGGTGTCCCTAACAGTTAGGGTTCACGAAGTAACAAGCGTTGCTCCAGCGAGGGAGAGGAGCTAAACGATAATGCTACCGGTTGTTTTCAGGATCGCCTGATCGCTAGCAACGCTTGGAAGGACTACGCTTCCGGCGCGAACACGAACTTCGCGTTCGAATCGTTCGAGACGGAAGAGAAGGCACCGCCGCCACCAGTTTCGAGTCTGCCTCGTCACAGGGAGATGACCGGCAACGGTCTCGGTGGTACCGACCAGGTGGAGGGGCCAAATAGGATGGTGGGTCCTCGGGCGACGTATAGTTTGCCTCGGGCCCCTGGTTCCAGGCACACGGCGCCGATCCAGCCCGGTTACTATACCCAGGATCGCAGGGACCACTATCAAAGGTCAAAAGGCAACGCGCACAACCCGTCGAGCGGCGTGTCGACCCAGCCGAATCAGCCGGACTTCTACTTCATGCCCAGCCAGCGCAAATACAGCGGCGAGGTGGTGCGCGTGTACGTCGATTATGGCAGCCAGGCGACGAAGTAGAAGAGCGAAGATGGGAGCATACGACGCTCCGCCAGTGGCCCCCCTCTTCTCTGCTTTCGAATCGCCGAGCGGACAATTGTCGTTTCTTTTTCCTTTCCTTTCTCCTTTTGACATCGCTTCAGTGAAGCGACCGTGTGTACATAAGATGTGCAGTGAAAAGCGGACCTGCAGGAAAAGAGACTTCGCTCGTAACGAGCCCACCCGCCGGTGCTGCCCCCTATCCTGATGGAACGACGCTCCCCTCTACGAAGCAAGAATGCCACCCCTTTCTTCTCTACATCCGTCGATCGCTCTCGCTCGCGCGGGCTGTTTCAAGAACAAACCAAGCCTGACGGTTCTCGTTACGGAATAGTACGCAGAAGTGGCGCTTACGACCAAAGAGTTATCGATAAGGCGCGCCCGATCCGCGGCCGGTTCCGTACGAAGCACGCGCGGGTTATTATTGTATCTATTCCACGCGAACACGATGAACGGTGAACACGACGACGCGATGGCACCCGCCGTTGCCCGCTGTGCTCCCGAAACGTAATATGTACACTGTACTTACAAACAAGCATGGACGTTTCAGTAATAAAACGTTTGTACATTCTCTTTTTAATCGAACGCGACATGCTTCCCTTCTTGGCTCAGTTAGCCGGTAAATAAACGTTACGAATAGAGCATATTATGTTTTAGTTTTAGTGTAGCCTGTATGTGACTCTGGGTTAACCCTCTATAACGCTGCAGAATGTTTAACTTGATATTTGCGTCTCCCGTCTCTTGATAACGGTTCATTGTTTCAGCAGCATGCAGCTTTCTCGACTCCAGTTGTAGTAAACAATTTTCTGGTACAAAATCGGGTTATGGAGGGTTAATGGTGTCCCTGTGAAAGAACGAACTTCTGCACGGTGTTTTGGCGAGTGGTGGAAGAAAATTTAAGAAATAATTCTTCGCAGCAGTGCAGGATAAAAATGATAAGTAAATGGATTGCTAGACTGCGGATTTTTATGCAAAATGAAAATTGTTTGTTCTAGTGCAAGATGTAGAAGCTACATATCTAGATACTTGTTTCTTTTATTAATCATTTTATTGAGTTGAAAATGATACAATGGTATTTCCAAATTCTTCCAATGTGTTGACTGTTTTGCATCTCATCTACTCATTTTTGTTGTAAATGCATAATATCCGCAGTCTACTTATCACTGATAGGATAACATGTCCTTTGACTCTCGAAACTCAGGTTCAACATCAAATTACTACCTTGTATTGTCTCAGAGAATCACCCATTAAATTTTCTCCGACCTGTTGTCGAACACCGTGATTCTATGGGGGTAGAAGTAGCGATTAGTTTCCGGTGAGACAAGAGTTTCCTATTCGCGTAGCTGTTAGAACTAGAACGATGTTCTCGAGACTGAGTTTTCGAAAAGAGTGGCCTCCGATGATCGCACGCGTTCTAAAATGATCAGTGAACGGTCGTAAAGCGGTATCGTGGCGAGGGGACGACCGTTTTAAAAATATCCATGAATTTAGGACTCGCATTAGCTGTTGACGAGCAAATCATATTTCTGTTTCCGTTTCGTGGAACGGGAGTCGTGTGTCTCGCTCGTGTGGCACAAGAGAACGAGAGCAAAACAAGGAAAAACGAAAAACAAACTGCGAATTCTCATGGCTGTAATTGTCCTATTAATGTCAACAACAGTGCTGTGGTAACGGTAATAAGTGGCGACGACGTTCTATAGACACAGTGGTGGTTTTGGTGGACACGAGAAACAACACCCGCGCAAAAACTCGAATTTATACACCGAGCCACTTTCGAAATTCTCGTCCGTCCTCTCTCTCTCTCTCTCTCTCTCTCTATCTTTCGTTTCATCTCTCTCTCTCTCTCACTCTCTCTTTCTTTGTCTTCGTGTTCTATGCCGTTATAGATTGGATCATTGGAAACTTGTGTGTAATACTTACAATGACGACACCACTGTCGGCGATGACAATCATGTTGGTACGGATTTATAAATTATTACAATAATGGTAAAATTAACGATAATACTTGTAATAATCATAATAACGATAGTAGCAGCAGTAGTAACGATGGCAATAATATTACAGTATTAATAATTACATTTAACGTCGTTAACAACGGCGTCGCGCGCAAAAACATGACTTCCGATGTGTGTGTGTGTGTGTGTGTGTGTGTGTCTCTCTCTCTCTTTGCGTGTGTATATATATATATATATATGTATATACGTGTATGTGTTTCTCCATGAGCGATGGAATATTCAAGATACATAAGAAGTAATAATAATTAATGAATTAATTAATTAATTAATAATAATTAATAATAAGGCGACGTCACCCAGGTAAGCTTTTTAGTCCAATTCCACCGAGAAAAAGTCTTTGTGGATCGTTTGTTCGGAAGCCAATTAATAGCACGCATTGCCTCTTGATCCTATTATTACATAACTAGTAATCGAGCACATAATCTTTTTTTTTGTCGGTCCTACCGTAAAACGTTATTTTTTTTTCTTTCCTCTTCGGTCACACACACGTGCGAAGTATGAGAAACAAAGGGGTCTACACGCTCTGAAAAATCAAGCCAGCACACCCGCCGAAGCTCGCGGACGAGGAGCAAGAGAAAGATTCGTCAGGATCACGAGAATAAATGCGTCTCGAACATAGTATACACAGTAGGAGAAACAAGTACTCATACACTCGGCGTTGCATGCTTTTTTTTAATCGTTTAAGTACTATTTTTATTGTAACAACTAGGTTAAAAATTCTTTCCATCAGTCTATAGAAGTTTGATAGAAAATCACGCCCTCGCAAGAACCGTCTGGTACGCGTCGTCTTTAATGTAGCGGTATGCTGAAAACAGTATTAGTAATCGAAAGCAAGGTTTTGAGGTGTATGAACACTTTTTCCGCTGACCGTATACAGAGCGTCCACCCAACGTCGAACCTTCAATAATTTCTTCGTTCGTGGTACCACCGTAGAACTGCTGTGAACGACGGTTTTACAATTTCGTTCGTTAAAAAAGCTTTGTAGGTTCTCTCGCGAGAAGGTAGAGCTCGTTCAATCCCCTATTGCTAAGTCCGAGGTGAATGAAGATTACGCCTAAACGAAACCATAAAACTTCACAGGCAGAATTCTACCAGGATACAGAGTATAGGGGAAATATTGCAGCTAATAATGTCAGGTGGAGAACCCTATCTATTTACAGTTCTACCAAGCAAATTTGCACTTCTTGATGCGCAGACGCGAGCGACACGCGAGCAGGAATTCTAATGCAGCGATAAAAATGATCGTCTCGTTTGCTATTCAAGTATCGAGCCGCGTAATCCGTATCAACACCCTATTCAACGATAACGTATCACCTAGTCTCTCTCACCAAGTCCTACTTCCGAACTCAAATTTGCTCGGTAGAGTCATGTTTGCTTGGAATAAGGATAAACCTGGAAGTAAAGGATAATGGCAGCTTTGTTTGTTACTCAATCAGGGGCTCTCTATTTCCTTTGAAATGGAAGCGTATCGTGCCTCCAACAAAGGGAAATATACCCGAGCAAACCTTTGTACCCTCGAGTCGCTTAAATCCTTCTTCCTTAATTAATTCCTCGACGATCAAGCAAAACTAGGAACAGGCAACCATGTGTGTTCTGCTCACAGATCAAGTTTACCCTTATTCACAATTATACTGTTTAATCATACAAACGGTTATTATAATAGAAACGAATTTATTTATACGATCCGTCGCGCGTATACCAGCTCTGACGGGTATGCTGTTTCCGAATAGTTTCATTTAGTATTTCGTTTTCATCACTATCGCATTCTTTCACTCAAGCAAGCAGCATGCAATACACATCACGCATACTCTACCTCTCTCTCTCTCTCACGCTCTCTTTTTCTCTCTTTCTGTCTCGCGACACGCAGTTTGCTTGTCTTGTCTCTTCTTGTTTTGTTTTGTCGCTCCTATATACTGGTATTTCCTCCCCTTTTGTAGTACATTCCTGGTCCATCGTGCACTCGTAAGGACGCATACAACACGCCGGAGGTCGGTAGCACAAAAAAACTATTCTCCCTTTCTCTCCCACTCTCTCACTCCTCCTCTCATCCACTTTCTCTCCCGCTCTTTCACTCTCTCCGGCTCCAATTTGTCGGTCAAAGCAGTGTAGTCGAGAGTACGGACAGGCGAACATCTGATAAATGGAGTGAACACGATAGTAAGGCTTAATTTTAATTTGTTAGTAAATCGTAATATCCCGCGCACGCGTTGCTGCATTCTGTCCACAGACGAAGCCTGTTTTCCACGCAGGTAATGCACTCGAACGACCGGCTTTCGCTCGTCACTCGAGCTTTATTTATATATATATATATATATATATATTTATATATTTATATAATATTTATATAGTAATCTCTCTCTCGCACACACTCTCGCTCTCTTCCGCACGCTCGTTCGCTCAATCGTTCTCTCTCGCGCGCTCTGTTTGTTTACTTGAAAACGGTTTTTTAACTCCGTCTTTGTTCTATTATTTCATTTGCATTTTTTTGTTATAATTCGTTTTCTTGAACGACGTGTCTTTCTCGTTTTCGGAACTTATTTTTTCCTCATCCCGGCTGTCTCTCCCTGCCTCCAAATTCTACCGATCTCTTTTTCTTTCTCTCGCTCTCTTTCTTTTTTTCTCTCTTACGCGCTCGCTCGCTCGCTCCTTGCTCTCTGTCTTTCTCTCTCGCTCTCGCTCTCTCTCCCACACGCTGTTTTTTTATCTCTGTACATCTATCATCTATATTGTCACTCCGGCAAATGATGCCCACGATCGTTCTCCATTATCCGTTCTGCTATCCTGCATCGCTCTCGTTCGTTCGCCGCTTATTGTTCGCCGTTTCACTTTCTCTGTCTGACGTCGGAGTCCTTGTTGGGCGTTGGTTTGCTGCGAAACAAAATGGGTAACGATCAATTGGAATCCCTAAGCAGCTTGAAAACGGTGCAGGACGACTACGAGGTCACATGCGGACGAGTCACGCGATTGGACAAGACGCGGAGGAATCGATATGCGACGACATTGTCGCTCTGTGGCGGTGCGATAGGCGAAATTTCTGCCTGCTAACCGTTCAACTTGAGCTTTCGAGTTTTTCACCGTAACTTTCGCCACTGTACTGCCCGATAACACTGTTCAACAAATTTCGAGTTTTGTTTATGTTCCCTAATTACTGTAGGGTCCTTCTTGAAGAGTTTTTTGCGCTGATTCCGAATCTGTCCTTAATTTTTCTCCTGTACGCACAGTTTTTGAAGAACATGGCTTTTAAAAAAAACATATTTTCCAACTTGAAACAAATATTGTGGTGTTATTATAAAAGATATTGAATTGTTCTTTGCAGCAAAAGATTCTGTAGACTTTCCCGAATACAGTGATATCCAATATTAATAGATTATGATTGTTTAAACATTGTTAAACACTGATTAAAGACGGAGAGACACCACTTTTGCACCAATTTTTGAGGATATTTTTCAATTTATCTCAAAAAATAAGGGTCCTACGGAAAATCGAACTATACCACTCGATAGAGCAGACTTTTATCTTGAGAAGCCATTCTGTCAAGTTTGGAACGTCGACGTTTTTTTCGAACCAGAAGGCAAAATATCTTCGCCCGACATGAGTTTGCCGCCAGTGGCGCTCGGGCGATCTCGGGAATGTCGGGCGAAGATATTTTGCTTTCTGGTTCGATAAAAACGTCGACGGTTCAAACTTCAAAGGAGGGTTTCTCAAGATAAAAGTCTGCTCTATCGCGTGGTACAGTTCGATTTTCCGCTGGACCCTTATTTTTTCAGATAAATTCAAAAATATCCTCAAAAATTGGTGCGAAAGTGGTGTCTCTCCGCCTTTAGTGATTGTTTAAACATGTTTAAACAATCATAATGTATTAATATTGGACATCGCTGTATTCGGGAAAGTCTACAGAACCTTTTGCTATAAAGAACAATTCAATATCTTTTATAATAAGACCACAATATTGGTTTAAAGTTGAAAAATATGTTTTTCTTTCAAAGTCATGTTTCTCAAAAACTGTGCGTATAGGAGAAAAATTAAGAACAGATTCGGAATCAGCGCGAAAAACTATGTAAGAACCACCCAACAGTAGTTGTGGAACAAATTTAGTGTTGGACAGTGTAATTGTAAATATCAATTATCTTTTACTTCTTCAGAAAATTTGGATTATCTAGTCTGAAACTATATATTTATAACTGTCTGAGAAAATTTATAAGGTCCTAATATAATACTTCGTAGTCTGATTAAATACCACTTAAAAAATACAATTATGATACTATGCTGTAATAAAAGACTATTTTGGTCGGACATTACCCCCCCCCCCCCCCACCCAAATGTATAAAGAACCTGTGTGTCTCGCGTTCGCGAATCGGAATGCTTTCTCAAGTTGAGCAGATAGTAGCCTCAGGTTTTCGAACGAGTTCGAAACTGGAAGCGAGTGGAAGACGTTTGGAAATCAACGGGAAGTTTGAAGGACATTTAACTTGTATGGGATAGCGGAATCTCATGAAGGCTCCTGTTGCTGTGTCGCAGTAAAACGGTCGGATAAACGGTGCTGCGGTACTTGTCTCGAGTTTCAGGCTTCCGTGGTTGCGTCAGCTTTTCCTAGCACCCTTTTCGGGAGACGCCAGTAAAACTGAAAACGACGGCAAGTCTTCAAGGGAAACGAGGCGAGGCAGTAGCGGGAAAAACTCAATCGCGCAGGTGCGGACGATCGACGTTGTTCTGTCGGGAAGGATTGGGTCTCAACGGTCCTGTAACCGGGGAACTCTGGCGGTGGCGGTGTTACAGGAGGATCAATTGGTAGTTCGGATGGTGGAAGGGGTCCACGAAGTGGAACGTAATATTCCGTTGTGTCGGGTCCGGAAGTGCCCGCACTACGTTTGACGCGTGCATGCAAAATGATTACACAAACAACATCTTCGTAATGGTATTTTCTTAAGACACTAATCCAATACTTGAACTTTAAGAGAATACTACAACGATCTTGAAGTCCTCGTTTAGTCTTCCCGAAGCAACTAACATTTCGAAATTAGTTTCAAGTTTTAACAGTTAACATAGAAATCAAGTTTGTAGTATTTTCGTAAAGACGCGCGAGAACAATTGAAGAAAATGTATGAGCGAAGACCCCAGGCACCAGGCAGTCCCCGTGAGGGTTAACGCGGCCTAATTTGATTAGGGTCACAGCGAGAAGCTCCCCAAATGGCAAGATTAGGTACTGAAGCGAATAAAATACGTACGTGTCGGGACTCTGATCGGTGTCGGATTCCTCGAGCTCAGCCTTGTTCCGCTTCTTCTCGTAAACTAAAATGATGGTGCACAGAACGATGACCTCCGCGCAAATGCCTAGGAAGGGCCAGAGGGCGGCTAGCTTGTCTTTGACCCTGAGGAATGTTTGGGCCTCGGCCACGTGATTCTCGGAGGTGTCGGACCAGTTATAGGACACCCTACAGATGACGTTGCCGCGGTCCTTCATCTCGATGTTGTCGACAATCAGCAAGGTGCCGTAGATACCTTTCTCCTGGTCCGTTCCGATCTTGACGCGTCCTTCGCTGCGCTTGTAAATCTGGTCCCCGAACGTCCATGACACCTTGATGCCGGGACTGTGCTTGCCGGAGCACACTAACTGCAGCTTCTCGCCTTCCACCACGCTGACAGATTGAACCATGTGTGCCGTGGGTTTCGCTGCAACAACAACACACAATTATTATCTTTTCGACGTAATCCTTGGTCATCCAATATAGCAATGCTTCCCAAACCGTGCGCCGCGAAATAATTAAAATTATATGAAAAATGAGTAAATTATGAAATAATATTCTCAATATAAATTATTAAAATAATTAGCTACTAAAATGTATACATATATATATAGGGTGTGGCCGGACGGGTGGTACAACCGAGCACGGGATGACACTACATGTAAAAATAAGTCGAAGAAAAGGAATAACATTTTTTCGTTTGACGCTTCGTTTTCGAGAAATTCGAGTTTAAAATTCCGCCATTTTAACATGCTATATGTTAGGGCTGTAACTTTCCTTCGAAGGTCGAAGATTTCGAAGCTTCGAATTTCGTCTTGCCTTTCTTTTCATTTAGTCCGCGATATCCGATTTCACCGAATTTAATAAAACTCATTAAAATTTTGTTTGCAAAGTATTATTTTTTAAGTACATTCGTTATATGATCCCGAAATTTATTAATAGAATGCAATCTTTTAAATTTAATTTAATTACGAAAAGTCCAAACGGAAAGTTCAGTGTCAGTCACAGGTGACTGAAAGTTAATATTTTATTTGTCAAAACTCGTGACATGGTATGGAACTCATAAGTTACAACTTCATATGTTTCGAAGACTTTGAAATTTCGAGCACTTGGAAGACTTCGAAGCTTCGAAACTTCTAAACTTCGAAGTTCCCTTCGTTCCTTCGAATCCTTCGAAGCTTCGGAAAAGTTACAGCCCTACTATGTATCATTTCCCGTAGATTTTTTCACGCTGATTTCAAATCTGGTCTCAAAATTTGTCTACGACCTTAGGATTTTGCAAGAAATCGATTTTTGTGAACAGAACTAATGTAATCATTTTTCGTTGAAAACGATATAAAGCACAATAAAATGAAACATAATGAAGTATTTGCCGTAAGTTGAAGTAAGGTAAGTATTTAATCTTTTTAACTTACTTCTCATCAACGAATTCTTTAACTTCTGGTGATACTTTATTCTTATTTAATTTCATCGCTCTGCCTCATTTCTATCGAAAGTTCTTTGATTTTGAATCGAGTTTGATTGAAAGTTCCCATTGTGCGCCGTAGGACGACGATGATTGATCTCGGCTACGGTATATCGGTGTGAACACCACACATTGACTCGAGTGAATCGAATTCTCAAACTTCTTAATTTTCATTATTGTTTTATGGGACTTTTACTAGCTTATTCCTGGCATTTCTCTGATTAAAATGACACCAAACACGATATAATTTCAACTGTATTTAGTGGTTTAATCGACGGTAAAAGTTTCGAAGACAACGAAGACCAGCGATAACGCGGGCATTTGAACTGTGCCAGCGGCGGCTACTGTTCGCGTCTCTTTCTTTCCAATACGCTCTTCTTCGTTGCGTTCGAAACTTTCATCGTCGAGTAAACCACTAAATACAGTTGAAATATGTATATCGTGTTTGGTATCATTTTGCATTAGAAAAATGCCACGAATATGTTGGTGAAAGTTCCATAAAGATATAATGGAAAATAAAGAAGCTAAGATTTTGGTGTTTCATTGTGATGACGCACGGGCCTTTAAGGGGGTAGTATAGGCTAGATTTGTAACTAGAAAATACCTAGAATCTTACTAGAAAAAGGGGTCGAAACATGGGTCTGCGCCATGTAGTTGTTTGACATACGAGTATGTTTTGAGCTGGGTGAGGGCTCATTCTAAAGAGGAAGGTTCATCACACCACGCTCTGGTCATGATTTTAACGAGATTATGTTTATATCTAATAATATGAGGGCCCAAAGTAGAGAAAAAATCTAGGAAAAAAAACCAGCAGATTTCAATGCATTTTTCTGTCTCCAAAAGACTTTTTGAGTTATATGATGACCAGAGCGTGGTGTCATCAACCTTCCTCTTTAGAATGAGCCCTCATCCAGCTCAAACCATACTCGTATAAGGTCAAACAACAACGTGGCGCAGACCCACTTTTTCGATCGAAAACCTAGTAAGATTCTAGTAAATAGCAAATATCTAGCAAATAACTAGAATCTTACTAGATTTTGGGTCCGAAACATGGGTCTGCGCCATGTAGTTGTTTGACCTTATACGAGCATATTTTGAGCTGGATGAGGGCTCATTCTAAAGAGGAAGGTTGATCACACCACGCTCTGGTCATCATATAACTCAAAAAGTCTTTTGGAGACAGAAAAATGCATTGAAATCTGCGGGATTTTTTCCTAGATTTTTTCTCGACTTTGGGCCCTCATATTATTAGATATAAACATAATCTCGTTAAAATCATGACCAGAGCGTGGTGTGATGAACCTTCCTCTTTAGAATGAGCCCTCACCCAGCTCAAAACATACTCGTATAAGGTCAAACAACTACATGGCGCAGACCCATGTTTCGGCCCCTTTTTCTAGTAAGATTCTAGGTATTTTCTAGTTACAAATCTAGCCTATACTACCCCCTTAAACTGTGCCGGGGACGGCGACACGCTTTGGCCACGCGATCCTATTTCATTCTGTCCTTCTCTATGTTCGGCTCGTCGATTGAAGTCACGGCGCGGTAGACGCAGTCATAAAAAATAGCCTCTCTACGCTACTGAAGTCCGTTCAAAACACGGATGTTTGGACTTCGATCGAAGAATTACTGTATATGCACAGAGTAGAATTGGTTGATCATGGTCAGATGTGTCAGACGATTTCGATGCAATAGCACAGTAGTGGCCAACCTGTGGCGCATTGGATGATTACAAGTGGTGCATTGGATCCTTGCATCTATACTTATTTTTTGTAGTAGGCGGCATAACTGAATCCATTTTCATATTTTCAAAACCTGAGAGCTCTCAGTTGACTTTATACAGCCTTCTTACTCATCGATTCGTCGCAATTTTTTGACAGTTTACAATTATAGGATGGGAATTGCAGTGTTCAAGACAGCGATCGCCCTCTCGTCCAAAAGATCATTTCTCGCTATTGTAGATTGTAGATTTTCAACTAGCGTAAATTAATTAATTTAGTTGCGTAATTGAGTTATCCCTTTTCCTCCCCTAACCAAAGCAGATCATCCTACCCCTATTCCTACTTTCCAACCGCAACAATGAACGTAAGAAGGTATAAAAACTGTCTTTTCCAACAGACGATGCTCGCGCGTGAACACTCGCACGCCGCGCCGCTAGACCACTTATACGTACGCGAGGATTGCAAAGTTCTGGGATTCCACTTCTGATTTCTCGATAATGCAAAGACGGGGGTTTTTAGTAGTCAAAATCGCTAGATGAAAGATCAATCTAGGGCGCTGTTTGCCTCAAAAGACGTTCTTTTACGTTTCCGAGCAAATGGTTTTGCAATATTCGGCTGCATGTTGCCCGTCAGAGAGGCTAATACGCCGGCGTGACTGCAGCGCCATCTGACGGGCAACATGCAGCCAAATACTGCAAACCTTTTTTTGTTTTTTTGCTCAGAAACGTAAAAGAAGGACTTTTGAAGCAAACGGCGCCCTAGAGTGATCTTTCATCTAGCGATTTTGACTACTAAAACACCCCGTCTTTGCATTATCGAGAAATCGGAAGTGGAATCCTGGGCCCATGCAATCCTCGCGTACGTATACGTGGTCTAGCGGTGTGTGAGTGTTCACGCGCGAGCGTCGCACAGTGGACTGTATGCCCGATTTCAGCGGTCCAAATTCAATTTTTAAAACTTTACATAAATTGTAAAATTTTTGTGGCTTGAGTTAGTAGAATATCTGAGGAACAATCTCCCTTCATTCGTTTCCCCATTCATGTATCCATAAAGCACTGAAATTTGTCGGAAGTTTGAAATTCTGTTAACACGCTTTCATTTTTCAATGAATTCACCTATTAGTAATTGTTACCTTATTTACATACACTAACAGATTTTTGTTTTATAGAAGTTTTTTTAGTTAAGTATAAGGTATACTTTTACGAGAAATTCACTTTTGTACTATATACATTTTTTTAGTTATTAATATTTAAAGATAACCAACGATTCAGTCACTTTCTTTATGAATCTAAGACTTTGGTAATGACTTTGTTATACGCCTCTGTGCGACTAAGTGTTCATTTTTGTGCTATTGTGTTCTTTGAAGTTTTCTGATTAAGATGCAAGAAAAAATGACTGCTACTACGCGCTACTCCGTGTGTTATAGTTGATCTACGAAAAAATGGCCATCGCGCGCGCGCGCGCGAAAATCGCAGCATTTCTCACATCCTGCATGTTCTCATTCGCTATATCTTCGTATTAACTTAAATAAATACTAACTAATAATAATAAACACACAATATATACTAAAATAAGAAAACAGTATACACATGAAATTTAAATAATATACAGGGTGGGGCAATAACTATGTCCACTTTGAATATTGCCTTTATTTGTAATAATATGAAAAAATGTTATGGACAAAATTTGCGCGGTATAGAGGGGAACATGTTGTGACAAACATTTTCTGCGTGGGTGGAGGCATAGAGGAGATTTCAAGGTCAACTTGATTTTTTTTGTATCATGAATCGATAGACTATCGAATTCTGAGTAAAAATGTATCGACCTCCATATGTCTTAAATGTAATAGTTAACGAGATATTATCTAAACAATTTTCTTTCTTCTTTTGATAATATCTCGTTAACTATTAGATTTAGGACATACGAAGGTCAACACTTTTATACTCAGAATTTGATACTCTATCGATCTAGGGTATAAAAAAGGACATTCTGTTTAAAAAAATCAAGGTGACCTTGAAATCTCCTCTATACCTCCACCCACGCAGAAAATGTTTGTGCCACAACATGTCCCCCTCTGAACCGTGCAAATTTTGTTCGTAACATTTTTTCATACTATCATAAATAACGGAGATTATTCTTTGTAATAACTATTTTTAAAAAATATTTTAAATGTAAATGATTACGCTTTTCGATAGTGTACATAAAATAGACGAATAACGTTAAAATATTTATTATAATCCGCAGTAATTGATTGAAAAATAGCTACAAACTTTACAATCTAATACGCTCCTCTTTATGGACAAATTTTGCACTCAAAACATCCGTTTCAACAAAAACGGTATACAGTACACAAAGTAGAAATCTCAAACTTTAAAATGGTTGTTTTTTCATCAAATTTGGATAAATTTTAGCAAAGTTACAGCAGTTTTAATATTGAGCGCATTTTGAACTAGCTGTGACCGCTGAAATCGGGCATACAGCCCACTGTGCGTCGTCTGTTGGAAAAGACTCCCTTAAGTTGTACGGCGCATCTGAACTCGTATGTGAAAAAAATTTACGCATGGTATGCAGAAGGTTGGCCACCCCTGCTATAGCGCATGAGTTCGCTATGCATTTTCAAACTCGATTTCCTCGAAAACAAAGCGTCAAACAAAAAAATGTTATCCCTTTTTCCGACTTATTTTTACATGTGGTACCACCCCCTGCTCGGTTGTACCACCACCCGTCCGGCCACACCCCGTATAATAGGTGCGCCGCAGTTTTTTCATTTGCTGTAAAATGCGAGTGAAAACAGTTTGGGAAGCACTGCACTGTAGATTAACAGTATATTTCACTGATATTGCGTTATCTCGTTATCGGAAACATCGATTTCACTTAGTACTGTAACATTTCTGTTTTAAAAGAGCACTTCTGTGGTGTAATATGATATAATACAGGGTGGATCTATATATACTGCGCTAGCTTAAACACAGCACATAGCTTACTTCTGGCTTTTGAAGTAGTACAAGTTAAAACGGTTTTCCTTCCCGAGATAATCGACTATAATTCCAACAAGCATTCTGCGGATCTTTATGCATATCTCAATTTGCACGAATTATCTTACAAGAACAAGCCGAGGAACAAATTCGATTTACCGACTCAAAAATTCCATATTATAAAAATAGAACACTTTTATTCTAGTTGAAAGGAACTTCCATAAATGCATAAAGATCCACAGTCTCTGAGTTACAGTTTCAGATAAGTAGAAACCGCAAGTCATGGCCAGACGTCGCTGGAAAATATTGTATTCTACATCTCGGGCGCAAATTTTCATGCAAAATCATTTCCTTTTCAGTTTGATTTCCCGTCTACCGGGAAACTATCTATTTATGAAAAGAAGTAGGTCTTTGAAAGAACCGATACTCACGTACGATCCTGTACTCTGTGGAGGCGTTTTGTTGTGCCTTGCAAGAGTAGTTCCCGACCAAGATGTCGTTGCTCTTCAGGAGCTCCAAAGAGCCGGTTTCGTTGTCTACCTTGAAGAGATCCTCGTTGCCGGCCAAGGCTGTGTGGATCGGAACATTCTCCTTCATCCAAGCGGCCTTGGAGACGGGGGTTTTATTGACGCATTCCAGCGTCATGGGCGCGTCCTTTGCCGACAGTACTTTAATATGGATATCTGCGTTACAGAAGGTGAAGGACGTTAGATATCAAAGATTATATGTCATTCTGAAATTTGTATAAAAAGCACAAGCTCTAGAAACTAGTCAACGATTCCTAGATTTCATTTGGTCTAAATTCCGTACTTACAACTTTTCTTATCTTTAATTGGCACAATTACTGGTTAATCAGAGAGCACAATCGAATTAGTAGAAAAGTGTTATGTACAATAGATATATTTTGTTTTCGTATGCTAGTTTTGAAGTTCGTTCATTTTCAAGAATTTTCAGGGATCACGTTGTACAGTTTCGTAATTCCTGAAGAAGCATGGCCGCTTTATCTTCGAACAGACTATCATTATCGAAGTCCACAAGAATGTTATCTTTCGAACGTGCAACAATACTAATACATGGATCAATGTATTATCACGGCGAGTGAAATGCAAACAGAGCCGCCATACTTGTGTTCCAGTTGCCTGTGATAAAACTCGTAATGCTTCGTAATTTACAGCGGCAAGCGTAAATTGCGTTAGACACGCTAGAATGGTTTCTGATTTAACTCTCGTGCTGGATCGGCAATGGAAAGGCAATAATGTACCTGCGATTTGTACTTTCCAAGGAACGGTAGTGTGCGTGTCTGTCTCCGATAGAATTTGTTGTCTAAGAAAATCTAACGGAACGTGACGGACACGCGTGCACGAATTTCAATTGTTGTTCGTTGTTCATACATTCTCAAGGATGTTTTTCACCTATGCTGAAATATCTACCCTCCGTTGATAAGAACCACAAGCAAACAGGAGTGCTGACTGGTAATGATAAACCAATGTTAGCGATAAGCAATGTATAGTCCAGTCAATGAATGCTCATAAGGGGGGCGTAAAGATAAATGGAAGGATCACAATTTTTAACTTTGGGACTTTGTTTGGACTAATAAGGAGATAAAAATACTAAAAGTCCCTACTCCTAGGGAGGTGAGCGGGCTACAGGGAGGCACGTAAAAGTCACCTTTTTCGATTTTCCGCGTATATCTCGGAAACTATGTGTCCTAGCGATAATACCATTCCATACAAAATTAAAGCTGACAAAATGTGCCACAAGATTGATCCAATTCAGTTTTTTCGCTATCTCGCATAGTTTTCGAGATATCCGCGCTCAAAGTTCACTAATTGTGAAAAAGAAATTTTTGCTTTATTTGACTAGCTAACTGTTCAGCACAATTAGCGAAAAATTAGCGAAAAACTGAATTCAATCAATCTTGTGGCACATTTTGTCAGCTTTAATTTTGTATGGAATGGTCTTATCGCTAGGATGCATAGTTTCCGAGATATACGCGGAAAACCGAAAAAGGGGACCTTCTCCGTGCCCGCCTGCACCCCGCTCACCTTCTAGGAGTGGGGACTTTTAGTATGTTTACCTCCGCACTAGTCCAAACAAAGACCCAAAGTTAAAAACTGTGTTCCTTCCATTTTCCTCTACAACTTTTCGTTGACTGGACTAGTAACGGCGAGTTATGTCACGGAAAAGCGCCTGCTTCGCAAGAAATTGGAACAAAGCTAATTCATGAATATCCGGACGCTTCTCTTTGTCAACACTGTCTAATACGACAGTATTATATTATACAGTGGCCGAAATTTCTATAAAGTCACTGTATTTTGCGCCCGTGCGAAATCAATACGGGCCGGTTTATGTACTTCTTTAAGGCCTGGTTTACGTTGTATTTTTGTCCAGAAGAATTTAAAAGTTGCTGCATACGTCTTGTTGTTACTGGGAGCTCCAATTCAGCTCGAAATTGTGCTGCATTTTTCCTTTCCTTAGCTGCAGACCTCATTAATATTGAATGTTGTCTCTTTGACTATTTTTTATTTTCCGTAATTTTCACATAAATTGATAAAAGTATTAATCACAGTATATGACCGATTAGTTTTCTTAGCAATTGCGCGATTAGAGCAGCCCATATCTTTATAAGCATCGATTGATGCTTTTCCTTCACTTGTTAGTACTTTTCCTCTCGGCATTCTCATACACGTGAATCAAATTATAACAAACAGGATTTCTGTGAGTTCTAAAACTAATACTTTTAGAATATTCGCAGTTTTCCGTAGTTCTCTGCTCAGAATACAGAGAAACACTAAGTGACTTTATAGAAACTTCGCACTTGTGTTCTGCACCACACAGAAAAAAATTAAAAAAAACGTAAATAGTAAACATAGCGGTCTAGAGTACGCAGTCCCTCTATCCGAGTGTCTACAACGCACAAGACCAGATACGATAAATCAACAAAAATGGTGATATTTTTAAAATATCTATGAAAAAGAAGATGACTTTATAGAAATTTCGACCACTGTATACTGTGTAAAGTACGCTCGATTCGCGGTGGCACAAGCGTGGAGATGTTGATCGCAATTATCATTTAGGCTCGCGTAACTAGACTACCGCCGCAGCTGAAAAGTCGTGCGTCAGTCGAGGCGCGACAGAACGGAAACCGACTCGTACTAATTGCGTGTAATAAGAGTACGGGACTCTATTCTGTCAACGCGATCGTAGAGTGCAATTGAAAATGCGATTGCATGGCAAGAATTAAACGAAATTGGTTAATTCCTATTTTCCTTAGGTACAACTATCGTGTCGTTCAAATGCGACTGAAGGTTGCTTTTGCTCTCATTGCGTGGTTGTATTGTGTCTTTGCGCCGGTCAACGGTGACCGACAATTTTCTGTCGGTGTCGACCACGTACAATGTACGTCGTACATGCAATTTCTTACGCAGCACGAGAATATAGTCAGCCAAATTCGCATGGTAGGAATAGCAGTCGCTAAGCAATGGTTAGACAAGCGCGACAGTAACGAGGGAATCACACTATTTGTGTTTGTTTCGTCAATTTCGATTCTTAACGAAACTGCAATTTTTTACATATTTTAAACGTGCGGATAGCTTCGCATGGCGGGGATAATAATCGCAAAGCAGTTGTTAGGATAGAGCCACTGTAAGGAGGGAACAGCGCTATAATGGAATCTCCCATTCCATAAATGTTAATCACGAACAAAATTATAATTTGTTACACAGCCTAAAAACAATCGCAAAGCAGTTGTTAGGATAGAGCGACTATAAGGAGGGAACAGCGCGATAATGGAATCTCCTATTCCATAAGTGTTGGTCACGAACAAAACTATAATTTCTTACAGAGCCTAAACATATGATTCACTGACTTCACGTGGCGAGGATAATAATAGCAAAGCAGTTGTTTGGGAAGAGCGACTATAGGGAGGGAACAGCGCTATAATGGAATCTCCTCTATTTCATAAATTATAATTCCTTACATAGCATTAAAATATGATTCACTCACTGCACATAGCGGGGATAATAATCGCAAAGCAGTTGTTAGGATAGAGCGACTGTGAGGAAGAAGCAGCGCTATAATGGAATCACCTATTCCATAAGTGTTAGTCACGAACAAAATTTTAATTTTTTGCACAGCCTTAAAATAAGATTCACTGACATAGCGGGAATAATAATCGCAAAGCAGTTGTTAGGATAGAGCGACGGTAAGGAGGGAGCAGCGCTATAATGGAATCTCCTGTTCCATAAGTGTTAATCACGAACAAAATTATAATTTGTTACACAGCCTAAAAATAATCGCAAAGCAGTTGTTAGGATAGAGCGACTATAAGGAGGGAACAGCGCGATAATGGAATCTCCTATTCCATAAGTGTTAATCACGAAGAAAATTATAATTTCTTGTACAGCCTTAAAATATGATTTACTCACTTCGCATGATTGGGATAATAATCGCAAAGCAATTGTTAGAATAGAGCGACTATTGGGTGGGAACACCTATAGTCACGATACGGAGTCATCGAGAGGGAATTTTCTCTAGGTAGAAAGTTAGGTTCTCACGTATGCTCGCCTGCACGAAGCTTCAACGTGCAGACTCGTCACGACTACAACAAGCAACGCATCCTCATGCAGGGTACGCAAACATCGCCAAGCATGCAACAACCAAAGCAAGCAAACGAACTGTACCAGGTCGTTTCATTAATCCTCGCGTAGACGCTTTCGATTCGTGTTTCGTTCCAACCATCCACTCGCTGCATGTTTCAACCCTCATAGCAATAATGTTCTAATAAAAACGAACTTGCATTTTATAATCCCACGAATTAGTGTAAAATTATTCCAGGAATGGTATGCATTGTTCCCCAATTGGTCAGACTTCTTTAATTAAATTAAACTGTTACAAATCAAGCATATGCCGTTATTCTTGTACTACGACGATTTTATACTTTATAATTGTTGAAATTGTGTGTCGAAGAGGAGCTTTGGCACTTCGCATCTGTTCGCAGAGAACTCAAATGCGCAAAGTATTCCAAAGATCTACCAGAAAGGCTTGCAATCGGCTACGAAAAAAAGCACGACTTAAAAACGCTAAATAAAATTTGTTCTTTCAAAAATTAGTTTTAAAAACCAATAACGATTTTCCAGTTGACGCTTCGTTCCCAAGAAAATTGAGTTTGAGAATTCGGCGGTTGCGCGTTCTGCGGAATATTTGTCGGCTGACGCGTCTGACCATGACCGACCAATTCTACTTCCTGCGAGTGCAAACTGAATTTTCTCGAAACTGTAGCCAACCAAAAAAATCTATTTCTATGCATCACCTCATACCCGGTTTGGCCACCTGTTCTGATGCAGCCTGTACAAAAGAGCGTCATGGTACAAGTGCAACAACATCTCCCAACTTTTCTAATCTTTGGTTGGAAAACTCTCAAAGATTATTATCACAAGATAGCAGGTCGTGTTACAAGAGCGGCTGCCTGGCCAGTTAACCGCGCGAAGTGGCAAGCTGTTGTAGCAACGATATAAAAAGAGTGCAGAATTGCCAAAAGGAAAGCGGGCGAGCAGCGGCAAGCAGAAGCAACCTGGTTGCGTAAAGATGGCCATGTCGAGTGTCTCGGCATACGAACCAAAGTATATCCACAGATGAAAGGCTTCGCTGCTGTCGGAGGTGCATTTGTAGTCCCCGTCGTGGTTGTCGGTGGCGTGTAACGCCCGCAGCGTGCTGCTTCCGGTGCCCGGCGAATTGACGACTAACTGACCACTGGCCAACTCCGGCTCGAGCGACTGCCCGTTTCTGGTCCATCTGATCGGATCGTCCGGCTTCAGGTCACTGCACTCGATCGACCAAGGTTGGCCCTCGCGCACGTCCGACACCCCCGTGTAGGTTACTTTATCGGGAAGAACATAACGAGCACACGTCAAGAGGCATACCAACGCCGATAGGATCGAAATAATGTTTGGCATCTGGCTTTTTTCACAGACGCTAGGCATGCAGTTTGTCACTAAACCAAGTGCGCTAGATCCGTTTCACCGGCTCGGAACGCGAGCCAGAAACGGACGAATTATTATAAATACGCAGAGTGTCCCATCGACTCGCTCGATCTCGTTCCTTCCTCTCTATTCCGAGGATCCACGAAAGCGTGCGATCGGAAGACAGCATAATATGTGTAATAACAAAAATTAATCGTATTCTTTCATTTTCCGCTTGTCTGCGGTTGCATAACATAACCTGTAGATGTGACTGCCATGATAGTCCAGTCAATGAATGCTCATAAGGGGGGTGTAGAGGGAAATGGAAGGAACACAATTTTTAACTTTGAGCCTTTGTTTAGACTAGTTAGGAAGTAAACATACTATAAGTCCCTACTCCTAGGAGGTGAGCGGGCTATAGAAGTCAGGGGGGCACGTATAAGTCACCTTTTTCGGTTTTTCGCTTATATCTCGGAAGCTATGTGTCCTAGCGATAAGACCATTCTATATAAAATTACAGCTGACAAAATGTGCCACAAGATTGATCGAATTCAGTTTTTCGATATCTCGCAAGTTTCCCAGATATTCGCGCTCAAAGTTCACTAATTGTGCTGAAGAGTTCTTTTTCACAATTAGTGAACTTTGAGCGCGGATATTTCGGAAACTATACGTCCTAGCGATAAGATCATTCTATACAAAATTAAAGCTGACAAAATGTGCCATAAGATTGACTGCATTCAGTTTTTCGCTATCTCGCATAATTTCCGAGATATCCGCACTCAAAGTTCACTTATTGTGCTGAAGAGTCCTTTTTCACAATTAATGAACTTTGAGCGCGGATATCTCGGAAACTATGCGTCCTAGCAATAAGACCATTCTATACAAAATTACAGCTGACAAAATGTACCATAAGATTGACTGCATTCAGGTTTTCGCTATCTCGCATAGTTTCCGAGACATCCGCGCTCAAAGTTGACTAATTGTGAAAAAGAAATTTTTGCCTTATTTGACTAGGTAACTCTTCAGCACAATTAGTGAACTTTGAGCGCGGATATCTCGGAAACTATGCGAGACAGCGAAAAACTGAATTGAATCAATCCTGTGGCACATTTTGTCAGCTTTAATTTCGTATGGAATGGTCTTATCGCTAGGACGCATAGTTTCCGAGACATCCGCGCTCAAAGTTGACTAATTGTGAAAAAGAAATTTTTGCCTTATTTGACTAGGTAACTCTTCAGCACAATTAGTGAACTTTGAGCGCGGATATCTCGGAAACTATGCGAGATAGCGAAAAACTGAATGCAATCAATCTTGTGGCACATTTTGTCAGCTTTAATTTTGTATAGAATGATCTTATCACTAGGACGCCTAGTTTTCGAGATATAAGCGGAAAAACGAAAAAGGGGGCCTTCTACGTGCCCCCCTGCACCCCGCTCACCTCCTAGGAGTGGGGACTTTTAGTATGTTTACCTCCTCACTAGTCCAAACAAAGACCCAAAGTTAAAAATTGTGTTCCTTCCATTTCCACTCTACAACTTTTCGTTGACTGGACTATGATGGAAATACTATTCAAATATGCACCCCTGTTTCATTTTCCAGAAGATAGACTTCATGAGGCTACCAAGATTGCTACTTATTATCAGACTGCGGATATTATGCATTTACGACAAAAATGACCATGTACAATTTAAAGCGGTGGACATGTTAAAAGTGTTTAAAGACATCATTGTATTATTTTCAGCTTAATAGGATGATTAAAAGAAGAATACAATTTTTATTTGGCTCCTGTGTCCTGCAATCAATGCAAACATTTTTTATTTTGCATGAAGATCCGCAGTCTACTTATTATATAGTCTGCTATATGAAAAGGAGAAACTGGAGATATAGCTGCCTGCTCTAACTAACTATCTCGGAACGATTGTTCTTATGACCGATGAATTACGTAAAGTCCTTCTAGCTGAGAATAAGCTACGGTTCAATTTCTTATTAGAAATAGAAACAAGCTTCGGATTTATCCATTCTCTGCGTTAACAGACCTCTAGCTCACGCGTATTTCGGTCTCAATCTCGAACTGTTAAGCTATAGTACACAAGCCAAACAAATAACAGGTCCCTTACACAAATTTACAAAACGATCGGTCATTATACGTTCGATCTTTCGTAATATCAAACATGAAACGGCCGACGGAAACAGTCAACACAATTTCACGCACGTATGCACGTCTACTCCGAATATGTTTCCTTACGCAGAAGGCAAATATACATCTCGCGAGATCGTAGACTTACTTCATAAAAACGTGTATCAACGGTCTCGACAAATAAACGCACTGCGAAATGCCCACTGGGTGTTCCGAGTGTTCGAAGTATTTCAGGAGTTGGTAGAGAATGCGAAACGAAACGAAAATGTTGTACATTATAACCACATACCAAATAGAATTGTATTTGGTAGATTCTGTTTGTTACAGTGCGAGGGGTTAATGTATGTGAAAATTGCTCCAAATGTAGAACACATCGATAGACATTGAATAATTATCAGCATAAATTTGATTAAGGACGCAGCAACCCCAATCCCCGCGCAAGGGTTAATCCCGCGCTCCACGGTTTAATGAAGACTTTGAGTTGAACATTTCGCCAAGGAGAATGCGAGTCGCTGGTCGGTTTAGCAATATGCATTGCTGCCCACGAGGGGGACTATTCCGCGAGGAGTTCGTTGCTACCGAAAATTCGTGGTTCTCCCGGGGTGCGTTGAACAGTTGGACGATCGATCTATAAATACGGAGGAAAGAAGTTTTCCCGCGGCTAAATTCGGTAGAAAATAGAACTTTGTATCCGACCGGCGGTAGATTAAGCTTCGAAACCGGCCGGCGCCAAAAAGTCAATCACGATGGCCACCGCGGGAACCGGACTAACGTGTTCCCCTCTGCTAGTACACGCACCCGATTCTATTTATTTTTAGCGATTTATTCTTTTACAACCCTGTCGTCCTCGTGAACACCAACTCGACCAGATGAAATTATAATGCATGCCGGCCGACTGAGGGGGCCGAGGGGGGTGGGAAGGGACTGGACTGATAATCACGAACACGTCGGGCTGACCTATAAAGTGATGCCGCGGCTGGCTTCTGCCTCGGCGTGTGCGCGACTTAAGAATACACAGGCGAAGATATCGAGAGATCGATGTTTGTTTGGAGTTTAAATATTTACGTAATGCGATTTCGACGGGCGAGAGAGCGAGGGAGAGAGGGAGAGAGAGAGAGAGAGAGAGAGAGAGAGAGAGAGAGAGAGAGAGAGAGAGAGAGCAGAGATGAGTCGACTAGCTCCGATTTCGATCGTCCATTTTTAGACCGAAATCGACCATCTGAATACAACATGAGAAAGGGAGTCGATATATCGGTTGCTTGAATTCTCGCATCGTAAACGTTTTATCGGGCAGCCCCTAAATCGACGAGTCGATTCCACGTGTATCGACTCAATCAGGCAGCTCTTCTTCCTTTTCCTAAATTTCCAGAACGAAGAGATACCGATCGCTTCCAGTTTGCTGAAATTGAAATTCTCGAGCAAGATGGCTGCCAAATCTTTCGATGCACCAAGTTCACTGATGCAGCAGGATTGAAGGAAAACAAATCGTTATTAGACTGCGGATTTGATGCATTTGTCACAAAAGTGTGGGCATCAAATACAAAACAGTAAAGACGCTTGAGGAATTTAAAAACGTGTTTGGACCAACCTTCGCAGGCCTGCACGCTTGTATTTCACTATTATTGCATCAGGTAACGCTAGTAATGACCACGGTAAACTAAATTAGCACCGTATTCAGACAATCGGAGGACTATATCTTTCAGGAGTGGTTACACTGCATTAGTCGCTACTGTACTCGAGTTACTTGCGGTTCGTGGAGATCTCGGAATAAAATCTAGGGACAGAGCCGTCCGCGATCAGCCTAATGCATAATCTAACAATCTAACCGGACGACTTCGATCGAAGTGGCAACAACTTCGTGTCAGAAGTTTGTGAATGAACGTCGTGTAGATAAAACGAGGAAACCGGGCCCCTTTCTGTGTTTGTGACACGGTTTACGAAGTTGGCGCTGTATTGGAACGCAAAGTAGGATGGAAAAGAGATCGATACCGGGAACACGTGCCGCATGACCCCTAAGCATCAGAAGAGGCTATACGTATGTATGTATATCGAATCATGTGTTCTACAAGGTGCACCACGTAACTTCTCTACCCGGCAAATTTTATTCTGTTGCTTATTTCATGATATATGTCTGTTGTTATTTTATTACTGTCCATTTACGTAAAAAGGACATACAGAAGACACGGGCCAGGCTGTTCATATCGCGCTAAATATTTCTACCTACCCCAATATAGTTCTTCTAAAAGACATTTTATCCTTGTTACTAGCCTAACACGACATCATCCTGCTTATCGTTGACAAAAAAGAACAGGTCAAATATAAAAGTGAAAAAACATTACAAGAATTTCAGAATATTGTTATACCATGATTAAAAGAGAAAATTTCCTTAGCTTCAGTTTTTCACAATCGACTTGAACAATTTTTACTTTGCATAAAGGTAAGTCTGCTTATTGTTTATCTGATTACACCCCCAACTTCGAAGAACAAGTGTTAACACTTTATCTAAACGAAACCTGTTTTCTTATGGATGCGCTATATCGAGAAGAAGCTCAATCATTTTCTTTAGTATAATAATTCCCAATGATATTATTGGATTATGTTAGTCGAGAGAATATCAGCGACCGCTGATAGAAGTGAACAAAAAGGAGATCGAACGTTTAAAAGATTTTCGCGAGAATAATCTTCGAAGGAGTCGGAGGCATTTAGTTAGTTTATTCTTTACCCTATTTTTTTTTTTTAATAGAGATGGCGTTGGAGAGCCGGCGCTCTATCTGCCCAATTCAAACCTATCATTACATTACATACCCACGTTTTTCCTTACGCGTAGTGGTCAGCTACCTATTCACTATCTAGTCTATGTGTAAATCTATACGTTAATATGTTAATACTATGTTGTGACATACATATATGGTTTTGGTATATCTTTGGCTTTAGATCTATTTTGTACTTTATGAAACACAGAGGCATTACCAGAGGCATTTGGTGGAATTCGAAGCTCGAACAACGATTCTCGCATTCGAATTTTCCTAGCTCCGTTGTCGATAGGAGCGTAGCAATCTCCCGCTTTCAAATCCCGCCGAGTGGTTACGTATAAATAGCTCCAGATAATATAGCACCAGTAACAAGAACGGTGTCGATATCCAGTGCGTCTGCGGCTGAACGGAGCCGGAAGCGCTCGGCCCTTTGTCCGAGGGGCGAGCTCCGTCGGGCCACGCGCGAGAGGCTTCCCGAGGAGCACGAAAATTTTCAAGCATTTCTATGCAGAAATACATAAGCGCGATGGAGGACACGGGAATTGGAACGCCCGTGATCTAGGACGCAATTTGGCAAGTTGGGATTGCGCGTACATGCGAGATGGGAGAGCGAGAGTCAGCAAGAGAGCCAATGCTCGTAAACACGTTCCTTTGCCCTAACGATGCCAAAGGTCGAAATATTCCCGCCTATCGCGCGACTTCGCCGCCGAACCGCGAAACCGGTCGCACGCCCATCAAAACGCTCTCATAACCACCGCCACCAAGCGAAATTCAGAAGCATTGTCTGCAGAGTAGCCCGACGACTATGTCCATCTTGAACACCTGCGTTTTTTGTCTTAATGCGAAAAAATTATATACATATACAAGACTTGCATGGTATGGAGGGCGAAATACAGGGTGTCTCAGCTGAAGGAGGCTACCTAAAATCTCCTTTATTTTTAATGTCACAAAAAAATATTTTTGGCGTAATTTAAATGGTATCCAAGAAGGAATATCATCAGAATATCAGAAGAACAATTTTTTTGTTAACACGTTCCGTGCCAAGCCCTTTTTTGTAGCCCGAAGATCAAGTTTAACGTGTACCACCGGTGGTACACGTGGCACGGAACGTGTTAATGACTTAAGCATATTCAAATGTATTTTTTCAGCCGCTATAAGATGAAATAAAGAAAAAATATGTTTTCCCGATAAAAAAATAACGATGACCTTGAGAAAACTAAGAAAAAATAACCGCACAAAAGAAATTGATCTTCTATGACATTCCTCCTTCGATACCGTTTAAATTATGCCATAAATATTTTTTGTGTCATTAAAAATAAAGGAGATATTTATTAGATATTTATTAGATAGTGGCCTCCTTCAGCTGAGACACCCTCTATAGTGTTGCAAACATTTTTTAGACGAATAGTCTGAAATCTAACAATGGGTTCGATAGAAATTGAAACAAATCGAGGGATGACAACTTTTAACACATTACCTACCGGTGATTATAACATAATTTTTAAAAGTCCATGGTCCATAGCTGAAGACTTTTCACTGGATCCTCCAGCAGCAACAACAATTGCAATTGAGAACCGACAAGTGACCACCACCATTAACGTCACTTAATAATTTCGTTTGGGATTACAATTAAATTACAATTATAATAAAATCCTATCAATAGGCTACCAGTAGGTAAAATGTTAAATATTAAGAAAAATGTGTTTTCAATTTTTCTAATAACGAAAGACTTCAACTAAATATTTGAAAAAATTCTTTTAACATGTACAATACAATACAGTAATTAACTAATATAACTAATGTTTTGCAACTAGTCTCTAAAGGGCATATGACAACATTTACGTGATACAAAATAGGGAAAATCGATCAAAGGCTAATAAATTCGATTTCTTCCCTGCAGCTCTTCCAATTGAACTAAGGGGATGAAATTTGGAACAACACGCTCTTCCCGCGCGAGCTATGAAACATCGTCGGTTTAATTTTGTTCGAGGTCGTCTTTGACCCTTTAATCGAGCTGCGAACGTTCAAGAATCGATGTGGGGAGGGGTTAATTTCGACAAGGGTGCAGAAATGGGTGGCACGAGCACTCTTTGTCGAGCGCTGGACCTGAACCTCTGGTTCATGATGCCTCTAGGTTTACTAGCGTGCTATATATCACCTTCTCCGATGTTTACCAAGCAGATACCAGGCGGGCATGTAAACGTTCAAAATTAGCAGTGGCCGACGAGGTGTCCGCGGCCGTTTTCAATTCGCGCGCCTCCACCTCTCTCTCTCTCTCTCTATCTCTCTCTTGCTCGAGATCGATTCGACCCGTATTATTAATTTTGCCCGCGAGAGCTCGCGAGAAGGAACGAATTTCAAATACGGGTCACATATATGCAGGTCACTGCACCGTCTGATAAACTCGTCGGCCACGAGGATGGCTCCGCAGAGCCAATCGCGCTTCCCAATAGAAATACGTTGCAATTTTTCCGCCCTAATACACTCGGTGAACAGATGAAATTACTCGAGGAGTAGTCCAGTCAGTGAATGCTCATAAGGGGGGCGTAGAGGGAAATGGAAGAAACACAATTTTTAACTTTGGGTCTTTGTTTGGACTAGTTATGAGGTAAAAATACTAAAAGTCCCTACTCCTAGGAGGTGAGCAGGCTACAGGGGGGCACGTAGAAGTCACCTTTTTCGGTTTTCCGCTTATATCTCGGAAACTATGTGTCCTAGCGATAATACCATTCTATACACAAAATTAAAGCTGACAAAATGTGCCATAAGATTGACTGCATTCAGTTTTTCGCTATCTCGCATAGTTTCCGAGACATCCGCGCTCAAAGTTGACTAATTGTGAAAAAGAATTTTCAGTACAATTTTTCTCAGATTTCTAAAATAGATTTCTAGAATTTGATCAGCCTGAAACTGCAAATTTTGTTTGGTAATAAAAATGCAGATTCCGACTTGGAAGATGCCTCTAGTTCTCGACACTGACGGCTCTATTACGCTGAGCAGCGCTTTAGTCAGTGTTTTATAGTCAACAAAGTAAACTGTAAGCAGGCTGTAGGAGAAGTTAGGAGCACAATAATTGAATCGCTAACCTGTGAAGACACTACGAACGTTTAAGAGTACTGTTAGATAATTCAACGACTCATTGAAACTGTTACAGGAACAAGCTTTCGTGAAACTTCTGTTGTCTACCATCGACGCGGAAAACTTTTAGTTCGCTCAAAGCGCCGCAGTCTGGTTATCACAGGGAACATTACAAATAGGAAAGTATGTAACTGAAAGACCGTACCAAAGCAAGAAACGTAATTTTTTCGTTCACGCCATCCGCGGCTTTCAGGCTGCGTATGCAGGAAATATTCGACCAACGTGCGTTTGCACAATTCCCTTGCAGCGCAAGGTAGGCGGACGGGTAAAGAGCACTCCGTGGAATTGATGCTATATCCTCGCAAAAAGGCGTATCATGTAGGCCTTCAACCACTCGTTACCACCCTTTGATATAGCAACGAATGGTCCTGACAATATTCTCTTCGATCATTTTGTCATCGGCAGACCCGAGAAATTGCTCGAAGCATAATGAACACGTAAACACGCAAGTTTTAATAATTAACGCGACGTTTCGTTGATGCATGCAAAGACCAACGCCTCTCTACACGTGATATCCGGTTCTATTTAGTTTTGAACACACCCAACGATCGGAAATTCAAAGATCGATGGAACACGCAAAACGATTCTTTTTCCATTCGCCTATAATTCATTGTCTCGAGCTGAAAACGAGATTTAAACACGGGCCAACGTGCGCGTGTTTACGTCAGCCAGTCAATAAAGAGATCCTAGTTCCCTTACGTCATTCCGGGGAGTCATAGTGGATACGTGGCAACGAAGATACATCCATTGCCAACGATACACACGCGATTTATTACAGCTAAACAGGATCCCAACCGAAAACTATATATACAACGCTGTAACATTCTTTTTATAATGCGGATGTTCGTGAAAATGCATTTTCATTGGAAATTGTTCAGAAACTCGTTTCTGCAAGCTTTAATGGTACCTATAATATTTATTCCTGCACGTGCACAAACATCTGCAGTATAATTATTATTCATGAAATCTTTCGTAATAAACGAGGCGCGATAAATTAAATATTTCGCGAAACCTGATTTTAGTCTGGCGTTTTCCTCGAACGACCTCCCTACGTGGTTATGTACAGGCTCTGCAATACATGCAATAAATTAGCACCGAATGCTCGTTAGTCGTCATAAATTAGCGATCACAGCGAGCACTGGCCAGCGAGAATAGTTGAGTAAACAACCAAGCGGCCGCACGGTATAGAACAACGACGTTCAATTCGCCGCCATCTTTTTCCTTGTGCGCGATTCTGCGAAAACCGCAGCATCGGAATAGCTGACTGCGAGATTCTCGGTAAGAAGACGAGATTCCCCCGCGATAAATCGACCTTCGGCGAATGCAAAATCCGTCTTCGAAATCCGCTGTGAATATAAATTCGTTCGATTTTCTTTTTGGAACAGGTATTTGCTGGTGCTCTCCGACGAGTTCGTGACGATAAATGATATCCAATATTCAACACATGTGCTCCCTACGTGAACATCGATACCTGTTTGCGCTCGATGCACTATCACAATTACATGTAACTACGGTAAATCTATCCTGTGAGGAAAAAAATCGGCATTGTTACATAAATAACACATAAGTCAGCATGCATTACGACGATCACTCAACACGTCACTGATGGAAGCAGTTTGAATCACCCGGTAGCTAGGGAAGGGTTGCCACAACAGTGCTGCAGTTGAGATATATGTATTCTTTTTTCTATTTGGCACTACCTTTTGTGGAAGTTGAATTTTTATACTGTAATTTGTATACTGATGTTCTAATTTTCAAGGTCTTTAAAAGGTAAGCAATTCTCCCCTAGAAGTCAATGAACACATCAACTGCATCCATTTGTCTAAAGATTCGCTACCACTCACAGATAACAGTAATTATACAGGGTGTTCTATAAATCAGCTTCTTCCTTTCGCATTCCGTTATTCCAATTCGGTATGACTTTATAATTAACTTTATTTACACATTCATTTTAGAAACTGCTGTGCTGAAACGCCCTCTATAAACACACTGAACGGGAACATATGGTGTGCTGTTTAGTGCTGTAAAAATTCAAATGTCCAAAGCGTTCGAACTTCGAGTCGCTCCAGATACTTCTACCCACTCGAATTTTACTTTTATCGAGAACTACACCGAGCGATCGGTCTCGAGTTATCAGTTCAAGATGCTTGTTCGAATTCTTTCCCGAGTACTATACTTTTATCAAATCCTCCTTCGCTTCCAGCTCCAGAAACCTCTTAAAATATCGAATTATGATAATTGAATCAGATTTTCTGATCAGACGATAACTTTCCTAGACATCTACCGCAAACTTGTTCCGAAAACGTTTCCTGTTTGAAAAGCGCATCATGCTTACACGAATTCTGCTCACGACTTATACATATAAGAACATCGAACGAAACTTCTTTTACTTCTAAAATGCAATCGTCGCTTTCGATTATTTTATTTGGCCAAGACAAAGCAAAACGGCGACGGAAAAATTTAAATATCGAGGACGATCACCCGAGGTCTACACTGACCGGATTCGGTTCTCTGTGAACGGTAAATCGCGACGACGACAGCACGCGATCGTGAGTGACCCAACGTTTCGATGACGAATCGGTAAATTTACAACGTCGCGACACAATAGCGTGCATACGAGTCGGCATACGTCACAGCAGTATTTGTCTGTGACGGTAACAAAGGTCGAGCATCGGCCACACAGCAATGATTCACCATAACAACTCTCTCTCTCTCTCTGCGCTATCATGATGATGCGGCCTGTCGAACAACCCCCGGCGATACTGCCGTCATTTTTCGGTGATTAGCACGCTATCGTTCCTCGGACAATGCATGGCGGACCGCTATCGTCGTTTCCTGCTTGCAGAAAGATGCTCCGAAAAGGAACAACACTTCTGCGAGGGATAGATAAAGACTAAAAACATGCGGATACCCGAGATTATGGACTTCGGCCGCGTCGGAAACTTTCGGATAGCTGAAATCCGGCTTGGAGTTGTTTGAAATATGCATCTATGTACTACTAGGAACCTATACCTATGTAAGTACTCTTTCTAGCAGAAGTTTAACTTTCTTTTTAACCCTCTGATGACGCATATCGTTGGGTTGGCGATATCAAGGTCAAATATTTAATCCCCAATGGATCAGATTTACATTTGCCTACTGAACACACATGTTGAAACAAATTTACCGAAATGTAACCCTCTTTTACCCGTCCCTTACCCCTAACTGTTAACCCTCTGATGACAAATATCGTTAGGTTGGCGATATCAAGGTCAGATATCCAATTCCTAAAGGTTCAGATTTATATCTTCCTGCTGAACTCGCAGGAAGCAATATGTAGAAACAAATTTAACCCTCTGTTACCCTTCTTCTAACCCCCCATTACCCAAATATCTAATCTCTGAAGGATCAGATTTATATTTTCCTGTTGAACTCGCGCAGAAAGCAATATGTAGAAACAAATTTACCGTAATTTAATTTTAGTTCCTGTCAATGAATGCTCATACGGGGGGTGTAGAGGGAAATGGAAGGAACACAATTTTTAACTTTGGGACTTTGTTTGGACTAGTTAGGAGATAAACATACTAAAAGTCTCTACTCCTAAGCGGCGAGCAGGGTGCAGGGGGGCACGTAGAAGTCCCCTTATATCTCGGTTTTCCGCTTATATCTCGGAAACTATACGTCCTAGCGATATGACCATTCAATACAAAATTAAAGCTGACGAAACGTTCCACAAGATTGATTGAATTCGGTTTTTCGCTATCTTGCATAGTTTCCGAGATATCCGCGCTCAAAGTTCACTAATTGTGAAAAAGAAATTTTTGCTTTATTTGACTAGCTACATAACTGTTCAGCACAATTAGTGAACTTTGATAGCGTAAAACTGAATCGAATCAATCTTGTGGCACATTTTGTCAGCTTTAATTTTGCATGGTATGGTCTTATCGCTAGGACGCATAGTTTTCGAGATAGTCGCGCTCAAAGTTCACTAATTGTGAAAAAGAACTCTTCAGCACAATTAGCGAACTTTGAGCGCGGATATCTCGAAAACTATGCGAGGTAGCGAAAAACTGAATTCAATCAATCTTGTGGCACATTTTGTCAGCTTTAATTTTGTATGGAATGGTATTATCGCTAGGACGCATAGTTTCCGAGATATAAGCGGAAAACCGAAACAGGAGACCTTCTACGTGTCGCCCTGCATCCCGCTTGCCTCCTAGGAGTACGGACTTTTAGTATGTTTATCTCCTAACTAGCCCAAACACAGACCCAAAGTTAAAAATTGTGTTCCTTCCATTTCCCTCTACAACTTTTCGTTGACTGGACTATTTATTATTGCCGCCGACTAGCGAAAGCCATAGCAGGATGTAATTATGAAACAAGTTTCGGATTTTTGGGATTTCAAGCCGGTTCGCCGCAGCCTTAGTAAGAACTCGAGAGAACGCGAGTCGTGAGAGCAGCGATGTAAATATTTTAGTTAGGTGAAACAGCTTGGCTGCTAATAAAGAGTAAACATGATGCGAATAATCGAAGAACTCGCCCATTGAGTACCGGCTATCTGCATACTGGTACCCGCGATTCGAAACCAGTTCTAACCTAGACCTAGCCGAGACCTAGAATACAGAAAGGCGGACAAAAGTTTGAGCCGGTTCGGCCGGTGTCCACCGTTATGTAATCAACTAAAGATACTCTAATGAATTTATTTCGGTGATGCATAAAGTAATTCTCGTAGCCGATAGAACCGAAATCACCAAGAAAACCCGTTGGCCTAGTTAGTTCGCGAGGGTCACTAGCGCCGCTAGTGTATCGGCAGGATAACGTGCAAGAAAGATAGCTTGCCAGACCCGATCGAAGCACACGAAACCATTCGTGTCTTCGCCTTGCATCGCACAGGGAGGATAGAATAACGGACTTGGCAAAAAACGTATTCTGAATCGATCGGCGCAGTCGTGTGCTCGCTATCTCAGACAATACATATAGATACCGACAGATATTTACACTACCACGAACCCCCTATCGTTGAAACGGAACTGAAAGTTTAAAGCCGCCCTCTAAATGTCAAATGTCCTGTCGGATTAATCTTGGGCCGCAAAATTAAACATTAACTCCCCAAATGTCCAATGGCTTCAGCTGACGTTCATACGAAATAAAGCTAGGAATTACTGCTGAAAAATTCCATCGAACAACTTCTCGTAACATTTGAGTAGTTAGGAATATTTGGTTCCAAACTGAAGTTTGAACTTCAGGTAATTCAAACTGTTCGAACAATGAGCTAATATTCGAACTGGTTTGATCGAACTTTGCATCGGGTTATATTACATCGTTGCAGTACCACCCAATAAGGATAACGTCTCCTCCAAATGAATTTAATATTCCATCGGACGAGTATTGTAAAAGAACAGTTCGATTTAAAGCGACAGCTAAGGGTTAAGTTGTCATGGAACCTCGCCTATGCGGAACATAGACTAACCTAGCCCCGGTGTATTCTCGTCTCCCTATCGCGATTTTAAAAATACTCTTTTATCCTATAAGAATAGCGTTTAAAACCCAATTGCGCAAATATTGGGTCGTGCTGTGGTAAATTAAAGGGAATATTTCAAACTGTAACGATCGTGTATTTACACTTGCATGGCGTTACTATCGTTGCGTTATTCTATGGTACACACGCTGAAGAGCCAAAAATAGACGGCGCGCTCCCAGGGTTAAACGTAAGCATTCTTCTCGTCTGGTTTGCGAGCGACGGCAAAACAGAGCGGATGAAAACATTCACCGTGTTAGAGAATGGAGGTTAAGTTTACATTTCAATAAACAAGGTACACGCGCTAAGAATATAAACGACGCGTGCTGGGCCCGAGGTCCATTATAATACGTATTAAAAAAAGAAAATCAATCGCAAGCGCAATGATAGATGACACGGCCGCAAAATTCGAACGATCCCTTCGCGCGGTCTTTGCCACGACCCTCTCCGAACCCATGGCGTGGCGGGGATAAAATGGAAATTATATTCGTAGACTCTGGTCTAAATATAAGTATCCTGACGAACGGTTGAAATCTTTTCACGCGACACATTCTCGCTGCTCGATGCACGCACACACCTCCGATATTTGGTGAACAAAATTTTCTTCGAATGCGGTCCGCATTCTTTCTTCTCGATGTTCGAAAAAAATCATGTTACCGTGCAATATCATGCGATGGAACTAGATGCGAGATGTATTACACAACTACAAAACTTTAATCAATTTTGCGATACTGTATATTGTATATGCATGTCCGATGCAATTAAAACAGTAACTTACTCATACAATCTTTTTTCCAGCAGGGATGTTATGATCAAAATAATTTATTACGGAATGGGATAAAAGGGATTCCAAAGTCGTTGATACAACGACATAATCGCTACTATACTGATTGTCCACCCTACGAATGCTTACGTGACAGTAGCGCCCGTTTACGCCCCTGACGTTACAATCCTTAGTATATGCAAATTTTAAAGAGAATCTCTTTAAAAGTAAGTTTAGTACAAATTGGTTCCGCGAGCAGTTTAAAGAGATTCAATGACCTTGACATCTCCTCTACAATTGCATATGCAAAAAGAAGTGATTGCACCACACAATGTTTCCCTCCGTGACAAACAACATAACATGGTAGATGGTAACGATTTGTTCGCTAGTTCTACAATTTTATGTTCGTAGTTGAGAAGAACACTATATGCGAACGTATCGGTAAGTCTTGTTAAGTGAACACGTTCGCGGAACGCCTGGGAGCCACTTCACGAGCGCTCGCAGTGCCGTAAAACACACGGTTCACCGTAATTATGCCGATCAACAGCGAACTTCTGGGTGGCGATCACTAAAAGTTCACGAAAGATTTCTAGGTGGACGGAAAATAGGGTCAATTGTTACGCAACAAAAGTTGCTTGGCGTGGGTACTTCGTGTACGTCTCTCGGAATGTGGCTTCAGCATCGAATGCGAGCGAATCCCGGTGTCTCGCGTCTGTATAAGCCAGGGGTGCGCAACTCGAGTGGCAGAGCAGGGTCAAAACTCGATTGACACACGCGTGCCGCATATCTATGTATACGGACCTATTCATGACATAATAAACGAGACGCGGGGATAACCTACAAAACGTGGAAACGCACCTTTCGGAGAAACACCGCGAATATATAATGTTCGCGACACGGAAACAGAATACGTGTTTCTGGCAATGTACGTCGAACAGTTGGTCAGACATTTCTGCGCGACCGGGTAACCACAGTTAGGATTGTATCGTGGAACACTGGTATAAAGGGTGTCTCCGAATTACCGATACAATCTAACATGGGGGTGAATTTACATGAGGAGATAGATCGATAACGCGTAGTGATGTTGTTAACATGATTAATCGTTCAGAATCTGTCTGTTGCGCACGCAATTGTGCATAATTCATTTGAATATTAGAGTCGAATAAATCGCCCACTGACTCGTCCGTGTAAATTCACCCCATTTGTACCGCAGCACGTAGACACCCCGCAAAATGATTCCAGAGGCGATTAGGAACCTGCAGATAAGTCAATTGGTTGAAGAACACGTGATACTTTAAGTGCTCTACGTCTCGCAGTGGATCGAACGCCATGAACTATATATGCGCAATGATAATCGAGTCGGGCTGGAATATCGTTATCTCAGATCTCCGATTCTATGTACATAACCACTTCACCTCTCGCGATCCTAACTATTCTTCGATAGAATTTACGGGGAGAATTACGTCGGAAACGACAGACAGTGTCGTGGGTTTAACGTCGTGGGAGGCCGTGAGCACAGGTTCGAAGTGCTAACGTGTTGCGGTACAATCAAAACTAAAAATAGAATTTCATAATCTGTCAAGACACGTCGGCTGCTTTTACAGAAAGTATGCACACGAGTCCGGTTATTAAGAGCCGACTTGTGAATCGCCGATGTCAAATCGGCCAGCGAAAACGCATTGTGCGTCGAACGCATATGACTCTGTACTAAATTTGGTAAAATAACTCCGCTCCCAATTAGCACGCGCTCGAGAAAAATGCGTGCGGTGTACCATGTGACAGCTACGTCACAATGCCAGCGTAAATTACTCGCGAACGAGCGAGCGACCAATAACGCTACCGCATACATTTTAAAAATGGAAGTTGATCGTAAGAACTCGAGAAAAATTCCAAAGAATCGCGAACCGTACCGCTGTTTATTCGAGAATAACTAATTTTCCGAATTTCACCGTGTTGCGAGATCGGTATTTGAAGGTTACATTTCTCACGGAGCGGAGGCAATCGTGATCAAAGAGAACGGAGAACGCGTAGAATTTCTCCAGGGCCGAGCGAGGAATCTCGGTTTCGAAATAAGATAAGCACGAAGGATGATTCGAGGACTTGGCTAAACGCGAGGCTCGCGCGAAACGGCAAAACGAATGGAAAGAGGAGAACCGGAGAATGAGTATACGAATAAATGAACGACTGAATGGTGGTCAAACCGAAAGAGAGGATGAGTCTCACCTGCCTGGACCGTGACGAGGGTGCACGCTAAATATAGCATCCCCAGCAGCACAAAAGCAGCTCGCCTCTCCATCTCGTGGCGCTGATGTACGCGGTGGCGCGTGACTGTATGCACTGTACAATACTAACGATTCCCGTTCGAGGAGGGTTTCTAGGGCCGAAACCGCAAAATAAGGGCGCCTAGGCTGGGCTGCCGTAGCTCCGTTTCCGCGATCGTTGCCGCCGTCGTATCGTAGCCGTCGTTTCCGTCGTGGTCGTCGTTGTCGTCACCGTCGCCGTCGCTGTCGCCTCCTGTAACACCCTTCCCGTTGTCGGCAGCTCCTCCTTTTCGGCTGTCCACTCAGCCAACTACGATCGAGCCCCACTACTCTGCGAATCGTTTACACACGCACTCGTCACTCCGAGCCACGCCGTACCATTGACGTCTAAATTCTCTTATCGTTATCTCGCGCCGTTTTAATCTCGGTGTGCGCACCAATACACCCCGTGGCCCCGTCTACAACACCGTTCCCCGTCGCTGCCACCAAGATCTGTTCAGAACTGTTCGTGATCGGCCGAGAATCAACGGCAATTAGCACCGCGAGCCGCAGGAACGGCAATGTCAGGAAAAATGGCTGCCACTGTCTTCTGCTTAATTTTCTGCGCGGGGATCGCTCTTACTTTCTCGACACTCGTTCCTTCCTTTTCGCTCCCCGGCACACTGCTCTCCGCGTAGTACGTCCTCTACGTCCGTCGTCCGTCCCCGTGAGCTCCGCAAGCGCATGCGCGGTATACTCCCTTCCAAAAAGTCTAGATACGTTTTTATTGAGATTCCGATGCAAAAGTGGCGAACGGTCTCGTGTCATTTTTCACGTGCTATCTGTTATTTTTTAATTTTTCAATTGCATTGTTACGTAACGATAACAGTCGTCACAAAACGTCACTTTACAGCTAGGTAGTCTTCTATCGATGAAGTGTCTGATAATACCCTATATATCCATGCCGTTGTCGTTACAAAAGGTGTTCCGATGAATCAAATTCCAAAAAATTCCATTGTTAGAACATCCTGGAGAAAGCAATATACATGTCACGCATAAATACTTCTGTAAATAATAAATATATGTAATCTTGATATACTCTCCAACGCGTGTTTTTATTTATGGCGGCCATATTAAAAAAAGAATACAAATATTAGATAAAGTATGCGCCTCACTTGTTATATATTATACGTATGAAACATAGACATATAGGTTTTTACGTGGTTTTTACATGAACTGCACGAAAATCGCGCCGTCTCAAATTCAATCTTACCAACCATAAAATTGATCGCACTAGCAAAGACTACTACCTCTCTGCTGATTATATTTATATGGAGTAAATATATGATACATTTATAAATTGTTTAAATGTTTATGCAATTCCACATACGTTATTTCACTTACACAAGCTTAAACTATTTTTCTTTCATGGCTTTTCCCTCTTTTTCGCAAATTTTCCAGCCAGAAATACCCTACGTAAATCTGCACATTATTGGTGAATTGCAGGAAAATCGTTTTCTTGACACTGTGTTGACGTTGACACTCTTTACAGATATTTGAATTAAATCTGTCCGTATTAGTTACATATATTTTTTAATTAAGTTATTTGATATAATATCGATGTTAATAATATTTCCATGAAACTAAGTAGAAATATTTCATTATATTTTATTAAATTATTGTTATATAAATACATAATGTGTTACACTTATCCCATGTGCGTGATTATAAGTATATGTATGTACATATTGTACATATATTAAAATCTTGAAATGCTTGAAATAAAATTGCTATTAATTGAATCATACTGTCAACGTGGCAGTTACTAAGAAGCTTTAGTTCCATCGACTTAACTGATAACAATCTTTTTCATCAAAGTCAATAAACTACAGATTAACTGCAAGATAAGGTCTTAATAAATAGTCCTCTGTCTCAGAAATAAGTTAGTTCACGTTAACTGTTACATCAAATCAGAACTAGGCTTATGAACGTCGCAAAATTTAATATAATAATCGTTTGAATTAAGTGAGTTAAACATTTTACAAACATGGTGAAGAATTACGAAAAATTAAAGTATGTAAGCAAAAATTTCACAGAGGAGAAGTTACAAGAAATCCTGCTTAATGTACACAAAGGGCAAAAAGCAGAAGTTATAGATTGGTATTTTGACGAAGCAAATGCAAAGGGTGATAGCTATTTGTCAACTGTTGATAGAGTTAAAGTTATCGGCAATGTTGATGGCAAAGAAGTAGAAGTTAAACTAGTGGTCAAATCTTTGCCACAAAATATAGGCAGAAGGACCACGTACAGAAGCACAGACTTTTTCCGAAATGAAATTCTCATGTATACAAAGGTAATTACTGCATCACCTTTTTAAAAAATAAAATTGCACAGCAATTTTCTTGTTTAAGGTACTAAAAGAATTTGAAGAATTTCTTAATGTTAAAGAGCATAATGAATTATTATGCGTTCCACGTCACTTAGCTTCTACTTTGGATGGTAGTACTGATTACATAGTTTTGGAAGATGTTAGTCCTTTGGGATATAAACCTGTATGTAGACAGAATTGTATAAATCTAGATCAGTGTATAATGATTTTAATAGCTATAGCAAGATTTCATGCAATTTCTTTTGCATATAAAGATCAGAAAAAGGAAAAATTCAATGAGCTTGTGGATAACTTGAAGGAAACATATGTCAGTGATGAGCAATGGAATTGGTATAAACGATTTCACGTAAGATAAATGTTACTACTACATTGTAATGATTTGCAACACTAATTATGGTACACAAGATTCGGTTATTCACAATTATATTGTTATCCATTTGTTTTATAGAAAAGAATAGTAAACATTGCTAGAAATGCATTGGAAATGGAATATCCTGGTAGCGAGGCAGAAAAACGATTTAAGTCTTATGAAATCGGTGCTCTGTATAAAATAGCTTCTGAATTTTGCAATCGTACAAATGTGCCAACATCTGTAATAAGCCATGGTGACTGTTGGGTTCCAAACTTTTTAACTCAAGACACAGAAGAAAACAAAGCATTGATGCTTGACTTTCAATTGGCAAGATGTAGTAGTCCAGTCTTGGACATATCAATGTGTATTTATGGTTGTACAGATAAAAGCCTTTGGGATGTACAATTTGATAATTTGTTGAAGATCTATTACAATGAACTTTCAAACAGCATTAGCTTACTTGGATCAGATCCTGAAAAACTGTATTCGTGGGATACATTTATGAAAGAAGTAGAGTATAATTATATTTTTTATGAATTTTGATACAGTACTTGTCAGAAACCAATTAAAATGATAAATAAAATTCTTACAGGTAAAAGAACAGTTTATGTTTGGTGCAATGTTTGCATTGGAAATGATTCCATTCTCTCTATTAGATGAATCTGAAGCATTTGACCTAGATGCAATCATAAAAGATGATTCTGCAGTAGACATTGACGATGTATGGACATTATCGAACATCAAAACAAAAGAAGGCAGGCTTAGGCTAGCCAACATCTTTGTCCATGCAGTTAAAAATAATTTCTTGTAACCATTTGCACAATTAATAATTATGTACATCATAAAAAAAGTATTTAGACAGATGTGTTTTTTACATAATGTTTATTAAATGTGTAGCGTTAAATAAAATAGAGACAATCTGTATTTGTATAATTTCAATTATAACAACATAGTCTAATCAAAATACAATATTTATATAAGAATTATAGACCGCCATCATTTATTTATTTATAAACAACGGTTGCTTCAAGTTTTCCTTTATCACTTACTTATATTAAGGAATTTGAGATATTTCATAAAAAAATATCTCAGTTTTTCTCTGACAAGTACACCTATTGCTGGAAAGCATAATTCGTAAAGATAAGTGCACTGTTCAATGCATCTTTTATATTAGAATTTGTATTATGCAAGCAAGCAATTTTATATGAAAAAATATTATAAAATGTTTCTCTGTGCCAAATCTTTACGATACACAATTTGAACTTCTGTGTTACACCATATTCACAAGAAAACGTATTTCATTTAAATAAGAATTTATACTGTAGTATACCCAACATACTTTATGTTGATTACTTTTATAAATTCTGATGTTGAATGTTATTCGAGTGAATATTACTGGCATCAAAGACAGTAGTATCCTCGTCATCCTCCTCGTCCAATGGTAATGGTCGCATTTCTACATCTTGTCTGTTTGCAAGGACTCCATACTTTCTGACCATTTGGGCACGTGTTTTACTTAACCTATTAAATAATTATAGTTTGTACATGAAGATTTACAGTAGTCATTCTTTGTTTGTCTACTATAGTATTCGATATATTCATATTTCATAAGCAATTCGTTTATTAAAAATTTAAAGCTTTTAACGGATGTTATGTACCTAAAATTACGGAACATGATATAGGCCATGACAAGAACACTTAGGCCAATAAACACATAAAGACCACGCTTCAAAGCTCCAGTATTTAAAGTTGTCAAATGTCCTATTTCGTCATGCTGTTAACAAAAATGTCATTATTAATAATCAGTAGAGCAATTGTAAACAATATGATTTTGTGTAAATTCTAGATAGATTAAGAAAGCATGTTTTATTGGGGATACTCGATTCCTCAAACAAGATTACAATCAAATGAAGCAGTTACTTCGTAAAATGAATCAAGTTCAAGTTCAGGTACTAACCTCTTTTCCTGGCTCTGTTGCGTTAACAGTTTTGTTATCTGTCGACGATTTTGAGGTTATACTATTCAGCGTTTTATTATTCTCGAGATTTGTCGTTGTGTCGCCAAGTGATACTGAATTTTGGTGCTCCTTTTTTTGTCCGTTCAACGGAGTGTGCGTGTTAACATTCTTGGCAGTACTATAAACACTTTTTTCTTTTGACGGTTCAGGTACATCCCTGTTTATCCTAAGTCTTCCATCGCATACTGTGCTCTGTGGGGCTAAGAAGATCGATAGAAATACAAAAAATTTTATCATCTGGATCTTCGAGCGCGTCATTCTCTTGTGACATTTGTGAAACAAAATTCGAAGGAGGAAAACAGCACGGCACTATGCTACGTTGACATTTTATCGCGGCTCCATGTTGACCCGGCTTATGCCACTAACGCATATTTTAAATCGTTTTGACTTTAACAGCTGTTTCGCGGTATCCTCGCGAGCACCAAACGAACGTACGGACGAAAAGATTTTTGCATGACGGTTAAAAATAGATCGCAGAACATCAACAATGTGGAATTATATATATGTATATATAATCTCTATATATGTATATATGCGTTTAAATTTATTTCGTGCTCCACTTGAAAGATACGCCTCGGTATTTGCAGCGTTTTCGATCGTAGCGAACAAGCGCGTCAATATTTTTTAGAACACTAACACAATACACTAATAAAACGAATGTCGTATCTGTCCTGTAACAATTCACGTATTAGTGTCATTTAAGGACGTTACAAACGAAACCGCTTATCAGAAACATGACTCATTATTGTACATTTATGAATAATAAACTCATGGTGTCAACTATATATATATATATATATATTTTTTTTTTTTGAACTCGCTAGCGTTAATTATCATCTATAAATGACGTTGATATATAATGCTGTAGGACCTATTATTCTGTCCTCAGATCATAACAATAAGCAATCTCTCAGTTTTGGTTATGTCAGAGAGGAAGTTGAGTACCTATACAGTCGAGGGCAAAATTAAATGGACAGCCCAAACAACTCGAGTGTTCTGTACCTATGTTTGATGGGTGTAAACATATTGTTTTGAAATTGCTATTGCTCGGAATTTCGAAGAAAAAAGGGGAGGTCACAATTATTAACTTTTATTATCTGTTCTTATAACGAACGTGTTTAAAATATACCTTTTGTTCATCTATATAAGTTGTATAGATATTGAAAGATATATATAATTAAGAAGCAATTTTTTTTTCTCACCATTTTTGCCACTTTTAATTATTTATAGCTCATAGCGACCTTAATCGATTTTGATGAAACTTATTTGTGCATGAATTATGAATAAAAGGCATGTTTAAAATTTTTCTTTACTCACGATTTTTTTAAATACTTTGTCGGGTAAACTAATCCTTCTAACATCTAAAACAAAGCTCGTTTGGTCGAATTTTAAACAATTTTAAGTTATTAGTTTTTGGAGGGTGTTCGCTTAATTTTCTCACCGACTGTATATCGATCAATTTATTCTCTTTGTTCAGAGTTTATTTTCTTGCTGAATTGAATAAAGATTTATTTGAATAAAAATATAGTTTTGCGCCGCTGAACGTGTATTCCAGTGTATTCTCACTGTGGCGTAGATCTTTGTGTCTCTGTGTGTACATTGGTGTACATTGTCGGGAAACGTTGCTGCGAGATACACACAGAGAACCAACATACATGCATATATGGACGTAGGCATGTAACCAATGGGAGAGAAGCGTTTGACACGTACCATGCGTATAAGCGTACGCGAACGACAGTTGGAGTGGTTGGACGTTACGAGTTGGGCGCAATACACAGTCGAGGCTCTTATTTTGATTCGCAGAGGAGGCTCGCCTCGAAGAAAACGGGTGGCCGAGGCTCGAAGGATTTGCGGGGAAAGTTCAAGATATAGGTCACCAGACACTGGTAAAAACCATGCTACGCGTTATAAATGGGGGTGTTATATATCTGGAAGAGTTAAAAAATTCGGTGGAGAGTGATGCGACAGAGAAGGCAACGTCAAGAAAGTGCGAGGGGCAGCTGTCTTCGACGAAGGCAAACAGCTGTTCGTCCTACAAAGGTGCAAATCGTACGACAGAAATGGCGCAAGAGGACAATAATCCGTGCTGGAATAACCTGCCCAGTATCATCCTGCAGGAGATATTCTCATATTTACCACACAGCAGCCGGTTAAGAGCCTCTCAGGTATTCTGATAATTTTTTTTTCGTCTCCGTCAAGGCCGTTTATACTTCGACCTGACACAGTGGGTAATCAAACTGCCATGTCCAGATTCCGTTCTACGCTTTTCAAATACTTATTTCCTTTACCGTTTACTCGAATCGTTGTTATTTTACACGCGATATCTTGTATTTGTTCTTTGTTTACCTCTCGAATGTCTATTTTAATCAGTGTCATGCTTAATGCGATTTTCGAGACGAAGCAGGGTTAACGGATAAAAATAATTCGTTCTAATGTAATTTGCGCAGGTTTGTAAAAATTGGAGGTATGCTTTGTTTCATCCTAGTTTCTGGAAAAAAATCACATTTGCCCTTGGACACGAGGACAGTATTTTATGGGCTCGGTATGTAAAGTTGCTTTTTTGCTCAGTATTGTGACTACTGGAAAATTCTACAAGCTTCTATCTTCTATCTGCTTTTTGTTTTCGATAGATTTCTGGCAGACAGTTTTGGGTTCAGCGTACACGAAGCTACGATTCGTTGCGACACACCAAATCATTGTGCCGACGAGACTGTAGCCATTCTGAAGAAATTAAGTTGTAACAGACAGCTCCGTAAATTATTTCTGGAATCTAGCAGTAGCTCCTTCGAATATGAAGATGACGATGACATTAACGGATATGTTACCCCACTGATAAAGCCCATTATAAAAATTATCGAAACAGCCAATCATTTGGAAGCTTTGAGTTTAGGATGCATAGAGGAATTAATAGCCAGTGCTGGAGTACTTCTACAACCGCTTCGTATAAACCATGGCAAGCATTTGACAACGCTCAGTCTGGCATCAGTTAGAGACGATCCTGATTATAATTTCTGTGAACTTGGGTTTGATTACGAACTCTGTTTTAACTCATTCGTCAGATTATCTATTTTGACATTGGATTATGAGTTTGTAAGTGATCAACTGCTGAAGGCATTAGATAACGGGGTCATGGAGAGGCTTGTAATTCATGTGCATGGTTGGAACGACAGTTACGCAGGGACAAGCGAAGTTGCGTGGCAAACCTTCGTGCAGAAAAAGTAAGTAGTAATACATTTCCATTATTACTGTTTTCTAAGTATGCATTTAAAAAGTAATCGAAAATTTGTTTCAGTCCAAAATGTGAATTACGCCTAAACCTTATACACTCTTACGAGGGCATCGACGTTTTGCATTCTGATATACTTCGTCATTCTATGCCTCTCACGCATCTGAAAGTTCTGTTCTGTGAAAGCGTCAACTCCAGAGCATTGCTGGTGCTATCCAGCTGGTATCATCTTACTTTAAAATCTTTAATATGGATCGATTCCATGGACCCTCAAAGAATTAAACCCGCAACTTGTGATCCAAGCGAGCCCGACAGGTAAATCAAGTTGTTTTTATCATGTTGTTATCTTTAATCTATTTGATTAATCAATGTACTTATTATCTTGCTGTAGCCCCGATCCGTTAGTATTTATTGCATGGAAATGTACCAAACTTGTGGAGATTGTGTTCATCGGTCACAAATATGATCAAGAAAACTTGCTAGCTATCGCACGCCTACGAGGAAGTTCCCTTAAATCATTAGTATTTGCACAAAGAGACATTGCATCCTACAATGAGTCTTGGCACAAGGCTGAAAGCATCACACATGTAAGCTTTCTAGTTTTATATTGAGATTTACGAATGGTGATTTATTTAAAGGAATCCGTTTTATTCTGTATAATATTTTTGACTGTTTCACGTGTACATAGGAAATACAAGAAATCATAGGTCAACCTTGGGAACAATTAAGTGATGCCGATTTACCAGCAGTTGTTAAAAATCCATTTCATGGCGATAGCAGAGACGTGATCATGCCATTGGTCCTCCGTGACCAAAAGTAATACTGAACACAAATTAAGGAAAGATTACTCCCCAGTACCAATCATCGACATCTCCACCTATTTCTGGGCGAGCCACAATCTCAGAAGTAAAGTTACAATGTTATATTCGTTATTTTTCTATACGATTTGTTTTTTTTTATGGGAACTACAGATGAAACATCATACAGCGAACGTGTGTAGATTTGTAACACAAATTCGTGAACTAAATGGTTAGAATATCTGGAAGGATCACACAGTTCCAGTGTGTAAATAGCGAGGCTATAAAACGCACACAAGTTCTCCTGTTTTACAAAGATGTTACCAATTCATTTATGAATATGATAAGCCATAGTTGACTATGTCTTTCTTGAGTCTGTGAGGGAGTACCTAAATTAAGTATGAAACACCCTTATGAATGAGAAGATCTCCCCGTTTATCAAATTGGAGAACAAAATGATGTATGATGATTTTTCTTGCGGGAAACCTTTTGTAACGGAGTGTATTGCTGATAGTGGTGGTCTCAAAGTGGTCAAGAGCAAAGTATATTTGTTAACGATTGTTCCTCTCGCCAATGAATACTAAAGGAAAGAACATATATATATTATATAAAGATATAACAGTATTCTTGGTAGATACACTAAGAATCAAGCATTACGAGACGATCGAGGTCTTCCTATACAGACCTTTTGTGTGACGTTATCCTGTTAATATCACAGGAAAAGTGAATATGTACGAGAGAAATGAAGGGAACACACACCACAATGAGAGGTTATCATCGTGCACGAAGCAAATGAAGAGTGAAACTACAAATATGAACAAAAAACAGGAAGAGCAGGAAACGGGCCGATTTCATGATGTTCCACTGGGAAGCGTAACGAAATTCCACATGTATGTAAGTAGAAACTTGTTTAACAAATATTTTTCCAAGTCTATGGGAATTTAGATCAAGCGAGCGCCAAGAGCATGCAGTGAGAATGAATAACTAAAAAAAAAAGAAAGAAATAAACGACTTCGAAAGAAAGAACTTGATATAGAGTTGCGCAGATGTTAAACGAACGATGGCACTCGGCAAGAAGTCGTGAACAGCGATCCGAGGTTATTTTTAATACCAAAACCAATCGGACGCTCTTGTACAAATAGAAAAATGAATGTGTGCCGAGAAGAGTGCGGTTGATTTGGTGGTACGATGAAAAACATATAGTTTGCACAATAGAGAATTAGTTATTTTGCGTTAGGGGAGGCAAACGAAGTGTGATACATCGAGAATTCTAAAACCTCCGCAAAGTATGTACCGTCTCTTCACCGTGCTCTTAGCGACTGCTAATACGAACACAAAAGTATAGTTATCTATTCAAGAAGAAAAAAAAAATGAGTCGGAGGAATTAGCTGCTAATCGTGTATGTGTATATGTATGTATATCTGTATTATCTGTCGAACTATAAACGTTAAATATTCGGATGCCGCGTGCATCTATTTCTGTCGTGCGATTAATAATGACGATTTTCGAACATTTAAAAAAAAACAAAAGGATGATCCACAAACACAAAGAAAAAATACCAAAACAACAACAAGAACACAAGCGTATACAGTTTATTATTCTGAGAAGTTATTTACTTTTTTTCGAGCCCTTGTATAATTATTATATTACATCGTCGTGTATCGTACATGTAGTCACACGTATACCATTGTTTTTTATATGTGGTTCTGTACATACATTCATGCGTTTAATGAGAGAGCGAGCGAGCGAGCGAGCGAGAGAGAGAGAGAGAGAGAGAGAGAGGGAGAGAGAGAGAGAGAGAGAGAGAGAGAGAGAGAGAGAGAGAGAGAGAGAGAGAGAGAGAATGCAAGTGAGAAAGAATGAGGAAAAGCGTAAGATGAGATGAGAAAAAGATATTGGACATGCGCAAAAAAATCGCGAAGTTGCACCCGAATTTAATGATGAGCAAAAGAAAAGAGAAAGATATAAGGAATAGATGAAAGATGAAGAGCGAAGTAATATATAGCTGTTTAATTTGAACGAAAAAGAGGGAAACAGATGTAATAGGGAGATTCGATTGAGAGCTAGGCACAAATACGAGGATAACTATTTCTTTTTAAACAATTTATGCTGTTATACAAGATGAACGGGCCTTAATATGTACCTGAGTCGCGGTAAGAATAAATTTATCGAGAGCGAGCGAGAGAGAAAGAGCGAGCGCGAGATAGGAAGAACGAGAGCGAGAGAGTTAGAGAAAAGAAATGGAAATCTGACACGCGACAGCCACCGTTAAACAAATATAATCGTAGACACCTTAATAACCATTTTTTCGGCGATTCGCTAGAAACACCTGCCGGTTTCTCGCCAAAAAATGACTGACGGGTTAAGGTATTCTCGGCGCCCTTTCATTTCGTATTCCGTGCACGCGTATTGTTTCAGGGTCAGGAAATTCTGTAACGAAGGAGACCGTCGTTCATTGTTCCTTGTTATCACGAACAGATTTTTTTCGCGAACAAACTGAAGCAGAACGATACCACAGTTATTGTTGTTCGTTGACCATATTGACGTTGCGTGGACGGGCCAGATTTTATTTACTAAGAATCTTTTATATTATTATTATTATTATTAATATTATTATTATTTTTCTTCGTGCGTTTTTTTTGTTTTTTTATTTTTTATCGAACGAAGGTCCCGCATAAACAGATTACTCGCGGGCGCGGTGCCCGGCGTGAGTCTGAGGAGAGAGAGAGCGAGAGAGAGAGAGAAAGAATTAGCAAAAAATAGAGTAAAAGAGAACAGTGTGAAAGAACATATGTACGTGACGTTGCGAAACGATAGCGTACAAGAGAGACAGAGAGAGAGAGAGAGAGAGAGAGAACGGATTATTACAGAAAAAAAACGAGAAAAACGATATGCGATTGGGATATACAATATATATAGATATCCAGCGGGTAATAGAAGCAGAACAAAACGAGTTTAAGAAAAAAAAAAGTAATGATGAATCGTTAAATGTTAATCAGGTGATACGTAGTACCATCTCTGCGAATCCTCTGTACAAAATCGTAGAATGGAGCGAGAATAAAACATAAAAGAGAGAATGAAAGGCAAGCCGTGCAGCCGCCGCCTAAACCGTACGGGCACAAGCCAACACTACTACACGTATAATATCGAATTAAACGCGATGACAAACCAAGCATAAGACTGAACCTGCCGAGAAAGGTATATACACCAGGTTGGGGCGGTTTGCTGCACGCGCCCCTGTCCGACCGTCATATTCATAAAGCACAGGACGATCCCGACTAAACGGAAAGCATCAATCGTTCGCGATAATCGTGGCAAATCAAGGTTCCAATCGTTGTCTTGCGTCGACGTGACAGACACACACACACACACGTACAAACACACACGACGCAACCGTCGTCGATTTGAGAAAACAAAGGAAAAAGAACAACAACAACAACAACAACAAAAAACTGGAAGAAATGTATAAAGTAGCGCTTCGTTTCGTCAGTCGGACCTCGTGTCGCCGACGGTGTCTCTCCTTCTCTTCAACCATTGTTTTCCAGCTTTCCGTGTTAGCTCGGCGGCCCTCGTCGATTCGCCGCCCGATTATGCGCCACGCGAATACCCAATTTATGAATATGCGTGTCGTTCACTTCAAACTAAACAAACGAAAATAATAAGATTAAATAAGGAAGGGATGGTGCACACCAACTAGTGTTTTTAGATTGGACTCAACGCCCCCGTTTCACGGAGAAACAAAAAACAATAAAAGAAAAAAAATACTACAAAGTAAAAAAGAACGCTCGCTCGACGGCGATTCTCGTAGCCGATTAATAACTAACCTGTAAGCCAGCCTGCCAAGAATCAAAATACTGTATAATATCAAACGAACGCTAGCCAGTACAGAATGCTAAGATCTATTTTTTAAGAAGCGAATGTATATTTTTGTACTAAGGCAGGCCTTAGTGTGAGTCGTGTTGTAATTGTGCGTGCGCGCGCGCGCTCGCGATGGCAAGAGACCGAGAAAGAAGATCGTGCTGTGAAGATCCGTGATATCGCGTCGGCGTTCAACGAGAAATCGAGAAATATCTGCGAGACGAGGTGAAAGAGAGACAGAGAGAGAGAGAGAGAGAGAGAGAGAGAAAAGGAAGAATACAAGCATCTTCGCTAAAGTAATCGACAGAAAAAAACAGCGTCGTGTGACGCACGCGTGCGTGCGTGCGTTCGTTCGTTCGTTCGCGCGGGAAACAACAGGGAGAAAAACATTATTTAAGAGCGTCCCTGCTTGAATCTAGAACGGGTGGGCTGTATTAGGTACAACGGGCGACGATAAATCGAGAACAAAACATCTGTGATAAAATGTGAAATCTTAGAATGGGTGCTCGAGGAAAGGTGGCCGAAACAGAGGGGGATGAACAAAAAGGGAACAAGCGTGCGTTTATAGAGAGAACAAAATAAAATCTAAAGAACGGGTGGGGGTTAAGATACGGAGAAGACGGAAAATCCTGCGTACGCATTAGGGGGAAACGATATAAGGCGAGACACGTAATTCCTACGAAAAAAAAGATAAATCGTTTAGAGGCGCTTTTAGAAGATCTATCATGCGAAAATATTCGTCATGCATGTTGACTAATTGACGACGGATGGAGACTGTCTTTCGACGAGATAGCCCGGTCTAACTATCGTAGTGGATGCCTGTCCCGACGTCCTTCTTCCGATAACCGTGTTTCCGTGCTCGTGGGTCCCGATGAGAACGATTCGATCCGTAACGATAAGCATGCACGAACGAGAATGATCCGCGAAAAATCGTTTCGAACGACGAGCACGTCACACACACACACACACACACACTTGGAACGATCGAGGAATATGGGTGAAACTCGAAAAACGTTGCTGAAGTGAATTTCTGACATTCCACTCGAAACCACGCGAAACACAGGGGGTTGCGTGCATGATCTCGCCGGCGTCGTAAACGCCAACACGTTCTAAACCAGTACCTCGACGGAATAGTTTCGAGCGAAGAATAGTCGCGCTCGCCAGTTGGCCCTCCGGCCCGCAGAAAAGAGCTCTTGCGGGGCGCCCGGCGATTTATTCGACCCATATTCCTTTTGATCGATTTTGAGGATCGCGCGCGAATAGCCGGGAATCCCCTGATCGGACCCACGTGTCACCGCTCGGGACAGAGTCAGGACCCGGGCACGCCACGAGTAGTATTTATAAGTTCCTAAAGAAACGAGGAAAGAAAAATATTTTACACGGTTTTAAGTACGAAATAGAACGAAGAACCGACATTACGAATAAGCAAACCACTCACGAGGGATGTCGTTTAAGTGACAACTATTCTGTGCGAGCCGACGACGCGAGAGGTGAAAAACTGTTTTTTCGACGCATGCTTCTTTAACATCCACGCTTTGGGGGAAAGAAGGTTCGACGCTCCTCGGTGCCCGAGCTGTACGAGCACGTTGATCCTGATAACTCGGAAGCTTGTTCGATGTAGAGACGGGAAAGAAACTGTTCTCGACAACAACCACGCGTTTAACAGATAAATTCGGGGTTCGTGTGTTACTTCGTTGTGTATTGATTCGTTGGGACAGCGTATTAAAAATGAATCACTTTTTGTGCTGTTATTTTCGTTCGTAGGATGGATTGCCGATAAAGGATAAATGTCGAATGTTTCTCGAATAACACGAGACAGAAATGAGAAATAAGATTTCATCGAAATCAACACGTGTCATTTAAAGTGCATGGCCCTCGTTAGACGAACCAGAGAGTGTTCGGTTTAGTGTGTAGTTCGTTGATTCGTCTTGTTTGCGGGATTGTACATTCATGCAGAGACACGACAGCACCAGCAACGTTCTTCTTCATTTTGTTTCTTTGTTCTTTTTTTATATACACATCTCTCTCTCTATATATATATATATACATCTATATATCTATATCTATATATACATATATAATTTACAAATACGCGTATAATCCATTCCAATCGAAAGGGGCGGGCGTAAAAAACGTGGCGGGAAATAAGCGCGAATTACAAACCGTCGGTTGCGCGAAGCTTAATATCAGAAACCGGATGATCTTTCACGAATGGGAACAAGTTTCTGAATACGTTTCGACGGTTAGAGGGTTTCAAATATTGAACAACAACGCGCAGACTCGATGAAATCGCTATAAGTAAAAACACGGGTGATAGTTGTGACGTTCGTATGTTCTCGATTATTCTTATTACACCGCCGTGTAACGATTGTACAGGGTGTTCCATCGACGAACCGATCGAGGGTACGGGTTGTTTCACGGCTCGAACATTGTATGCATTCCAGGTCTGTTTTCGTTTGTTCGTCGGACACGCGTTTTGCGTGTTGAACATGGCGGAAACTTGTTCCTGTACAAACTCTATCGAAAATTTCCAGCCAGTTTAACGCGCTTAGAATTTTACCCATCCGCGTATGTGTACCGATCGACGCGAATAGACTCGTGGTACAATGGTGTGCGGGTTCATCACCTTGTCAGTGACCTTCAGCAGTTCATTGATTTCCAACCTGCTATAGTTGCTGATGGAAATACCGAGCCTCTGTACCATTTATTTATCTCACGAGTTTTGGCAGCTAACTTTTATCCTTACAACGACAACTAGGATCATGTTTCGTAAGCGGAGAACAAAGTGGGGAAAACAAGAAAAAACTGGTTGATTTATCGTGCGACAATGTACGTGCTACACATTCGCGTATGCCGCGTAAAACCATCGAACTCGCAGCCTACGAGACGTGCAACGATGAAAATAAACCTGAAATGCATGAACCCGGTACCGAAATAAAAATGGTGGGAAGGTTAATCGATCGCGCGATACCGCCCTGTATGTCTCGAAGTTCTCGTTTGAAACCGCATTGTCCACGCCGCCGGGGATACATGGGCAGAGAACGATATTCCGATAGTCCGCGAACTCCTCGATCGATACGTAACAATATACTGTAATGATATATCACCGAAACGGCGTTTAGATGTATATAAGCTTAGGGGTCGAGAGGTATAGCCAACACGCGAGCAAGCTACTATTTAATTGTTGAATCGCCGGATAAGACGGAACGAAATCCACCGAGGCACTTTTTCCAACGCGAGAAGAAAAGAGGAACCTATCACGAACGAGCAAACAAAGAGGGGAAATTCGTCGAGGTCGATGTGACAAAAACCGGGCCCAAAAAGAAACAGATAGATCTTGTTGTCAATCATTCCGTTTATGGTTTTAACACGAGACGTACGTTCCATCTCTGCGAATGGGATTGTCAAACGAGTCGCGATCGGTTGAAAGCGGGAATACGACGCGCCGGATGACTATCAACGGCAGAAACTGGATCGTTCGGATCGACGGGAAAAATCGTGATATAAACCGGCGATCGAGCCTCCGCTTCTTCGTTGGTCCGCGTTAGCGAAAAAGGGAAGGTATAATGCAAATATATCGGATCGTTCCATAAGACTGCGTGTGTTTTGGCGAGGATGATCTTTCTAGCCTTCCGACGACCGAGGTCGCGTTAGGAAAGCTTTATTGTACCAGACGGCGGACAAGATGTTTATCCAACTAAAAGATTTCCAGCTTGTCGACTGTCGGAGCAAAATGTCTCGAACGTTGCGAGGACCAACCGCCATCTTTCGTTCGGATAGAATTGCCCGTTTCTGCGCGGACTACGGACACCGCTTCGACGATTCACAAGTTTCGGTTCACCAGGTGAACCATTTCGTTGATAGTACAATAATAATTGTCGTTGCGAACTACTGCTTCGAGCCGTCTTATAGATCGCTTCTCCACATTCGCGGTTAAAACCATAACCGGCGCCGCGATCGTCGATGTGCTCCGTACTGTTGAAATCGTCGTTGAACGCCGCGGCTATCGGCGTTCGAACGATCACGGTCGGTGAGCGTAAACCAAAGCACTCCCGCGCACAACAACATTTGCTAGTCTGACTGTTCGAAACCCGAAGGGTGAATAGTGCAACGATCAACCTCGCGGCACGCGTTCAAGCGTTAAATGTCAACGTTCTCTCGTTCGTTCAGAGAAAGAAAAAGAAAGAGAGGGAGGCGTGAACGCGATGTTACCACGAATCAATGGTTATGCACGTGGTTTCGCGTTTTGCACACCAACACATACATACACACACGCGCAAACAAACATACACACACGGCACACAAGTACAGACACCTGTAGGCATAGTGACGCAACGTGTTTCAACCCATTTAGAGCACTCCGAGAACTTTTCCTCTCCTAGGATTCAACACTTGCGATAACGCACGTGTTCTCAATTTTAATCGAATGAATGGGGAAAATAACAAGTAATTTACGTGTTCTATTCAACGGCCGGTGGATCGTTGCTCGAAGCACGAGCGATCCTCTCGGCGATCGATAGTCGTAGCACGAGGAACCGCGTAACCGTGTAGGTGTATTACAGTGGGTTAAACGTTGTTAAACGAGATTATAACGATGTTGCAATGCGTCCGCCGCACAAAACACCGCGTCTCGAGCTTGTTGCGCCGTTCACAGACGAAACGCGCGCGCCCGCGTGATTTCTAAGCGCATCAAACGAGTTGCTGCACCCGGGCTCGTCGACTTTCACGCGCGGTAGTTTGATGCATTCGACGGGCAACCCGTTGTCATCGGTTTTGTCCCTCCGCTGCGTTGCTTCCTCGATATTCCGTTCTTTTTTTACATCGATTTCTCCGTTGCATCCGGCCGTTCCGCCGGTAAAACCTCTTACAGTATTATTAGCTTCGAAACAATTACTTGCCGAATTAAATTCAAGCTAACTCGTTCATTCAGCGCAATTCACATTTTCAAAAGCTTCCAGTCTCGATCTTCATATTTCACACCGTAACAATTCCTTTACAACAACCGCATTGTGCATTTTGCATTTGAACTCGATGAATGAGAGTTACCTACAGCTTCGTGCATTACGTATTTCCGGTATTCGATGCAACTACGACAGTGTCGAGAACTTCAGATATTCGAAATGCCTCGCCGCTGAATGTAATTAACGCAGAATAATAATGCGTCAGCATACAATCAGGAGAAACAATAATCCGTCATCGATTAACTGTCGCTCCGCGTTTTACTTTGCAATGTCCCCAGGCTGTTCATTAAAAAAAAAGAAAAGACACCAGCGTTACTCACGGAACGATTAAATATTCCAAGCGAGTATTTAAATCCGCCGTCTGACTTCGCTTACAGCGCGCCGGTTGCTTTCTTTTCTGCAGCCGCGGGTTTTTCTCGCGAGACAGATTTAGAAACGGAATTGGGTAATCTCTCTCAGGTAGCGAAGATTCGACGGAACCGGCACGGCTGCTGAAGAAGCGTTGTCGGCGTCGAGCGATTCGCTCGGCAAACAGAAATCGAGGACGGAAACGCAGTGCGGGGGTTAAAGGGAGAAAAAAATGAGATGCAAGGGAGAAAGAGAGTGAGTGAGAGAGCGTGAGACAGAGAGCGAGAGAGAGAGAGAAATGAATGGAAAATCTTGTTTGTTAATCTCGTCTGGAACAAACGGAGCCAGTCTCCGCCAGTATCTCTTCGTATTGTGCGTGTAATATACATACATCTATATCGCGTTGTTTTCCATGTTGTTTTACTTAACGATGGCAAGACTAACTGAATGAATATACATATTATATATACGGTGTGTATATATATATATATATATATATATATAATATTATACGTATGCGTGCGTGTGTGAACGACGCTTAAGGGACGCTTTTTCCGGGTCCCCTCGGGGTCGTTGCTCGGATTTGTTTGCCGAATCGATCGTAGAAACACCATTTTGCAACTACGTTCGCTGGACTCGCGATGTTCCCGTTGCGTCGGAGCCGCTTCGTTGCAAATCTCGATGCCAATGGACACCTGTTCGAAATTCGCGAATGAGACAACATGAGTGAGTGAGTAAGAGAGAGAGAGAGAGAGAGAGAGACAGGTCGCCTTGCCTCCGCTAGGAGATACTTTTTTTTCGTGGCCTATCGAAACGGAGTTCCATCTGGTTCTTTCCCGGACATCGAGTCGCAGATCAGTCGCGAAAACGTAGCGAGCTGCCGAAACTAAATGGAACACCGTGAAAATTGTATCGATTTTGCCAACGAACGATTGACGAAGCGAGCGTCATTCGAAACGGACCTCGATCCGGTCAAGATGGGATGGATAGTGGGTTGAACTTATTAGCTAACAAGATCAGCATAAATTAGATCATCGGTGTAATATAATCGTAGTCGATAGGACACCAATTGATCATATTGAGAGCAAGATTTCCCAAATATTTCACGAGAATTGGAGATTGAGGATTCCAGAATCTCGAATCCCAAAACTCATAGCTATTTCGCCGTATCGACTTCTCAAGGTTAGTGGGCGGGGTAGCTTCCACCAGTGCCGTCGATATCGACGTTCCGCCCCCGTCGCTTTGCTCCTTGCATTATGCTCCAGAGTCAAGGCCGAATAGGCGACCACCAGCGTTAATAATTTTTCCTGTCCATAATCAATAGACAGCGGATCTTTATGCAAAATAAAAAATGTTTGCATTGTTTGCAGGACACAGGAGCCAAACAGAAATTTCTTTCTTCTTTTAATTGTCTTATTCAGCTGAAATTAACACACTGATGTCCTTAAATCTTCTTAATTCGTCCACTGTTTTAAATTGTACGTGCCCATTTTTGTCATAAATGCATAAAATCCGCAGTCTAATAATCAATGTCGTGCAAGCCTTTGCCGATGCGAGAAAAATTCCCGTTGAAATTGGTGAAACCTTAATGCGACGGTGTCCTAAGCTTTTTCTCGTTATATAGACGAGGTATGTTCAACGCACTATTCATCTACGAAAATCGTTTTGAACACCTGCAGATGGACAACCGAGGCAATCGCTAGCTTGCGCTTGAGAACATATTTAAAGAAAAATTTCGCTCTCGAGTCGGTTGTCCATGTATCGGCCGATTCAGTGCTGTCTACGACGGAGAGTCTCTTGTGCACCCCCATTCGCTACTTCCGCGAGAAGATGACCCCATTAATACGAGGCTGTACAGAAGTCCACGCTCGGTAAATGCAGATTTCAAGTTGTTTCCTTTGGCTCAGTGAGACACATTCGAGTAAAACGACACCGTGAGAATCAAGAAAAATGGCGTCTACCTGGCGAGAACTATTGTACCATCAAGATTTTCTCGCGGACAGAAATAGACCTCGAATAAAGAGTGGATAGCACCGAGTCCAGCGATGCAGAGTGGGCCGAGTATGTCCAAGCGGCGTAGTATGTTACGTTCCTTTTAAAAGTACGATTTTTCTACTCAGCCTGCAGTCTCTTACAACGATTGCGTATTTTCAAAGTCTCTCGTGTTCTGCGCCAGCTGTCCTTCCGGGCAGTGGCGCGGGATTTTCCTATCGTTCGTGGCAGAAACTTTCGTTCGAACGTTCGGAACATTCTCGTCAGAGTATGGAAACACTTCCGATAAATGCTTATCGTACCGATGATAAAAATTATAATGAGGTTCGCCCGCGGACTCGATCTTCGCCTTTGTCCGAGACTCACGAAAACACGAATTAGGTCGTTTTGACCGATTCACGAAAATCTGAACTGGTTCGAACATCCGAAAATTTGTTACGTCGCGACGGCTACACCGCAATAAAAAATTGTTGTGACGTTTTTACGGCGCGTTTACGAAACGACGCAATAGCGAAGATCAGTCCGTAGCGTCGACAGAGTACAGCGGAGCTTACGTCGCAGAAATCAAGCATACGAATTACGGGACTCGATGAAAGAATTCTCTCGAGTTATGTTGATCGTGGAGTCGCACCGACATTGCGAAATTGTTTCACGCATTTCGATAGTGTTAAAACCGTTCGGAGGACGCCGTGCCAACTCACGAGGTTGATCGTGTGTAGCCCGGAGTCAACAATCATTGCCAACTTGTCACGAACGATAGAGATCGGTTTAATCGTGTAACCTGTAACGCGACTATCGTAATTGTCCAAGAATTGTTTTCCAACGATCGTCCACCTGCTTCCGCGTGGACACGGACAAGCATTTTTACGTGCGAAATCGTTGATACTGTCGAGCAAATCAGTATTCTTTCGAACTCCAACATCCCGTAGAATTGTACGCCGGTCTATGATTTTTACGTCACTTCCTTGATTATAGAAGTCAAATGTTTTCGCAAGTATCAGTCGATTTTTAAAGATGTATCAATGGATTAATAAATCGTACATGGCATAACGTTTTCGTCTCTATCGTTGCACCTGTCCTTATCTGCTGCTTATCGAAAGGTAAGGATGATCTATTTCATTAAGTATTTACTTCGTTCATTCGTTTATTTATCGAACAGTTTTCGCTGGAATGTTTCAAGCACTATGATAAGGGTACTTATTAATAACATGGTTTACAAGAAGAGCGGTGTTCAAGTATAAGAAAAGATTAAGTACAGGAAAGTAGTGTTTATTGTATAGAAAAAAATATATGGTACAATAATCCAATCTGTAATCGTAGCCATAGAGTTACCAGAACTCTATAGAACTGCCTATAAAAATATTCCCCTACTATCAGTGTTAAGTAAACTCGTCTGTTCTCAGGAATGCAAAGAAATGTTTATTTACGTTTGTCTTTGATGAATATCACGCATATTTACGTTCCGTTTATTTTTATAACTCGTGTGCAATATCACATGGAATAGAAACTCATTCGATTGAGATTATGCGAATTCCATGTGCGTGGAGAGATACTTTTGTAAGCAACTGTAGGTTATTTTTGACCGAAGAGATGGTTTCGTGGAAGAGGTCAATTGAACGTCTGAAATCATTGGGAGCACGATGAATTCAACTTATTGGACTGGAATCGGCGAAGGTAGATCAATTCGATAAAAGAATAGTCCAAGAGCCCTTCCGAGAACACCGTTCCCAAGAGATTGATCACCAAGCAACAAAGCATTTAAATTTAGCTGTCGAATGTTATCTCTTAATCTGCTCGCCCGTCAACATTCATTCGATTATCACATAAGTGATCGGTAAAAAATTAGAAGTTCGTCACGTGTTTGGACTCGAGTCACGAATCGGGCGACATTCCCTATCGAGTTCAAAGTATTCACCTATGTATTGCAATACCAGATATTCATGATAATGAAGCGTATCTCCTATTTGCGGACAAGATAAGAAGTAACCACGATTGCCCAGATGCTTGTGCCTACTATCGGAAAATACAAATTGTGATAGTATCATTGAAAACCAACAGAGATATTCCGAGTCGAATTCGTGGATATATTATGTATTTATAAAAAGCTGATAAGAAAAATCGTGAATCACGATATTTCTTCATATAAGAGAGAGGGAGAGGGAGAGAGAGATCATTGTACCCTTACAATTTCGTTTTCGAACTGATCTCATTTCAAACGAAATGATCAAACATTTTTTGCGGTAAAGTCAAGTTCACATTCGAAAAGTACTACAACATTCATAATTGATCTGTTGCTAATTCAGAGTTAAATTCAACGAACCATAATACCAAGACCTTAAAATGGAACTCGTGAAAATAATAAATCTATTCAAGGTCATAATGTGAAATCATTCGAAGCACGATTACTTTGAACTTTAATTCTATAACACTGTCCAACAAATTTCATATTTTTTTATGTTCCCTAATTACTGTTGGGTCCTTCTTATAGAGTTTTTCGCGCTGATTCCGAATCTGTACTTAGACGTACAGTTTTTGAGAAAATTGAGCTTTAAAAAAGACATATTTTTCAACTTTGAACAAATATTGTGATGTTATTATAAAAGATATTGGATTGTTCTTTGCAGCAAAAGATTCTGTAGACTTTCCGGAATAGAGTGATATCCAATATTAATACATTATGAATGTTTAAAGGTGTTTAAACAATCGTTAAAGATGGAGAGACACCACTTTTGCACCAATTGTTGAGGATATTTTTCAATTTATCTCAAAAATAAGGGTCCAGCGGAAAATTGAACTACACCACTCGGTAGAGCAGACTTTTATCTTGAGAAGCCACCCTGTGAAGTTTGGATCGTCGACGTTTTTTTCGAACTAGAAAGCAAAATATCTTCGCCCGACATGTGTTGCCGCCAGTGCAATGGCGCTCGGGCGATCTCGGGAATGTCGGGCGAAGATATTTTGCTTCCTGCTTCGAAAAAAACGTCGACGTTTCAAACTTCAAAGGGGGGTTTCTCAAGATAAAGGTCTGCTCTATCGCGTGGTACAGTTCGATTTTCCGCTGGACCCTTATTTTTTCAGATAAATTCAAAAATATCCTGAAAAATTGGTGCAAAAGCGGTGTCTCTCCGCCTTTAGTGATTGTTTAAACATGTTTAAACAATCATAATGTATTAATATTGGATATCGCTGTACTCGGAAAAGTCTACAGAATCTTTTGCTATAAAGAACAATTCAATATCTTTTATAACAACACCATAATATTTGTTTAAAGTTGAAAAATGTGTTTTTTTTCAAAGTCATGTTTCTCAAAAGCTGTGCGCATAGGAAAAAAATTAAAAACAGATTCGGAATCAGCGTGATAAACTCTATAAGAACCACCCAACAGTAGTTGTGGAATAAATTTGGTGTTGGACAGTGTAATCGAAAGTGTCTGTTAGAAAGAATTTCGGTCGAATTAAAACTTTCTCATTGAAAACGAAATTTCGCAGTCGGGAAGAATGAAGATCTACGGGAACCGTTACGACGAATACATGTAAGTATACAATACTGTTTACTTGAATATGTAAAAGAATTTATAGAAAATATAGATAGTAAAATTCGTGTGTTGAATGTTCTGAAAAATTTAAATACGCACGTATTGCACGAACTTCGGAAACTTTCAAAAATCCAAGCAAGTATTTTAAATCGATAAGAACTGTTTCGATAGTTCCTGATAAGGCCAAAATAGGAATAGATAACATGCGCATAGATCATATGGCACAATTCGGAGAGCAAATTTTGCAAACGACAAATTCGTATTTATGTACTATGTAATTCGAACATTTATCGCTTATGTCAATAATCAATAATTCTCAGAACGTCATTAATAACAGACATTTCATTGACAAACAGCAAAGTTATCATAGATTTGCATGTTCTTCGATGATCTCAAATTAATTTACATATTTGAGACATAGAAATATAAAGTGCAACATCATTGAATATCGTGGAAAATTTTAGTTATCGACATACGGATTAACCCTTCTCGGACGAGGAATTTTTTGATAACATTAAGTACACTTTTCTTGGAGAACTAGATCGTGTGCATCAAAGTCCTTAAATTCTGGGACAGTGATCGATATGAACTGATATTTTGTTACGCACGCAATTAAGTGATTTTGTGGCAAATTCGGAAGTTGGATGTTTGCCACTGGCGTCGTCGACATTCGTCTTCGAATGGTTAAATTTGCGTATGACTAATGAGAACGTTCGCGGAGCCACCGCACCGCACCGTGCCGAATACTGATCCGATTTGAAATGCCCTCCAATACGCGGTGGCCGTTGCCCGATTGGCGGTTACCGGTGCAGGTTCGAAAGAGAAGGGAATGCGCAGAAGCACGTGGATTTGTTTAGACGACTGTCAAGCCCCTTTCGTAGCGCATTTACAAAGTCCGTGGGGTGCTTCCGGTAAGCCCCGTAGCTGGCGGCGGCGCGGCGCTTTCCCGACAAACGATACCGGGGGCCAACGGGGGCGACAAGATCCACTGTCTACCTCCCCCCTCCCTCTCTCCCTTTTTCCCGCCTCGTTCCCCTCCTACCATCGAATCCCTGCCCCTCCCTCCAGCCCTTCTGTACCACACGGCATTACACCTCCGATGCGGAGACAGAGACAGGGACAGAAACAGAGACAGAGACAGCGACAGAGTCTGGGACAGGGGCAGGGGAGGAGTGACGACGGCGACGATGCCCGGCGAAACGAGCGATGGAGGAGGGGAAGACATCAACGGCGGACAAGGCCGCCATATTGAATCACTCTCGTTAATTTTTGCGCAGAGGCGGCGTGAATTTTTTCTCCTTGCGCGGAAGGTAGCGGCTCAAGGTTGTGTCTGGGTCTCGGGATCGTGACGATCGTTTCGCGGTTACCGCTGCCACGCGTCACCCCGCGGGAATACCGTGTGTGTTTGTTGTTCCCTGTGGAGACGTTTGTGTCTGTTTGTCTTTTCCCCAGCAAAAAAAGTCAATGGTCAACGCGATGAACGGATACAAGGCACGGGAATGGTTCGCGGAAACATGCGGAAATCGTGGCTCCAGAATCGCCAGGCGGTGAAGTGTGCTCGCGATAGGGAGGGACACTCGAGGGAAGCGAAGTGTACGCGTACACTGACTGCGGTATGTCGTGTGCGCCATGTCATTGTACGTAAGCGATAGTATAGAGTGTAATATATATCGTGGAGTGGAGTGAAGTGGAGTGGAAAGCGACCGGCTACCTTGCCTGCCTAACTGTCTGCCTAACTGCGTGTCTCTGCCTGCCTGCCTGCCTGCTTGCCCGATTCTGCCTGACCGCCCATCTGCCCGTTTCGCTCGACCGCCTTTGTGTAATTGATTCGTATGACCGAACGATTTACACAAATTCGGACCAACCTTTTCCATTGACCGAAAACCCGCTGCACGGCTGGCTCAGGTACGTGTACTTTTTCGCGTGAACGCGGCTGTGGCAGACGTTGGCGTGTGGGGGTCAAAACACTCGGTCGCGTTCGTTCCAGAGAACGCGGGATTATCAATGTACATAGTAGGAAATACGTTGTGCACGCGGAAACATAAAGAGAGTCGCGTGTCGCTGTCGCGCGAGCTGGCGTCGCACGTCACCAGCGGAGCCGAGCCGAGGCGAACGTTCGCGTGTGCTCACTCGACACCGAGCCACAATATTTTGAATTGCTCGACCGATTAATTGCAACCGAACTCGATCTCGATTCTTTTTATTGACATAACCGAGCCACCGGCCTGCGACCGAACGATTCGCAGCGATTGACGGCGTTTTGTTCGCGCCCGCGGCTCTTCCTTCGATAACCGCGAGAAAACGAGAAAGAGATGAGAAGCCCGAATTGATACGAATTGATGTTACGCGATTTCGGCACACTCGGTAGCTTTTCTTTCGTTCTTTTTTCCCCTTCTTCTGCCTCTTCTTTCCGCGATGATAACGCGTTGTTCTACACACGCTCGTTTTTCGTAATCCGTAAACCGATGAAATATTACTTTTTATATAAACTTATTATAAACTATTTACTTGGCGATAAGATTAGCTCGACGTGCCGTTGTAATGGTCGTATACGTTTATTAGGTTAGGAAGAAAGTACGAGATTACCGTAGGTCGCTTTAGGGATCATTTACCGGTTTGGGGACTTTAGGCTGTTTGCTTGCCGTGCAATTTCATGTTGACTTCATGGAGTAGTGAAAATTTCGTGGTGCAAAGAACTTTAGGTTTGGAAGAAGTTTTTCTCGTCGTATAAACATTATTACATATTTATTATATTTCTTTTTTGTTAGAGAAACGTACAATTAAATACACATATACGGAGAAGCTGTTTCGTACAGGACGCGAGCCATTGAACGTAACGAGCGTCGCTTATGTTTATTCGTCGTTTTCCGCGGAGTCGTGAATTAAAGTAACGAAACTGGTATGAAAAAGTCTGTGACATCAATTCTAGAGTTTACAGACCCTACTCTGTCACGTGATCTGGAAAGTGTGCAAGGCGGGAGATCCGAGAGAAACTCCGTGAACTAGTTAATTCTTACGCGGGAGATCGTAATAAGTAAATGACGATGGGGAAAAAACGGAAAACGTTTACTACGAAACTGCTGTAGTTACAGGTCACCTTCTGCATAGTAAATACACTATGAACAGTTTTTTGAAAGAAGAAGTACGAAGTACACGACGGTCATAATTACCGTCCGCCCCACTCCGATAATTCCCGGTCCATAACATATGAGCAACAAGAGTGGGGTGGACGGCTATTACGACCATCGGTGTACCTCAGGTCTACCGTTTCGAGGAGCATGCTATAATATGTTATCTCTCGGTTTTCTTTATCTGTTACACTTTGTATATCCAGCGAGCGTAATAAAGCCATTATTTAGCGGCAACGATGTTTACAGTAATATGCTCGGATATCGCCAGCTACATCGGCACAATGTTCTCGGGCACGAGAAAAAGAGTAGCAAATAGTGTCGTATTACCTAGAGGTCTCTCTCGCGCTCGGTTTCCCCGATACAATAGTAATTACGAGATGCGTGTGGACGATATCAAATACGTTGCGAAAACATTGTAACTCCTTGGTCCCTGCGGCCGGGGATGCCGGCAGTGGGGACTCCGTCGAAAAATCGATTTCCCGTAGGGCATAAGGGCGCGGGAGGAGCGAGGGCAAGGGAGAAGTTAACGGAGACGAAATTCGGGAAAATCCGCAGAGAGAGAGAGGGAGAGAGAGAGAGAGTGATAGTCAGTGAGAGAGAAAGAGAGCGAGCGAGCAAGCGAATGAGAGATAGAGAAACAGGGACAGAGATGGGAGGGAAAGAGAAAGAGATTGGTTTCTAGCCCGTTTCGATGCCGCTCGTGTGGGTGAGTGGCTGACGGTTTGTGGTAGGGGGTAGACCGACGACGGGGTGAGGGGAGAAATAATTAATGTGCGACCGTACCTCTCCCCTCGCGGTACAGGGCACCCTCTCTCCCCCCTTCCCTCCCCCGTCCCCCCCCCTGCAACAGTCTTGTACCGCTACGCTTAGCTGCCATTGTGCCGAGACGCCACTTCCGAAGCATCAAATTCAATTCTTCGATTTCGTGCCGCCACTTCTTCGCGGAAAATTCAGCCGCTGGAGAGGAAAACGAAAACGGGCACGCGGCGTGTGTCCGTGGTGCCGGCGGGCCAGCAAAGCGCGCCAATATCCTCGCGCGCGATCTCGGGAATACTGTGTATTCTTCCTGCTGAACGTCTTTCGAATCTCGCGGAGGTTAGGTTAGGACATTGCTTCCGTGGATATCGGCCGATCGCCCGCCTCGCGGAGCCAGCATACCGAATCTTTTTTATCGCGTGTTGTAGTACTCTCTCGCGCGACTCTTGATCGCGTTCTTGCCGGCGGTGTGTCTAGACGTGGTGTGTGTTGTGATCATAGCGTTTGCGGTCGGGACTCCGGGACGTTTGCTCTATCAGAGTGAGAAAGAGTGTGAGAGAGAGAGAGAGAGAGAGAGAGAGAGAGATCGCGACGGAGAGAACGAGAAAGAGTGAGAGAGGAGGAGAGACAGAAAAAAAGAGGGAACTACGATGCCCCGGTGCATGTGAACCACGGGATGATTGGACGGAGATTTTGGTAACCCAGTTAATTTTATTCCGGTGTATCTTTTCTATCGCTTTCGAATTACGGTGTTGCGAAACGTCGCACGTTCCCTACCGTTGGCTTCTTTGTAGTGTTTTTTTCTTTATTCTTTTTTCGTCTCGCCGCTTCCCCTCTTGCGATCGTCTCCACCGTATCGTTATTATTATTATTGAAATCAATCGAATCGAATCCCGCATCAGATGAATCGTGGTTATCAATAAATACTTGTGTTTTTATTATTGTAGAATCGCCGCGTTTGAGAGAATGGAAGCCATGGATTTAGACGGGGATGCAGTGGTGGACCTGAGTGTTAGGTAAGTTCAAAAAGAACTCGATTATTTGGTCGTTTTCTTTGAGCTTCAGGCCGATCTTCTACAATGTTGAATGAAAACAGGCTGTTCCATAGCTTGTCAATTTGCAACTGCCATTGTTTACTTACATCGCTCTGATTATGAAATGGGGCTATTGTTACATGTTATGGTTATCAAGAATGAAAGCGCATAATGCATTATACTACCCTATGATAATTTAGCTTTTAAAATACTGGCCTGTTATCAGTGATATTAAATGGAAGGTCTTCTACATACACAAGGATTATATTCTGTTTGTACTAAATCATATTGATATATGCTTTACTTATATTATTATGTACTGTGTGGATTTCAGCAGCAGTGGCAGAAGGAATTCTCCATCGATCGCTGTTAACTCTGATGTAGGAGTTCCATTAGATTTAGGTCTTCATTTTTCTTCAAGCCCTAATCTGGACAACAGTATGCCAGAACCACGTAACATTCAAAATGCAGCGAGGGGCATTCTGGCCCCAAAATCTGCAGACGATAGAAAAACACGCCGTAATCTTAGACCTAGAATTGAAATAAGTTATGCGGAGACTCCGGATGAACGTAGAATAAATGGCTATGTGAATGGAAATGCAGATAGCGACGAAGGTTAATTCAGAAATGATATATTTATTTATAATTTCGATATTACAATGTATTGTTACATTTAGAGGTATTTTATAGCATTGTAACTAATATTGTTGGAATATCCATTTACTAGGTGATATGCCACCTTTGCCTCCGATCAAGGAACTATCGTCGGATGAGCTAGCTGAACGTGAAAGAACACTTAGGAAATTAAGGGAGGAACTTAGATCTGAAGAAATGAAATTGGTGCTGCTGAAAAAGTTACGGCAGTCGCAACAATTGAAAGAAAACATTGCTGCCGTACCGAAAGTACCCAGCAAGTTACCGCCACCGGTTCCAGTACAACAGGCTCCCCTTAGGTAAACAAATTTTATTTTTTAAACGCATAAAGCGACATACAATTAGTGAAACAAGATTGTGTCTTTTAGTCATAGAACTGGGAAAGCACCTCCATCTCTACTTAGGGGGCAACCCGCACCAAGCAGGAGTAGTATACATGTTCCTCCACCTGGAATGTTACTACCGCCTACAGCTGCCCGAAGTTCTACTTCTAGTACTGGAATACCACCAAACATGATTATACCACAACCACCACACCCTAGGAGCAGGCCACCTAGTGCAACACCAAATGTATCGAATTATCATGCACCGGCAGACCGGACAGAGAGATCCACGAAAGATCCAACTCCCACTCCGGCACATCAAGTAAGTAAGGTATAACGTCAGATATTTTTCAATACATATTTGTATAATTGGTAACAGTTCTATTTGTTACAATTTTGAGAGAATATTTACACCACTTGTCATTTGTAAATTATGTAAATAACCGTAATTGTGTTTTTGTAAACACAAAGCTGCTTGTTGGATCTCAAGAAAATAAAACCACCGCATCCTTAAGCACACCTGTGATTTCAGAACAGGTATATCCACTAAGTCAGAATATATTTAGTCTTTTACCGCACTAACTTTGAATTAAATTTTATACCAATCTTCTGACCCCCCCTAATAATCATATAATTTCTTTTGCTATGTTTAACTCTGTTGTTCTTCCACCTTCTTCTTCCTGCCACTTTTCATGTTTATGATCATTTTATTTTAGCGCTTTATTTTATAGAGAATATAAAAACAAAACCACGATATACTTTTATGTGCGTATCTAACGTCTGTTTTTGAAACAGGAGAGACAGCCAAGGGATGATAATCAGACACCTGCGCAACGTCAAGCGGCTGCTAAACTGGCTCTGAGAAAACAACTTGAGAAGACGTTGTTACAAATACCGCCTCCGAAACCACCGCCACCGGAGATGCATTTTGTACCCAATCCTTCGAATACAGAGTTCATTTATCTGGTAGGACTCGAACACGTAGTCGATTTTATTACTAAGGAGCCTGCTATACCACCACCACCAGAGCCATTCGAGTGTACACAATGCAAAACGGACTTTACGCCTGTGTGGAAGTGGGAGAAGCCGATCACTGGTGGTAAGAAGGAAGGTCCGAGAGGACAACACGCAACTTTCCAGAGACCTCCGGCAGGTCGTGATCCTAGGGTTATATGTGAACATTGTGTAACGACAAATGTTAAAAAAGCTCTAAAAGCTGAGCACACTAATCGGTGAGTAGAAATAATTCATATAATACCTGGCAAATCTTCTTCCTCGGTGTTTACAACGTTTCTCACATATACTGTAATGAATATGTAAATGTGTACAGGTTAAAGACAGCGTTTGTAAAAGCACTGCAGCAGGAACAAGAAATAGAACAAAGGTTGGCACAGGCAGCATGTCCGAGTCCTGATCCACCAGCTCCAAAACCAGTTCCTAAAGCAGCTACTCCCACGAGAAGAGTAGCAACGCCACCAGCCCCTCCGCCACAGGTACCTCCAGCACCTACGTTGGCACCAACTCCTCCTGCACCCAAGCTGCAAGAACATCCTCTGGTTAAATTGGCTGAAAGTGGGAAATTCAATCCGCACCATGCTGCTGCTGCAGCCGCTTTACAGCAACAGTTGCTCAGAGGTAATGTCCAAAAGCATTAGGGGTCATTCCATACCAAATCGATCACTTTTTGCAGGCACCATCGTCGATTTTGTTCTAAATGAAATATGTTGTAGTCCATGCGAAATCAAGGGGGGTTTAAGTCATCATTTTGCCGGTTTCGAATTTTTTTAGAAACGGCAGGCCTTTAAAGTTTTCAATTTTAGCCCATTTCGGCGAAAACGGGCCTCGCTTACGAATTTTTATCTCGGGAACTGTTTGTCCGATTGAGCTACATTTTTTTTGTTTTATTCGGAAAGGATTGGGCTATTACAAAATAATTTTTTCAACCTCGAAAATAAACTTTACAATGTCGAAAAATTTAAACAAATTCCTTTTTTCACGTTTTTTTTCGATGAGGGGCCGGAGTGATTTAAATTTTGAAAAAATATAGTTATATTCCTTGAAGTTTTCCCTTTAAAATGAGCCCTCGAAAAAGATGGTATCATTAAAATTGGCGTCACAATGAGCTAGTAAAGTACGCCGTGTACCCCGTTGTCTATTCCGCTGGTCTTGAGAAAATACCAGCAGACTGCATTCGAGTAAATAACCCTATTTATACCTCGAGAACAATACTAGTAACCTTTTTAATCATGACTTCATTTATAGATATTAGTTTTTATACGAATTGCATATGTCTACAAAGAAGGACGTTGCTCAATGGAAACCACGAGAAGGTGGTGGTGCTCTTCCATCGGGAAGGGATAAGGTGGGTTAATGGTAAGAAGTATGGATAGGATCATTGTGTAGGATGGACTTAAGGATTATGAAGAAAAATATAAGAAAAACTATTTCATTACACTAAAAACAGAGCCATCATTATCGCATGAGCAAGTTCTGCATAGCAGTTCTTTATTCGATAATGCGGTAAAGCTATGAAAGCTTCTAGTGCCTGTAATTGGTAATGCTGTTGCAAAGCAAGCTTGTAAACAATCAGCATATTTGTTATTGTAACCAGGAGTGGTTCCTAATATTGTTCTCGAGGTATAAATAGGGTTATTTAGTCGAATACAGTCTGCTGATATTTTCTCAAGACCAGCGGAATAGACAACGGATCATTGGCGGTGCGCTCGACTCGCCTCTACGTGAAACGGGGTATACGGCGTACTTTACCAACTCATTGTGACGCCAATTTTAATGATACCATCTTCTTCAAGGGCTCATTTTAAAGTGGAAACTTCAGGAATATAACAATGTTTTTTTCAAAATTTAAATCACTCCGGCCCCTCACCGAAAAAAACGTAAAAAAAGAATTCGTTTCCATTTTTCGACATTATAAAGTTGATTTTCGAGGTTGCAAAAATTATTTTATTATTATTCCCGAGATAAAAATTCGTAAGCGAGGCCCGTTTTCGCCGAAATGGGCAAAAATTGAAAACTTTGAAGGCCTGTCATTTCTAAAAAATTCGAAACCGGCAAAATGATGACATAAACCCCCTCCCCCTAATTTCGCAAGGACTATAACATATTTCACTCAGAACAAAATCGACGATGGTGCCTGCAGAAAATGATCGATTTGGCATGGAATGACCCTTAGACAAGCTCTCGATAAAGAAACGCATAATATAATTTGTTTAACTGTTTGCTGTTTGTTCAGAGTTGGCGAAGAATCCTGTACCAGGTCTGCCACCCCATCAACCTCTTCCTGCTCATATGATGCCACCGTTTACCTCGTTATTGTACCCGTACCAGATAGCAATGGCGCAGGCTGGTGGCAAGGGTCTCGCCGAGTTACAACGACAAGCGGCCGATCTGCAACGCCAATACTTGCTTGATATGATTCCGTCGCAAGCGTCTCAAGCACAAGGCAATCAGGCTCCGCCACGGGCCCATCCACACAATTGGAAGACGTAACCAGACGCATTTAAAGATCAGACAGTAATTGCGAATAAATGAAACTGCAGAGCTGTGTTAGAGAATATCGAGGAGCAAGAGACTCGTATTCTTTTTTTCCACGACATCGTACTAAAGGGATCTACATAAGGGAGTGTGACCTGTCGCATTTTCATGCACTTAGGATAATATACCGATCGCTGGAACGGTATCTTTATTACAAAGTGAAGCTCAAACCGGATTAATGGACGACAAATACTTCTTATATTATTGTGAACAAAAGGAAAACTATCGACCATCGTTTGTGAATATTGCATTATCGTGTGAGTGTGAGTTTATTGTTACCCGGAAGGTTCGAGGTTTTAATTGCTGCAACAAAAAAAAAAAGGAACGAAAAAATGAAACGAAGAATTTTTGGTTGTCCCGAACAAGAGATCACCATGAAAAGAAAAAAGAGAGCTGTGGTAGAAAAATCTTTTTTTATTCTCAAAGATCGGTAGACAGAAAGAAAGGAGTTGATTGAATTTTCAAAGAGCAATATCTGTTTCTTTTCTGATTGTCTTGTGTTGGTATCAATAGTACCAAAAGAGAAGGTAGAAAAACCATATAGGTGAATATGTCAATCAATCAGGTTCGAGTAAGTGCATAATAACTTGGACGCACATGAATGAATATAATTGCTTCAATTATTACATTATATATATATATAAAGAACCAAATGGACATTTGTATGGCACTAAGGACAGTAGTAAGTGTTAACGTGATTAATACGAATTGGTTGATCTAATGATAGTAGTGATAATCGAAGAGAAACACGTGGAGAACGAAGCAAAACAAGGTTTCAAACAAAGTAAAAGAAACGGAAGGGTAGAATCTTTTTTAAGACCCTTATAATTAAGCCGACCTTTGTCGGTGGTTCGAATAATTTTTTCCAACCATCGGCGGTACCTGTACTCTGTGTATATCTCTTTATTTTCTTCAAACTGTGAGTATTTTTAAGACGATTATAAAATGTGAGAGAGTGAGACAGACAGAGAGCGAGAGAGAGAGAGAGAAAGAGAGCAAACGAGAGTGAGAGAGGAGAGAGAAAGAGTAGTAGTTACGCAAAAATTGATCACTGTAAGAGAAACTGTGTGTGTCGGTGATAGTCAGCAAAAATGAATGTGGGAGTGATAGTAATTTTTCTCTTTTTTTTTTCTTCGTCGAGATACAAGACAGAGAATGAGCATTCAGCATGTTTTTAAATTAGAGTGACACGAGGTGTCATTCGCGCACAAATCGTTGTTAGGGAAATTCGTAATAATAATGGTGTAAGACTTTGGTTCACATGGATGGCAGGATGCGTCAGGACATGGAAACAAAAATAAATCTTCGACGATCGAACGGTTCAAATATCTCTCTCTCTATATATATATATATATATATATATATATATATATATATATATATATATATATATATATTATATATATATTATATATATAAATAACGAACGAACGAAGAAAAAAAGAAATATTATGGATATAATAAATTAATGGCTAGCGCGATTGATTTCATGTGTCACGTCGATGTAAAAGTATTTAAAGAAAAAAAAAAAGAAATCTTAACTGGACATACATATGTATCCAAAAAGTTTTACCGAACCGCTTCTAAGTGGCAAGATGGCCGAATTTTTACAAAAAGAATATTCCTCTCTAACCAAAATGATAAAAAGGAAAAAAAGATACGAACGAAAATTTGCACTTGAAAGAGTTACAAATCTCCGGCACACAATCCAAACAAATATTTATCACATACACACACACACACACACCACTATCCACCACTAATAATCCGATGATTTTACATTGATTCCGGCTAACTGATCTTGGTCCACAACAATCTTTCCGAATCACTAAATAATATAGCTAACTGTAGTCTTGATATTTCTCTCGGTATATGATACAAGTTAATAAACTAAAAATAGCATAATCATCTCTCTTTGTACTACGTGATAGATTTTCAACTCAATACTTGATATAAACGAATGTACACCGTAAACGTAAACGTCTTACGATCGCATAATAGATCAAGATCTGTGTTTTTTGTGTAAGGGGAAAAATGGAAATCGAAGTAATATCATTGTCTACACGTTTATCATCGTTGCCAGGGCGCTACCGCTGTAATTATCCTCCCGTCGTATTCAAGAGAAATTGATAAGAAGAAAACGATTATTTTATTAATATTTATTTGCGTGGACGCACGAGGACGAGGGGGAAACCGTGCGCGGATCAACGAAATGTAAAACTCTCTGCGTTCAGCGTTTTAGTTTGTATTATAAAATTTATTATCTACGGTTCGAAATCAAGTACCACAGAACCTTTATTAAATATTTTGTACAGTGTGTCTCATACATCGATAGGTTGGCCACTTTTATAAAATATTGATAAGGAAACAAGTTTCAGCAAATAACACGTTGTTATTTTTATTTTTAGAAGTGCTTTTAGAGTTACGTATATTTTTAAGTGACTCCTTTTAAGTATATCATTTCAAAGAGTCAAGGTAACGCGAGAAGTTACAGTAACGACTTGAACCGATTTCCAAAAAGGCTCTGAGAGCTTATTGGTTCGATGTTCGTTCATACACGATGTTGACTATTAATGTTTCCTACATCCTAATATTTATATACTCATTTTCCAAAAAAGGTTGACCTCGACATCACCTTCGATAAAGGATAAAAAATGTTTATTTCTTTTTTTTTAACTTTGATGAGAGTGCACGTAAGCATCTGTACTCTAAAAAGTTGATTGTGTTGTACTGCATCTAGGAATACATGTGTGATACTCTATATGAGGGTGAATCGTGAGAAACAAAACTCCCAGACACCTCTACTGAAATTGGAATACTTAGAAAGTTGTCTAAGGGAAAAATGTGGCGATATCAGCAATTTTGTTTTTGATTGATGTTATTTTTAAGGTTGTGCGAAGGTCATGTCAATAAAATGTTTCATCTTTGTAAGGTCGTCAGCATCCTTTGTTCAATATATTGCTGTGGTAGAAAACAAGCAAATTATGTACTCTAATGTTTTTGTCGACCGACCACAGATATTTCCGAAACCGATGTCACCTCAAGGTCGTGGTGGACTAGTTTGTTGAATTTGTCTTGAGATTTAACCCTTACGAGCCGAATACTTTTAACAATTTCATGGCAGCCACGGCTAGATCGATTCAAATTCTTATGCAACAACTTTTTTTTTACATATCTTTAATCTATTTTCTTAGAGATCAAGACTGATCCTTTTACTGGACCTAGTATAAATAATCATTTAAATCGGCTGTCATAAAATTAGAAGTTAAATGGAACGTTTGTAACGGTGATCAAAATGGATCCAAACTCTCCATCTGAGGCTCGAGTATGTTATGGGTGACCTTTAAATGACCTTTCGAATAGAGTCAAACGAAAACTTCATTTATATATCATTGCACTAGTTCTCCGAGCAGTATATTAATTAAGAAAGCCTATTAGTAGACTTGTTAATGACTGCTATGCTTAAAAGGGACTTATTATTCTTTCGAAATAATAATCTCGAAGGAGATAACTAATGTTTATGAATGAAAATACTGTCGGTATTGAACGATTTGATAAAAAAATCGTTTATCGTTGATTTTTCAAAGGACCGTTAAGTATAACTACCGATAGGTAAATCATCAATGGAGATATCTGATTGTCTTGTTCCTCCTGCGATTCACTCGTGTTTGTTGACCTATTACGATGTAGACACATGCGTAGATGACATTTAGTGGGTTGTTTTTCGCGTTCGTTGAACGGTCTCCCTCGCCTCGTGTTGTATACGGCGTTCATCAATGTAACAAGATGGTGTGTCACGCACCACCCTCACGACTGCCGAATAACGTTTCGCTTAAGTTCTTTCGCGTGATCCGTTCGCGACCGTGGCGAATCGTCGATTTTGTTTTCGCGCGCGCACGATCTCTCGTGACGGTTCAAACTGCATTTTCTCGTGGACGAACGGAAACTACTGGAAAAAAAATATAACGGATAAAAGAAACCGAAAAAACCGAACAGGTGAACACAAATAAGTTTCTTCCTATCTTCCTTTCTAGTCTTGTCTTTCACCTCTGCGTGGTGCTATTTAAGAGCTAAAGCACTTTTTGAGTGCGAACGTAATTTTATATTCTAAAAATAGAGAGAAAGAGAGAGAGAGAGAGAGTATGCATGCGAGAAAGAGAGAGAGAGAGAGAGAGAGAGAGAAAAACGTACGAAAAGAAAAGAAACAGTGTTTTTTCGCTAAACGAGAGGAGTGAAACTTTTTGGTGAAATTTTCGCGCGGGGCGGTAGTGTGTGTGGAGAAAAGAGAACAAAAGATAAGGGGGTTAATAAATGGGGATTGAAGTTTGAAGACACGATAGCTAAAGCAATACAGAACTTCGAACATGGCGGATTAGTATTCTTAAGGTACTTGGGAAGCTGTGTGAACGAACCACGTGGTCCGATATATCGTGGGGACACGAGATAAGAATGAAAAAAAAAGAAAGAAGCAAAAACGAATTAATAAAAATACGCACGCAATATTGTCCGCAGGAAAGGGGAAAACAGTGTTTATAGGCGTCGTGGAAATAATTGAACGTCCAAGAAATTCATACCGTTGTATCTTAAGTCTGACTACCTGACCCGAGAATCTCTCTGCCCCACAATTTATAGGATTAGTAGTTAAACAAACAAAAAAAAAGTACAGTTTACCGAATACTCTGGAGACTACACGAATAAAGCTTATCAATGATTGTATTTCGAGTGATGTTTATTGTCATTATTTGTATTCCGAAGTGTCGGCAGTCGGTGGCGAAACGCTTTCGAGCGAGCGAAACGCCTTTCTCGAGTGAGAGAGGACGCGCAACGTACGATCAGCGAACGTTAATGTGAAAACTGTGTTTAAATAGAATGCTCGATCGTAGGATCGTCGATGAATATTGTAAATTATTGAAATCGGAAATGCGTGTGTTTCAAGCGGCTGTCGCGGTTGTACAGTTCGTTTAGAAAATTTTCCTTAGGTAATCCGATATGATATAAGGTGTGAGCGGGGTAAGTCTAGGTGTCTGCGACTGTTAGCCTGTAGGAGGTATTAATTTTTTACTAATTTTGTAAAACTGCCTGAGAACGCTCAAGAATTCGTGATTATAAAATCTATGACTTTCTTTTGTTCTTATTCTTGTTTCTTTTTCTTTTTTTATCTAATTTTATGCATCCGCATATAAGGAGGATATACATATTAATGAATCGACGAAGGTTTTCTTTCATATTGCGGATTATTAGGTAGACTCGCGACAAAACCAGGGGTAACTCTTACAGGGACGTCACGCCGTGTTCGCTAAAGAAAAATGCCTGACCATTTTGTACCTGAAATTATCCTCATCCAAATTAGCCTGATCGTTAAATTACTGGTTGGACAAGAATTAACCAAGTGTCTAGAGATAGCAGGAGTTGGTATATGTCTGGATAGAAAATTAATTATTGTAACTGGAGACGTCCCTGTCCAGTTCAAAATGGACCAATATGTCGTTAAGTCATTGACCACTAAAAATCGATATCGAGCCTTATTTCGAGTAGGATAGTAGGCATTCACAGGTTGTGACACAAACTAAAATAAGTTGTCCGGGTTTACGGAAACCTGATGCACAAACGCATGTGCGGTGACAAAGTTTTATTTACACAACAATCGTTTCGTTCAAGGATTTCTCACTGTTAATTTTTGCGGATTTGACTGTGTATCACACGAGAAAATAAACAATTAGACGTAGAAGTAGCCTGGACCGTACAGTGGGAGTATGTATATGTATATAGTTTCCTCGGTGACCTTCGGCGGTCAGTCAATCTTCTTCCGATTACAAGTACTTCGAAACGGAAAAGAACTTCGACCAATTCTGTTACCGTCGCAGGACACCTCACACGACTTCTCGAACAAAAGAGCACCTGTACGCCGAATAGTCCAGTCAACGAAAAGTTGTAGAGGGAAATGGAAGGAACACTATTTTTAACTTTGGGTCTTCGTTTGGACTAGTTAGGAGGTAAACATATTAAAAGTCCCCACTTCTGGGAGGTGAGCGGGATGCAGGAGAGGACGTAGAAGGTCCCCCTTTTCGGTTTTCCGCTTATATCTCGGAAACTATATGTCCTAGCGATAAGACCATTCTATACAAAAAATTAAAGCTGACAAAATGTGCCACAAGATTGATTCGATTCAGTTTCTCGCTATCTCGCATAGTTTCCGAGATATCCGCGCTCAAAGTTCACTAATTGTGCTGAAGAGTTACCTAGTCAAATAAGGCAAAAATTTTTTTCTTTTTCACAATTCGTGATCTTTGAGCGCAGATATCTCGGAAACTATGCGTCCTAGCGATAAGACCATTCCATACAAAATTAAAGCTGACGATATATGCCACAAGATTGATTCGATTCAGTTTTTCGCTATCTCGCATAGTTTCTGAAATATCCGCGCTCAAAGTTCACTAATTGTGCTAAAGAGTTAGCTAGTCAAATAAGGCAAAAATTTCTTTTTCACAATTAGTGAACTTTGAGCGCGGATATCTCGGAAACTATGCGTCCTAGCGATAAGACCATTCCATACAAAATTAAAGCTGACAAAATGTGCCACAAGATTGATTCGGTTCAGTTTTTCGCTATCTCGCATAGTTTCCGAGATATCTGCGCTCAAAGTTCACTAATTGTGCTGAAGAGTTAGCTAGTCAAATAAGGCAAAACACGCGCGCGTGAGGCAAAAATTTATTTTTCACAATTAGTGAAGTTTGAGCGTGGATATCTCGGAAACTATGCGAGATGGCGAAAAACTGAATAGAATCAATCTTATGGAACGTTTTGTCAGCTTTAATTTTGTATAGAATGGTCTTATCGCTAGGACACATAGTTTCCGAGATATAAGCGGAAAACCGAAAAAAGGGACCTTCTACGTGCCCCCCTGTACACCGCTCACCTAATAGAAGTAGGGACTTTTAGTATGTTTACTTCCTAACTAGTCTAAACAAAGGCTCAAAGTTAAAAATTTTGTTCCTTCCATTTCCCTCTACGCCCCCCTTATGAGCATTCATTGACCGGACTAGAAGACAGAAGCAAGGAACAATTGTTTCCGTTAAACATTTTTACGGGCCGGTTTACCATTTATCCCGCTACATCTCAGTTCCTGCCCCGCGCAACGTCCACGGCAAAAAGTCACATGGAGACCAGTTGAACGAGTCGAATGATAAACACTATATTTAGAAACCCGACGTAAAACTTTCAACTTATGCAAGGCACCGATCGACTCCGGGGTATTTCAAGTAAATCGTGCCTGTTCACCGTGTGTACCTCAAACAGTTTTTCGTGTTTATCGTAAAAAACAACACAGAAAAACAGTAGCATCGTCGTCGTCGGGAATCCGCGAAATTCGTCGGTCGTAGAGCGCCGTCCTCGTCGGTTCGCGTATCGAATGGCGCCGCCATTTTGTTTCGATCTCGTTAACCCCTTAACCGCGAAGAGTTTCATACAAAACTGACGGTTATTTTATAAAATCACAATTTTCTGTCTTTCGGACGTATTCCGTACGCTTTCGATGAATCACCAAAAGAATGTAGAAATTAGTTCATTGACGTTCATTTCGTCCTTTTTGACCCACGCGGTTACAAACGCGCCCCAACTAAATTCTGAGTTTATAGCAGCCAGCGTAAACTGTTAGTTGTTTATAGATAGATCTAATAAGAGAGTCAACGATGATCTCGAAGCTGTAGAGCCAAATTATGTGAAACAAAATGAAGTTGAGGAAGCGTTTGTCTCCCAACGCGGAGTACTTCGGATACTTGTTCATCCGAGATGTTCATTGGAGATCCGGTCTCCAAGGATCTATGACGTTCCATGAAAATCTAACGAAAGGAAATAAAAATTGTTGCTGGTGTGACTCACGCCAGACATCGTCAGACGATCGTTCTGTTTCCTTTTCATGGTCAGTCAAGCGTGAAAACAACCGAGATCCATCTATGACGTCCGCGGGCGCTGATAAGGGCCCGTTCAAACACGGCGGAATCCGCGCGATTTGAATCGCGTCAAAATTGACAGTCGTTTAGGATGAGGCGGTAACCGCGCGGACATGCAGGAGAGGGGCAAAGTTTTAGCTCAGTACGAAGATGAAAATCGCTCGGAAACAGCGCGGATTTGATTTCCTGCGGGTCAGAGGTGGCAGCCGCGCGGATCTTTACGTGTGAACGCATCCATTTACGCCAATGTAAATAAGGTCCGCGCGGTTTCCGTCGTGTTTGAACGGGCTCTTAATCTCCGCAGTTAAGGGGTTAAATGGCATTTTTTCGAATTAAAGGGACGATGATCGACGCAGATATCAGTCCTGTTTCTTCTCGTCGTACTCGGCGAGGCATTTCTTGAAGTGTTTCGAACAAAACGGGTACAACGTCGGGTGGTCGCAGGTCCGACAGGCGGCCGCGAGATGTGAACAGCACCGCAGGCTTTCGCGGCAACAAGAGGCCCACAATTCGGGGCCTGCTGCGGCGCAATTGTAGCAGTAGCAGTCGCCTGGAAAAGAAGAGTTACGAGCAGGTGAAACGTGAGCGCTTGTACATCGCGATCGATCTTTCGTCATGCCAGCTATTTGGTACCTGGAACGTACCGCATCGTTCGCGAGTTTCGCGCGTTATCCAAGCGCAAGGCGGGTCACGCGTGGATTGCAGAAAAATGAGAAAGTACTTTAAACGGAGGAGTTCGTAGACATAGGGAATTCTAGAAAAAAGGTATTGACCAGTATATCAGGGTCTCTCATGATAGCAACACAATTTCTGTACTCTAACTTCCGCTACTGTATTGTACGATGCTTACAAATTAGTCCAGTCGACGAAAAGTTGTAGAGCGAAATGGAAGAAACACAATTTTTAACTTTGGGTCTTTGTTTGGACTAGTTAGGAGGTAAACATTCTAAAAGTGAGGGCTCCTAGGAAGTAAGCGGGCTACAGAGGGGCACGTAGAAGTCACCTTTTTCGGTTTTCCTCTTATATCTCGGAAACTAGGCGAGATAGCGATAAGATCATTCCATATAAAATTAAAGATGACGAAATGTGCCACAAGATTGATTGGATTCAGTTTTTCGCTATCACGTATAGTTTCCGAGATATCCGCGCTCAAAGTTCACTATCTCTTCAGCACAATTAGTGAACTTTGAGCGCGGATATCTCGGAAACTATGCGAGATAGCGAAAAACTAAATCGAATCAATCTTGTGGCACATTTTGTCAGCTTGAATTTTGTATGGAATGGTCTTATCGCTAGGACGCATAGTTTCAGAGATATCCGCGCTCAAAGTTCACTAATTGTGCTGAAGAGTTAGAGAACATTGAGCGTGGATATTTCGGAAACTATGCGGGATAGCGATAAGATCATTCTATACAAAATTGAAGCTGACAAAATGTGCCACAAGATTGATTGGATTCAGTTTTTCGCTATCTCGCATAGTTTCCGAGATATTCGCGCTTAAACTTCACTAACTGTGCTGAAGAGTTAGTGAACTTTGAGCGTGGATATCTCGGAAACTATGCGAGATAGCGAAAAACTGAATGGAATCAATCTTACGGCACATTTTGTCAGCTTTAATTTAGTATGGAATGGTCTTATCGCTAGGACAAATAGTTTCCAAGATATAAGCGGAAAACCGAAAAAGAGGACCTTCTACGTGCGCCTCTGTATCCCGCTCACCACCAAGGAGTAGGGTAGACTTTTAGTATGTTTACCTCCTAACTAGTCCAAACAAAGTCCCAAAGTTAAAAATTGTGTTCCTTCCATTTCCCTCTACGTCCCCCTTATGAGCATTCATTGACTGGACTAAAATATGGAGTTTCAAATTAGTTTTACATTATACAGGGTGAGGCAAAACTATGTCCACTTTAAATATTGCTGTTATTTGTAATAATATGAAAAAATGTTATATACAAAACTTACACGGTATGGAGGGGGGCATATTGTGACATAAACATTTTCTGCGTGGATGGAGGCATAGAGGAGATTTCAAGGTGACCTTGATTTTTTTGAAAGGAAAGACCTACTTTCTGTATCATCAATCGATAGACTATCGAATTCTGGGTAAATATGTATTGACCTCCATATGTCCTAAATGTAATAGTTAACGAGATATTATCGAAATCATTTTCTTTCTACTTTGGATAATATCTCGTTAACTATTAGGTTTAGGATATATGAAGGTCAACACTTTTATACTCGGAATTTGATACTCTATCGATGGTATAAAAAATAGGACGTTCCATTTCAAAAAATCAAGCTAACCTTGGAATGTCCTCTATGCCTCCATCCACGCAGAAAATGTTTATGTCACAATATGTCCCTCTCTATACCGCGTAAGTTTTGTATACAATATTTTTTCATATTACATATTACAAATAACGGCAATATTCAAAGCGGTCATAGTTATTGCCCCACCCTGTATAGGGCGAGTCTGTGATCTGGGACAAGTTACTGCTCTTTCGTAAGTAAAAATAGAAAATACGGCCTAAGTTTCTAAATACGATCTTATTTTTATGTGGATGCACCGATGCACCCGCTAGGTGCAATTGCACTTTATTCTTTAATGCAACCCAATTTTCTTGTTAAACCAATCGATCCCTTTTATTACCCTACGTATAAAAGTATTAACCCAAGGTCATCGAAATGTCAATACTTCGCGAGATATTTGTGTCAGAAACGTACTTTTACTACAAGAAGTATCCAACTTACTCTGACGTAACTCTGAAGTATTGACATTTCGATGACCTTGGGTTAGTATACTCTTATACGTAGGGTAATAAAAGGGATCGATTTGTTTAACAAAAAAAGCGGGTTGCATTGAAGAATAAAGTGCAATTGCATCTGACGGTGCATCAGTGCATCCACATAAAAAATAACTTCTTTGTCGTTCTTCACGAAAAAGAAAATTTGTATTTGTGTGCAATGGCTATTATACAATCGACAACGACAACATTTTATTTCGGTTCACAGGGAAATAATAACTAGACTGTGGATCTTTATGCATTTATGGCTTGTGAAAATGTTCAAGAGAGGCCCGAATATAAAACTCGATAGAATTTTGTACAATTTTTAATTGTTTTAGATCTGCAAAGGCTGTTTCCATCAAAAATAGGATTTCATTTCATTCCACTTTCTTAAAATTTGTCTACAAAAATGGGAAAATGCATAGAGATCCGCAGTCTATTAATAACACATATGTATATTTAGTGGCTTGATGAACGACCTTCGACGCGGCCGCCATTACACTTGATGGAACGATCCAAGTACTCCATAACAGATGTAAAAAGATCATGTTTCTTTCTGTGTTACTAATATTCTTTTTCTGTATTTTTGCAGTTTGATCATAACATCTCCGACCGTTCTACACCCTGAACAGATCTTTCTCCTCGAATGTTAATCGCGACTCCGTTACTCGCGCACGCTTGCATCACTGACGAGACACTTGACTCCTTCACGTTAAACAAGCGTAATGCGAATGGAGAAGAGAAAGAACAGCACCGTATCGCGTGTCACGTACGCCGCACGTGCGGATTTTTCAGCGGAGAACTGGTCTAGAATCGAGTTGATATTTTCAAAGCGAAGGTGGAACGATTTTCTCCGGTAACGGTAGTTTACTATCAGATGCAAGTTTGCATTGGAACTGCATCGCTCTGCTGCGTCATTCTCTCGTGAAGGACATGCTCCTTGGTCGGAAATTGAAAAACGTATCCAGCTTTATCTAACAGAATTTTCATATTCAAGAAATCTTACTCGTAATAAATATAGATCAAATCGTATAAGTCCGCGAGGTGTAGGAGAATCGGAAAAATGAAAACTGTGACAAATGTTATTAGTTATTGGACTGCGGATTTTATGCATTTATGGCAGAAACCAGTTGGCGCAATTTCACACAGCAAAGAAATTGAAATATTTTATTTTCAATGTATTATGATGATCATTAAGGGAAAAGATTTATATTTTGCTTCTTGCAATTGATCCAAACAGTCTTTATTTTACATGAAGATCCGCAGTCTATTAATTATTTATATGGCTATTGTTTCAAAGAGAAGCTCAGGGATCGAAGGATGTATAATAAACATTGACATAGTTCAAGCACGTCAATATGTTATTTTCAATGTATTAAAATCATTAAGGGAGAAAAAGAAATTTTAATTTACTTTTTGCTTATTGCAATTGATCCAAACGGTTTTTATTTTGCATAAAGATCTGCAGTCTATTAATTATACCGCCTTCCTATCAAAGAGAAGGTCAAGGATCGAAGGGAGTATGACCAAAAATTGAAACAGTTTAAGCACATCAATATTTTACTTTCAATGTATTAGGATCATTAATGGAAAAAAATAAATTTTAATTTATCTTTTGCTTCTTGCAATTGATCCAAACAGTTTTTATTTTGCATAAAGATCCGCGGTCTATTAATTATGTAGCTTTTCGAAGGATGTATAATAAAAATCGAACTGAAAGTTAGAACCTTGTATTTAGCTATCGAGGAGACCTCGCCGGGTCATCCAAGATGCCTGAAGAAAGCGGCGGATGCGTTGTCATCTATTGTAGTTCGCAACCATCACCGGATGAATAAAAAATTAGGAAGAACGTGCCGTAAAATCCAGTAATCTGGTCATGACTTTCACAGTTACGTTTCCGACGAGATAAGTGCCATGTTTCTGCAAGATTGCAGGCATCTCGGCTGCGTTATGACAACCGAGACGGTGAATCTTTCCTGGCTGCCTTGAATGGTGAAAGCAGGGACTAGACTGATACAAATTCTCACATGCCTAGGCATTAATCGTAACTGGCTGTAAATTTGGAAATTTTCGGTATTGAGGATACATTTCCTCAAGGTTGTTCCAGTTTCGAAGCAGCTCAAATTACACCAGTCGTCGGACAGCCGCGTATTTTAGCAACTTTCTGTGGAAAGCATGATTTAAACCCGCTTTAACACTAAGCGCAGCACGACCGGTCAAATGACCCGTTTCATATTTTTTATTTTTCAATTACACTTTCCAACAAATTTCAACTTTTTAAAAGTATTTCGATTCCCACTATGCGATTCTTATAGTTTTCCGCGCTGATTCCGAATCTGGTTTTAATTTTTTTCCTATACGTCCAGTTTTAACAAATATTTTTAACAACTTTAAACAAATATGGCGATGTTATTATAAGAGATATTGAATTGTTCTTTACAGCAAAAGATTCTGTAGACTTTCCCGAATAGAGTGATATCCAATATTAATACATTATGAATATTTAAAGCTGTTTAAACAATCGTTAAAGATGGAGAGACACCACTTTTGCACCAATTGTTGAGGATATTTTTCAATTTATCTCAAAAATAAGGGTCCAGCGAAAAATTGAACTATACCACGCGAAAGAGCAGACTTTTATCTTGAGAAACCCCCCTGTGAAGTTTGCATGGTCGACGTTTTCTTCGAACCAGAAAGCAAAATATCTTCGCCCGAAATGAGTTGTCACCAGTGGCGCTCACCACCAGAACGGTCGTTCGCCGCTCCGTATCCCGTCCGAGCGCCACTGGCGGAAACTCATGTCGGGCGAAGATATTTTGCTTTCTGGTTCGAAAAAAACGTCGACCATGCCAACTTCACAGGGGGGTTTCTCAAGATAAAAGTCTGCTTTATCGCGTGGTATAGTTCGATTTTCCGCTGGGCCCTAATTTTTTGAGATAAATTGAAAAATATCCTCAAAAATTGGTGCGAAAGTGGCGTCTCTCCGTCTTTAATCATTGTTTAAACATGTTTAAACAATCATAATGTATTAATATTGGATATCACTGTATTCGGGAAGTCTACAGAATCTTTTGCTGCAAAGAACAATCCGATATCTTTTATAATAACATCACAATATTTGTTTCAAGTTGAAAAATATGTTTTTTTTTTTTAAATCAAGTTTCTCAAAAACTGTGCGTCTAGGGAAAAATTAAGGGCAGCTTCGGAATCAGTGCAAAAAAACTCTATAAGAATCATCCAACAGTAATCGTTGAACAATTTTGGTGTTGGACCGTGTAAATCGAATCGGAAACTTTTTTCCGTGTAATATTTTGTTTATTTTCTCGTTTCTTTGTTATAATAAACGGAAGCTTATGTTATTTTGTTGTTTTTCATTCTTCAATAAGCCCCTTTTCATTTCCCATCAGTTTTAACTCCATAAAGTAATATTTTACACTTCTAAATTGTGAATGTTTTCTCTAAAATCCGTATCAATGCCTCCGATCGGAAACATTCTGCCACGGGGTGTATTATTTTCAAGCCATTGAACATATTACGAGGGAAAATGAATTGCTATGTCACTCCGGTTTGTTGCAATACAGGCGGAAAATTTATATTTTGCATACAGATCCGCAGTCTATTCATAAGATAATGAAATAGAATGCTCGGAAGATTATGCTCTAGATTATGCTTGACAAAGAAGTGCATGTCATAACCAGAGGCTGTAATTGATATCAATAAGAGAAGGCTAACAACATCCGCGTTCTTGATGATAGTTATTAAATAATGATCGGTCTATATCGCAATTTAAATATGTTAAACATCGTGTCCATGATACTTGTAACAATTTCAGTGATTGTAGCGACTTTGGTAATCATGGTAATCGCGATAATTACAACGATTACGGCGACTGTAATGATTACAGCGGCCACTGCGATCCTTTGACAGGTGTAATGAGTATAATAGCCGTAATAATTTCGAATAAACAAATGAAAAATTTTAGCGGCACTCCGTAGAAGGTTCAAACTCGCCGGAATACAGTCACGTCTCTGTGCGCATATGATTACATCTCCGTAACGCGGCATTAGCACTCCGATTCCTGTTGTTATGGAAAAGCAACACTTTCCGCGGCGAACAATAGGAGATCTAACCTTGACATAGCCACTCCCAGACATTGTTTGCCCACGTTAAATGCGCGGCTCGCACTGCGGCGCGCGAGAGTGTCGATCTATGAATTAGATGCGCCGACCGGTCGCGTTAGATCCCGGACGGAACGATCGATGGATCGCGTCGAGCAATTCAGCGCGACGTGATAAATCACTTTTCCCGGAACACGGTGCTCCGACGACACGGAGAAACGTGTCCGCTTTCGCTTCGAGAGCACACGCTCGTTGTATCGCTTGGGATCCACGATTCGTGGATTGTCAGGCATCATATGATATTCGGAGCAACTAAAATATCGTATAATTAATGGTCAGTTCTGAAAGCGTATTCCACATTTAAAACGTGGAAAAGAAAGTTCCAGCGAGCATGGTCGTTGAAATTTCGAAGTGGCGATCGCTTGCGGTCGTACCACGAGTTTTTCAAATACTATGCGAAAGTTGACTCAAAATTAAATTTATTTGGTTGAGAAACATCGAAGAAAATTTGGTTTCACATTATTGTATTATAATCGTATAAGTTCGTTTCCGATTTGAAAATAACATTCAATGGTTGAATGTTAAAGAATACAGCTGTATGAATGAATTATATAGTCACCATTCTTTTCAACAATTAGAAGAGAATTCTACAATTACAAAAGAATGGTGACTATATAATTTTTCGTTTTTTACACTCACTTTTACATTACACACACGTATATGAAAATAGGGTACGATCTTATACAATCATCTGATATTTTCAATCATTCCCGAATACGGAGAAGCGTTTAGGCCAGCATTTCACAGAGACTGATCGCATACGAGAATTTAACTAAAATGCTTTTTACCTTCTGGACAGTCGACGGACCGTCGTGCTTCGGCTCTCCTGCACTCGAGGCCCTCCTCACCTTTCGGACAAGACGTGTAAGACTCCTCGATCGAATTTTCACCAAGTATTGCGTTAATCTGAAAGTAAGACGCGCAGGGTAGTTTCATAGCAGCCATCGACCGTGCAGGATCTACACAACAGATCCCGCACGCAATTAAACGCTCTTAATTGGCCAAACGTCATAATCGATTTTGTTAACGATTCTTTCGTATTTCCTCGATTTTCTTTTTCGTCCTAAAGAGTACCGTGAGTCTTTAAAACTTCTATGAAATTCTACAATTTTATCAGAAACGTCTGGTCGGTGGATTAGTCCTTATTTGCGAGTCTCGGTAGACCGGTAATTACGACAGTCTCGTGATCATTACACTCCTGGAACGACTACGCGTTCTAGAATCGTGCGTGCACGGACGTTCTTCGGTTACAATTTTTGTTACGCAATGACCACCGGTGCTTTTAGCGGGAGAACGATTCATAGTCCTTTGCAAATCGATCCTGCGCCTGTACCCGTTTCAACGCGAAACCGGAAATCTCGGATAACAATACGAACAATAGACTTGCAGTCGGTGAAACGATTAATAAATTTCAATTCTCTATTATATTGGGTTGGAACGAAAGTTATTCGTTGCGTTTTTAAATTAAAACTCAAAGATAAAATTAAGATATTTATACATAGATTTGTTCAATAATATATTTTCCATTCTCTTCACTTTTTGCCATTTTTTAGCTGACTGTTATTCAGTAATGTTATTCAATAATTGCAAGAATTTGGATTTAAAAATGCTACGAACTTTCGTTCCAAATAGAAATTGTCAAAGTCGAGTGTACGAAACAGCATTTTAACTAAGATGCATTTTTTAATAACTTTAATAAGTCAAAAGAAATAGAATTTTACTAATCCATTTTTGTCATAAATGCACAAAATCTGCATCTGGATCTTTATGCAAAATAAAAATGTTTTGCATTGATTGTGGGAAGCAGAAGTAACATAAGAATTGATTTCATCCCTTAACGACTTTGTTACATTAAATGCAACATTACAACATTCTTGAAATTTTTCAATCTTTTACTGTTTTATATTTCGTGCAGCTAATTTCTTCGTAAATGCATAAAGATCCGCAGTCTATTAATAATTATACGTAAATTACAATCATATATTGTTTGATATTCGTATTGTCTGCTTCAAAAAGAAACCCAGAATTTCTACAGAATAATTTGATTCGAATCATTCTTCGCATTTTGCTGCTGCAGTACTAACAGTGGCAAGCAAAAGTCGGTCCATGAATGCAGTTTTCTCTCGATGCATTTCATTATGACTGACTCATGAGAGGATACTGTGTACGGCGTATCATTTCCATTGGAAAAGTTATACAACCATTAATTGCCTTTGTGTCCATCACAAAATCTGATCTCGCTGTGCATCGAATATAATCGTTGCACATTGTTTAAACTTACGTATTAGCAACTCCGTAATAATATTTATATTATATACGTAATAAGTAATAATACATTCTCCGAACATTTATATTTTCCATCCTAAAGGTAAAAAGACATATCACCGAGCAGGATCAATTTTACAGAGGTTATTTAAACTTTCCCAGACGAAACGGACTTTTGCATTTGCTTTTTGCCTTTGTTGTTATAAAAGATATGCACGAGTTCTCTTTCATAGAATACTAGAAAGTTTTTATATAAAATTTAAAATTGAGGGAAATTTTAAGTTTAACGCTAAACCTACCACGAGGGGTCAAACGACCCATTTTAGATTTTTTATTCGACAATTATTGAGATTCTAAGGGTGTTTTCATGGGAATTGATTGAATACAGTACATAAGTAAAAATCGCACAAAATATAAGTAAATTGAATCTTGTTATTTTTATAATACCATACACATATAAGTCACTTTTGATGGTCGGTTTAGTATTAAATTTTGAAAAATTCAGTGAAATTCTTATAAAAATTTGCCCAATTTTGTTAATAAACCCGTTTCGGCTTTTCCTTTTAAATTTTAAGTGACAAGAACGTAGCGCGAAGGCCAAACGATCTGAAATTTTGTGGGAAAAATCTTGAACGAGGTCACGATTTCTTATGGGAACATATTAGCGCTCAAATTCTCACTCGTTTGAAAGCTCCCGGTTTCGAAAACATTTTCACCAATCTCGCCAGCGCGTTTTCCTCCGTGGTGACAGTAGTGGTGGTGTTTTCTTCGCACCGATGACCGGCGAACACCAAGAACGAGCAAAGTAGCAGCAACGCATCACGGGAACACATCACCATGCGTCCTGGACAACACGCGACGATAAGGAGAGTAAAAAGCTCGCGACACCTCGTCCCGGATAATTTGAAATCGCGACTGGTGGTCAGGTGGAGGCGAACCTCGCCGACAGTTTGACTCCTCCGACGTTTTACTTTCTGGTGGGGATATCCTACATTGCGACACCGACACACGGGACACGCTTGTTTGAATCGGAGAGCGCGATACATCGAATCTTTCCCAGTGAAATTTAGTCATCGGTGGAGCAAAGCCGGGCAAACTTTTCTAATGCTTTGAATATCATTTAGCCATTGTTATTCTTGTTTTATTACTACACTGCGGATCTTTATGCATTTATGAAGAAATTGGTTGGTTGAAATGTAAAACAGTAAGAAATTTAAAAAATTCAAGAATGTGTTGTAATGTTGCTTTTAATATAAGAAAGTCGTTAAAAGATGAAATTAATGTTTATGTTGTCCCTGCTTCCCACAATCAATGCGAAACATTTTTATTTTGCATAAAGGTCCGCAGTCTATTTATTACAAACACACTCGTTCTTGTAACTTGCAATGTGGAAGCGCTGTATGAAACTAGATTTTTCAAGAAAAACCTCTTATAGGCCTGCATACACTTTGTAAATTGAGATAAATAAGAAACAATAGAAAGTGAATTGTATATGGGTCAACAACTGTGCATTCACAACTGAAAAGAGCTGCTGAAGATGGGCCAAGGTAAATGAAGGAAGCATTTTAAAGGACCATTGGCATACCCCGAGCTGTCTCAAGGATCATCTATGGGGGTAGTCTCGTTCAGGATTACCATATTCTGGACTCGCCAGGCCCCAACCGTACGCCGTACGCGTATCGTACGCGTCAGCGTTAGTGGGAAGAGTGGGGGAAGCAAAGGTGGGTTCGCTGCGCAGCTGTGCGAGGGGCGGAAGGGTAAGGGGCCTGGCGAGACTCGCATATGGCAACCCTAGGCTCTTTTCCAAGATTGCAAGGGTGCGGGGATGCGCCTTCTCATTTTTCGATAATACAAAGATGAGATTTTTCAGCAGTCAAAAGCGCTAGAGAAATAAAAATCAATCTAGGCCGCAATCGCCCTCAAAAGTCCTATTTTTATGTTTACGAGGCGTAATTTGCATTACTCAGAAGCATAAAGCTGCGACAGCTACATGCCACATGATTTTAGGGTTTAGGGCGACTGCGGCCTAGATTGGTCTTTTATCCAGCGCATTTGACTACTGAAAAACTCCATCTTAGCATTATCGAAAAATGAGAAGGCACAGGCACATTCCGCACCCTTGCAATCCTAGAAACGAGTCTACCCCCTAAGCTAGCTAAAGGTAGCTCTGGAGGACCCCTGGTCAACTCCAAGATCGTCTAAAGTAGCTCGATATCATCATGCTCCCGCAACCCATTCATTGTACCCGGAGTGTCCCGGAGTCCTTGACTCGACCGACTGATAGAGTACGCCCGCCGAGCGCATCAAGCGCTTCCCCAACTAATTTCTGCAGATCTCGATCGCCGCGACATTGTAATTAATGATTGATAGATTTATTATTTTTGTCAACGATATTGACAAACACTCCCTTGGCTACCTTACTGTCTATTTTTTCAAGAAATATATCTTAAAGCATGAATGTTTTGGTTATGTTTTAATCTTTATATCAATCGCTTGAGTATGCACGTCATTTATTGTCTCCAAATCTCATTAAACGCCCATAGTAGAAATGAAGTATACAGAATACTGACTAACAAATCTGAATGTATTTAAGTTTAGGTATATACGAAAACGGCAATTGAGCAATGGGTCTCTATAAAATACATTGGATGAAGTCTACTCCACGACACTTGTATTATAGTCTTCTGCTATACCTCTCGTTAGTACTCGAAGCAAGCACGTTTTCTAGTCCATGCTAACATGGGTTCTAGTTCATGCTATGGAGGAACCGAACATGAGCAATGAGCACGCTGTTTCTCTCTCATTATAAGAGAGAATATCCTCTGTTATTATACTGTTATACAGAATCACAGATCAGTACAATAGTACCAGATACAGTGGGTAACGAAAGTATTCGAACGCCCTTTAAAACAAAATAACTTTTTTATAATTGTACCAAACAACCTGATTTTTTATAATCAATTAGGAGCATTGGTTTATGAAATGATATACAAAAAACATTTTCCAAAAAATTATAATTTACAAGGTTACATGCAAAAATAAAAAGACATTTTTTAAACTTTTTTATTAGGGCCCTTAATGAAAATTTAAAATATATGTTTTGTAGATCTATGTTAGTTATACACATGCTTAAAATTTCATCGAAATCGATTAACATACACACGAGCTACAAGCGATTAAAAATGTTGAAAATCGTAGTTTTACACGACTTTTGATCAGTTTCTGCATAAAATCCACAAAATCGTACATCTTTCGACGCGTGTCGTTTTTTCTTGCGTCAACCGATTTAGATGACATTTTCAGCATGTGTATAACCAACAGGTGTAGATCTACAAAACATATATTTTAAATTTTCATTAAGGGCCCTAATAAAAAAGTTTTAAAAACGCCTTTTTTATTTTTGCATGTAATCTTGTAAATTTATAATTTTTTGGAAAATCTTTTTTGCATATTATTGCATAAACCAATGCTTCTAATTGATTATAAAAAATCAGGTCGTTTGGTACAATTGTAAAAAAGTTATTTTGTTTTAAAGGGCGTTCGAATACTTTCGTTACCTACTGTATATCTTTACTTGTTTCAGCGTTTTGCCACGGACATTCTTGCCGTTCTTTGCATTGCACATTCAGCCAATACAAGAATATAAAGTAGTGAAATACATTTTAAATTACTTTATTACATCGATTGTACAAAGTATGTCACATTTCATTCTCAAAGAGAATAAAATTACCATTTTTCGGGTGTGGCACCTCCCCAGCTCTGGGTTGTCGCAGTCGGTGCAGCAGTCCATTCTTCAGACGGCTATATAAATAAAAGAATAATAAGTAATTCTATCTGCTGGAAATTTATTGCTAATTAGGTGAAGAGCTTTTTGTTTACCTGAGCAGCCCAATCTCCACTGGCCGGGAGAGCTTGTGCAGCACCTGCAGTTGGAAGTGCAGCTGCAGTTGGTGCTGCAACATCGTCGGCCCAGTTCTCTGTTGGGACTGTACCTGTCGTTTCAATGTCATTTACCCAACCAGGTTCAGTGGTGGGTGGAACTTCAACAGGCCCTGTAAATTCTTTAGGCGGAGCAATCTCCTTAGCTGCTTGTTCTTCCTTCTCAGCCTAAAGTGACATTATAAGAAGTTCTATTATTAATCAGATTTTGATCTGCTAAAGAAGATAAGATTGAGAAATCTATGCAGGAAAGAATGAGGGGGTAGACTCTCTCGTTAGGAGTCTAAAGATAGGATTTTTCAGCAGTCAAAACAGAGTTGGGCAAAATGTAATTTCAATTACAGTTACAATTACTTGCCAATTACTGTAATTTGGAATTGCAGAAATACAATTACAATTACATGTAATTGTAATTGGAATTGCAATTACTTGACGAATCACTGTAATTGTAATTGTGGTCCGCAATTACAATTACTGGTTGAGCGAAAGTAATTGCAATTCCAATTCCAATTACATGTAATTGTAACTGTAATTGTTAGTAGCAGTTACAAGACTTACAAGTAATTGTAGCTGGTACGTGAACATTCACACGCGACGCGCGAGCGTCGTCTGTTTGGAGTTTGGAAAGGAATTGCAGCTACCAGCCACAATTGCTTGTAACTGCTACTAACAATTACAGTTACAATTACATGTCATTGGAATTGGAATTGCAGAAATACAATTACAATTACGTGTAATTGTAATTGGAATTGCAATTACTTTCGCTGAACCAGTAATTGTAATTGTGGTCCGCAATTACAATTACTGGTTGAGCACAATTAATTGCAATTACAATTACAGTTACATGTAATTGTAATTGAAGATGTAATTAATTACGCATGTAATTAATTCCTGCCCAACTCTGAGTCAAAAGCGCTAAATAAAAATCAATCTAGGCCGCAGTCGTCCTCAAAAGTTCAGTTTTACGTTTACGAGGCGTAATTTGCATTATTCGGAAGTATAAAGCTGCGCATGTAGCTATAATATAATACTTTCATAAAGCTGTGACAGCTACATGCTGACAAATAATGCAAATTACGTCTCGTAAACGTAAAAGTAGGACTTTGAGGACGATTGCGGCCTAGATTGATTTTTATCTAGCTTTTGACTACTGAAAAACCCCATCTTTGCATTATCTAGAAATTATAAGGCGCATCCCGCACCCTTGCAAACCTAGAAACGAGTCTACCTTCTTAAGTCATAATTAATCGATATCAACAACTATTCTCCTGGCAACTAGTGTCTCATCGGCTTGAATAAAGAATGACTTAAGAATGGAAAATGATGCTTCACAACTATCGAACCAACCTCTTCCGGATCTCTGTAGAAGAACAGATCGACGACTACATCCCATTTACTTTCGCGTGCGATAGAGCCCCTCAGTCTAAGAACTTCTCTAGCCAGTAACCACCACATAAGACCAACACAGTGCAAACTCTTCGTGTTACAAGGAATGGCGATATCGACGAAACGAAGAGGGGAATCTGTGTTGCAGAAAGCAATGACCGGAATGTTCACGTAACTGGCTTCTGTGATGGGCTGATGGTCGGTGGATGGATCGGTAACAATCAGCAAACGTGGCTCGCGGAAGGCGGACTGTAAACAAATATTATAAGTTATATATATGGCGAATTTATATAGTAATTAGGTTTGTTGGGTTTATTGATTGCAGTCAGAAAAGATTAAGCCAATATAAACCAACATGTAAAAACTATGGATATGTTGTTCATCATTTAGGTGAATATCAAATGTAATAATTAGACAGCGGATTTGATGCATTTATGACAAAAATGCTCATTAGCAGGTGCAATTTAAAGCGGTAAAAACATTACGTATGTTTCAATTCAGGTAGGAAATTTTTATTTTGCATAAACATCCGCTGTCTAGTAATAATATTGGGTTGGAAAGAAAGTTCGTGGCGTCTTCAAATTAAGAATCAAAGATAAAATTAAGGTATTTATTCAATAACACGAGAAGTTACCTCGAAAATAGCAAAAAGTAATAGAACAGAATGGAAAATATGTTATTGAATAAATTTATGAATAAATATTGGAACTTTAGCTTTCAATTTTAATTTACAAATGCTACGAACGTTCGTTCCAACTCAACATCTCGTAGAAATAACTGAAATGAAAAGATAAATAACCTGAATCTGATTGGTGAAAGCACCAGGAGTGAAACGACCGGCAATAGGTGTAGCTCCAGTATGTTGGGCAAACTTCAGAACTGCTCTTTGACCAGTTTGTCTGCAACTGATGACGAACACTTCGCTGGGATGTTCGATGGCAACAATGGCGCGTGCAGCCAACAGCAATTTCTCCCAAGTATGACAGAGATTGATAATACTAACTCCTAAAGTAAAAGTAAATATTAGCATGTATACTTTCAAGCAGGAATTTATTAATCTTATTTGATATAGAATTTACCGTCGTTCTTCTTCTTGTAGACGTATTGTTCCATCTGGAAGTTGACATTTTCTGCACCTAGATGGGTGAATGCAGCTAGCATTTTAGTAACATCATCCTCTTTGAGAGACAATACATCTAAACCTCCTGACATCTTAACGTTGTGGTTAACTTACGATTAACCTAAACAAAAGAGAAATATACAGATGATTGCGATGTAGATTGAATTATTAAATTATTACAGTACACTCTGTATAGCAACAGCTTTGAATCAACTTTCACAGGAAGATAACCTCACTTTCTAACCTCAACTAAATAGCGTGCTCCATTTAAAACATAATTAGTATATGAAAAAATAAATATAGCGAAGTTTAAATTATCAATCACATAATATAAAGTCTCGTGGTATTATGTTATAAAATTATTACTCTTAAAATGTAAGGCAACAATGCCACGTGCACTAACCTACACTTGAATATTTATTTACGTATATACTGTAACTACTCGGTATTCGTACTTATATTTATATAAATATTTATCCTCGTACTTCTACTACTCAGTAAATAACATCTTTGTGCTGTTTAAATGAATATGATTGTTATAAATAGTTATAATATTACGGAATACTTACGTTATCAATGCCACTAGGAGACTTCCAATCGGAAAGGAAGTTGTGAAGCTTACACAAAGTACAACTCGATCAAAACATGAACAGTAAATTACAAAATACTAAGTAAAATAATCGGTGGGCACAATGAGAATATAATAATAATTTTAAAAATAATACATCTAAAATTATAAAAACGAATTGATCGTAAATGATAAAACATATAAATAACTTTGAATTAGCAAAATCACGGAAGTACACTCGGATTATACTGGGAAATTTGAACCGTTCACAGACGTGTATAAATACATAAATTGTATGAGATATGAATTTATGATTCTAGTTCAGTATATATGATGTCTCATTGCAAATAAAAATTGTATTTTTCTTTTAATTAATAGATTTACAATAATGTACCTGGAATGGACATTTTATACACATTTCGAATATCTAAAGAGCAGAAAAATAATAATCTTTAGAGACATATATTATAAAAATATACCATTTTTATTTGTGGCTTTCAGAAATAAAAATTAAATTGTATTTAATATTACCTTTATACACTATTACATTACATAAATGAAATGTACGTGTCTACTTCTGCAATCCTGTCTTTTATTAGATTAAATAATTATTTTTTGCAGTTATTTTAATACACGATATTTCCTTCACTTCGTGAAAGAATCTTAATTACATATTTTATATAAAACGATATAAACTGTTCGTTCTGATCAAGGCCACCGACGAGATTCATGGCCAAAGATGATGTAGGTTATTGTCCGGACTAAGTGTCGAGACGGATTCTTGTCCGGACTAAGTCTCGAGACGGAGTCTTGTCCGGACTAAGTGTCGAGACGGGTTCTTGTCCGGACTAAAAGAGATGATGGCAGCCAAAAGCACCGACGAGATACTATTAAAGACTGCCAGCCCCTGTGCTATTCAGCGAGCCCGGTAACCGGGCGCAACGGGCGCGGGGATAACGCGAAAGTTACAGTGATCTGATATACCACGTCGCTAAAAATTCGAAATAGTGCCACAATAATGCCAAAACATCGTCTGAAATATGGCGGAGAATGTAACATTTAATAATAATCGATATAGTTTCGTGATAATTCGCATTCTCGCCGATGCATCGCGACGAGAATCTCCTCAGTGGTCTTCTTCACCGACAAAATGCCGTCGTTGGCCTTCTGTTTCTCTGGATGGAGCCAGAATATATCCTAGAGGGCGTAAGAAACACCGAAAAATTCGGGCTCGCCAACTCCCATAAGGCTGGCAGTCTTTAATAGTATCTCGTTGGTTTATACTTTTATATCATACAATATAACACGAATATAAAAATGAAATGAAAAAATTTGTACAAAATATATTTTGGTAGAAATAAATTATTTGTCACGAGTAAATTAAAATTTTCTCTTTGAATATTATATTAATTAACACATTGATGTCCTTAAATTTTTCCTTGCTACTGCTTTAAATTGTACGTAAATACCCATTTTTATCATAAATGCATAAAATCTGACTATATACTATATAGGGCGTTTTCTACAGAGTCGGTAATTCAGTTCCGTACACGGAAAATTGCATTGCATACAATTTCTATGACAGAATTAAGGCGAGTGCACAACTGTCTATAAAACTAAAGCACAGCTCACAAAATACATTCTGAAGCGAAACCTCGCAAGTGAAATAATAATAATTGCAGTTTCATCATATGCGCATAAATGTGCGACAAGTAGTTTATTTAAAACAGTTGATATGGCAATGTCTAGCATTTTATTAATGCGGAAGAGGTTGTCGATAAATGGTAAGCGAAATTTTTAATTGATATACATATACCAATCCCGATTCATGCACACATCAACTTTGGTCCTGACGTTTGTATCATTGTAATTTTGCAAAATAAATTATCGTGTCGTATAAATGATTCAATTTCTTTATACGCATCTTGTCAACTATAATTGTGAATAGTATACCACGTATAGATGTGAGATGATGAAATATGTTGTCAAAAATTTTGGCAATACCGTAACATGCTTTAATTTATCGTTACTTTTTCTTAATTTAATACCGCGGTTTTCTATGTTTGTTAATCTGCAACCAATTCAAGAGCGCAAATCGTGACAGTTGATAATGTCACTGTGAAGTCTATTTAATGCGAAATCTATTCAATTTGAAGGTTATATCTTTGTTACATTGAATGATAATTATAAAAGAGAACCTGCACCGAGAGAATTGATAACGATTATTTAATTAAAAACCACTGACTCATTGAGGAGTATAAAGAAAGTGAACAAGAAGAAAATCAACGATGTTCAATCGCAATTTGAAAGATTACCTGAAGGAAAACAAAGCTAAAGAAGCATTAGATTTATTTAAAAACACTAGTGATGACATTATTCGAGATTCTTCATGGCCAACTATACACACTGTATCATCCTATATTACTGATGAAAATGCAGAACATAATAGAGAAATGTTCGACTGTTGTAAAATGATATTATATGATATAGCAGAGAGATTTGATCCATCGGATACATTGCATTCTTTCTTAGAAGAAATGGAAGATGATATAAGGTTTTGTACGATTCTAGAAATAATTAGTAAAAATGTTTTGAAAGTGAAAGATAAATTGAAAATCTGGTGTATTAATACAATAAAATCTTATATCGAGGAACTATCGGCAGTTTGGGAAGAAACCGAACAAGTCACAACTGCAACAAATAGGATTTTAAAAGTTCACAATTCGATGATACTGTTTCTTGAAATAATAGTACAGGAAGCAGCATTGCAGAATGCAAAATCGGAAAGTTATGCTGAATTAAGGGATCAACTTCTAAGCGCTCTCATTTGTTTAATGGGAGAACCACTGTGTTATTTGCCAGATCATATATTAGAATCTCGATCGGAACAACCGTTACCAGAAAAGATTGTAATACTCATGAATCATATTACGGGGGATCTGCTTCAGTTCCTAAATATTATGAGCATAAGAAGTAAAAAACATTGCCCTAAGAAGAAAACTATGGACGAAGAAAGTTATAACATTAAAAAGATCCTCTTCGAATCGGATGAAAATGTATCGGACTTGGCGTACGCTAATTTGTATTTTTATATTTTAACAAAACCGCATTTATGGGAGAAAGTACCGCAAATCTACAATTGGCAATATATTTTTGAAGCATGTATATATCTCATTATTAAATTGCTTCAAGAAAAGGAAAAAGTTACCGTTGAGAAAGGATTAAATCTTATGGATCACCTGTTAAATAGATTAACAAAGCACTGTCTAATATCAGAGTTGTTGGAACTTAATATTTATTCGAACCTGTTTGACGCTATTGTGAACGTGATGATTTATTATGACAGCGACAAAGAACGTAGAAAAGCTTTAGAATTATTTCAGAAATATGTTGAGATGTTTGATGTCCAAGCTAGGTATCACGTTGTTCTGCGTTTATACCAAACTAGTGAACATTCAGGTTTACTTAGTTTGACATCTAGCATACTCAAAGATTCCATTATCGAATGTCTTCAAACAACACCTCCTATACCTTATTTTCTTGGGGATAACTTGAAAACTTTGTTGAAGTTGATTTGCAAATTATCACATGGCAGCGGGACAGATCTGGTAGAAATATCTGATGAAATAATCAGTAGTTTAAATCTTTTAAGATTTCTAGTTATCAGAGACAGGCACAATCAAACTGGAATTTGGAACGTGATAGATGATCTTAGAAATGACTTTCTAAAACCTTTGAGAGAAGCAATAAATTTATGTAAAGCACATTGGAAAGTAAAAATAAAGGATTTGGAAGAACAGAAGAAAATTATTGGAACAAGTGATATGGGATTTGAGAAAAGCGATGCTGAAATAGCATTGATCGTGGGCGGAGAAAAGTTGCCTCCATTGCCATTATCAGAAAAAATTTTATTTTGTCATAAGGCAGTGAATGGTCTTGATGTAATGGAGAGCATTTTGATCAGGGTCAATGAATGTATTTCTGAAACATCATTCACCAAAACTAACGATAATGCTGTAACATCAAAATAACAATGTACATTTATTGTGAAATAAAATGACTTCTTAATTTCGTTTATATCTAATAGTTTATTGTTTTGTACAAGTCCTAATGATTGTCATCGATTAATATATAATTAGCTTTTTGAAGTAAAGAAGGAGTAAATTTATATCGAGTTTTCGTTTTAATAGGTTTTAGAAGTATATGGACTTGTAGGGTATTACTCGCAGAACAAACCAACAATGCTACTACAAATGCACAACATTCGAGTCAAGACCATAACAAGGAAAGCGACGAGGACTATGAGAAAAATATCAAGTCAAAGATTCTTTATGCATCTTTAAAGTTTGTACATGATCTGGGGTGGAGCCAGCAAGCCATCAGTGCTGGTAATTTGTACAATATTAATTTTTCAGTTAAGTAGACGAGTTTTGGAAAGAATTCCTAACAATTATGAATGGTTGCGAATTCAAGAATTAAAAAGATTTAATTCACATTTTAACATATTTAATAATATTTATTATAGACTTTTAGTTTTGATTTCATGCACTTAGCACCTAACTGATTAATAAATAAGTATATTTAATGAAAAGTCATATATCAAAGGTGCTGAATCTATCGGATATCCTGGTGTAATTCATGGATTATTTCCGAATCATGGAGCAGATTTAGTTCAGTATTTTTACTTGACATGTAACAACCAGTTGAATAAAATGCTTAAGGAACAAGCTCTTGCTATTCAAGAAAATTCCACTAAAGAGAAAAAAACATTGGAGTCTCAAGTACAGGATGCTGTCCAGACAAGACTTAGAATGGTGATTCCGTACAAGAAAACTTGGCCTCAAGCTTTAGCTCTTATGACACTTCCCCCCAATGTTCCAATGTCGTTGGCTAATTTACTTACTTTAGTTGATGATATTTGTTATTATGCTGGTGACAGATCAGTTGATGTAAGAGTACTTTCATACAATTTTAATTGTCTTTTATATTTCAAATAACTCACAGAACAAATCTGCCCGATTAGATTAATTGGTATACTAGAAGAATAGTACTGGCAGGTATTTATAAGACTACCGAGTTGTATATGCTACAAGATAATAGCGAAGACCATAAACAAACTTGGAATTTCTTGGATAGGCGAATAAAAGAGGCAACACAAATTCATTCTATTCTTACAACAACTTCTGATATGGCTTTGCCAGAACAAGCTCTAAATCGTGCTACCGAAGCAGCCAGTGCTGCTTTTATTACAGTAAGTGGTTCCACAAGTATTTCAGTTTCATAATATATTTAATTTGTAGATTTTATGCATTTATAATTTTAGTATAATATTTACTCTAGAGCTTTTATTTTCTTCGAACTACAGAACTTGGAACTTTTGTAACAGAGTAAACAAATTTTTATCAACTTTAAACTAGTCCACAAAATTGTATTTGCATAAACATCCACAATCTAATTATTATAGTATAATAATATCTCAACTTAATACCTTTTTTATTTGTCAGGCACGTAATATACTTGGATTGAATTGGAATAGGTAAACCAATGTTAAGATAGAAAAAAATAAATTTTAGAAAAAAAGTCAATTGCAGTGTTTTTCCTGATTGTATTTATCGAAAGTAGATAAGTAATTCAAGAGCTACATGCACGTATTTTGACTTTATATGGTGAAATAAATGTTCAAGAGACACACAATTTAAGGCTGAATGAGCCATTACTGCTAATTTATTTCAGTAATATAGATTAACAAGATCTGTACATTTGAAGTCGAATTCAATAAATCTGAACTATTTTCCATGCAAGATATAAAGATAAAAATTGTTAGAAATATAAATTTAACAGTATATAACTTTTACCCTGCAATATTGTCGCGATTAAGTAAGGCAACATAGTTCCGTCTTTATATAAAATTATTTGATCTCTCTATAGAATGAGATCAATTTCCTTCCTTAACATTCAATTGAGCAGAAGATTAGTTCGTAATAAAAAGTATGTTTACACAGCCAGTGCCTAACGAGTTAACATTACGTTCCAAAATATAACGTATTTTACAATGAAATAATTCAGACAATACTACAAAATTATCTATTGTTATCATTTATAGGAGCCTCATTACCAATATCAATAACTCTGATATGATTCTATCCATTTTTATAATATCAATAATTCTGATACTGTTCTATCAATTTTTATAAAAAGAACAATAATATGTCGCAGACCTAACAATGAGCATTACAGTCTTTCTAAAAAATACTTGTATTAAATCTTTCATTACTTCTATGAATGAAACTTTTCTGCAAGAAACATTCGAACACCTTTCTATTTATATCGCTAATTTTACAGTAAGATTTGCACTGTATGCGTTTCATAAGAAATCAGGTTTAATTTTTGCCCTTTATTATTAATAATGAGCTTCTTCTATGTAGCCTTTGATAGTTTTTGGTAAAGGTAATTTGTGGATATTATCCAGTCTAGTATTCTGACGTATAACAAACCGACAGAGGTACTGTAAACTTCGAACTTGCGTAAATCTGCTTACTGGTTTTGTTAATCTAACTGGAAATGCTGGCTGACCCGGATACCTAGGTCGTGAATAACAAAATGGAGCCGACTGGCTAGAATTCATTGAATATGCAATTAAATCAGCTACAGAGCTGAATCCTGCACTTGCACTTTGGTTACAGAAAGAAAATAAACCACCGCTATGTTCCATACGAGCATGGAGTAACTTACCAGAGGATTTAAAACTAAGTGTCAAGACGTATCTAGAAAAACAAAATTGGTGTCAGCAATACTAACTACATTACATAGGTTACTATTACCAATGCATTTGGAAAACAAACCTGACATCTGATGAGTCTCTAACTAAAAATGCACCGTCTGGTTCAGATATTAGTTTGGCGTCAGCTTCATTGCCCGATATAGGTCCCCAATACCATCCGTAGTTACTTAATTTAAGCAATTCCTCTGTGAGACTTGCTTTCACTTTATTATCATGATTTAATGTCTCGTCAATGTTCACGGGATCTAAAATATTTTCAATCGGATGATCTGTTACTTTATTTTCTACTGCAAGGGGATATCCCAATCGTTCCTGGTTAACAGAACAAGACTGAAAAGGACTAGGAACGTTTTCATATCTATTGTCTGCTTGGAGTTCAAAAATGGCTTCTAAATCAAGCAAATCCAGTTTTCTGTCGACGTCAAAGTAGTTTTCTAAGGTTTCATTGAAACTTTTTGAAACTTCTTCATCTTGGAGAGATGAATCATAAATGATCGGAGTTTCGTTACTATTCAGGTCATCGGAAGATTCAATGATACTTTCCGATTGTATTTCCGATACGTTACTCTCGTTACTCTCCTCTGTACAAAACCTGGATTTGTCATCTTGAACTGTCAACAAATCTGGATTTGTTTTATCTTCCGATACCGAGCTGGATACTTGAATCTCATTCCCCTGTAAAAATATCTCTTACAATTAGATCAAAAACACAGCTGTCATTGTTGTGTACTTACTTTTTGCTTCGACTTGCACTCTGACAGCTTCTTGGTTTGCATATGATCTTTAATGTTTTTGAAGAAACTAAACGACGTTTTTCTTGGAACAGTATTGTTAATATTGCACTCGACAATTCTAATGTCTACATCCTCCCGTTTTATTACGCTAGCACGTCGTGACTTACGTCTCCAAAGAAAATCGAACGTTCTCGTAATTAGTTTCCGTGGTTTCAAAACTTGCTTTGGTGTTTTCTCTGCACCAGGAGGAGCAGCAACGATCTGTTCCTCCGACGTCTGATTCAACATATTCAAATGTTGAGTGACCTTTCAAACTGGCTCCGAATCGGGGAAAGGATATGATTCCACTATCTTATCGGGAATTATTTCACACGCCATCTATTTCTTATCCAGTCTTCTTCCCGCAAATACAATTTTTTTTCTGGTATTCGAGAATTTTCATTGCAGTACACTGCTTCACGAACGTCCATCCGAATTACTCTCGCACTGACTAAACACAACGATGTTTTTGTGGACAATGTCTCTCAATGCTGCGGCTGCGTATCTTCGTATTCTTCATATCTAACTAACAAGCTGTGTATAGTATAGTTGACAATAGTTGAGTATAGTCAAGTATAGTCCGTGAGTATAGTTGTGTCTTGTGTGATTGTGTCCATTTATATACAAGTTTGCCGAGTCTGCGCTCTGCGCTTGCGGATCACCGATCAGCGTTGCCAATTGTTATATATAAATTATAAATAATTATATATCATTATATATATTTAGACTTAGACCCGGCTTCCAGTGGATAACATGCCATGTTCTAAGATTACTTCATCTATCAGATAACGGATATGGGCAAAGGGTTATAGCCTGTTGAGGATAATTACAACTTTATTCAAAGTAATGAATAAAGATGTATAAAAATAATGAATAAATTATCAATGAACACAGACATTTGACGAATTATATATGATTTCTAATGTCACTATTGTTGCATTAGAAACACTAGATTTTTGCAAATTTTGCTTACTGGAAAATTTCCGTACACAAAATTCAATTCTACTCGTTTCATGTAAACACTGCAACTTGGAACCATACATATACATATATGTACAATGTACATTCCAGTACATTCTACTCTACGTAAATACGTGGTAAATACAGTGTCACCAAACATAAACTATCGAAATGTGCAGCTTGTCAAAACTAGATTCCATATCTATAGTACGATAAAATGTGGGAATGATTATTTGCCACTTGTAATGAAAATAACATTTCCAATTACAAGTTTAATTATTTTAAATGCAATTTAATGGGTTAAATCAGAATGGCCCCACTTACGGATTTACTTTCCTGTAGTATAATCGGTAATCTCTTATTTTAAATATCTCTATGCATAATTAAGTCATTTAAATATTTATTACCTTTTTATTGTATTTCAGAAAAGGATTCCAATGGAGATGTGTTATGGACATGGTCCTATCCATTCATTTCAGAATTACAGAAAGCAGTTGTTTATAGGAAATGTAACTTAGAATCGGAATATAATTCTTCACAAGTATTTGTATTTTCAAGACATAAGCACGATTGGTTTTATATACATTCCAGCGAAGTATTTGATTCTGATAAATTACCAAAAGTAAGTTAAAATAGTTTTCACAAATAAAATAGATATGGAACGATATTCATGTTCTCTTCTATTAATAGGTAAAACAATTCGCTTTAGTTCTATTTGCAAAAGATTTTAATCCACGAAAATATGAAGTTCTTTCACGAGTCCTTAGCAAAATGTACTGTAAAACTGGGAAACCAACAGAAATCTTACAGCTATACCTTTCTGTATTTACAAAAGGATCTTGTTCTACCCAAGAAAATGGAACATTTGTATCGGATGATTTCAATAGTCATCGTTTTACAGTGAATACCAACATCAGAGAATTAATTAAAGCTTTTGAGTTGGAAACTATATTAATATATACAGCTTTATTATTGAAAAAAAGGATAGTGGTTTATCATCACAGTTTAGAACAACTTTTGAAATGGACTGGCTTATTTCCAGCATTGATGAAACATCGAAAAGTTAGCGATTACTTATTTCCTTGGGTTGATTTAGTTGACGACGAACTGGCAGAATTAAAGGTACAATATATTAATATATTGCACTGTTTATAATTACAATAAGTCCTAAGTTAACAAACTTTTTGTAGAGACATTCCCATTATGTTGCTGGTTGTAGAAACAGCTCGATATCATCCAGAACAGATTTGTTTGATCTACTTGTGAACATTCCAGCTAGAGAAATTACAGTAGCTTCGCATGCAAAAGGTAAAAAGAAAATTTGAAAAATTTTCCTCTGGTGAATACACTGTCTTTGCAACACATCTTTTCGTTCTAGAGAGCCTGACAATGACAAAAACACATAAGGAAATAGCTCTCTTTATGGTTCAGTTATGCGAAAATCAAACCTACACCGAAGCCCAAATAATATCTGAGATTAATGATAAAACTCAGGATCTACTGAATCAACTAACATCTTTGGCTGTAGTTCAAGGACCTGATGGTAGAAAGATGGTGTCTGCACAAACACTAAAGGAAAAGAATTTACCAGCGGCAGTGGAGAATTTCTTAATCAATTTGGCTGTTGTAGAAAATTTATTCCTATTATAACACATTATATATTTTTGTAAATAAATGCATTTACTCGAGATGTTTCAGTATTGTATATTGTAAGACAAAGACGATACAGTGAAAATTTAATAAATGAAATGATAGGTATAAATAGATGCATTTTTATGTACACCCAATACAATTTCTTAAATAAATATAATTCATATACATGGAATATACTTATTCAATATTATTTTTACCATATCATAATGAAAGAAATCTTGCGTAACGGACCTTACAATTAGACCAAATATATGTACTTAAATACAGACCCGGTTTTGGATAACATGCCATGTTCTGAGATTACTTGGATTACTTCATTTATCAGATGACGGATGTAGGCAAAGTGCTTGAAAGTGTTGAAAGTCCCAGTACCCGAAGCTAAAATGTACCTACATATTAGAGATCCCCGTTTCACGTGTATGTAAATACACGTGGTACGTGAACCGTGTAGTGCGAATTTAAGGATCCGTGAATACGGATCCGTGAATGCGGATCCGTGTAGCACGGGTCCGTGTTACACGGGGCTGCGAACACGGATCCGTATATTACACGGATCCGTATTCACGGATCCGTTCGTCGGCACGTTCGAGTCCGACAACTGAGGCGTTATTGTTTTTAGATCGAATTCTTTTCTACTGTTGACGTTAGAAGTGAGACAATAATAAAGTTGCGGTAAATTGTTCGACGTTAAATGACCGTATATTAAAATGCATATGTAAAATAAAAATACGAACATTTGTGAAATTAAAATACACGGGTACCCGTGTACTTAGTATTATATTACGTGCATTAAAATTCGGATTCGTTTATTGCACGTGAAATAGGGACCTCAATTAGATGTGATTCTGGAAGCGGGTAGCGCAGATGGAAAGAGATACTGAATAAATTAGCGGAAATAGCGCACGAAATAAAACAGGTGTTAGAAGAGCGATGCGTTCATTACGAAATAGAGAGCGATACTGACGTGAAAGAGAACAATACAAAGAAAAAGAAAGGATTACATAGACAGACATAAGTATGGATTTAAAGACGGCAGCATTGGTGACGCGTAAATATAAACAGAAAACGTATTTGTGTAACGCCCGCGTTACTTGAGGCGTGAGCGTGAACAACGACTGTCCAGAGCTAACACACATTTTGAAAAACAAATTTTTGGATTACAGGTAACAAAAAATAATTAACAAAAGTTTACGCAATAAAATTTAATGAATTATTTTTTTATTTTGATATAAAAAAACCAAAATGTTTACATTTTCAGGTAAAACGCGTTTTTTTCGCGTTACAATATTTCCCACAGTTGAAAACAACGTTCGGAACTATATCCGACAAATACTTAATTGCAAGTCTTGCAATTGTCGGATATTTTCTCATACGGACATAAATCAAACCGTAACTGTGGTTTCGCAATATATTTTTCGTATTCTCCGTGTATGTCGGACATGTCAACAATGTCGTCATTATATAAAAATTGTAAGGTAATTGTGCATAAAAGGTCCCACCCCACCGACTTCGATGATTTTTTAATATGTTGTCAGGGTGAAGATTCTATGTGTGTGGACAACTTTTTCCTATACATGTAACCGCCGCTCAGTCTTAATTTTTGAGATATTTGCGAAAAACTGCAGCTATTACTATACATTTAATTTTGTCTATACATGCACGCCCGTGCTGTGCGTATGCGTCAGCATGATGCGACCGCTCGTCAACTGTTTCTACAGATATACAATGTATATCACTACGATCGTTGAACGATATTCTACATATATACGGTGATACATATGTATGTATATAAGGTGAGCTTTTAATTTTGAAAAACTGCCTGAGAATGTAAACATTTTGGTTTTTTTGTACCAAAATAGAAAATTAATTGAATAAATTGTATTTCGTAAAATTGTGTTAATTATTTTTTGTTACCTGTAGCTCAAAAATTTGTTTTTCAAAATGTGTGTTAGCTCTGGACAGTCGTTGTTCACGCTCACGCCTCAAGTAACGCGGGCGTTACACAAATACGTTTTCTGTTTATATTTACGCGTCACCAATGCTGCCGTCTTTAAATCCATACTTATGTCGGTCTATGTAATCCTTTCTTTTTCTTTGTATTGTTCTCTTTCACGTCAGTATCGCTCTCTATTTCGTAATAAACGCATCGCTCTTCTAACACCTGTTTTATTTCGTGCGCTATTTCCGCTAATTTATTCAGTATCTCTTTCCATCTGCGCTACCCGCTTCCAGAATCACATCTAATTGAGGTCCCTATTTCACGTGCAATAAACGAATCCGAATTTTAATGCACGTAATATAATACTAAGTACACGGGTACCCGTGTATTTTAATTTCACAAATGTTCGTATTTTTATTTTACATATGCATTTTAATATACGGTCATTTAACGTCGAACAATTTACCGCAACTTTATTATTGTCTCACTTCTAACGTCAACAGTAGAAAAGAATTCGATCTAAAAACAATAACGCCTCAGTTGTCGGCCTCGAACGTGCCGACGAACGGATCCGTGAATACGGATCCGTGTAATATACGGATCCGTGTTCGCAGCCCCGTGTAACACGGACCCGTGCTACACGGATCCGTATTCACGTGTTCGTGGATCCGTGTACACGGATCCGCATTCACGGATCCGTATGCACGGATCCTTAAATTCGTACTACACGGTTCACGTACCACGTGTACACCAGTGTACACGTGTATTTTAGTACACGTCCAAAACCGCGATCTCTACTACATATATAGAAGGGAAAGGGGAAATGTCGCCAAATCACATTCTGTATAAATATTTATAAAAACTGTAACTGTAATAAGTAATATATATATACATATATATATATATATATATATACAGGGTGTCCCAAAATTCGTGAAAATCCCGAAAGGGGGTGGTTCCTGAGACCATTCTAAGAGACATTTTCCTTTGCACCAATGTCAACTGCGGCTTTGTTTAGGAGTTATTAACGAAAAACACGGACCAATCAGAGCGCGCCCTGGCCCGGCGCGCCACGCCGCGCCGGCAAGCGAGTGTCGGTGGTACGCCGCGACATCGCAACGAACAAGAGTTTCTCGATAATGTGAACTCTCTCCGATTTTGATGAGCTTTGGATATGTTGTCAAGACCATAATTCTGAACAACATTTCTCTTTAGACTTTTTGGCGATCGGCTTTAGTTTACGAGATAAGTAACTTGTAATTGTAAATCGATCGATGTACTATCTGAACTATCTCCTCTCCGATTTCGATGCGCTTTGGATACGTTGTCAAGACCATGATTCTGAACAACATTTCTCTTTAGACTTTTTGGCAATCGGCTTTAGTTTACGAGATAATCGTAAAAAAAGAGAAGAAGCAGAAACTGATTGAATTAAAAACTCACGTATTCAGCCGTAAATCCATTTGCTGCTTCGAAATGTATGTCACTGGGTCACTCGGTGACGAACTGCACAGATGTCTTCAGGTACACGGCAGTACCGAAAGCCAAGGGACGTACGGCCAGGTCGACGAGCTGCACAGCCGGTGGTAGAAGGCCTAAGGGATGCGCGGTCAAGTCGACGATCCAGAATTTAACTTTCACTTTCGAATCGATAAATAATTCGTATGTTTATTTTACACAGATGCCTTGAAATTTTTCCACACTCACAATCACTGTTCACATTTGTCAACACATAGTTATGCACTAATAATAATTGCCATATCCCTTGTACTGCTGCACAAATCACAACAATCAGGTAATGCAATCACTAGACTGCGGATTTCATGCATTTGTAGCAAATATGAGTAGGTGCATTTTAATACAGTAGAGAGATTAAAATAATTTCAAAGCACCATAGTATTATTTTCAACTTCTTAAAATGATCACAGTAAGAATCAAATATCTATCTGGCTCCCCTGTCCCTTGTAATAGCGGCAGCCAACATTCATTTTGCATAAAGATTCGCAGTCTAGTGATTAGTTTAAATATCACTATCAAAAACACAGCTAATAGCAACCGTTAGCTTTGAATTGACAAGTCTTTGGAGATGTTCTCTCTACCGCGGCTCGAACGACACTAATTTTCCTCAAGATTTTTCTAAAGAATTTAGGAAGGGCATTTAGAGTGTCGAAATTCGAAATGCACGCTGTAGCACGAGAACGACGGGACGGTTAGACGAAAAACAGAATGCGAGAAGGACCGCTGTAAGCTTTGTGGCAAACACATGTTTAGTTTTTCCTGCAGGTTGGTACGTAGAGTCGATGGGTAACTGTTCGAAAACGTCATCCGTCCTTTTACCCAGCAGGGGGTAAAAATGTCAGGTCAGCGTAGCATCCCTATTGTCCTATACCTTCCTTAAGAAACTTTCTAAAAGAAGGACAGACGACGTTTTCGAACGGTTACCCATCGACTCTGCGTACCAATCTACAGGAAAACCTAAACATGTGATTGCCATAAGTCTTAAAGGGGTCCTTCTCGTATCCTGTTTTTCGTCCAACCGTCCCGTCGTTCTCGTGCTACAGCGTGCATTTCGAATTTCGACACTCTAAATGCCCTTCCTAAATTCTTTAGAAAAATCTTGCGGAAAATCAGTGTCGTTCGAGCCGCGGTAGAGAGAACATCTCCAAAGACTTGTAAATTCAAAGCTAACGGTTGCTATGTATTAGCTGTTTTTTTGACTGTGATATTTAAACTAATCACTAGACTGCGAATCTTTATGCAAAATGAATGTTGGCTGCCGCTATTACAAGGGGCAGGAGCCAGACAGATATTTGATTCTTACTGTGATCATTTTAAGAATTTGAAAATAATACATTGGTGTTTTGAAATTATTTTAATCTCTCTACTGTATTAAAATGCACCTACTCATGTTTGCTACTAGTGCATGAAATCCGCAGTTTAGTGATTGCATTACCTGATTGTTGTGATTTGTGCAGCAGTACAAGGGATATGGCAATTATTATTAGTGCATAACTATGTGTTGACAAATGTGAACAGTGATTGTGAGTGTGGAAAAATTTCAAGGCATCTGTGTAAAATAAACATACGAATTATTTATCGATTCGAAAGTGAAAGTTAAATTCTGGATCGTCGACTTGACCGCGCATCCCTTAGGCCTTCTACCACCGGCTGTGCAGTTCGTCGACCTGGCCGTACGTCCCTTGGCTTTCGGTACTGCCGTGTACCTGAAGACATCTGTGCAGTTCGTCACCGAGTGACCCAGTGACACACATTTCGAAGCAGCAAATGGATTTACGGCTGAATACGTGAGTTTTTAATTCAATCAGTTTCTGCTTCTTCTCTTTTTTTACGATTATCTCGTAAACTACAGCCGATCGCCAAAAAGTCTAAAGAGAAATGTTGTTCAGAATCATGGTCTGGACAACGTATCCAAAGCTCATCGAAATCGGAGAGGATTCACATTATCGAGAAACTCTTGTTCGTTGCGATGTCACGGCGTACCACCGACACTCGCTTGCCGGCGCGGCGCGGCGCGGCGGGCCAGGACGCGCTCTGATTGGTCCGTGTTTTTCGTTAATAACTCCTAAACAAAGCCGCAGTTGACATTGGTGCAAAGGAAAATGTCTCTTAGAATGGTCTCAGGGACCACCCCCTTTCGGGATTTTCACGAATTTTGGGACACCATATATATATATATATATATATATATATATATATATATATATATATATATATATTATATTTTTATTTTATTAAAAGTTAAATTTTAATGTGAATGTTGGTAATATGAAATCTGTATTTATTTCCTTATCCTTATAAGTTACTTTATTTGAAAAAAGAATAGTAATATATTTGTGTTGAGGATTATTGAGGATAATGCATTACTATTGCGGATTCGCCTTTAGGCATGTGTAAGCGCCAGGATAGGATCAAAGAGGATAGGATAGCGTCACTTCGGCAAGTGTAGCATGGTGAAAGGTTGTTCTAATGTTATTGTTATACAGACAGTTCAGTGTAAAGTAAGAGTGAGACTGATTATATTAAATATAGCCTACACGTTAATCGCTATAATAAATACTATTACATAGAAAGTATAACCACAGTTATTTTCCACTTCATCCAGTCTTCCACAAATAACAATTTGTATCACGGTTGTGTTGTTCAAATAACATCGATAGTAAACTAAAACTAAATCATATTTTTTCTTGGATAATTCGATGAATATATGACAATATATGTGAACTTTATGTTATATATTACGAAATCAGGTTGTTTAAATTGACTCCATGAATTACTTCATGATTGACTCACATATTACGGAAAGCCATTTTTCACTCAAGCCAGTGCTTGAGTGCTGCGATAATTGCAATTGCAATATAGTGCAAATTTCCACGCGCATGCGCGGCCAAACAGTGACGTATCTATGTATATTGTATATGTATTAGCGGTTAGGTTAGGTTATATTGGCGGGAATGTACCGAAACCATCTGTTCCGGACAAAAAGACTTCCTACGAGTTACAAAATATACACAAATACACATGTTATACATTCATTTTTCACAATCAAATCATAACAATTCTTAAAAATTTTACGAGGTGATCAAGGTACCCAATGTTATCGAGAATTTTACCTTACTGAGGCTAAAATAGTCGCGTATGCGCGAGAAATCCTGCACAATATCTCACTGTCTCAGCACTCAGCACTCAGCACTCAGCACTCGAGCCAATCTCATTGCCTCACTCAGTACTTATTGTTAGTACTGGTCGGAGTCGGAATCCGTCGTGACAAAACGTCGCGTCGTTAGAAAACGGACATTCTAGATTATCTACGCAGGTTTACTGGATATATTTGTGGGAGAAAATGCCGCGATACGGAAACAGACGTGAAAATGCTCTCAATCGAGCGGATGGTATGTATGAGTAGCCACACAGAAGAATGTGGCCGATGGATATTTTATCTAGAGTAGCGGTTTCCAACCTTCATCCTACTACGCCTCATCTCTAAAAAAATTTTTTATAGACAAGTTTTAAATGATAATAACTTTATTACAAGAAAATACCGGCGCAAAAAATATTTTGGCGTCTCCCCTGGCAATAGTCTGCGCCTCCCCTGGGAACCGCTCCTCCCAGGTTGGAAACCGTTGATCTAGAGTCCAAAAATTTTTACGCCCCATCAATACCGATTTTCGATTACCCATATTGCCCAACTTGACCGTGTGTCTTCCCAGTAATGGTTAATTATTGCAAACATTAATCTTACTTGTCACATAACATTCGAACTGCCTATAGTCACGTTTGTCCAATTCTTTTTCCGAAAAATATTACTTTTGGACAACCATATGCACCTGCGATAGAAATTCTGCAAGCGGTCAAGAAACAGTACGATGCTATTAATTGCAATCGCAACATTCGCGATTCTGTTCTTTATGTATATCTTTTCTCGAATGAGAAGATTTATACCCAATCAGCCAGACCGGCCTCGAGTAGATATCGAGCACAGCCTGCAAGCGTACGATGCCAGCAGATGGCGAGCATTACGCGGGCAGAACGCTGCTCGAAGCTGAGAATGTTCGGAATCTGCTCGATTTTGGACAGCGCACCCGACGATACTTATTGTTGCGCCGATGTCTAGCATTCTGCTGGTAGGGTCTGCCCGGTAAAAGCTGCGGGCAGTACGCAGGCAACTCGGTCCTGGATTCTGCCCGCTTTTAAGAGGGCAGCACGGTTGCACTAATTTTTTTGTTTGATTGTTTTACGTCGCTTCTTCAACTGCTATGGTTATTAAGCGACGGAATCTACGGGTGGGTTCCGAACCACGATGGACACCACACTATTTAATGTGGCGAATGCCGTTATACAGGGCAGGACGCACTAATATTAGTGCCACCGATGAGAATACCTTGTCTGTGTAATGCGACGGAGGCAGAATTCAGGACCGAGCTGCTTTCGTTTTGCTCGAGCACTTATGCCGGGCAGACGCCAGCTCTTTCTGCCAGCAGAAAGCGATACTCCTGCTGACGCAGATGCCTGTCCAAAATCGAGCATTCTACTTTCTGGCTATATGGAAATTGTCTCTAAATAATTGACTATGAATAAAAATTGCACAGAATCTAAATAAACAGAACCTTATCGTTTTTATAAGCAAGAACATATGAATCGCTTTTAGTGCTCGGTAGGTTTAGTATTAAGAAAGAAAAGAAATGTCTAATTGTAAGTAACTCCAGATTGTTGCACTTCAGGTACAAAATTTTTATTTTGCATAAAGATCCGCTGTATAATTATATGCATTAAATATAAATCTTGGTAATACATGAGTGTTTATTCTTTTTAACAGTATTCATTGATGCAGGGGAACCTGCTCGGGCATTAGATACTTTGCAAGAAATCTTCCGGAATAAAAATTGGATGTTCCAATGGTCAGAGTCTGTTTTGGAACCCATAATGTTCAAATATTTGTACCTATGCGTGGAACTAAAACAGTCGTACATAGCGAAGGAGGGTCTATTTCAGTATCGAAAAAGGTTCCAACCAGTCGATGGTGGAAGTTTAGAAAACGTCATACGTGGGTATCTCGGCACGGCGGAGGAAAAAACGAATCAAGCGAGGAAACAAAGTCAGCAAGCTGTTATAGATATAGATGATCTCGAGAACTTAGCTACGCCGGAAAGTATTCTGTTGTCTGCGGTAAGCGGTGACGATGCTCAAGATAGAAGTGACCGTACAATCCTAACACCTTGGGTAAAATTTTTATGGGAATCCTATAGTCAATGTTTGGAAATGTTAAGAACTAATGTACATGTAGAAACACTGTATCATGACATTGCACGTATGGCCTTCCAATTTTGTCTTGAATATAATCGTAAGACTGAATTTCGTAAGTTATGTGAAAAGTTGAGAAAACATCTAAATGAAATTTGTAAATTACCAGCACTGGTATCGAATGTTTCTATGAATAGAGCCGAAACTCAACAACTGAACTTGGAAACACGATTGAATCAGCTTGATTCTGCAATTCAAATGGAGTTATGGCAAGAGGCTTTAAAGTCTTCTGAAGATGTACACGGAATGATGAACTTGTCTAAAAAGCTTCCAGTACCAAAAACTATGGCCAATTATTATCAGAAGTTGGCCATGATGTTTTGGAAAGCCAGAAATTATCTTTTCCATGCTGCCGTGTTATTCGAATTGCTGCAACTATCTCGTGAAATGAAGAAGGACATGTCGTTGGAAGAACAACAGAGAATGGCCAATCGTGTCTTATTAGCTACATTATCTATTCCACTGCCATCGGCTCATCCGGAATTTGATCATCTTATCGAAACAGATAAGAGTCCATTGGAGAAAGCTCAGAAGCTTGCAACACTTTTAGGTCTCACTCAACCACCAACTAGAGTCTCTCTGCTTAAAGATATCGTTCGTTTGAATATTGTGAATTTAGCATCTCCGCAATTACAAGATTTGTATTCATGGCTAGAAGTTGAATTTCATCCTTTGGAGCTATGTACTCGAGTAGATTCTGTTATTCAAACTCTGCAAACTGACGAGAATAGTCCTTTGATTCAGTATATTCCAGCCTTACAGGACATAACGCTTGTTCGTTTTATTCATCAAATATCACAAGAGTATCAAACTATACAGTTTGCCAGGCTTCTGGAGCTTGCTAAATTTACAACGGAATTTCATTTAGAGCGTCTCTTAGTTGACTGTGTAAGATACAATGATATGCAAATAAGAATTAACCATGGCAAGAAATGCGTGAACTTCGGAGTCGATTTGTCCGAGGCTCAGAGGGAAGATCATCCTGACGGTCCGGTTCTGCAAGCTATGCCTTCTGAACAAATCCGTTGTCAACTTGTAAATATGGCTACTGTGTTGCATAGAGCAATCCATATTATCAATCCAAATAAAAAGAAAATGGAACGCGAGAAGTTGCGCAACGCTATGGTAGGTCATTACCATGAAACTAAATTGAAGGAGCATCAAAGAATTCTAGGAAGACATAAGATTATCGAAGAAAGGAAAGAGTACATTGAACACATTAACACGGTTCGCGAAGAAGAGGAAATGCGTAGACAAGAAGAATTGCAGAGACAGCAAATGTTGGCTGAACAGAAGAGATTGGAGCAAGAAAGAGAGGAGCGTGAAAGAAAGCGGCAGCAGAGCGAGATTCAACAAATTAAGGACCGTCATCTCAAAGAGAAAATGCAACAAATTTCTCAGACTAGTCACGGCCAGAAAGTACTGAAGAAACTGGACGAGGACGAGATTGAGAAGTTAGATGCGAAACGAATTGCAGCTCGGGAAGGTGAAGAGTTGCAGGAAGAACGCAGAGAAATGCAACAGAAGTTGAAGTCTCAGGAGAAGAAGATCGATTACTTGGAGCGTGCCAAACGGATAGAGGAAATACCATTGTTAGAGAAAGCAGTCGAGGAGAAGATGGAGCAAGCCAAGTTACAATGGGAGCAAGCCAAGTTACGATGGGAGCAGCAAGAGACAGAATGGATTGCTGCAGCCAAAGAAGAAAGACAGCAAGCTGTCGCAACGAGAGAACGCATGGCTAGAATGAAGGAGGACCATGATAGTTTCTTGTCGAAGATACTGGCCGAACGTAAGAGCATTTATCTCAAGAAGCTCAAAGAGTTTGAAACAGTACTAAACGAGGAGAGAGCTAGTAGATTATTGAAGCGTAAGGTAGAGCGTAAAGCTGAACGCAAAGCGAGATGGGAACATGAACGTGCCGAGGCTCTGGAAAGAAGACGACAAGGGGAAGTGCATGTCAAACAGAAAGAGGAGAAACGACGAACGAAGGAGGAGAAAGCAAGGAGAGAAAGAAGAGAGATTAATACGTGCCTAAGAACAAGTAAGCGTTTGGCTAAGATTGAGGAAGCTAAAATTGAACGGGAATTGGAAGAGGAGAGACAAAAGGAAAAAGAAATGGGCGACACATGCAGACGTCATTGCACAGCAGAAAATCCAGGTATGCTATTTCATATATACAAAGAAGAATAGATACAATTTTGAACCCCGATTAGAATAACACATTTCTATGATTACAGTGGAAACAATGTCTTCGCGTCGCAATACTGATGCGAAAGTGGACGGTAACAAGGAAGAGTTCAATCGTCGGAAGAGACGCAAGACAACAGACAACAAGTGGCGAAAAGACGAATTGGAAAGACCGAAAAAACAGAATTCTTCAGATACATGGCGACGAGGCGATTACGAGAAGGATGATGCTCGAGATAGAGATAGGGAGAGGGACCGGGATAGAATAGTAGATAGAGACCGTGGGAGGGATGTGCGTCCCGTAAGTACATAACGAAAAATAAAAGACAAATTTTCATGGTAACGCATAATGTATATTCGCTTTTACAGCCGCGAGATATTCCTACACGTGAGCCCATAACGGATGGTTTTCGTGGCCGTGGTAGAATCATGGGTAGAATGCCCGAACGTCGTGGACCTCCCCCTGTTGGCGGTACCGGCCCTCATCGTGATGACACAATGCGTAGCACCAATCAGAATTGGCGCGATAAACTCGACTCCTAAACCCGAGGAAAAGTCAGAGTTGGGCAAAATGTAATTTCAATTACATTTACAATTACAATTACAACATTGATTAGACACCTACTCAATGGAAATGTCTAAATAGAACAAACAAAAAGCATATGTTAGGAAACATTTATTATTTATTAAATATTTATTTGTAGCTAATTATTTGATATTACACAAAAACGATTACCATTACTTTTCAAAATGACCCTCATTTCAAAGTTGGAGTCAGATAATATATAACATATGCTTTTTTGTTTGTTCTTTTTAGACATTTCCATTGAATAGGTATCTTATTTAGTGCCATTTTGACGTTAAGTAATTGCAGACCACAATTACAATTACAGTAATTCAGAAAGGAGTGATTGCAATTGAGTCTAACAATTACTTCAGTGTAATTGTTCTTTTAAAGCACTAATTTTTATGTTTTAGACCATTTAACCGTTTTTTTATTGTAATTATAGTCCACTTTTGCACATTTAATTGACGATGTAATTAAATACACATGTAATTAGTTACTGCCTAACTCTGGGAAAAGTAAACTTGCTCTCTTTTTTGTAATCATTATGAAAATTACCATTTCTGTTTTTCACACTTGTTTTTTTGGAAATAAAAATAAATTCCTTGTAACAAAAATATAAATGCGTTCAACAAAAAAAAACTATAATAGAATTCTATTTTTTCCCGTAATTACTCTTCCGATCAACAATCGTAATGTTACTCGATTACCCTTCCGATCTACGTATATAGATTCTACCGCTGACTCTACCGTGATTCTACCGTGAGAGTCTACCGCTATTACTGTCCTCTCTCTTTTCTCGGGAAAAACTCTTGCGAGAGAGAGAGAGAGGTGCCTGTTCGGGCGCCAATTTGTCACGTCGCGTCGTCTAGGTGTCGCGCAAAGGATGGTTTGAGGAATTACGTATCGCGAACGAGAACTTCGAATCTACGAAAACCGCACAATACACACTGGTCCACGCGTTCGATCTAGTAGTCCAGTCGCCAGGTAATGGCCAATATGGCCTATGGGTCCTACAAACTTCTCCTTTTCATTTTTGAAAACAGCATTAAATTTCCTTCAAATTTCACTGTTCCAACGTATTGTTTGACCCAATAGGTACCGAGAGACGGGTGTTCAAAATTAGGAAATGTTTCTCAAAATGACATTTTGAGCCTTACAATGTAAGGGGTATACATAGTATGTAGATGTGTTGAAAAACTAAAATTATGAGCCAAAAACTTGCAATTTCCTGCTAAATGTCACAATGTGTGTGCTAAAAGTCACAACGTTAGACCAGTGAAATTTGAAGGAAATTTAATGCTCTTTTCAAAAATATAAAGAAAAAGTTCGTAGGATTCATAGTTTTTGAGTTATAGACGAAATACCAAAAACAGGTAACAAAAATCGTGGTTTTTTCCCCCTCCCCAAGTTAGTATGTACAGGGTCCTCGAGGTCGAAAACTCAGATTCGACTCCCCAGTACTCCCGAAATGACGTGCCACGTTAAGTTCGGAATACTTTCCAGGTAGACGCCCTTTTTTCGACCTGGCGACTGGACTATAGCTGTTCATTTGGTAAAAAAGTAACTTGCCCAAATAGATGTTTATTGAATGTATGTATATTGCTTCCTAAATGTCCATGACATTCGAAAACGACGAAATTAATGAGATTTATTAAAAATTGTGATCAGAACAAGCATTTAAAAATCTACATTTTATGAATCCTATTTGCCAGTGAAAATTACCTCTTTTCTTATCGATACCCTGGAGAATCTATTTAATATTATGTGTCCATTTTTTTTGCAAATGAATAGTATTTGTCTGTATTTAGAGTATACTCTTGTACTAAGATTTAATATTTATAATTTATTGAAATAACAATGCTCAATAAACTAAAGAGAATCTTCGAAGTTTCCAATCTTTGGTGAAGGATATCTTTCGAGTCCCCCATGGGCCCTAATTGTATCGAAGTGCATTACTATCAGCGTTCATTTCTCTATGAAATCGTGCAAGAATCACATCCTGTTCGGTCCCGGTACACAAGTTATTATTGTTTAAAGCGTATGTGTCGCCTGAATTGCGGCCGAACCTCTGGCATTTTTATGATGCAGTCGAACAATTAATATTGAAAGGTGTTGAAGAAAAAAGTGATGACAATAATGATTTGTCAATATAATATAGTATAATGTCAATTGTCATTGTTGTTTATACAATAAAAATTATATTTTTATTTTTTATAATTAATATTATGCTTTCCCACAGTTTTAAATAAAATATTTTTAATTATGTTTATAAAATCCATTACTTCAAAAATGATTGATTATTGTGTTTATTTAAAACCTGAACCTGATTTATCAGACACTTCCGATAATCTGAGAAAAAAATGTTTTAAACAAAACTTGATCAACATTCAGCAGTCTACAAATTTCAATCCAAAAAATTGAAAAAGAAATTTTTAATGCATAAATAATTAAAGTCACCTCGAATTTTTAAATACCAATATGTATTTTTGACTTCATAATATTGTAGCTGATATCAAAACGAATCCAACGACCTAAATTACTATACCTTTAAACTTTCAAATAGTGCTAAAATATTAATGAACAGCTAGATCGAGCGCGTGAAACAGTGTGCGATATTCTGAACAGCTCGCGAACAGGTACAGGGTTCTACGTGGGGAAAAGCACGAGGCAAATGATACAAGAGAGATTAGCTTTACGTCGTTTATTTAACGAATGGTCATCTAATAGCTGTCAGTGGAAACTGACAGCGGTCAAATACAAGCCGGCGCGATTACAATTTTGTAGCGACGAATGTACGGTCGCTCGCGCTTATTTCTCTCTTCTTCTCGCGTCGAACACGACAGTTACAAGATCTTACAATTAGACGGGATTCCACGTACCAGGGTTTCGGAGCCGGTAGACAAAATTCTTAACTCCAACTCTGACTCCAATTCCTCTTTTTTTCCTCCTCTGACTCCGAATCCGACTCCGATTCCGAGTCCGACTCTCCAAATTGAAAAAATATGTACTCCAAATAATTAAGAGTTGTCATAAAACTGAATAAATACTTGAAATATTGTATTAAAGTCTAAGAATATGGAACAGATAACTCTAATACAACACAACACGACTGTTACTTTCTCACTTTCAGGAAATAGTTAGAAAATACTACTACCATAACTCTAACTGTTTCTCCTCTACATAGTGCCGAGGTATATACATTATACATACATATACAATACGTCTATACCGTAGATCGAATATTAGCAAGTTATTTATGTATACATAAATCTATTAATGATTTATAAACAAAAGAGCCAGAGTTGAAGTCGGAGTCGATATATTTTTTTCGCGACTCTGACTCCGACTCCGGGTGTCGATATATAAATAGCTTTTTCTTACTCCGGCTCCGACTCCAGTGATCAGCATGCTATTACTCCCAAACTCCGACTGCGACTCCACGACTCCGACTCCGACTCCGAAGCCCTGCCACGTACTATATTTACGATACCGATGTGCCGCGCTCAGGTGGAATACGCGACACTATTCTGTCTTGCCTGTAGCACCGACCAGATACTATTAAAAACTGCTAGCCTTATGGAAGATCGTGTCACTCGAATACTACGGTGTTTTCTTACACCCTCTAAAAAACAGAAGGCCATCGACATGATCTCGTCGGAGCAGAAGGCTACTGAGAAGATTATCGTCGGTGAGAAGGCAAATCGTCACGGAACCATATTGATCATCATGAATTGTCACATTCTGTACCGAGCAGATGTTTCAGACGATGTTGGTTTCAATATTAAAAGTAAAACTCATGGACAAAAAATTCCTAGAAATATTGAAGCTGTAGGATGCGACATAATAGTAGGAACGGGTTCTCTCTCTCATATCGCAAGGAATAGGAATTGGGATTTCTCTCTGAACAAAGAATATATTTTCCAATTAGTTTCATACATCGAAAGTTTTCGTAAATTTTACAATAAACCTTTGAAGAAGGTTAGCAACGAAAGATTAAAATAATTTTACTAATAAAAGGTTTTCCCATCAGGCGTCCGGTTTATCTCAACCGTACTCTCCTATTGGGAAAACGACGACGACTCGGATTCACCCGGTGTAATCTATAACCTCGGCGGCCGGCCTTCATGGCCGTCCTCTCCAAGACGTACAGAGAAACCTGGTGAACCTACTTTCAGGCGGCCAGGAAGCTACCCTGTTCTTTCCTCTCGGCGGGCGGCCGGCCTTCATGGCCGTCCTCTCCCATTTATCCAGAGAGGCGTCCAGGTGCAACCCCTGTCCTCTCCTGAGCTGCCGGGCGTCCGATAGCATTGCTTCGTACTCTCCCTAACCTATGGGCGGTCGTGGTCTTACCTCGTCCTCTCCCACAGGCTCAGCAAAAGTGATTTCTCCGCGATCGTCTAAGTACCGGTATTTATACTAGTCGTTGCTAACCCTTGTTAGGGCGTTGTTAGGGATTTTAGAAGTTTCTCGAACATGCGGCCTTCTAGAACATTCGGTGGCGGCGCGATTCTTTTCTTCATCTCAGGGTAGTGCCGGGGCGGATTGGCGCCCCTGGGGTTGTTTCGTTCCTCGTCGCGTTACAAAGCATAATTTTAGGAAAATCAACAATTCCTATTTCAAATTTTATATGAGATACCCCAATTTGTAATTTCAAAATATTTCATAAACGGGAATTATTACTTTACACTTTTTTATACACAAATGTTCCAAGAATTGATCTATGAGAACAGAAATATGTTGAAAAGACTTTACTGTAAAAAATTAGATGGCAAGGTGGTCAAGGGAGTGCTTGTCCACATCGTTGGCAAAAGGAATTATTATAAACATTAAACAGCTAGAATTCATAAATGTCTCATAGTATTATGTTGAATAAATTAATGCGTGCAAATGTTCATGGTTTAAAAGTTATTCTATATCTCGAGTTTTATTGTCTATTTTTACGAAAAATTTAGATGGCAAGGTGGTCAAGGGAGTGCTCGTCATTAGCAAAAGGAATTGTTATAAACATTAAACAGCCAGAAATAATAAATTTATCTGTGAATTGTATTGAATAAATTAATGCGTGCGAATGTTCATGCTTTAAAATTTATTCCGTATCTCGAATACTATTGTGGTGTCGGATGTCGGGCGTCGGGACCGTGTCGAAACGTCGAGACGAAAACGACACCCCGTCGAGTGATTTCGGCGCCGTCGAGGACCGATACTCTTCGGCTGTTTAGGTTAAGATACAGCATTGGACTGTTTAGCTTTAAGGAACTGTATGTGTGTGTGTGTGTTTGTGTGTATGTGCGTGTATGCGTAGAGTGCGAGCTTGACGCGTTTTCTTAAAACGACGAGGCAGTCGAGAGAAAAGCGCACGTGAGACAACGTCGGCCTGCTAGTTGCGGTCAGAGTTAAGAGTAACGAGTATTACGTTGAGTTTTGACCTGCGAGGTGCGGTCAATCGCGTTGTGTGTGACTGTTTTGTCTTTTCTTTAGTTTTAAATATATATATATACTGTTTTATTTATTTCCCTGCACGTAGTCAGTTATTTTTATCCCACACTATTAGCCACTTTTACTAAAAAATTAGGTGGTCAGATAGCCAAGGAATTGCTTGTGGACATCGCTGTAAAATGGAATTGTTATAAACATTAACCAGCTAGAAATAATAAATTTATCAATAATTGTCAGGGCGATCGACATCGATCGATATTCGGTGGGGTGGGGGGTGCCGCTCGAGCGCGGCGTGAGCTCTCCGTCAGTCAGTCAGTCGGGCCGGGGGGAGCAGTCCGGCTACTCCGACTCCGGGACCAGGAGGACCAGAATTCACCAGAAGGATCAGAAGGACCAGGGACTTACCAGAGCTGGACCAGAGGTGGACAAGGGGTCATCCACAGCTACCCTGGCCTACCTTCAACTGTTCATTCAACGAACAACGGTAAGTTTTATTACTAATATTATTCAATGCTTCCTTTGTCTACCCTTGGCCCAATTTCAACAAACCTGTCCTTCAACTATTCAATTATTATCTCTAATATACTAATTGAAATTTTCATCGAGACATTCGGTATTGTGTGTGTGTGTGTGTGTGTGTATGTGACTCTTCTTCAAATTTATATTTCTTTATTAAAATTGTATTCCTCCGATCGGAGGTCCCTCAGGGGCTCACTCACGGATGGGGCCGTGAGTACGGGGTGTAGCGTCCCCGGGGCTACACGAAGCACATATAGGCTACATTCGTGTGAGCAGTTAGCATAACTCTCGTGAGTTGGTCGTATTCGCACTCTTGTGTAGAAGGTAATTACCTGTGTAATAGGTAATAAGGTAATAAATGTAATAAGGTAATTACTTATGTGCTGGTCGTATTTGCGTTCGTGTGCGGGGCTATAATTGCTCTTGTGAGCTGCTTCGCTGGTTGTTCTCGCACTCGTGTGCGGGGTTATAATTATTCTCACGAGCTGGATCGCTGGTTGTATTCGCACTTATATGCAGGATTATAATTGCTCTTGTGACTTGCTTCGCTGGTTGTTTTCGCACTCACAGGGCCGCCGCGTGCGGTTGTGCGCCGCACACGGGCGCTTCGTCGAAGGGGCGCCAAAACATGAACGGGAAGAGCGCCCGTCGCTGTCAGTGCAACGACATTCTAGAAGCTAGCAACCCGGTTGTTGATTAAAAAAAAAGGTCATTCATTGTATTTTATTATGTAACAGACCTGCACCGGGCAGGCCTGTCACTAGTAGAACCGAGTATCAAGGCGCGCCGAATAGAACCGAACCGAGCTGAACTAAACCGAACCGAACCGTCGCGCACCACCGATACGCACCCCGCGCCGCGCGATCACCGCGCCACGAATCGAACACCGACGGGAACAAGTCAACGGTTTTTCCCACGAGGGTGGGAAACACCGTGAGAACATTCGCGAGGTTCCGCACCGCACCGTCGCCCGAACCACCGACTGAACAGCTATAAAAGCCGCTACGCAACCGCGGGCTTCCTTCTTAGCTGAGACGAGACTCTGATCGGATCGTTCCTGTTAGTATCCCTGTACGTATCCCTTCCGGTGAAGAACTACGTTCCACCGCAGTAGAGTAAGGCGTACCGCCATTTTGTTAACCAGTATTCCTGTTCCATGGGAGCATTCCACCGGTGACGAACTACGTTCCACCGCAGTAGAGTAAGGCGTACCGCCACTCTGAAAGGCCAAGGTGTACCACTAGCCTTCTCGTCAAGGCGTACCGTCCACGAGAACGACCGACGAGCACGATGAACCATCACTCGTCGCCGTAGAACCACCTGAGAGGATTTAGACGCACGGTGAACCACCACGTTGAAATCCGACCGACACGACTCAGGCAGGGAACCCTCCTTCCTTCCTGAAAACGTCCCATTCCTGCACTACACCCAGAGCACGACGTACCGTCACTCTCTTTCGCCAAGGTGTACCACCAGCGATCTTGTTAAGGCGTACCGTCGACAAGAACGAACGACGAGCACGATGAACCATCACTCGTCGCCGTAGAACCGCCCGAGAGGATTATGGCGTATGGCGAACCGCCACGTTGAATATCCGACCGACCTGACTCGGGCAGGGATTTCCCTACCGTCCTAGTTATCCGTTTACCTGTCTCGAAATACGTTCGTGCCGCGTTCGCGAAAGTTACACGTATCCGTACCTGAAGACTGCGATCTCCGCGTCCGAGAAAGTTACGCGTCACCATACCTGAAAGTCGCGATCACCGAGTGAACATTCGCGAAGACCGAAGCCCGAAAACCGCGTTCGCGAACTCGCCGGCAGCGAGCATGTCAGTGAAACCGCCTGTGTCGTTATTTCGAAACCCGCGTATCACGTCCAGTTCCCCATCGACATTCTTCCTCTCGTTGAACGTCGAACTCTGGATCGGCGAGCTATAAGAACGAAGAGGGAGTCGCCGACAAGACAAGGACGATGCCGGAGGAAACCAGGTTGTTACAATTATCATGCTCGGAAAAGGGCGCTTTTCTTTCGCACACAGGCGCCTCTTACCCACGCGGCGGCCCTGCGCACTCATGTGCAGGATTATAATTGTTCTTGTGAACTGGTTCGCTGGTCGTATTCGCACTTCTGTGCGGGGTTACAATTGCTCTCATGAGCTGGTTCTCTCTGGTTGTATTCGCACTCATGTGCATGGTTAGGTTTGCGCTTACGTGCGGGTTTATACATATTTGCTCCCGTGAGTTGGTTACATTCGCACTCGTGTGCGTGATTTAATTCTGTATTCAACTGTATTGTTTCTAAATACGATTAGTCTGTTTCAGCTAGATTACAACAGCCGGCTGCTAACGAAGACGACACACCAAATGAAGAGGACACACCAACGAAGAGGAAGAAGACTACAGTGTAATTTTAAGTTAGTTATTATATTTCGTCTACATATTAAGATTGTAGCATGTATAGAATATTCTAGAAGAAATTTAGAATCGACAAGCTTCTAAAAGCTTCTAGAAGCATAGTTTGTAGACGCCCGACGTGAGGTAGCGACGTAAGGGGAGCGCGCGAAAAAGACGTATCGCGCTTAACGACCGCTGTTGATTTCACGTACGCGGATAGTAACGGATTTATATAAATAGAGGGTTCACGGAGGGACTCGGCCTATTTTGCTATTCCGAGAGAGAGGACGAGGTAAGGACCACGGCCGCTCTTGGTTAGCAGTAGCGCCCCGGCAGGAGAGTACGGCGATAATACCTGGACGCCTGCCGGGAGAACGGGACGCCTGTCGAAAGAAAGAGAACGGGTCAACTCCTGGCCGCCCAGGCCTCGGCAGGAGAGTACGGCGACAATACCTGGACGCCTGCCGAGAGGGAACGAGAGAGTATTCCTGGCCGCTCGTCTCGACAATGAGAGTACGGCGATAATACCTGGACGCCTTGTCGAGCGAGAGAGGACAGAGTACCTTTTAGGCGTTTGAGCGAGAGAGGTTGAGAGAGTGTTCCTGGCCGCTCGTCTCGACAAGGAGAGTACGGCGATAATACCTGGACGCCTTGTCGAGCGAGAGACAGAGCACCTTATAGTCGTTTGAGAGAGAGAGAGTTTACATATTCTGTAATTCGAGCAATTGAATTATTTTATATACTGCACCTTCCTGTATCTATATTCCTAATCCAAAATAAATTCATTTGTCCAGCATATCCTGTTATTCCCTACCGTAATGGCTACAAGATTGTATACCATCGTTGTAAATATGTCGAGTAGTTATTTGCCGTAACTTCACTTTGTTCGTTTTCTTGCTCGTATGTAGTTTGTACCAGACCGGTTGGTACGGGAGTTCGCGGTAGATAATATTAATGGGGGGGGGGGGGGGAGGCTTTGAGAGATGTGGTTCGCTCATGTAAAACCTCTCTACTGTAAATTCCACCCATGTCCGTCTCTGGCAGCAGGTGGTTGGGCGTGTTGTGAGAAATGGGTATTGCAGCTTGAACTCCTCTTGGCCATTCGCGTCACCCTTGCACCAGGGCCTTCTGCCCTGGTTCACTTTAGTTTGTCTCTTTGAAAGAATCAGAGCCTTCTGTCTGATTCGCCTTTGATCCCCCGTGGACCGGAGAATTCTTCTCCGATTCACACCTTTTGCTCCGCGATAATTACTCGACATATCTGCGTAATTTAGTATAAGTCCGTCGTTGTAAGAAAGGGAGCCAGAAGGAATATTGCATTCGTTCTGACTGCCTTTTGGGTCTCTTGTGCAGCAACCTCCTAGTGGTGACACCTGGACGATCGGTATTATCTTCTATTTGTAAGAACTTCTAGTCTCTTATGAATAAAGGATAATATCGAGCTAATAGCTGCACATTTAATAAATATGTTGATTTTCAATAAATTCTATTCCTATATCTATTGTGTGTGTGTGTCTTCCATAACATTTTGCAATTTCACCTTCCTTCAGAACAAAATATATGTATTATTCAAGCTGGTTCGCCCCGGGCGTGAACAATATCATATATCGTCTGTTTCTATTTAGGTAAAGAGACGAGATAGCATCTCGTCGGTCATAGTATTATAAGGCAATTACAGAATGGGTAATGTGAGCATTCTATACTATATCATTCTTCTTCTACTTGACGAGTATCTCGTCGGTGGTATTACTAATTACTAGATTGCGAATGTTTATGCATTTATGAAGAAATTGGTTGAATAAAATATAGAACAGTAAAAGATCAGAAACATTTCAGAATATTGTAATGTTGTTTTCAATGTGACAAAGTAATTAAGGGATGAAATAAATTTTGATTTTATTCCTGAATCCCACAATCAATGCAGAACATTTTTATTTTGCATAAAGATCTGCAGTCTACTAATTACTATTCCCGGTCCCCGGCAACGCTACGAATTCGTCGTTACGCGACACGATCGCGGTCTCACCAAATGCTCCCCGAGCCGATACGAATTTATCACAAATGTAGGAAAGCCTCAGATTCAACAAATTAAGTACCGTCATCTTAAAATGAAAATGCAACAAATCTCCCAGATTAGTCACGGCCAGAAAGTACTGAAGAGACTGGACGAGGACGAGATTAAGAAGTTAGATGCCGGATTTACTTTCCTGTAGTATAATCGATAATCTCTTATTTTAAATATTTCTATGCATAATTAAGTCATTTAAATATTTATTACCTTTTTATTGTATTTCAGAAAAGGATTCCAATGGAGATGTGTTATGGACATGGTCCTATCCATTCATTTCAGAATTACAGAAAGCAGTTATTTATAGGAAATGTAACTTAGAATCGGAATATAATTCTTCACAAGTATTTGTATTTTCAAGACATATAAGCACGATTGGTTTTGTATACATTCCAGCGAAGTATTTGATTCTGATAAATTACCAAAAGTAAGTTAAAATAGTTTTTACAAATAAAATAGATATGGAACAATATTCATGTTCTCTTCTATTAATAGGTAAAATAATTCGCTTTAGTTCTATTCGCAAAAGATTTTAATCCACGAAAATATGAAGTTCTTTCACGAGTCCTTAGCAAAATGTACTGTAAAACTGGGAAACCAACAGAAACCTTACAGCTATACCTTTCTGTATATTTACAAAAGGAATATAAATATAAATACTCTATAAATATAATTCATATACATAGAATACTTATTCAATATTATTTTTACCATATCATATAATGAAAGACTGTGGATCTTTATGCAAAACAAAAATTGTCTATGTCGATTGCAAGAAATAGAAACCAAATAGAATACTATTTCCTCTCTTAATAATTTTGATAGATGAGAAATCATATATTGATATCTTTAATTTTCAAAATTTTCCTACAATTTCGAATTTCATGTACTCAATTTTCCTATAAATAAATGCATAAAGATCCGCAGTCTTTAGTTATGACACTTACCAAATTCGTCTTGAAATCCTCTAACAGTTATAGGTGTATTTGCAAAAAATTGAAGGTGACCTTGAAAAATCATGAAAAACAAAAGAGTTGACAAAAAATTTGCTATAATCACGCGAAAGCTTTCTTGAAACCATGCTATATCTGATAAACAGAGTAATCTCTACTGGTCACGATTTGTGGTTCAACCAGAGAGTATACCCAAGTAGCCACGTACGTCCCTAAACCGTACGGTTCACGTCCAAACGTCCTACGTCCATTCTGCGTACGTTTTAGGGACGTACGTGGCTACTTGTGGCTACTTGGGTATGAGAGTGCTCACGCCCGGGTTATGGCCGTGCCACTTTTGGCTGCCATCATCTCTTTTAGTCCGGACAAGAACCCGTCTCGACACTTACAATTAGTCCGGACAAGACTCCGTCTCGACACTTAGTCCGGACAAGAATCCGTCTCGACACTTAGTCCGGACAATAACCTACATCATCTTTGGCCATGAATCTCGTCGGTGGCCTTGATCAGAACGAACAGTTTATATCGTTTTATATAAAATATGTAACTAAGATTCTTTCACGAAGTGAAGGAAATATCGTGTATTAAAATAACTGCAAAAAATAATTATTTAATCTAATAAAAGACAGGATTGCAGAAGTAGACACGTTGTACGGAATAACTAATTTAATTTTTTATTTAAACAAAAAAGATCGAACAACATTTAAGCTCTACTTCCAACAAACTAGAAAATGTATGTACAAGGTACTATTTACTTAGGACTTTTAGAAATTATATTTAGTTTGAAAGTCGGAATTTAACTATGGACTGGAAAATAAAAGAAAGGCGAAACAAAACAATTAATCGAAAATCAAAAAATCATTTATTATCACAAATTAATATCATTTATTACACACACACTCAAAAAACACAAATATTATAATACATAGACAAATATAATCCAAATAATATAAAACAAATAAATAATTATTATAATACATAACAACTATATATTGATAGGGATGCAATAACAATTAACTAGGTGAAAGCCGATGGTGGAAGTATTGACCTTTTGGCAGGCAGCGATGACCGCGATGATTCTGCATATAGGAAAATGCAATTATTCAAATCTGAAGGTTTTTTTTTACTCTATTTAAATATGTATTATAATCTACTTAAACCTATTTAAAAAATAATACAGATTGTTTACGTGTTCAAAAAATTATATTTCTTGAAACAATTTAATTTACCTAGACAATTCTGTTTATAAAAGGATGTTTATACGAAAACTTTTATCTGAGCAAAAGTATACTTTGTTTAGACAATTTTTCTTGCAAGATTCTGTTACAAAAAGATGTTAACTAATAAAAAAATATTTGTTTCAAACTTGATTTGTTTCAAAACGATTCTTGCAAAATTTAACATATTTAAAAACTGTACTTGCTTAAATAGATTGTATAGTTAGAAAAATTGAATTTATGAAATATTTGATTATCTAATACATTTAAATAAAAAACATATTTGATTGAATTGTAAATGATTAATTAAACTTACATTAGCGGATCTTGATCATTTCCATCGTTGACTCAGCTTCTCCCGACTCGCGTTTCAGCTACTCGGTCCACCGAAACGCGAGCTCGGAGAAGCGTGGAAAAATTAGCGACGATGGTCTGTATCTAATTCAAAGATCCTTTCGGATCCTTCAAGATCCTTTTGACAAGCTCGAGGCTTGAATGAACACGTTCCGAGGCCCGAGGGTCGGGCCCCCTAGACCTGAGCCCAGAACACAATAGCAGTACAATAAACACGGCCGGGGGATTGCCCGGCCGTGTTTGTAGCACCACTCGGCCAAGGCGCCCGAGGCACCAATGATGGGCAAAAATATTGAATTAGATACTTTTTCTAAGATATCTTCACGAGTAAAAGCAGTAAGTACTGGCCGAATTCTAACGAGTTTAGACTTTTCTTAATCGGAAGAACGCCACGAACTGGCTCGTGGCACTTCCGTGAGGGCATCACGGAAAGATAAACAAGTTCAGGATTCACTTGTCAGGGGTTTCATGCCGAGCTACCTGGCTGGCCGGGGGATCGCCCGGCCGTGTTTATTGCACCACTCGGCCTAGGCGACCGAGGCACCGATGATGGGCAAAAATATTGAATTAGATACTTTTTCCATGATATCTTCACGACTCGTGAAGCCAGGTAGCTCGGCATGAAACCCCTGACAAGTGAATCCTGAACATGTTTATTTTTCCGTGATGCCCTCACGAAAGTGCCACGAGACAGTTCGTAGCGTTCTTCCGATTAAGAAAAGTCTAAACTCGTTAGAATTCGGCCAGTACTTACTGATTTTACTCGTGAAGATATCTTGGAAAAAGTATCCAATTAAATATTTTTGCCCATCATCGGTGCCTCGATCGCCTAGGCCAAGTGGTGCAATGAACACGGCCGAGCAATCCCCCGGCCCTCGGGCCACGGAACGTGTTCATTCAAGCCTCGACCTGATCAAAAGGATCTTGAAGGATCCGAAAGGATCTTTGAATTAGATACAGAAACTAGTTACAAATGTATCCGTAGCTTCGGATCCTTCTGCTTCGGATACAAGTTACTTTTGTATCTATATCTTCGAGAGTAACTAATTACAAATTTTGTATCTATTATTCGTGATCCGAAATTTGTATCTAATTTCATATTTTGCCCAATTCTGTTTAGAAGGCTTATCTTAAATTTTCATTATAGGCACAGATAAAAAAGTTAAAAACCGTAACCTGTACATTTATCTTCGAAATTCCAAGCAATAGTAATTTTAAAAAAATTTCTTATACATTATCTAGTAAAGTGACTTTTGTAACATCTTAAAAAAAATCCATTTTTCGTAAATCCATTCCAATATGTCCACCATGGAGATAGAAGAAAGGTCAAAGAGTCACTGCACACGGTGTGCGAGTTGATGGGAAAACCCGAAGATGAATTGCTGCAGCTCTCAACTGACCGTGGAGGTCTGCAAAGTATACAATAACACATCATTGCTATTGCGGCATAGAAAGATGTCCGAGTCATTCTTGGTGGCACCGACAATAAAGTAATAAAGAACCATTCTTGACACAGTGCGCTGGTAAAGAACGATTTCATTCCATTCAAACCGATGCACAGTGGGCCCAAACGCCAATCTAGCTGATAAAAAGTCGTATTTTCAATCACATAATACTATTACTTACTTTTTTATTTGTTTCCATTCTTAAATCCCTGTAGATCTTTAAATTATATTCTGTTTTGTTCTGAAAACTTTTTATATGTATAGGGTAATATTTAGGCAAAAGTCTATAGTCGCTGCGGCCTTTAAGAGTCCCCAGTGCTTCTGCTACTGGTAAACGTTAATATTAAATGCGAATATTTTGCCTTTCATGGGTTTTGTAGAAGAAAGTACGTACTTTCATTCTGCAATTACAGAATTTGCAAAAGTTAATGAATTTTCCAAATACCCGTGTTCAAAGGTAGACAATTTTTTACTTCATGCATTTCAGTTTTTCGAATGTAAGTAACCAAATTTACGCGTATTCGTCGAATTCCCTGTTTGATTTCGTAATGTAGACTCTGTTCTTTAATTCTTGTAAAAATCAGCTGCCAGAATTTGCCAGAAATTGTTTAATGTAACTTTAAAGTTTGTGAACAGTTTGCGATCACTCATAAAGAGGGTTTAAGATTTTTGTGGCTCATAGTACTGACTGAGAGGAGTAAAAAGTGTTTAATCAATGTAGGTCATAAAATTAATACTTCTAGTGTACAACGGAATTTTATGTTTTCTTGTGACAGCACATAAACGAATAGGATAGCTGTATAAGATTTAAAAGACTGATACCTTATAGTACTTATTTAATTGTATCTGATATAAAGAATGTTTTGTGAAAGATTTTTTTTAATATTCTGAAAATTGACTGGATTAGAGTAAAAATTGCACGAGTAAATATGACAAGCATTGATAACTGTGTGTCCACGCGGCGATAGACGAACACTCAGTAATCGATGAAAACTCTGAACAGGATTCTGGTTATTATAAATGTTTTTAGAATCGAAGACTTTCGGTTTTCTGTGCAAGTCAAGTAACTGGTGATTACCTGTCTATCATAAAATAAGGACCGCGACCGGGCGCGACCGGGCGCGACCGCGGGGCCTCGGCTGCGGCCGGGAAGTCTCAATCATGGTTGGGAGGAATAGGCCTCGGTCGTAAGGTTTTTCCCGTAACAAACACGAATTTTTGGGAAAAATGGCTATATTTCCCTGTCCAGAGATCGTCAGTATCTCTCCTATAGTGTAGGTGTGTATTCAGTGCATGGATGTGTGTACAAAACTAATCAAGTGTGTATGTTTGTAAATATATATGAGGTTTTTATTTTAGTGTCCGTTTCAGTTCATTTTGTGACTAAAAACGCTAGTAACTTTAATTTCCGCGGAAATGCTCCTTCTCTCTAAAATTACATTAATGTAAATGACTATAAAATGTTAAAAAAAATTTTTTGTGGTCCAAATTACCATAAATTTAAAGATTGAAGTGTCCCGGTTACAACGACTCCATACAAGTTGCAATAGGAAGCTGCGTTTGATCACTATGATTTTTTATCAGCTAGATTGGCATTTGGGCCCACTGTGCGATGAGGGTTTCGGGGTTTTTACCTCTTCATTAAAAAGGTATCGATGGCCAAGAGTGGTTACTAATATTGTTCTCGAGGTATAAATAGGGTCATTTAGTCGTATACAGTCTGCTGGTAAAAATACCAATTCGAGACCAGCGGTATAGACAACGGCTCATAATAGCGGTCCGCTCGACTCGTCTCTACCTGAAACGGGGGGTACGTAATATATTTATCGATATAAGTCCTCAACACGGGTCTGCCGAGGGTCATTTATACGCCAGGGATACTATTCTTTGAGTTGTTCCGAACGCCGAGAAGTGTAAACATATTTTTATGGAACTTTCACCAACATATCATGGCATTTTTCTTGAGATTTACATAATGGTAGTTTGAATATTGAATATTGAATATTGAATATTGAATATTGAATATTGAATATTGAATACACTTTGAATATTGAATATCGATTTTCTTGGCTTGTTTCATGTTTAGCGAGCTAAAAAAAATAAGACGTTTTTTTTCTATCATATAATTCTGGTTCAGAGACGATATCGGCACATCCACTGAAGGTGTACGTCAAATTTGAAGTCAATCAATCGACTAGACTCTAGTCACTAGAGTTTGAGATATCATGTCAGCCATGTAAAAAAACTTTGTTTCGAGAAAAACGCGTGTTTAAAGTTTCTCATACCCGTTATATGAGAATGGCATACTTACGACTAGTCTGCTAACCCAGGTCCACACAATGATCCTTCCTCGTGTTCAAAAAGTCCTGTTTACTTTCAGAAAATGCAAAAAATAAAAAATCAATTTTTTTAGTGATGTAGACTAGAATACCTACTTAATAATAACTGTGCAGCTAAAAATATGAAAAAATCGGAGGGAGTGTTGATGACAATACCTCATTATTAAATTAATAATGTTCAAGATGGTCGCATTTACGCCTCGATATGAAATCTGTATTTCTTCGAATTCTTCCGGGTTTTTTATTTTTTACAACTAGAGTTTGCAACTAAAAGATTGGAAAAAATTAAAATACTTCTATCATTATAATTAATGTTATATTTAATTTATATTGATTAGAGATTTGTATATTAGATCTATATCTTAGTTACATACACTGACTCCCATTAATATTCGAACGCTCTAAAAAACGCGATAATCTTTTTAATATTGGACTATACGATTCTAACTTTTTTCGAAAGCTAGAGCACTTAGTTCACTACAGGATGTGAAAAGAAATTTTTGTCGAAAATTGCAATTGGTCGGAATTGTAGAGAAAATACTAAAAGATCCATTTTACAACTTTTTTATGTGGGCCTATATTTAAAATTTAGAAAATACGTTTTGTAGATCTGTGTCAATTAAACATATCCTGAAAATTTCGTCAAAATCGGTCGATGTTGCAATGAGCTACAAGCGTTTAAAGATGGTAAAAAATTGCAGATTTTCACGATTTTCGGCCTATAACAGCAGTAAATCTAAGAATTCTTACATCTTTCGATGACTGTCATTTTTCCCCGCATCAACCGATTTCGATGAAACTTTCACAATGCATATAACCCGCACAGATCTACAAAACATATTTTTCAAAACTTCAATATAGGCCCGCATAAAAAAGTTGTAAAATGCAACATTTAGTATTTCCTCTACAATTCCGGTTAAATGCAATTTTTGAAAAAATTTCTTTTCACATCCGGTAGTAAACTAATTGCTCTAGCGTCCGAGTGTCCGAATATTAGTGGGAGTCACTGTATTTTATATAAAACGATATAAACTTTTCGTTCTGATCAAGGCCAAAGATGATGTAGGTTATTGTCCGGACTAAGTGTCGAGACGGATTCTTGTCCGGACTAACAAGGAGAGCGCAAGGCCTTCGGGTCACCGATTTAGTTGAGGTTTCGTATACTTATAGATTACGATCTCCCTTTCACGAATATATACCATTATAGGGGCAAACACTCAATAATTGTTGAGATATTTATAAACAAAGTTTTTTCATAACCAGTAGTAGAAATATGCTATTGTAGAGAAAGTGTATAACAAGTAATATCCTGGTGTAGTGGCACAGACTTAAGATTTGTACAGACTGTGCATGCTATTGTTCAGTCGCGCCGGGATCCTGAATTAGGGTGCGTTTATAGTTCCTGACTCGCGAGACGTTGTCTCACGAGCTTTTGGTCTCGCGAGACAGCAGGTCAAAAATTTCGAGCGGGGTCGACGGGCCCACTGTGCGAGGCACGAAAGAAGGTCTCTACGGCTTCACGGTTCGTTTAGGTAAACTACCGATAGCTTTCCTTTAAGGCGGTAGGATATCTTCGGAGACCCTTTTTTGTGCCACGCACAGCGGGGGGCACAGTGGGCCCGTCGACCCGCTCGAAATTTATGACCCGCTTGTCTCGCGAGACCAAAAGCTCGTGAGACAGGAACTATAAACGCACCCTTAGGCTGCGTTTATAGTTCCTGACTCGCGTGCTTTTCGTCTCGCGTGCTTTTGGTCTCGCGAGACAAGCGGGTCATAAATTTCGAGCGGGTCGACGGGCCCACTGTGCGAGGCACGAAAAAAGGTCTCTACGGCTTCACGGTTCGTTTAGGTAAACTACCGATAGCTTTCCTTTAAGGCGGTAGGATATCTTCGGAGACCTTTTTTTGTGCCACGCACAGCGGGGGGCACAGTGGGCCCGTCGACCCCGCTCGAAATTTCTGACCCGCTGTCTCGCGAGACCAAAAGCACGCGAGACGAAAAGCACGCGAGTCAGGAACTATAAACGCAGCCTTACCGACCCTGTAGAAAATGCCCTAGCACGACAGCGGACTCTATCGAAATGGAACGGTCAGCTAGTGAACTACATGACTTTACAACGCGAAAGGTGTTTGGCTCAGAACGCTAGATTTTACAGCGTTGTCAGCTTTAAAAGTGCAATGTTGCCGGAATATATTCGTACAGTAACCGTCGACCGTCGCGCGTCGATGCCCGCCTGCCCGCATCGAAAGCGTTTGAGCGGCTTCTTGTCTGCTTTCCGGAGCTGTCGAAATTCAGAGTCATATTGCTCCTGAATTTAAAGTACAGAATTTTCATTCGTTAATAATTTTATTAAACGATTATCTAAATATTCGTTGACTTGTTAAAAAATCTTTTTAATGTTTTTAATTGTTTATGTAAATATAAAATTTTTTAATTTTTTGATTGTTTTAATTCGTAGATTGTTTAATGCATTCACGTAAACCTAATTATATATATACGACGTTCACTTAAGTAATCTACAGAATAAAAGTATAGTTTTAAAAATTATGTTTTGTTCATATTGGTAACAAATGTTAACGTATCAAACTAATTAATTTAAATTTGCATACGAAAGGTATTATTTTCCGATACGGAAGTATTAAGAAAAGTGTAATCAATCATGCACGGCATGTGTAGGCTGATATTTGTATATTAAAAATGACGCGCTTTCCTTTCTGAACGGATGCAATTTTAGGTGTATACAAGCTATTTAAGAGGAAAAGTTAGAGGAAAGAAGCTGGTTGCGAGGAAAAGCGCCGCATGTCACAATTTCAAAAATTTGAGTTTATGCATTCATTGAGCTTCGTAGGATTGACGTATTTACCAGAGAAAAGTCATGAAAAGCAAATTCGAATGGCTCGAAAAAATAATACAATTAAACGGCTATATCTCGAAAGTGAAAGTTTGTGTCATGCGGCGTTCTTCCTGACAACCACAGATATTACACACACACACTTAAGAAGTCCTTATTGAACATTATTGTATTTCATATTTAAACATTATAAGATGAAGAAAAATGTGAAAACTTGGTATAATAATAAACACTCTTTATATAACGAAATAATAATTAAATAACAACTTTTTTTTGTTAGAAAATTCACATGTTTGACAACATATCGTGGCGCCCGTTCTCAATGTGCTCAGTGTGAGTAAACTAAATGTTAACGCTTATTATTCCATTCGGATCTGCATAGTTCATTGTTACAACATTGCTTCTTCTAAGTATTTGTATAACTTTAATAGTTTTACAAAAAAACGATTCGATGTTCACAATCCTTAGTGACTAAACTGATGTATGTAACAAATATTCGAATTAGCAGTGCTAACAGGGTAGGCCACGTGAAGGCATGAAAGAGGACTTTTCTACCCCGGAGTTTTTTCAATATAAACCCATACCCTAGAAGTTGATATTGAATAAACTCACAAGCATAAAATATATATAAAATAATATATAATATATAAAATATAACATATAATATATACAGGGTGTCCCACGCAACTGGAACAGGCTGTACCTCCTAAACGGTCGGGGATAGAGGGAAATGTATTAAGAAAAAGTTGGATGGCATCAGACGGTGCATACTACGCAACTAATTTTATGCACTTTTGTGCATCGGTGCATCAAAAAAATGCAAGTGCACTTTTTTTTTAATGGAAACCTACATTTTTGACTGAACTAATCGATGCAGGTTGTTGTGCTCCACATAAAAATACGAACATACTTATGCCCTAAACTTCTTCGTTAAGAAGTTATCGAAGCTAAAAGTTCACTGAATTATTTCTCGTCTCGGCAAGTGTTCCAGAGTACATACATACCTACGTTATATGTATAAATCAGAGAACTTCCTAACGAATAAGTTTAGGGCATAAGTATGTAGGATGGGTTATCACAAAAGTGCATAAAATTAGTCGCGTAGTATGCACCGTCTGATGCCATTCAACTTTTTCTTATAACATTTCCCTTTATCCCCGACCGTTTAGAAGGTACAGCCTGTTCCAGTTGCGTGGGACACCCTCTCTGTATATAATATAAAATAAAATAATACATACATAAAAATAATTTTTTTTAATTTTTTTGATACGTATTTTTTTTATGCATATATAAAAATAATTTAATTTAGTAACTCACACAAATAAAATACGGAAATAAAAAATATTTACGCGAGTAAATGCCAGATATACTGTTATGCGGTATCATCCTTCCCGATAAGATTCCAAACTAACATTATCTTCGCCCTTTTTGCCCAAAGCTGACTCAAATGTTTGGCTGGACTAAGAACGGCGGAGTTACATGTCCGGTGACACATTTGAGTGCAGACCAAAGGTCCTAATAGAGAATCTACAGGGTGTCCCAAAACTCGTGAAAATCCCGAAAGGGGGTGGTTCCTGAGACCATTCTAAGAGACATTTTCCTTTGCACCAATGTCAACTGCGGCTTTGTTTAGGAGTTATTAACGAAAAACACGGACCAATCAGAGCGCGCCCTGGCCCGGCGCGCCACGCCGCGCCGGCAAGCGAGTGTCAGTGGTACGCCGCGACATCGCAACGAACAAGAGTTTCTCGATAATGTGAACCCTCTCCGATTTCGATGAGCTTTGGATATGTTGTCAAGACCATGATTCTGAACAACATTTCTCTTTAGACTTTTTGGCGATCGGCTTTAGTTTACGAGATAAGTAACTTGTAATTGTAAATCGATCGATGTACTATCTGAACTATCTCCTCTACGATTTCGATGAGCTTTGGATACGTTGTCAAGACCATGATTCTGAACAACATTTCTCTTTAGACTTTTTGGCGATCGGCTTTAGTTTACGAGATAATCGTAAAAAAAGAGAAGAAGCAGAAACTGATTGAATTAAAAACTCACGTATTCAGCTGTAAATCCATTTGCTGCTTCGAAATGTGTGTCACTGGGTCACTCGGTGACGAACTGCACAGATGTCTTCAGGTATACGGCAGTACCAAAAGTCAAGGGACGTACGGCCAGGTCGACGAACTGCACAGCCGGTAGTAGAAGGCCTAAGGGATGCGCGGTCAAGTCGACGATCCAGAATTTCACTTTCACTTTCGAATCGATAAATAATTCGTATGTTTATTTCAAACAGATGCCTTGAAATTTTTCCACACTCACAATCACTGTTCACATTTGTCAACACATAGTTATGCACTAATAATAATTGCCATATCCCTTGTACTGCTGCACAAATCACAACAATCAGGTAATGCAATCACTAGACTGCGGATTTCATGCGTTTGTAGCAAACATGAGTATAGGTGCATTTTAAGACAGTAGAGAGATTAAAATAATTTCAAAGCACCAATGTATTATTTTCAAATTCTTAAAATGATCACAGTAAGAATCAAATATCTGTCTGGCTCCCCTGTCCCTTGTAATAGCGGCAGTCAACATTCATTTTGCATAAAGATTCGCAGTCTAGTGATTAGTTTAAATATCACTATCAAAAACACAGCTAATAGCAACCGTTAGCTTTGAATTGACAAGTCTTTGGAGATGTTCTCTCTACCGCGGCTCGAACGACACTGATTTTCCGCAAGATTTTTCTAAAGAATTTAGGAAGGGCATTTAGAGTGTCGAAATTCGAAATGCACGCTGTAGCACGAGAACGACGGGACGGTTGGACGAAAAACAGAATGCGAGAAGGACCGCTTTAAGACGCTTCTCGCATTCTGTTTTTCGTCCAAGCTGCATTACGTGTAGAAGAAATTACTGCTTTGGATGTATATATACAAAATCTTAATGATACGCTTACTAAAGACGTTCAGTACATGAAACCAGATTCACTACGTGAAGCCCAACAGATAGCATATGAACAACAACGCCGTAACGAGTTAAGAAATATATCACAAAGACAAACAGTTACCGATACTTCATATCGCCGTAATCCAGATTTTGCGCGTCAACCTACCACTGCAGGAACCCCTTTTCGCCAATTCATTCCAGCGAGAGGCCTAAATTATTCAGAATCTGGAATCCCTACTCGCCAATTATCTTCAGCGAAACGTTTAGACAACTCAGAAATCGGAATCCCTACGTGTTTTAAATGTAATAAACCTGGACACATATCCAGAGATTGTACGCGAAATTTTCAGTCAAGACCACAAAATTCGAGACCCCCAGACGTCAAATTTTTAACCTCAACGGAACCAGTAATTCAGGAGGACGATCAACAACCGGAAATAGCGTCTTTCAACAAAGAGTTAGAAATAGAGGAAAACTTACAATCAGTATCAGAATGGGAAACAGCTCTTCAAACGGAATATTCCTACTCGACACGGGAGCCGGACTTAGTTTAATAAAACAATCAGCATCTGTAGTTTTACCGACGCGAGCTAAAGCCAACGCATTCTACGGAATAAATAACGAAGAAATACGTACCGAAAGAGAAGCTGAGTTAACAATAGGAGGCAGAACACATGTATTAGCAATAGTACCGGATAGTTTTCCTATAGAAGAAGACGGTTTATTAGGCATGCCGTTCCTTGAGGGGGAGGAAGCCAAGATAGACACCAAACATAGGACGATAGAACTTACAGGTACTTTGCATAGGATCCTACATTTTAATAATAAATCAGTTGAGGATCGAGAGAAACGTCTAAAATTACACTGTCCAACAAATTTCAACTTTTTTTGTGATTTCAATATACTGTTGGGTCCTTCTTATAGAGTTTTTTGCGCTGATTCCGAATCTGGTTTTAATTTTTTTCCTATACGTCCAGTTTTTGAAAATCATGGCTTTGAAAAAAAAACATATTTTTCAACTTTAAACAAATATTGTGATGTTATTATAAAAGATATTGAATTGTTGTTTACAGCAAACGATTCTGTAGACTTTCCCGAATACAGTGATATCCAATATTAATACATTATGATTGTTTAAACATGTTTAAACAATGATTAAAGACGGAGATGCACCACTTTTGCACCAATTTTTGCGGATATTTTCGAATTTATCTCAAAAAATAAGGGTCCAGCGAAAAATTGAACTATACCACGCGAAAGAGCAGACTTTTATCTTGAGAAACCCCCCTGTGAAGTTTGCATGGTCGACGTTTTTACCGAACCAGAAAGCAAAATATCTTCGCCCGACATGCGTTGACGCCAGTGGTGCTCTTCCACTAGCGCGGTCGTTCGTCGGGATACGGCGCGGCGCGCAGCGGTGAAACGGCGCGTGGCTATAAGCGCGCAATTATGTCAGCTTACTTAAATGTAATATTTTATTAAATGTTATACTATTGTTATTTATTATTTATTAGTATATTTATTCTGTATAAATTATTTTATGTATTTTTTAATGTTAGTCTCCCGTTTATAGTATATTTAATACAAAAAATACCTTTTGTAACAAAAAAATAATTTATTCACACACTACACTATTACCCCATTTACAATGCTAATATATATGTGTACACTATTCAGATATAATACACTATATCGATTTAATATGGAGCAAACTATTTTAATTATGTATTTAAGCCAATAAAAATAGTCCCGTTTATATTGTGTTTGGACTTATTTTACTCGGAAGAATCTCGAGTGTTCATTGGCACTATAATTACAATACATAGATAAGACGACAATTACTGAAAATAAAATTTTTCACTCACCGCATTGCAGACTTTCCTTACATTGTATGTATTCCGTTGTCCGTAGACTGTCATTTATTTCAAAATATCGTGTTGGTTCTTAAGAAAACTGATGCCAGAGTTCAGTTTCGGCTTTGTGTTTGTTGAAATCAGTCGTGTCAAGCATTTCAAATCTACATTGCTACGTATAAAACTTCATAAAAAACATTTATAGTTATTTATAGTATTTTAGTTGGTGTAGTTATTTTAGTAGTGTATTATATCTGAATAGTGTATACATATATATTAGCATTGTAAATGGGGTAATAGTGTAGTGTGTGAATAAATTATTTTTTTGTTACAAAAGGTATTTTTTGTATTAAATATACTATAAACGGGAGACTAACATTAAAAAATACATAAAATAATTTATACAGAATAAATATACTAATAAATAATAAATAACAATAGTATAACATTTAATAAAATATTACATTTAAGTAAGCTGACATAATTGCGCGCTTATAGCCACGCGCCGTTTCACCGCTGCGCGCCGCGCCGTATCCCGACGAACGACCGCGCTAGTGGAAGAGCACCACTGGCGTCAACGCATGTCGGGCGAAGATATTTTGCTTTCTGGTTCGGTAAAAACGTCGACCATGCAAACTTCACAGGGGGGTTTCTCAAGATAAAAGTCTGCTCTTTCGCGTGGTATAGTTCAATTTTTCGCTGGACCCTTATTTTTTGAGATAAATTCGAAAATATCCGCAAAAATTGGTGCAAAAGTGGTGCATCTCCGTCTTTAATCATTGTTTAAACATGTTTAAACAATCATAATGTATTAATATTGGATATCACTGTATTCGGGAAAGTCTACAGAAGCTTTTGCTGTAAACAACAATTCAATATCTTTTATAATAACATCGCAATATTTGTTTAAAGTTGAAAAATATGTCTTTTTTTAAAACTCCATTTTCTCAAAAACTGGACGTATAGGGAAAAAATTAAAACCAGATTCGGAATCAGCGCAAAAAACTCTATAAGAAGGACCCAACAGTATATTGAAATCAAATTTGGTGTTGGACAGTGTAATCAAAGTAAACACCATAAACTTGTGGAAGTTTGTTAAAAAAATTAACAATGCAAGAAACAAATTTGCATAACTATATTGAATAACTGCGTAGAATTATCAGATATTATTGCATATATCAAATTTTATTGTAATTTTGTAATTAACAGAAACGGGATCACATTCTTAACAATCATATAAATGTACGCAAAGATATTAATGCTCATGAATCTATTACTTTACATTACTTGTATGTAGTACTTCATAATTATCCTACTACATAATTTTTACCATTCAAATACACGCGCCATATACATTTGTAATCTTCAAATCATATTAAGTATCCGTAGTAGAAATTGGGTATACAGAATATCCGGTACTTGCTAATACGTTGCTATCGGTAACATTGGGCGCGACACCGAAGTGGTATTGGGGCCGCTTTGGCCCCAGTAAATCCGGCGTGACAGAACAATAGCATGAGACATCTGTACAAATCTTAAGTCTGTGGTAGTGGCAACGTACTAGACTTACTACCCGGTGGGCTAGGGTTCGATTCCCGCCCGGGAAAAATATTTCTTTTGCTTATTTATTTATATTATCTATTAGCTGTGTAACATTGACTTGTTCATATGAGATTACACATTTATTACAAATCAAAGAACAAAAGTTTTAATAAATTATAAACAAATTAACCGCGAAATGAACAAAATAGTGAATTACCCTCTCGTGCCTGGAAAGAGAAGAAATAAAGTAAATATAGGAAGAGAAAATATGGTACACGATACATTTAATAATATTGTACTTACAATTATATATATTTTTAATTATAATAGTAGTGCATGTCGTAAAAGCATACGAAACATAATACGCAGAAACAGCTTGCACATCGAATAAGTGCAGTATTATTGCATTGGCACCTGCTTCTTTGTACATTTATGGGAAAACAGATTTGATTGATGTTTTTAAAAATTTATCTTTCTGCTGTAAATCCGGCTACATACCATGCATGTTCCAGCACAGATTGAAAAATTAGTGCACATAATTGTTTGTATTTTATTAATTTCGGTTAATTTATTTATAATGTATTAAAACTTTTGCCAATGCAATGATATTGCACTTATTTTATGTGCAAGCTGTTTCTGCGTATTATGTTTCGTATTTTCTTACGGCATGCACCACTATTATAATTAAAAATATGTAATTGTAGGTACAATATTATTAAATGTATCATGTACCATATTTTCTCTTCCTATATTTACTTTATTTCTTCTCTTTCCAGGCACGAGAGGGTAATTCACTATTTTGTTCATTTCACGGTTAATTTGTTTATAATTTATTAAAACTTTTGTTCTTTGATTTGTAATAAATGTGTAATCTCATATGAACAAGTCAATGTTACACAGCTAATAGATAATATAAATAAATAAGCAAAAGAAATATTTTTCCCGGGCGGGTATCGAACCCTAGCCCACCGGGTAGTAAGTCTAGTACGTTGCCACTACACTAGGATATTACTTGTTATACACTTTTTTTACAATAGCATATTTCTACTACAGGTTATGAAAAAACTTTGTTTATAAATATCTCAACAATTATTGAGTGTTTGCCCCTATAATGGTATATATTCGTGAAAGGGAGATCGTAATCTATAAGTATACGAAATCTCAACTAAATGGGTGACCCAAAGGCCTTGCACTCTCCTTGTAAGTGTCGAGACGGAGTCTTGTCCGGACTAAGTGTCGAGACGGGAGCTGATCCAGGCTAAGCACTATAGTAGGGGGCAGCACTATAATGGGCACGGCCAAAACCCGGGCGTGAGCACTCTCATATACTCTCTGGTAACGGACAGTAGAATTGAAAATAGACCTGTACGACATCTAGTGCCAAGCCCATTTCCTATCCCCATTCAGTTACAATTTACAATCAACACAATTATAATAATAACAGCTACAAGAAATTTTCATGGGTACACCTTCAATAGTAAATTAAATCGTAATTTTTCTTGGATAATTCTATGAATATATGTGAACTTTATGTTATATATTACGAAATTAGGTTGTTTAATTTGACTCGCATATTACGGGAAGCCATTTTTCTGTAGCGGCCGCCTTTCATCCGGTACACGCGGTCGGAGTCCGTCGTGACAAACGTCGTGTCGTTAGAAAACGGAAATTCTAGATTTTCTACGCAAGTTTACCGGATTCTGCGATATCTTGTATGGTGTGAAATTAACTATATTTGTGGGAGAAAATGGCGCGATACGGACAGAGACCTGAGAATGCTCTCAAACGAGCGAATGGTATGTATGCCTAGCCACACAGAAGAATGTGACATGGCCGATGGATATTTTATCTAGAGTCCAAAAATTTTTACGCCCCATCAATACCGATTTTCGGTCACCCATATTGCCCAACTTGACCGTGTGTCTTCCAAGTAATGGTTAATTATTGCAAACGTTAATTTTACTTGTCACATAACATTCGAACTGCCTATAGTCACGTCTGTCCAATTCTTTTTCCGAAAAATATTACTTTTGCACAACCATATGCACCTGCGATAGAAATTATGCAAGCGGTCAAGAAACTGTACGATGCTAGTAATTACAATCGCAACATTCGCGATTCTGTTCTTTATGTATAACTTTTCTCGAATGAGAAGATTATATGTTCGTATCGAATAAATTCGTATGGTAAATATGTATCTTTTTCTTACATCAATCAAAATGAATTTTGATCATCCCAATGCGTTGCTCTGTAGGATATTCTCCGAGTATTTTTTGTTAAAACTGTTTCACATTGTTATCATTGAACTGACTTTGACACTACAGATGTCCATTTGTTTACTGTGTTACATAAACTGTAGGTACCATTTCGGAATATAACCATTCTTAAGACATGTAACGAATTTACAGTATATCGAAATCATTAAATGGATTCAATTATACGTACACAGCAGATCTTTATGCATTTATGACAAAAATGATTAGGTGTAATTTAAAACAGTGAAAACATTAGAAGAATTTCTAAAAATACTGTTATATTATTTTCAACTTATTAAACATATTAACAATAAACCTACCACTGCCAGTCAAATGACTGGTTTTATATTTTTCATCTTACAATTATTGAAATTATGAAGTTGCTTACATGGAAATTGACTCGATAAATTTCTGCGCAAATTGCACGGACTCCAAATAAACAGAGCCTTATCATTTTTATGAGCTAAAACATATTAATCGCTTTTAGTGCTCGGTATGTTTAGTGTTAAGAAAGAAAAGAAACGTCTACGTCACTCCAGATTGTTGCAATTCAGATAGAAAATCTTTATTTTGCATAAAGATCCGCTGTCTAATTATATGCTTTAAATATAAATCTTAACAATACATGAGTTTTTATTCTTTTTAACAGAATTCATCGAAGTAGGGAAACCTGCTCGGGCATTAGATACTTTGCAAGAAGTCTTCCGGAATAAAAAATGGACGTACAACTGGTCAGAGTCTGTTTTGGAACCGATAATGTTCAAATATTTGGACCTGTGTGTGGAACTAAAAAAGTCGCACATAGCGAAGGAGGGTCTATTTCAGTATCGAAACATGTTCCAATCAGTCAACGTTGGAAGTTTAGAAAACGTCATACGTGGGTATCTGCGCATGGCGGAGGAAAAAACGAATCAAGCGAGGAAACAAAGTCAGCAAGCTGTTATAGACATAGATGATCTCGACAACTTAGCTACGCCGGAAAGTATTCTGTTGTCTGCGGTAAGCGGTGAAGATGCTCAAGATAGAAGTGACCGTACAATCCTAACACCTTGGGTAAAATTTTTATGGGAATCCTATTGTCAATGTTTGGAACTGTTAAGAACTAATGCGCATGTAGAAACACTGTATCATGACATTGCACGTATGGCCTTCCAATTTTGTCTTGAATATAACCGTAAGACTGAATTTCGTAAGTTATGTGAAAAGTTGAGAAAACATCTAGAAGAAATTTGTAAATTACCAGCACTGGTATCGAATGTTTCTATGAATAGAGCCGAAACTCAACAACTGAACTTGGAAACACGATTGAATCAGCTTGATTCTGCAATTCAAATGGAGTTATGGCAAGAGGCTTTCAAGTCTTCTGAAGATGTACACGGAATGATGAACTTGTCTAAAAAGCTTCCAGTACCAAAAACTATGGCCAATTATTATCAGAAGTTGGCCATGGTATTTTGGAAAGCAGGAAATTATCTTTTCCATGCTGCCGCGTTATTCAAATTGCTGCAACTATCTCGTGAAATGAAGAAGAACATGTCGTTGGAAGAACAACAGAGAATGGCCAATCGTGTCTTATTAGCTACATTATCTATTCCACTGCCATCGGCTCATCCGGAATTTGATCGTTTTATCGAAACAGATAAGAGTCCATTGGAGAAAGCTCAGAAGCTTGCAACACTTTTAGGTCTCACTCAACCACCAACGAGAGTCTCTCTGCTTAAAGATATCGTTCGTTTGAATATTGTGAATTTAGCATCTCCGCAATTACAAGATTTGTATTCATGGCTAGAAGTTGAATTTCATCCTTTGGAGCTATGTACTCGAGTAGATTCTGTTATTCAAACTCTGCAAACTGACGAGAATAGTCCTTTGATTCAGTATATTCCAGCCTTACAAGACGTAACGCTTGTTCGTTTGATTCATCAAATATCACAAGTGTATCAAACTATACAGTTTGCCAGGCTTCTGGAGCTTGCTAAATTTACAACAGATTTTCATTTAGAGCGTCTCTTAGTTGACTGTGTAAGATACAATGATATGCAAATAAGAATTAACCATGGCAAGAAATGCGTGAACTTCGGAGTCGATTTGTCCGAGGCTCAGAGGGAAGATCATCCTGACGGTCCGGTTCTGCAAGCTATGCCTTCTGAACAAATCCGTTGTCAACTTGTAAATATGGCTACTGTGTTGCATAGAGCAATCCATATTATCAATCCAAATAAAAAGAAAATGGAACGCGAGAAGTTGCGCAACGCTATGGTAGGTCATTACCATGAAACTAAATTGAAGGAGCATCAAAGAATTCTAGGAAGACATAAGATTATCGAAGAAAGGAAAGAGTACATTGAACACATTAACACGGTTCGCGAAGAAGAGGAAATGCGTAGACAAGAAGAATTGCAGAGACAGCAAATGTTGGCTGAACAGAAGAGATTGGAGCAAGAAAGAGAGGAGCGTGAAAGAAAGCGGCAGCAGAGCGAGATTCAACAAATTAAGGACCGTCATCTCAAAGAGAAAATGCAACAAATCTCTCAGACTAGTCACGGCCAGAAAGTACTGAAGAAACTGGACGAGGACGAGATTAAGAAGTTAGATGCAGAACAAATTGCAGCTCGGGAAGCGGAAGAGTTGCAGAAAGAACGCAGAGAAATGCAACAGAAGTTGAAGTCTCAGGAGAAGAAGATCGATTACTTGGAGCGTGCCAAACGGATAGAGGAAATACCATTGTTAGAGAAAGCAGTCGAGGAGAAGATGGAGCAAGCCAAGTTACGATGGGAGCAGCAAGAGGCAGAAAGGATTGCTGCTGCCAAAGAAGAAAGACAGCAAGCTGTCGCAACGAGAGAACGCATGGCTAGAATGAAGGAGGACCATGATAGTTTCTTGTCGAAGATACTGGCCGAACGTAAGAGCATTTATCTCGAGAAGCTGAAAGAATTTGAAACGGTACTAAACGAGGAGAGAGCCAGTAGATTATTGAAGCGCAAGGTAGAGCGTAAAGCTGAACGCAAAGCGAGATGGGAACATGAACGTGCCGAGGCTCTGGAAAGAAGACGGCAAGAGGAATTACGTGTCAAACAGGAAGAGGAGAAACGACGAGTGGAGGAGGAGAAAGCAAAGAGGGAGGAAGAAGAGAGGTTAAAACGTGCCGAAGAAGAAGCGAAGGAAGCCGAGCGTTTGGCTAAGATTGAGAAACAAGCTGAAATCACTA